>NC_046231.1:2332000-3028000 GCF_009819885.2 Catharus ustulatus | reverse complement strand
CAGTGAATATGAGGTGAATAAGCATCATTGTTGGTTGCTTCTTCTGGATCCTTTGATAGATGAATGGACTTGGGAGCTTAGAGTATCCTTTGACTCTTCAAATTCTTTGGACATCAGATAGTAATTACTGGACAGGTTGTTCCTACAGGAAGTGCAGAATGAAATTGGTGAGTCTTTAAAAGAGTGACAATATAAAATCACTTAAAACAATGGCTGCTGAAGTAGTTGACAGGTAGCAAATGCAATGCCACTTATTTAAGTAAAGAGAGAAGGGCAGGTCCAGGAGTGCAGAGCTGGAGCCTGGTGTCTGCAGTGACAGACTGGCCACAGTCAGGGTGCTCTGGTCACACAGAGGTGACAGTGGCCAGCTTTGGCCACAGCTCAGAGCTCAGCACTGCGTAGCCCTCGCTCACCGCCCCACCCAGAGCAGGGAGAACCACAAGAAAAGTGAACCTCACAGGCTGGGAAAGAACAGCTAATAATGGAGACAAATATGTTCTAGTATTGATAATTATTGGAATAGAGAGAGGAGGAGTAAAACTCAAGACAAACAGGTGATGCAGTTGCTGACTGCCCTCTGGCCAGTGGATGCTCAGCCAGTCCCCAGGCAGAGATCAGCCCCTCCCAGCCAACTCCCCCAGTTTATGTGCTGAGCTGGACGTTCTGAGGTCTGGAATATTCCTGTGGCCAGTTCAGGTCAGCTGTGCTGGCTCTGCTCCCTCCGTGCTTCTTGTGCTTCTGCTCACTGGCAGAGCATGGGAAACTGAAAAGTCCTTGACTTGGAGTAACCTCTTGGCAACAGCTGAAACATCAGCGTGTTACCAACAGTATTCTGGTGCAGAATCCAAAACATAGCACCAGACCACCTACTAGAAATAAAATTAACTCTCCCAGCCCAAACCAGGACATCCAGGGAAGGGTCAATGCAACATTTATGAAGGGAAGTCATGCCCACACAGCTCTGTGGGTCCATGGAAGCAATCAGCAAGCCTGTACTGTGTGTCTGGTTAAGGCTATTCTGAATGTGCTGGGGGCAGATCCAGAAACTGGTGAGGGGAACCTGAGGGACATAAGCGGCCAAGGGGACAAAAGAAGGCTGAAGATCCTGAAGTGGATAAACTACTTGAATGATAGAGATAAATGGTGATTAGAAGAGTCTCAGATGGGAGATGTGTGCTGTTCAGTGCAGATGATCAGGCAGAGTCACTCAGAATAAAAAAGATAAGGACTCAGTGCAAAAAGTAGTAGAAAGCTTCACAATATGAAGTGACTGGGCAATGATACATGAGGCAGATAAATATGAAATAATGCAAATGATGCATTGGTGAAAGGGGGAAAACATTCAGATTCACAAATGTAGACATAAAGTGATGGTCTCTGAGTTGATTTTTCTCTTGCAGTCAAGACATTAATAGCCACTTCTATGAAAACATCAACCTGGTTATTAGAAATCATGATTGCAGTTGTTGGATGTGACTGGGAAAGAAAGAAAATTGTTAGCATCTTTATAGAGTTGAGGGGTTTTTGTATAAAAAGAACCAGAGATAGGAAACCTGTTTGTTTGTTTATTTGTTTTGAAATCCCAACCAAACTAAGATTCTTTAGCCAGAAAAGAGACTATTAAAAAGGGGTGGTAAGACATTTCTGAAGTAGCAACATTATGTAGAGAAAATTAGTGAGAAACAATTGTTTCTACCAGTAAAGGAGTTGTGTGTTATCGGGTTAAATCAGTGAGTTGCAGTTGCAGGGGCAAAGAGGAACAGGCACACTGTGCCCAACTCAGCTTTTGTTGGGTACAATAAAGCCATTTCATGCTCCCTGCATAATTTTGGTTATTGACTCTGGGGATAATACTTGGATGGGATTTTTTTTTTAATATTGGTTATCACTTTATTAATAGGGGAGCCAGCAGAAGCAGAAGCCAGAGCACTAGCATCTAATGAAGATGGTGAGATTAAACGTGTTTCAACTAAGGAGTGGGCTAAATCCACTGGCTATGATCCAGTTAAACTTTTTACTAAGGTATCTTCTTTACCCCAAATAAATGTCTTTATTGAAATGTACAAGATGCTGTAAAGTTAAATCAAACCCCAGATTGGACATTTAATGCAAGCCATCAATTTTGTGATCCTGTTGTAACATCCACCAGTTTTGCAGTTGTGTTGGTCTCTTGCCACATTTGCTTGCTTCACAGGATTCCATCTGCATCTGTAGAGATGGCTGCAGCAGCCTGCCACTGTGCAGACAAAACTCCATTGCAATTACTTTTAATGGGGAAGGGCCTGTTTGACCTATGGAATTGCACTGGGCATAATCAGACCAATCTCAGGACCTAAAAGCTATCAGTCATCTGTGTTTTATCAGGCTCTGGCATAAGAAAAAACAAATTGATGTAGGAATTTTTGTTCTAAATAGTTACTGAAAATAGATAAATAAAGGAAATAAGGTTGTATGAGAATATAATGTTCATAGGATAGCAATAACTTTTCTTTGGAAATTCATTGGCATGTTCATTCACTTGGCTCAGAGAGGGCGTACAGAAAACTGTAGGGATGGCTTCAGTAGACAGGGAAAACCACTGTTTGAACTACTGTTTCTTGATTTTTCACTTATCTCCAGATTAATCTGAGCTATATCTGCTCTGTGCAGTGGGTGTTGAAGAGTGGGGAATAAGTTTTTAGAATCTTTTTATGTAGTTAAAAATGTTGTCAAGGAGAAAATCAAGACCTCATCAATGTAATGCTGATTTTTCAGTCTTTTTTTCCCCTTTAATTTTTTTTTTTTTCATATTTCCTAGCTTTTCAAAGATGACATTAGGTATCTGCTGACAATGGATAAGCTGTGGAGGAAAAGAAAGCCTCCAGTGCCACTGGACTGGGCTGAGGTACAAAAGCAAGGTAACTGTCCCTCCTCCTGTGTATTTGTAAGTTCTACCTGCTGTTTATTAATGCATCTCTGTGATAGACATTTTTTTACTGCTGCAGTTGAGTTCTGATAATGACCATATTAATTCTTTACCTTTCCTGAAGATTGCAAATTTTTCTCTGTATAGACAATATTTTTCTAAGACTATTTTGCAGTTTTTAGATGTTCAGTATTGGCTGTAGAAAATACACATTTAACAAAATTATGTCAGCTTATTCTGGGATACCTTACCATAAACACTTATAAGATTTGTCTCTGAAAGTTGTTTGGTTGAAAATTTGTAATTTGT
Source organism: Catharus ustulatus (assembly GCF_009819885.2). Classification (NCBI taxonomy): domain Eukaryota; kingdom Metazoa; phylum Chordata; class Aves; order Passeriformes; family Turdidae; genus Catharus; species Catharus ustulatus. Next base: position 3,024,786 of record NC_046231.1, on the reverse strand, counting down.
TGTGTTTAGGTGAGTGATATCATAGTTATAGTTGCAGTTTTAAATTCAGATTTGTTGTAAATTTTTTTGGCTACTGTAGGTTAAGGATCTTGTTCTTAAATTTAGAAAATGCTGTATTTTGCTGCAACTGAAAGTCATTGGGGAGAACTTCTGTGGAACTGATAAATATTCCTGATCTTATTTTTTTTGTCTTTTTTTCCCAAAGAGCAAAACAAATCTGACCAGCAGAATGAGAGCTCTGCAGTGTTGAAGGATCAGCAGGTTCTCAATGTCAGGAGCTATGCAGACCTGTTTTCAAAGAGTGTTAAAACCCTGAGCCTTCACCTGGCTGAGAAGGCTGATGGAGAAGCACTTATATGGGATAAGGTTAGTTTGCCATGTATAAACTCTACATGTCTAATACAAATACTAGTTGGGCTCATTCAGGTTCCTTCCAAAATGCTACTGCTTAGAACAAAACTGTCTGGCACCTTATGGAAACACTTCCCATATGTAAATAAATATATTCTTTAAACACTATATTGTGTAACTCACTGAGGGTAAGAATTAACTGCTGTGGTATGAAATAACTTAATTCACCAAATTCTTCAGCTCAGAAAAGCATAAATTCATATGTATTTGTCATATTTTGATTTTTGAAAATATTTAAATAATGCAACTTCATTTTTCCTTTCTCATCTGTCTCCAAAATATGCTCTTAGCCAGATGTCAGTAGCTGGGGTTTTACTGAGGTTATGAGCAGTCAGCTGATGATGGGTGTGCAATACAAGTTCTGTTGAAGAAGACTAGAATTTTCTCTTATCACCACACACCATATCACTTCCCGTCATTTACCATTTGGCATAAGAAAAAAGCAGTCTGTAAATGGGGCGGGGGGGCAAAAATATTAAAATATTACTGCAACAATTAGTACAAATTCTTCTCTCTGAAACACCAGCATTTGAAACTGATTCAGAGTTAAAATTAGATGTGCAAATGTGTGAAACATTGTATAGACTTAGGATTTAAACATTTTTGTAATGTACAAGGCATTTTATTAGTACAAATGTACTAATTTACAACTAAAATACATGTTTAGGAACTGTTTTAGTATTAAAAGTACTGCTGCTCTGAGTACACCATCTGAAAGAGGAAGTATATTGACTTGGAAATGGAATTGTGTAGAGAATTTTTTTTTATTCTATTTTTTAAGGTTTTAAGAACCATGTGCTGCAAACTCTTTCCAATGAATAATCCAATTTTTAAATGCTTTTTGTATCAACTTCTTTTTAGGATGACCCTTCTGCCATGGATTTTGTCACTTCTGCTGCAAACCTCAGGATGCATGTTTTTGGAATGAATATGAAGAGCAGATTTGATATCAAGTGTAAGGATAAAATGTAACATTGTTTTGTTTAAATTATAATCTTGTTTTCTTTTGCTGTTATAAATCTGCATACTCTTGTTTGTTTTGCAGCAATGGCAGGAAATATTATCCCAGCTATAGCTACTACCAATGCAGTGATAGCTGGGCTGATAGTGCTGGAGGGTTTGAAGATTTTATCGGGGAAAATAGATCAGTGTAGAACGGTAAGTGGGAATAAAAGGCTTTTGCTTTCTTGCTATTTATTATTTATTTAAAAGTTACATTTAAGATTTTTTCACTATTGTGTAGTTTTACTGTCTCTCACTTGTCACTTCAGTAGATTCTGAATATGCTGGGAACTTTCAGTCACAATGAAAAGAGAAGTGCAGGTCTTAAGGATCAATAAATTCCTATGACTTAATAAAAATATGCTGCTGGATAGGTGAGAGAAGCAGGCTGCCATCACTTGCAGTGTGGTTGTTTGGTGTTAGAGCTGTTGGCAGGAGCTGCTCAGTCAGCACAGGCTGGACTGGTTGTGTGAGACTCCTGCTTAGCAGGCACAGCAGAGAGGATTAGGTAACAGGACAGCCTGTGAGACCAGGACAAGAAATCTGGGAAAACAGACTTCAGATGTGCTGGTAATTACAGAATAACCTGATTTCTTTTGTCTGTCCTCAAGATTTTTCTGAACAAGCAGCCAAATCCCAGGAAGAAGCTATTGGTTCCTTGTGCTTTGGATCCACCAAATCCCAATTGTTATGTGTGTGCAAGTAAGCCAGAAGTGACTGTGAAGCTTAACACACACAAAGTTACTGTGTTGACACTCCAGGATAAGGTAAATCTTGAGCTACAGTTACAGCTTTCATTTCAATTCTAATACTGTTGATTATTAAAAGAAGGTATTTGCCCAGTGTATTTTGACCAAGCATCTCCTGTTTATATTTACCCTACATTGCTCTCAGCTACAAGAAGAACTGATTAACCAATATGCTTCTTGCCCATGTGTGTTGTATGGCTTGTGAAACAATGTTTGCATTTTGTAAATTTTGATGGTTTTAAAGCCAATTCATATCTGAGAGCAAAAAACAGAATTTCTATTTTAGTTGAAAGTTCAGTAGCTGCATTACAGTTGTGGTCACAATTGATTTGTAATTCTGTCATTTTATGAAGTATTCTAAAAAACTTTCTAGCATATATGAACTTGTAAGTATCAGACCTCAAAAGTAATACAATAATTTTGTTCATGGAAGTGAACAGAAAGGTATAGGCTTTCAGTAGATGCCTGAATATGACCCATTAAAAAATCAACATAATTCAAGTGGATTTTTAAAATAAATCTTTCTAAGTCAGAGATTTGAATATATTTTAATATATTTGTGTTTTCAGATACTGAAAGAAAAATTCGCTATGGTAGCACCAGATGTACAAATAGAAGATGGAAAGGGAACTATCCTGATCTCTTCAGAAGAAGGTGAAACAGAAGGTATGTATGCTCCTGAGGGTTTGGGATAAGAGTAGATAAACCCTTGGAAGAGACTCTACAGAGTAGGTGTATAGCAGATGTTGCAGTTTGAAGAGAACTGGGTTTGCAAGGTTTTTAAGTGGCTTGAGGATAGCCAGGGGTATTGTGTGCAAGCTGCATGTGCAGCTCAGCTTTCCTGCACAAAGCACAGCTCAGCTGGCACATCAGGATTCCTTTCAGGAACAGGGATCTGCCTGCAAGCCCCCTGCATTTGCTGGCCTGTAGATGCTGCTTTGTTCATGATGCCAGAAACCATCTCCACAATGTTTCCAAATGCAGCAATTGTGAAGTGCTTGAACGTGAGGGCATGAGCAGTAAATAAATCAAACATAAGTAGCTTTAACTCCTAATAGTCTTAAATGTCAGCTTTTAATTTAAATATAGCTAATATGTGTTAGTCTTATGTTCCCACATAAAAGTTCTGGAGTAGTCCAGATTTATCCAGGTGTAAGGATCACTCTATGAATAGCTCCATACACTACAGGTTTTTTACTGTTTTTGCAGCAAATAACCACAGGAAGTTATCAGACTTTGGAATTCGAAATGGTACTCGACTACAAGCAGATGATTTCCTCCAGGACTATACTCTATTAATCAATGTGCTTCATAGGTAAGGATTCTGAAATAAGGATCTCTTGTGTTTATACATAGAGCAGTTCCACAGGGAATTATTCACTCACAATTTAAATACATGAATGAAGTTCAAAGATTAGGCTGCTGAAAGGAAATGTAGAGGTAAAAGAGGAATGATTATTTTTTATGAAATTATAATTTAAGGGTTTTTGTTAGGTTTTGTGTCTTTTTTATTGTAGTCTTGTTTTGTTGTGGTTTTGTTTTTTACAGCAATAACTGAAAGAGGTTTATTTCAGTAATTTATTGTTACACAACATAAGAATACATTGCAAAAACAAATTAACTTTTGAGGCAACCAACAAGCAAGAAACTGGCATTTAAAAAAACCCCTAAAATTTAGAAAGGCAAAAAACCCCCAGCCTGCTAGGATGATAATCCTCTGCTTGACTACCTGTGTTCAGAAGTCTCTCTGAACTAGCTGGGGTGTGTATTTAACCCTGGGTAATAACAGACATACACAGAAACTCACACTGCACGTTCTGTGGGAGTAGGGCTGTGCTGTTAAGGAAGAAAGGTAAGCTCAGGCAATGGCTTTTCTGATTCCTAAGCATTTAACTTTCTTAGTACTCGGTGGAATAGTGTTTAGGAATAGACAAAGCATAAATTATAAAAGAGGACTGAACAGATTTTCCACTTTTTCAGTATGTTTTCTCATTTTGTCACAGTTGCAGGGTCTGCTACTTGAATGGGTGGGTTTTTTTTGTAAAAGACTGAATTTTATTTTCTGGCTATTTAAAAGCGTGTGTATTTTTCTGCAGTGAAGACCTAGAAAAAGATGTAGAATTTGAAGTTGTTGGTGATACTCCTGAAAGAATTGGCCCTAAACCGTCAGAACCAACATCCAAGAACATTAGCAATGGTAGTGATGATGGAGCACAACCTTCAACATCAACAGGTAATCAACATTAAACAAAAGTCTTTCACTAGTGCAGTCCAGTTAAAGTTGTCTTCAGCTTTGTGATTTAACTTCACCGACACAAAATAAGAGGCATTTAAATTGCTTCTGTATATAATTAATACTGCATAGAAAAATGCACATTTACAATTTTTACTAAGGCACAAAAGTTTATAGTATATACACTTCAAAATTATGTTTTTTACCTGGTGTTCCGTTCTGTAAGATACGTGCACAGATTTAAGATACAAAATATGTAGTCCCTTCCTTCGTGTTTGAGGAAAAACTCAGTTTTAAGAGTTTTGCTAAAACTTCCTCCAAATTGTATGAAAAATTGCATAATTAAGCATAATTACTAAATTTTTACAGTGAAATTGTGTTTAAAACCAAACAAAATCCACTAGATGTCTTGAAAGTTCACATTTCTTCTTTCTTCTCTCTTCTTCATACTATCCATTGTTATCCTTCAGTTCTGTAAGTTTGCTCACCCTTCCACTTCTCCCTCTTTGAGGCTTCTTTCTCCTGGAATGTGGCCTCTCCTGGAGTTGTGCTGAGTACAGTAGGGAAAGGAGAGGCTGCTCTGCAGCTTGGTGTGTGCAAATCTTCTGCTTTGTACATGCAAAGAAAGTCCCTGTATTTTTGGCTTACTGCAGTATTTTCCACACCTGTGGTGAAGAATGAATACCAGTGTGCAAACTGTATTTTATAGTAATTTCAGGGACATTGAAGATACTCTTGCGGCTGCGTGGCAAAGAATTTGGATAAAGAATGCTCCAATTTTTTATGTATGAAAACATATGGTTCATGTTTAAAACATACTCTCATGGTTTGAGAGTAGATGTCTTTGCAGGATCCATTTGAACCCAAACCTGTGTTTTGCAGCTCCAGAGCAGGACGACGTGGTGATTGTGGACTCCGAGGACGAAGGTACTTCCAGCAACGCTGATGACGTGGAGAACAAGAGCCGCAAGAGGAAGCTGGAGAAGGGCTGTGAGTGCGTGGGGGCCAAGAGATCTCGTGCTGAGCAGGAGCAAGACGACCTCATGATCGTGGAGTCTGAGGATGAGGGTGCTGCCAGCAGCCTTGGGGAGGAGGAGAGCAGGAGCCACAAGAGGAAACTTGAGGAGAAAGGATGCGAGTGCATCGGGGCGAAGAGCGTGTGCTGAGCTAAGAGCAAGATGAAGAGCATTGGGGGGAACCTCCAAAATCACAGAGTGATTCACATGTCATACTGTAACAGCAAATTGTGGTGGGATGTGAAAAATGTCCAGAACTAGACTAACTCTAAGGCCTTGGTTCAAAGTGGATACCAAATTGCTGGCTTAAATAATTTGTGTCTGTTTCTCTTGATGATAAAACTCTCGTATCAATAGACTCTTCCAGAAGTTTTTTCTGTATTCCATATATTAAATGTAGTAGAAACATAGTCTATGAATAGCTACAGATAAGTATTTACCTAAACAGTCATGAAAACAGCATGGTATTTTTGTGTAAATACCTTTTAGGTATCATCCAACAGGACAAAAAACCCCTACTTTGGTTTAGTGAAAGGGCCATCATCAGATGCCCACATTTTAAGCAACTACATTTTTATTTTTCAGTGATTTCAAGTTTCCCAGCAGTGGCCTGCCTGCACATTTGCTTATCCCTTTGTGAGGCTATGTTGCTAGTGTGACTGCTCCACCTCCAGCATTAACAGAAACACAGATGCTTGAAGAATAACATTTTTGGCCTAGTCCTAAACATTTTTCACACCCTGAACAAGTAAAGAAGAAAATCCAACAAAGCAAATTAGTGCCATGTTCTAACAGTGTTCTTAAACATCAGCTGGCACTATGTACATTACTGTAAAACTGTTAATTTACTCCAGTTTTTCAGCTCGTACTGCCTGGTATGTCAATGTAAGAAGCAAATTTTTGTGTATTGTTACAGTTTCAGGTTATTTATATTTGATGTTTTGTAAACTCAGATACTACTACTATACTGTACATCTGATGGACCAAATAAATAACATCTGAAATACTTGCTATATTTGCTTGCACAGTCCAAGATTATGCTGACTTATGGGATTTTACAATGTATAGCCTTCAAAAATTACTGTATTATTTCCATTTTTCTAAACATAACCTAGTAGTACAGAACTTAAACTTCACTTGTTTGAGGTGAAAGGGGAATTTTTTTAATAAAACTTTTGTCAATGTTTTTTTTCTTGGACAATCAATTCTTGGGCTCTTCAGCTGCAGCAGTTGCACCACCACACATGCTTTCAGCACCTCATGCCTTCAGGAGGAGGAAAGTCTGATTTTTATACATTACACTTCGTGTGCAGGACAAAAGTGTAATGTTTAGAGTCAGTGTCTTAAAGCCTACTGCATTGGTGTTGGTAACTCAAAACTGTCACTGTTGGTTCTCAGAATGCATTAATTGCTCTACCAAAATAATCTCCCACTTTTGTGCCAGGGACCCAAAACTGCTCCCATTCATAGGTGAGTGTACTGTGAGCCTTACAGCGTACAGCAGTTGAGCAGCAAGATTTAATGTGTTTCAGTGTGCAGACTAAGTGAATTATAAAACAAATGTGAATTTTATAGAAGGAGAATGTTAAAAAAACAAAGGCCAGCTCATCATTGTGTTAAAATTGCCAGTGCTGTGCAAAACAGCTTCTACCAGGCAATTAATGTTTTATTTCTTCTTTTGGGCAGCAGCAGTCATATGCAGTGGCTGGTTTGGAGGCATAATAGTTTGCAGTGAAATCCTTTTGAGTTAGTTGCTGCTTGGCTGGCAGGAGTGAAGAGTGAGGTAAAGGCATAAATGAGAAAGGATTTCAGTGCTGCAATGGAAAACTTCTTGCCAGAAACAGCTGAAGAACTGGCACTTAATGTCTAATATCATCTTCCAAAAATTAAGGCTGACATATTTTGGTTTGAAGCTTTATTAAAAATAAAATTACTGCTTTATTTCGCTTTCTAACTTTTTTTAAAACACCAGTAGAGGGTGTAATCCTGGTTTTACTGAAATTGGAAGCTGAATGGAGTATGAGCTGGATTGAAACATCACCAACAGATTCAAGGGTAAAAAAAAAGCAGGGACAGTTCTACTCTGTCTGCCTGGCTGCACCCCAGGGTATTACTTGTTTATTGTTCTTAACCTTGTGTCATCGTTTGGTTTGCAGCATGAAAGGCCAGAATGAAGTGCACAAACAATGACCTGGTGATGTTTAGAAGGTGCAGTTGTGCTGCTCGTGCCTGGGTAGTGCGAGAGTGTTCCTGGATCCCTCCTGTCACACACCTTGAAGTGAAGGATTTTTGATGTATTTCCTTTCCATGGGCTCCTCCCACAGAACACGGGACAGCTCTTGGCTGTTCTTTGGAAGTTTGGCAATACAGAAGGAGCCACTAAATGCAAGCTGCTGCTGTGTGAAATGAAAAGCTGCTTTTCAGAACTGGTGGAGTATGAGTGTCCTTAATTGGCTACTAGTCACCAACATTGTATTAGTGTAGAATTTTCCGTCTTAAACTTTCCTTTGCTCTTTAGAAAAAATATAAATTGAAGTGTTAATTAAGCTTTCAAGTAATTTAAAAACCCTCCATTTTTCAAATGACGATTTGTTCAACTCCTAATAGAGTAATGGTCATATGGAAGGAAGAATAGTTGGAAGGCACAAAATCTAAATGTTAAAATGGAGGAGAAATTCTTCCCAGTGCTTTGGCTCAGCAACCTAATATAGGCTCTGTCTTCACTAACGATTTTGGAGCCAGCTCATTAAATCAGTCTACAAACTGCTTTTTGCAGTGATACAAATTGGCTCTGCTGTCACACAGGGTTCTCAAGTTGTTTGTTTATACTCATTCAAAATTCTCTAACACAGATAAGCTTTTCTGGCTGCTTTTACAGAGACAATTCTTGATGCTTGCATTTTTAATTTACTTGGTGAATTTGAGTGCCATGTATGGACAAGAAAATACAGATTATTACAGAATGTACCTAGTGTCTGCCTGCAGTCAGTTCAATATCCCTTTTCTGCAGCAGAGCATGGAAAGGAATATTGGCCATTGGTGATTGACAGCAGTTAACCAGAGATTCATTAAGCTGTTCTGATGGAGGGTGAAGGAATTCCCAAAGCATGGAGAGAATCACCTTTATGAGGCAAATGACAACCATTCAGCAGAAAGAACTCTGGGCCCCGGTGACAAACAGCCCTGTGCGAGCTCATTTCCTAAAGAGCCACTACAACTTGCAGATGACCATTTAGTGTTTGTGGTGTTTCTGTGTGACATTTTAGCTTTATTTTATGAAACCATTCCATAGCTGAAACACAGAGATAGGTGCATCCTTTCATGGCGTCTCGCCTCTGACAGCTGGGAGCAGATTGATGTGCCATTTCAAGTTCTGACCTTTACAACAAAGACCTCTTGCTAACCATTTATTAGACTTCAGAAGATAAAATCAGCTTGTATTCAGTCTGTAGATACCACTATCTGCTTCAAGCCTTACTTCTACTGCCCCAGAATTTTAAATTTGGATTAGAAAACTGAATAAACATAGAATTAAGGGAAATTGATTTGGTTTTGTTCTGTTTCTGTGGTAGAGACATTTATTTTCTTCGCAGCTGAAAGGACAAAAAGCCCTCCATTTTGTGCATCAAAAATACAGAATGTGCAAGAAAGCAGGAACTAGGATCAGGACAATACAGCAAACTGTACACAAGTCAGTTACCTGATTTTTGCTTACCTGAGATTGTTTCTGGGCTGGTGCCTAAGCAGAATGACTACAGGGAGCTTATACCTGTAGACAAATGTACATGAGGGAGAGGCAATGCTTTGATTTGGAGGCCTTGATGCTTTTAAGGGAGGAACAGGATGAAGTAATTACATGTACTTGTAGATGTAACTTGATATCTGTTATATTAAAAGAAGAAAACTGCTGTTTAGATACGTGTTATCTTTATCTCTCCCACTGGCAGACTCCTTCACTCATGAGAAAAAGTTAGAAGTTTGCAGAGCAGTTTCCAAAAGAGAAGATCCTGATGGAACTGCTCTGCCAGTCCTCTTCAGCAACACTTGGAGATACCTGCAAACGTTAAGCAATTCCAACGCTGCAATGCTGGAGAAGAGACAGATCCCAGAAGCTTCTGTGGTAGCGCTTTGGCTTTGGGGGTGTGGGACTGACACCTTTACTGTGGGTAAGTGCAGGGTCAGAGCTCTGTGGGACACAGGGCTCACTGGCCTGCAGCGTTATTGGGGATTTGGAGAGGAGCTGCAAGCTGGAGAGTGCAGAGGATGCAGAATACAGAGACCAGACTTCATTGGTTACACTTGGGGAACAGCTCTATCCTTGCAAATTTGTTCATTGTTTTCAGTTAACAAATGATACCTTTATGATACCTTTATTATACCTCTAAAATACAACCAAATGTAAATGTAACTGGTGTTCTCAACAAACCAATGTCCTCCTCCTTCTGAAATGATCCTTCTTCTGAAGTGTGTTGTGTTGCCAGGTCACGAGGTCAGTGCTGGTAGCCTGCCTCATTTCTTAAATGGGTATGAAGAGGCACATACAGTCAAGCTCATACTTTTCACCACCAGAGCGGGGGTGGGGGAGGCAGGAAGCATGTGTCTGGCAGCCCAACCCTCATGCAGTGTTTCTGTTCTTTATTCAGTGTACTCATGCTCTCTGATTCCTTTGCTGGATGAAGATTTGTAGTTTTTTAATCAGGACTTCCATTTTATCATATCAAGAGAAATGGTAGCTACTTCAAGGGTCTGAAACCAGAAGCTGTATAACTTCAGACCTCCTTAAAAGTGCTAGGTGAGTGCACTGCTAACTGAGCTGACCAAGTAAATGATGGATTTATGCAAATGTAGTGGTTGCTAACTGATTGCATTGGAATATACAGTGACTGTGCCTTGTGAGTGCAAGGCATTATGGCCAGTGCCCTGTGCAGCCTCCAAAGCGTGACCCCATAAACTATGCTGGACAGAAATGTGATTATCTGAAATATGTAAGAGAAGTGGAAGATGAAGCTATAAAAGAAATAAGATACATATATGGTGCATTAATCATAAGTGCTTGGACAGATGTTGTCTGTCTACCCCAGCACGTTCACAAAGCGCCTGTTGTGACTGGAATTTTACAGGGTCTGTCCCAAGCTATGTTTGTGCAGCACAGTGAATAGCTGCAGTTGCAGTGAATAAGAAGAATGTAAAAAATGTTAAATAGTGTTTTATTGCAGATTTAGAATGAGAAATGACCTGTAAGCCTGCAGAGTGGTGTTAGTCAGAAATATTTTAAATAGTTGTGCCTAGCGAGGGCAGCCGTTCAAATACAGTGTGTGCTGTCTGCCAGAAGATGGTGCCCTAAAACACACTCTAGAACTGCAGTTTTTAGCAGCTGCGATCAACTGCAAATGAGAATTTTAAAAAACAGGTCAGAACAGAGTGATTTGCAAACAAATCACCCAAGACCAAATACATACTAATATCCAAACTTCATATTCCAAAATTTTCGCTTATACTTAAAAGTATTGCAACACAAATTAACATACAGGATCCAAATATGCAAAACAAAGCAATATAAACCCAATACAGCTACCACTTCAAAGAAAATCAAAGCTTCAATCTCCCATCCCAAAATATAAACACTTCTTAGCATAATTTTTAATTAATTTCACAAAGTTTTTTGGGGGGTTTGTGTTTGATTGGGTGTGGGGTTTTTTTCATCAGGCTTAAAACAGACCAGAGATAAAAGAAAAATCATTTATGTTCCTTACCAAGAAACCGATCAATTTTAAAAGTGGAAAACAGTTACCTTGTATATACCTTGTGTCAAGGTATAATTTCATTGATTTTTTAGTGCTGGAGACAAAGAAATAAATTGCAAAGAAGCAGGTAGCATCCAGTTCAGTAGGCAAATCTGCGGAGCAGCTTCAAATCGTTCAGCTGATGAAGTGAGACAAAGAGCTCTCTCCTGCATTGTGTCAGGTCTGATATAACACACACACCACAACACAAGTCATCGGGGTTTTGCCATTGTCTTCACCCGAGCTAAAGTTTCCACGGGGAGTTCTTACACTGACAGATTCCCTGCCTTGCTGGCAATAAACTGTTTGCAGCTCAAGGAAGCAAAGCCCAGCAGAGCAGCAGCTCAGCCTGGCTGCTGGCTCAGGCTGTGCTCTTGTAGCCACTGGCCATTGCAAGGAACAGGAGCGCTCTGCCTGGGAGGCCCAGGCAGCTGATCCTCACAGATCAATAACTCCACCTGGCCATTCTGCTCCCTTTAAGTCTTAGACAATGGAGTTTATTTAACAGAAGCAGCTGGCTTTCCTTAATATCTGATTTACTGAGATAACTTAAAATCAGGCGTAAGGATAACCACACCAAACCATGAAATGAAGTTCAGTTTTAATAACACTCCCACAGCTCTTGTGCTCTTAGTTGCAGAAGTGTCAGGCTTTTTGCAGGATATACATGTTACTGCTGGTTGTTATAATTTATAAGCAAGTATTTTGAGGGAGAAAACCACCCCAGGACTGTCAAGCTGTAAGTACCCAATAGCCTGGATTTTCATGTATCTAACAGTGAGGAGAATGATGAGGCTACTTAGTACAGCAACAGCAGCTTTAACTCCACTCTGTTTGCACAACCTGGTACAGCTGGTCCTCTGTGAGCAGTGCAGCAGTGTTGTATGTCCTGTGTAAACTGCAAGCATATTTATCCCACCTGTATGGCCCACACCTGGGCTGTAGTGTGGATAAATGTGAGCTTCTTCATGTGTGGGACACAAGTACAACTCCCTGGAGGGCCAGGAGCATTGTCGCTGCAGCAGGGCTCAGATGGTGGTACCACGATGTTACTTAGCAAGCATAAGCTTTCTAACAGTAAAAGTGATTTTTACCATTTGATCCACACTGCTTACTAAACAGGCTGTTTCCTTAGACTCCCCAGTATGTTTTTACGAGTTCATACCCAACAAAGCCAATGCTTTCTTGACTGAAGCACCAATACTTAGTGCAGAAACCTGCTGGCAGCAGAAACAGCACAGAACTAGCAAGGTGAGATTTGTGGCTCAGGACAGAGCTACAGAAGGACACTTGTTGTAAGTTTTGGCTTCAGCTCTGTCCTGCTGTAAGGATACCTGCCCAAAATGCTTCCTTGCATGAACACACGGGCAGGGGTTCTCAGCATGTCCTACCCAGTTTGTCAGATTCATAATAAAGCTATCTAGTGTTGTAATGTTAAATAACAACAAACAAACAACAAAACTGGCAAAACCCACAAACAAACAACGAAACCAAAACAAGACACCCTTAAAAGAGATTACACTTTCTTGACATGTGCTCTGATGGACCAACCTTCCAATCTGCCCATGAACCTCTCCAGTTTCTCGGGAAGACAACCTTACACAAACTGACTCCAAGTGGTGCTAAGTCAGTAACATGAGAGAACAGCCTTGTACAGGCCCCAGGAACGACTGAAAGAGCTCTGCAGCAGCACGCTTGAGGGCAGCAGGCCACGAGATGCCCACCGCCACAAAAAAACTTCATCCCAGGCAGAGCAGATGAAGCCTCAAGTTAAAGGTGGTCTCCATGTGCTCTGTGAGTGGAATTTCTCTTTGTTCTTGGAAGGGATGTGTCCATGTGATGTGGCTGACAGCAGTTTGTGTCTGTGCTGACAACTTTACCAGAGTCCATGGCTTGAATGGGATGGGGACTTGAGCTGCTGCTTTGATCCCCCCACAGCCAGGGCACATTTGCTGGGCAGAGTTTGCTGTGGTGCCCTGCGTGAGCAGGAGCAGCGAGGGACTGCACCAGGACACAGGGCTGCAAAGGTGCCTTCCACCATCACACACCTGCAGGCTACAGCTGAAATGTAACTTGTTCCACAAGTACCACACGTGCTAACAGCCGGTTTCAGAGATGGGCAAAAGTGCAATGAAAGATGTGAACATAGAGGAGTCATTGACCCCCAAGAATTGCTTATGTATGCCCACATGGATGTGGACTACCTCTGTCATGCCTAAGAGATTTGTTTTTCAGGTCTTGCTCTGCACATTTACATGGTTTGTTGGATTTCTTTTCCTACCACCCCTGCACACACAAGAAAACATATTGCAAATCAACTGCCCTCCGCTACTGGGGACACTTTTGAGTTCACAGTTGCTTTTAACCTTTAATTAGTTCTGATAACAGAATAACATGTTCTTGGCACAGCAGAGTGCCTACAGCTCAAACCTGAGCCATATTTCTCCCCTCACAGGGTGCTCAGCACCCAGCAGTGTAAAGACACCCATCGGGTACCTGTTGTTTTCAGGTTTCATCAGCATTTCTGCCATCAATGCAAATGATTGTCAGGGAGCTGCAAAACAAAAAACCAAAAAAAACCCCAAAAACCAAAAAAACCAAAAACCCTGTAGGCTATGGTTTGTATAGGGGGTCTTGGTTCAGTTGCCCTTTTGAGGGGCTGTTTTCTGACACCCTTTCCTGTTCAGCACACAGATGTAAATAGCAAGCGGCGCTGCGACGTTCGTCACCGATCAACAGATGAAGCTCTTGCAGTCACACACACAGTAGCTGCTTTTTTACACTCCCGTCAGCTCACAGATTGCTTTAGGCCACAATATGTTTATCATATGTCTTAGCGCTGCCTTTTTTTTTTTTAAAGACTTAATAAATAACTGGCAACAACCCTCAGCTGCCGTGCTGCAAACACAAGTCCTTTCAGCGGAGGCACCTGGCCAGCGCTGGGGACTCCGCACAGGTGCGGGGCCGCTCCCGCTCCGCGGCCCCGCAGCGATGCCGGTGTTTGTGCGGGGCAGCCCCGGCCGCAGGCGGGGCAGAGCTGCCTGTTCCCCAGGGGCCGCGGGTGCTGCCGCAGAGCTCCAGCGAGGGGCGCGGGCGGCGGAGCCCCCCCGGGCCGGGACCCCGAGCGCTCCTGCCCGGGCGCTCCGTGCGCGGCTCCCCGAGCCCCGCGTGGGGACCCCGGCGCGGTGACAGCCCCGCCGCCGGCCCCGGGCTGGGCTCGGCCGGCCCCAGCCGAGGAGGGAGCTGCCGACCCCGCCGCCGAGCAGCGCCGCGGCCGCCCTCTCCCTGACTGACTCGGGGAAAATCATTGTTTGGCTCCGGCATTAACTACATTCCAGCGGGACGCAGCGCCCAGTCTCCTTCCTCGCATTCCTGCCCCACACAAAGGAGTCCCTGCCTCGCCGCGCCCCGCGCTGCGCTGGCCGCGCCGCAGAGCCCCTCCGGGCCGGCCGCCGCCTTCGCCCCCGCCCGGGGGTGCGGGAGAGCCGCGGCCCCGCCGCGGGGCGGCCGCCGGGGGCGGCGGGGGCCGGGACCCGCCGAGCGCAAATTCCTCCGCGCAGCGCGCCATTGACTGGACCGAGCAACTTATTTAAGGCTGGAAAGTGACACAGGGGCGCCTCGTCTGCGCCGGCCGCGCTCCGCCGGGCAGCCCGGCCGCACCGAGCCCAGCGCCGCGGGATGCCGCCCGGGTGACCGCCCCGAGCCCGGCCGCCGCCTCGCCGCTCTCCGGACAAGGAGCCGAGTCCCGCCGCTGCCCCGCCAGGACCGCGGGAAGGGGCTTTCTTTTGGGGTGCTTTCTGTGTTGCCGGATTTGGGGATTTAAAAATTTTTTTTCTTTGCTTTTTGGCCTTTTTTTTTTTTTCCACCCCTCTTCTTTCTCCGCTCCGAGCTGCGCTTTCGCGGAGAGTTCACCGCCCTCCCCCGCCCCGCGCCGCCGGGCTCCGGCCGAGCATGGAGAAGTACGAGGAGGACATGGCACTGAAGGCCACCAAGTTCATGGAGGACCTGTCTCTGTACGAGCCCTGCCCGGAGGGTCCGTACGGCCGGGGCGGCCGCCGGGACCTGGCGCTGCACCCCGACCTGGAGGAGACCAAGCGGGTCATCGCCGCCCACATGACGGCGGAGCAGCGGGGCCGGAAGATGAACGGCACCGCCGCGCCGCCGCCCGCCGAAGGCTTCCCCGCCGCCGCCCCCTGCGGCAAAGCCGCCCCGCTCCGCGCCAACGGCCGCGCCGCCGCCGAGCCGCCCGCGGGCCCGCCGTGCTGCGAGGAGGGGCTGTGCACCCGCTCCGAGGTGGCGCTGCCCTGCTACAGCGGCTTCACCGACAAGGGCAAGCGCTACTCGGCCGAGGGCTACCGCTACGCCGCGGGCAGCGCCTACGAGGGCGGCTACGTGGCCAAGGGCGGCGGGCGGGCGGCCGGCGGCCCGGACGGCAAGTTGGGCGCCGCCAGCCCGCGGGCCAGCCTGGCCGCCGCCTCGTCGGGCCCCGCCGCCGAGCACGGCAAGTTCTCCAGCCCGCGCTCCAGCCTGGGCGGCGCGGTCGCGCTGCCCTACGAGAAGTTCTCCAGCCCCCGCTCCAGCCTGGTGGTGCCCGGGCAGGACAAGTTCGGCAGCCCCCGCGCCAGCCTGGTGCAGTACGACGGAGCCGCCCTAAGCCCCCGCTCCAGCTACGCCAGCACGGCCAGCGACACCAGCAAACACTCCAGCCCCCGCGCCAGCCTCACCGGCTACGACGGCGGCGGCAGCAAGCCCAGTAGCAACCGCACCAGCGGCATCAGCATGGGCTACGACCAGCGCCACGCCAGCCCCCGCTCCAGCACCGCCAGCCAGTACTCCTGCACCGCCAGCCCCCGCTCCAGCTACTCGGACTGCAGGTACGGCCCGCCGGGCAGCGCCGAGCCCGAGGGGGCGGGCGGCCCCGGGCTCGCCCTGGCCAGCCCCCGCTCCAGCCTCTGCGGCCCCGAGGGCCGCGGCTCGGCCGGCCCCGCCGTGGTCAGCCCCCGCTCCAGCATCTCCAGCCAGAGCTCGCGGAGCTCCCGCGGCTCCATGAGCGCCTACCCCGAGCTACAGCTGCCGTCGCCCCGCTCGTCGCTGCTGGGGCCCGGCCTGCCGGAGGACGGCGCCGTGCCCGAGCTGGGGGACGTGTACCACCGCATCCATGCTCAGTCCCCGCCGCGGCACGACCAGCAGCACCCGGCCGGCGCCCCCGAGCCGCCGCCCCCCTACGCCTACAGCCCGACCAAAGGCTCCGCTTCGGCTCCCAAATTCAAGCTCCCCTACCAGGTGACGCCGTGCCGGGAGAGCGGCCCCAGCCAGGCGGAGAGGCGGCTGGAGGCGCTGACGCTGGAGCTGGAGAAGGAGCTGGAGATGCACATGAAGAAGGAGTACTTCGGTGAGTGGGGCGGGGGGAGCGGGCGGCTGGAGGGCGGCGGTGTGCGGGGCCTGCCGTGTCACAGAAGGCGGGTGTGCGATGCCCGGGGCTGCTCTGGACCAGGTGCCTGCTGAAGTCTCGCACGGCCACAGACACTGTCTGGTGTCCGAAGTGCTTGCACCATAGTTCAGTCCCGGTATGTGAACTCTCTCCCGTCTCTTCCTAACGCGGTTTCCCGGGATGTGTGATGCTTCCCTTTGCACGTGCGGATGGGAGATCTGGCTGAAATGTGGCGAGAGCTGTTTGTGCAGTGGGGCTTGCAGTGACTCTCGTTTGTCTCCCTTCCTTACGGGCTGCTGAAGCTTTTCTGCTAACCTCCTGCATCCCAGGGGCTGTGGGGTTTGCGATCCTGGCCTCGGTCTGTGGTAACTTTTGTAGATGATGAGTGTAGCTGGTGGAGCAGTTGTGTGCTCGTTGAATGAAATCTTTGTGCTAGCTCGCAGTACCTGTGGGAGCCCAGCATTGTTCCTGCCCCGCGAGGCCTCGCACGGTCTGCTCAGCACCAGGGACATCCCTGGGACCAGAGAGGAGCTGGGAGGAGAGGAGCCCTCGCTGAGGTTAAATCGGCCTCTTGGTCATCTGAATTCTTTATGGAAGAGTGACTTCTTGAAATGCGGATGAGTGCACGTGTTTTAAAGCCACACTAGTTAGGATTAGGCTTCCCTGTCTTTCTTACTTTGTACAGGACAGCAAAGGCTGAAAACACGTGAGAAGCTGATCTTGGAGCTCTGGTGAGCCGGGGCAGCGCTCGGGAGCGGCTCCTTCGCTCCCGGCTCGAGCCGGAGCGAGCGAGGGCTCCGCGGTACCCCCGGGAGGAGGAGGAGGAGGAGGAGGGATGGCAGGTGAGGGCTGTGGGTGAGGCAGCCCCACCCCAGCCCTGTGGGGGAATGGCTGGCTGCGTGCTCTGTGTGCTGCCGGCGTGGGGAGAGCCTGCTCCGTGCCCGAGGATGGAGCTGGGCCGTACCGTGGCGGTCCCTTGGCGGTCGATTCAGGCGCCGGGCTCAGAGTGCTTTTGGTGTGCTGTGCAGGGAAGGAAGAAGCTGCAGGGCTGCCTTCATTGTCTGCGAGAGAGACCTGGGCCGGTCAGTGGGGGTAGTAGCTAAGTGAGCAACAACCTCTCTACCACGAACACCTTTCTGTAATCTGCAGTGGCAGAGTTTCTGCAGGCTTTTGTGCCCACACAAAGGAGGCTGAATGCAGTGCTTACTGCCTTCCTTCGTCTGTCTGGGGCTGATGAGGAAGCTGATGGATCACCCGGTGCAGGGCTGGCACCTGGCAGATGCTCCTCAGCAGCTGGGGGATCCTGCTGGGAGCAGTTCTGCTTCCCTTCCGAGCATGTGCATGGGGCTTGTAACACACGACCTGCAGGAAATGTTACCTTTACCTTCGGCATTTCCATGGCACAGTGAGAGACTGAGGAATAAAATGTAAGAATAAGAAACAAGTTATGTCTTGAGCCTGTGGGAGGTGTTTCTAGTGGCCTGGGAAAACTGGATGTGTGATCAGGGGCTCCAGGAGCAAATGTGGGGACTCTGTGTTGTGGATAGAGTTTCTTATTTATCAGAGTTTGGCTGTTGTGAGTGCCCCTGCTTGCAGGTGTGCTCCATAGGGAGGTGTTGCAGCAAACCCTGGGAGATGCAGGATGAGCCTGTGCCTGGGAAGCCTCTGAGCTGCTCTGCAGGCTCCTGCTGTGGCAGCATGAAGGACCACTACTGTGACTTCCACCCTAGAAGCAGATGAAACCACAAAACTGGGGTGCTATGAAAGAGAAAGTTGCTTTCTGTGAATTGTTGAGGTTTTGAGAATGGTGGATTTGATCCCACGTCTTTGGTTCAGATGATCCATGTAGGTGAATATTGAGTTTTGGCTGAGCCAGTCCATGAGAGGCTAGCAGGGCTGACCACAGGCTGTTGGTCAGAGTCAAGCAGAGTGAGAACAGAATAGGGAGAAGTCTGGTTTTAGTTTGACTTAACCAAGAGTGTCTTAAGTTAATAAGAAGAAGCAAGGAAAATGCATTGGTTTTAATTGCAGTTTGTATGTGCTGCTGCTGTGGAGTGTCTGCTTAGCTAGTGCTGGTGACTGGCACACTCCAGAGGCAGTGGTGGGTGTTCTTTGGTAACTGTGGAGAGCAGAAGTGTTGAGCCAACAGGTCCAACAAGGTAGAGGGAACAGAGGAGATGCTTTACTGCTTCTTAATTAGATGAGCTAAATTGTCTAACGAGTAAATGCTGATATGAGGACACCAGGTATTTACTGTGCTCTGTGTCCTGTCATCATGTTGTTGTCTTCTCCCCACATCCCCAGTGAAATTAAAAATTGAGCAGTGTGCTGTTTGAAACTGAGGCCAAGGGACAGGCCAGCTCTGCTTGGAGGAGGAGCAGCTCTACCCTGGTTGTGGATCAGTCTGTATGAGTGTTCTCCTAAGGGTGCTGGTGCTGGCAGGTCCTGGCTGCTTTCCCACACCTCCCTGCTCTGCTTCAGGAGGGACCTGTAGTCTGGGACAGATAAATACAAATGGGGGAGGAGTGCAGGGTCTGATCTCCAGAGAGGCTCTGGGGGAGCCAAGCCAAGCAGGGTGCAAGCCCTCAGGTCTGGTGGGCTCACAGCTGTCTGCCTGAGCAGTGCTGTGCTGGGAGCTTTGCTTTACTGCTCCAGCTTCTCCATCATCCCCTTCCTTCTCCCGGGCTTCAGTGCATCTGTAGAGAAAAGGAAGATGCCCTCCTACACCTGGTTTAATCTGAGTAAAGATGCCAGTGCTGCCAAAGGAAGGCAGTTGGACAGATGAGGGGACAGCACCATTCCACTCCCAAGCGCTCCCACCAACACCCTGCAGCCACCTGCACTCACTGATCTGATGAAAAATCCTGCAGAAGAGGAAGGGGAAGAGGGAGGGCTGTCTGGGGCTGGATTGGTGAGCTGCTCCAGCTCATCCTTGTGAAAGAGGTGGCTGGAGCTGACCCCAGGCAGAAGGCTCCAGAAAGCTGAGCCCCTTCCTTTGGCAGCAGCCTAATTGGGTGAAGCTTTGAGACTTTGTTCCCTTGTAGCTGCTTCCTGTGCATTCCCTACCCAAACTCCTTCCTTCTTAACCCCCTGAGACCCCCTGTCAAGGTACTGACAGTTTAGTAAATGTGCTTGGTTTAGTGACAGATGCTGAGAAGTGAGGTAATAAAAAGCACTTTCACTCATTTTCATAACTCTTTTGAGCTGAACATTGTTATAAGGTGAGTTGAAAGTTGTTTCAGGAATGTTTTTTAAATTGCATGTTCCTCCGAGGCATCAGCAGGACATTGGTGGGTGTTGGAAACTCATGAGCTCAGGCACTGTCTTAAATTCTGTTTTCTCTGCAGAATACTTCAGTCGATGTCTAGGTGTTGAAAAAAAAGTGTAAGGTTGAAGTTGTATTTTGGCACACCCATCCCAGCTGTGCATCCTTGTGGGACTGTCTGTGAACCTATGGCTTGTCAGCTGCCAGCAGGGAAAGGTCCATGTTGAGAGTTGGATTTGGCTGTTTTGGAAGCAGATCTGTGCTGGTGTGCTGTCAACAGTGGCAGGAGGGTGGGTGGAGGGGTGCAGGCAGCACTCACACTGCTGGCAGCCCTGCTGTGCTGCAGCCATCCCCCAACAAAGGCTCTGCTCATCTTGGTGCTGCACTCCAGCACAAGAAGTGGCTTAATTGCCACATTGTCCTCTGCCAGAGCTGCAAGAGGCACCTGATCCTGGGGAGCTGGGGGTGCAGATGTCCAGGGAGAGCAAGTCTGCAGCTCTGCTGCTGTCCTTCAGCTCCCCTTGTGCAGGGAGTGCGCTTTGTGAAGGTGCTTCTCCCCATCTCTGCACATCCAGAGCCTTCCCCACCCCTGGCTGCCGCCTCACCCTGCCTCTCACCCTGAGAGGCAGGAGCAGAGTGAGTTCATACCAGTGTGGTGCTGCTCAAGTGATCCTGTCACAGAGCTGCCACCTTCCCTGCCTTCCACAGGCATCATCTTCACCCTGCAGGAAAAGGCAGGGGATCTGAATTCCTGGGGAATGAAGGGGATTTGCCAGGGGAAGAATGATGTTTCAGAATGAGACACAAAGTCTGAATTCTGTTAATAATGCAGTCCTGAGTCTAGCACAGCCCCTGCCTACCCTGGTGAGTAGCCTTGACTTTGGAGAACTCTCTTTTTCCAGAAAGGCATCCAGCAGTACCAGCACATGTTCTTTGGAGCACCACCAAGAAACAGTGCTGATAACATGGTGTTGAAATGCCTTTGGCCTGGTAGGTGAGGGAAGGGAAGACCTGGTGAAGGGAAGGAATAAATCTCTAGACCCATCAGGTCCTCTCTGCCCTTTATGTGCACAGTCCTCCCTGTAAATCTGGATTTGAGCCCTGCAGTATGCTCATGAATTCAGAGCTGTATGGTTGTGCTTGTTCTGTGTGTGCAGATTGATGTGATGGGAGGATGTTTATGCCAGTGAGACCAAAATTAAGGCAGGTAACAGTAGTGAGTATCTAAAAGCTGTATTTGCATAGAGATGGAATTTGGATGAAATTTAGGTGAGCTTGCAGTTGGTGACCAGAACACCTGAGAGATTTGCTGTGGAGTTGTTTTCAGTCTTAGGAATTCTTGAAGGTCTCTTTGTGAAATGTTAGATCTTTCCTGTTTCTGTCAAAGTAGAAGTAAAGATTAATACATTGTATTGTTTGGGGGGATAAGCAAAGATTTATTGTTCGGTAATTACTTTATATTTCTCTTTTGCTGGGCTTAGAAATGCATTCAGTGTTGGTAAGCAGCTGTTGTCCTTCAGCATTTGCAGTTGAGGCTGTCCTGAGAAAAAAATTGCCTTTGATAGGCAAACACTTTAATAGAAATAAACTCACATGGTCTCCTGAAGTGCTCAAACAGGCTGTGTATCTCAGGGTTTTGTTCTTTTCTAATCTCCCCATTACAACGGGAAAATACATTGCTGCAACTAATCTGAGAGTGGTCAGGCTTTTCTGAGCCCTCTCCAAAGAGCAAGAAAGCCCTCAACAAGGGGCCAGGCAGGGGAGGTGTTCATGGGGCAGGTGCAGGACGAGCTGCAGTGGGAGGTGCTGGGGTACCTGTGCAGTAGCAGCATCCTTGTGGCTCAGGACTGCCAGGAGCCTCTCCCCTGAATGGGGCAAGGAAATCATGGTACAGTGATAAAGTCTGCAGCTGGAGCATCATCCAGAGAGAGGGAGGAGTAGGAAAGTGGGGGGAGAGAACAGAGAAGGAATTGATGTGAAAAAAGCGCACAGGATAACAGCGGTCTACAGAGCTGGGAAAAGGAGTCTTGTCTGTGGCATGAGATGTGCTGTGAGGGATGCTCCTGAGATGGCTTCTTGCAATCCCTGCTAGCCATGCACATCCTTATTACTCTTCCTGAACCTGGGAAGTGATGTAATAACAGCAGGGGAGAGCTGTGGAATATGTATGGTTTCATTTTATCAAAGTACTAGATACATGTAACATGTACAATTAACATGAAATGGGAATTTGGATGCCTGTAACTTGGACAGAAGCCTCTGTTATGAACGGAGACAAACCTGTTCTTATCTTCAGTTGCATGACACTTGACTGTGGATGGGGAATTACTTCATAGCAAATGGGTTTTTTGTTTCTTTTTATTGCATGTGCTTTTACTCTGTTGCAAAAGCACTGTGTATAAAAGGGAAGAAGAAAAGCATTCTTCCAAAGAGCTGCCGGGTGTTTGATTAGAGGTACCAAGGTGAGTTCCAGTGCAGAGGTTTGTGTCTGCAGGAGGATTTGGTGCAGGCAGGAGCTCTGTGTTCCTGTGTGTTCCTATGTTCCTGCTCCAGGCTTTGGAGCCAGGCTGGGCAGGGGAGGGAAGGTCTGCAGGGCTGAGTGGAGCCTGTGCTGCAGTTTGCCTTGGAGTGGGAATGCTGTGAGAAACACTGAGCAATTCTTTGCTTCTGCTCAGCTTTTGTCACAACCTGCAAGCCAAGGCTGTGTTGCTTTCCTCAAGGATAAATCCCAGAAGTAACATCAGGCTTTTAAAAATACCCTTCCCCCTTTGCCTAGCCCGTCACCCCCCAAAAAAAAAACCCCAACCCAGTCAGTTCTGCTGTCTCAGCTGGGTCAGGGAGACATCCTAAGCAAGACTGAAAGTCAAAAATGCTTCTGTAGCAGAGTTGAACTTGTATTGGCAGTTGTCTGCCTCACCTCTGTGCTGGATTTTCCAGAGATTTTTGGGTGTGAATGTCCCATTTGAGGTCCAGTCACTCACTGGAGGGTCATACACAGTGATATGTGAATTGGGAGGAAGTCCCACTTTAATGACTTTAATGGGTTCAATGGACACTGTAGTTTGCAGAATAGAAATGGAAATAGAACAGAAATTCTCTGCTGTGAAGGAACAGATAACTGTCTGAGTAAATGTTTTCATAATTTGATTGAAGTTGATTTTTTTTTCAGTGGAAAACATCCCTGAAGTTGTATAATTTTTACATCTAAAATGTGTAAATAGTACAAGTTTGTGTGTTACCACTGACGGCTTCATGGCAGCGGGTCTAGGCTGAAATCCTTAACATCCACAGTTAATAAATTAGGATGTAAATGTCTCTTAGCTGTGTGCATGTTGGGTACTTAGAAAACATTCTCAAAGGAAGAGAATTTGCCTAATCCTAAAGTGATTGTTTTTTTAAAATCCTAAAATGATTATTTAAAAAATGTCCCAAACTTGGTAAAAGTGATTTTCAGGTATATAATAGGATTGTTCAGCAATGGAAAGAAAATAAACTAACAGTGATAAGCCAAATAGTTTTACTAAGATCAGAACATTTATGCAGACATTTAATAAGCTCCAGGCTTGGTCTTCTGCCTGCATCAGATGTCCCAAATATCTCAGGACAGCACTTCACAGCATGTTGGCAGAGTCTGGTTGGTTGTGTCCAAAATAATTTAATGTTCTGTGGCTGGAGAAACTGAGTGTCTTAGAGTATGATGATTTTTGTGCCCATCCTGGACAAAGTGCCTCCTCTGTGACAGGGATGGGGATGTGTGAAATCAAGCAAAACTGAAGCAGCCAGAAGGATGGGATTCAGGAATGTGCATGTAAGGTTATCAGGAGCTTGAAAGGCTCTCTTTGGAGGGCTGTGTGCAGCTGCCTGAAAGGTTCAAGTCCTGACAGGACCATGGTACCTGGGGTTGTGATGTGGCGTTGCTTGGAGCTGCTCCAGGGGTGTGACAGCTCCTGGGGCTGGCAGCAGGATTCCTGCTGGCTTATTAGCCTTCAGCTCTGAACAGAATTAGCAAATGTGCTAATGATCAACCAATAAATGTGGTGTTTGGCTGGATTTGTATGCTATTTTTCAATGTGCCTGTGTGGGTGCTGTCTCTGGAAGTGGATTTTCTTTTTTTCTACATTGGAGCAGATAGTTCCATTCTGTGGCATGTGTTATCTCTTCTTATTAACCTCACTGGGTTGTTTTAGCTCCCTGCCAGCATAACCTTGCTTGTCACTGTGCTGAGACTGAGCACAAAAAAGTGGCCAAGCAAGTCATGCATCTCTTCCAGCTGGAGTATTTCACCTTGTCTGAAACTTCATTCCTTGTTTTTTGGAGCAGTTTTTTACTAAATCTCTCATGTCACATTTATGCTTTCCAGCAAACTTTTAAGAAAAGGCCTATGACTCATTAAGGAGAAAGCCCCAGAGCACAAACACCCATTTAATGCTCAGCTGACAGCTGCTGTGCACAGCAAGGTGGAAGGGCTTGCACAGGGGGACTCAGCTGGGGGGTGGGGATTTATTGCTAGTGACACCTATTTCCGAATTTGAGATGCTGCAAAAGTTCTTATTGGCAGGCTTTGCATGAAAACCTGTAGGCAGTAGGGTTTGAGCCTCTGTTTGGTGGGGCTGGGATGGGGCACAGGGGCCACTGTCCCACCCTCCTGCTGCTGAGGGAAGGGGCAGCTCTGCCTGGCCAAAATCCATCTTGAGCTGGTGGGGTTGGTGCTGCCCAGCAGGGCTGAGCTACCCCTGATGGTGCAGCTGGGCTCAGGGACCCAGCAGAGAATTGAGTTCCTCAGGTGCCAGAGATAAGAAACCAAGTGACTTTGTGTGCTAGTTTTATATTAATTAGTATTTAGAAGAAGGTAGGAAGGTTTTCTTTATGCCCTTTAATTTTTAGGCCTGCCTTACTTTTACTCCTAATTCTATCTCACAGCAAAAGTAAGTATATTAAAATTAGCAAATCTAAACCACTACACTAAACTTGCTTTCAAACTGAAACCAAGACACTTTGAAAGAGGGATATGATTGAGTTGGAGTGACAGCACAAATATTTTATCATCTCCAGCCTTAATTGTGAAGTGTTTAATTGCAGGCAGGAGCAGAGCAATGATTTGGGGTTAATGTGTGTGTGTTTGGGAATGTGGGGAGAAGTGCAAATGTAAAGGGTGTTAATATCAGAGGTTAGCATGAAACAGGGAATGGATCAAATGGACAGCCAGGAGACATTTAATGGGTTAAAAAAGGTCATGTCTCGCATGTAATATTGCTCTTTTAATAATTTGGCTGCACAAACCTTGTTTCAGTTCAGAATGTATTTATAGTTTTTTGGGAAAGTAGATGGCTATTGTGGAAGAACTGCTAGGGACTTTCATTGTTTCCCAGCCATCCAAACATTTATTTATTTGGTGAACTGTTTCACTGCTGACACCTCAGAACTCCTGGAAAGAGAAAACAAGATGTTTTCTCCTTTTAATGTGGTCACTTGAAAAAATTAGAAAATTTCAAAGTTAAAATGAAGAGAGACAAAATACCATTCCTAAATGCAGTTTGACAGTTGTGCATGTTTAGATGCTTCAGCTGGCTTGGATCATATTTCCTGTGGTCTGTGGAGAGCCTGTGGCCTCTCCCAGGCATGGGAAATACCCTTTTGTTCTGGTGGTCATGGCACAAAGTTTTCCCCTGTGCTGCAGCTCGTCCTCAGGGGTGCCAGGAGTGAAGCTGCTGGGCTGGGTGGTCCTGGCTCTTTCTCTGTGCTGGCCCTTCCCAAGGGGGCATCAGGCAGGGATCCCTGCTTGGGTCAGGTGCTGTTGGCACACAGCTCGTGGATGTCCCAAATTCTAATGCCAGGAATTTGAGGCTCCTGTCTGTGTGTGTGTGGATTGGAAACCTTTGGTAGGAAGGGATTTCTAACCAGGTGGGAGAAGTCTGGAGTGACTGTGATAAATCAAACATGGACTTGGCTGAGCTGAGACAACCAAGGGCTCTGCTGCTGAGGCTGGTTCTGCTTTCTTGGCCTTGTGGAGATGACATTACCTTCAGCAGCATTAGAGCAGGATCTTGTTTTTTTGTGTTCTGCTGGTGTGAAATTCCTGCTAAATCCATTGGTTTGGGTCAAATATTGAATGACTGGAAAATAATCACTGATATGGAGTAGTTCTGAGCAAGGGGATAGTGAATAAACTCAGTCACTCTCCTGTGGTTACCCCTGCTCACAGAAGTGTGTTAACCTGGCCATGTGCTGCTCTCTGCTGCCCTGCCTGTCCTTGTCATCACCATGGAATGCAGCAGGATCAGACCCATTGTCTGTGAATGCTCTCACTGTCAGTCTTTCCATCTCTCCACAGCTGTGCTGGTTCAAAGAGAATGGTGATTTTTGGTTTTCTTTAAAGAAAAAGGAAAGAAGCAAAAGATACTAGAGTGCAATGTCAGCTAAGACAAAATAACTGTGTGAGTAGGAAGTGGAAAGATCTGTAATTGGTTAAAATCTTGGATTCTCAGTGTTTCTCTGCATTTGCTCCTAACCTTGTGTAACCTTGCTCTAATCCCAGATGTAGGTGCATTCTCATGTGTAGGTGGGGCAAACAGGCAGTTCCTCAGGGAACCAGGCAGAAGTTTTGATGAATGGCAATAACTATTGCAGCTCTATGTTTCTTTATTTGTTTTTGCCAGGCAGTTATGTGAAAATTCCCTGCAGTTGGTGGGTTGCCCGTTTTTAATCAAAGCCGTGTTTCCCAAATCTACACACTCAATAGAAAACAGACCTGCACACCAATCAAGTGTGTTAGAGTCCATATTTGGAGCTGATTTCAGAAATGAGCATGTAATTTTTTTGAAGTGTAGGTCAGTAGCTGGTTGTCTTGGAAAGTCTCTTGGCTTGTTGTACCTGTTCCTGGCTGGGGCTGGGCCTTGGCAGTGCAGAGCTGCAGGGATGCACTTGCTCTGTTGGAAACTTGTAATGGTGGTATCTGCACCACTTAATTAGTGGCTTGTCTTTATTTTTTATTTTTGTCTTCACTCAGAGTCAGGATTAAAAACACAAGGAGATGAATTTTCTTGTGTTTGGGCTTGGTTGTTTATTAAATCTTATCTAAAGTACAGAGAGTTCTGCACTATTTCTAGCTATCAGCTAAAAGCCAGTGAAATGGAGGTGAATTTAGTTAGTTACAAGGTCTTCTAAAGCTAAATAGTCCAGTTAAGAACTAACACCTATATTATTTATACTTGTGACCCAATAACCAAACTCCTGTGACCCACAGGGGAGCACTACTGTCCAACCAAAAGCTACTGCCTTGAAATCATGAAGATGAAGGAGGAAGAACACAGAAAGGAGACAACACTCAAAATTCTCTATCTTGTCCTATACCTATTACTATATTCTCAAACTCCCAATTTTAAAACCCTTTACCATGTATAATCACACACCTGTATTTTAACTACACACCTGTGATTTTTAACTCCATCACTCAAATTTGGAAGCCTTCTCCAAGGCCTCAGGTCAAAAGCAGTGTTTTCTAGGGGATCACTGCCAGAAAGCTCAAAAATTCTGGCTTCTGGGATCCAAACTCCCCATGGCTTGGGTGCAAATCTTTGTGGCTCAACTCGGCAGGGGGAACCCTCAAGATATCTCAAAATAAAACTTATGCAGGGTATTTAGAAGATGAGGCACATGTGATGAACCCAGTGCTGCCCCATGATTGTTTCTGACAGCTGAGAGTCACCTGGAGTTGTTTTTATGACGCCACAGAGATCATGGAATGAGTAAATTCACAGCAGTGCTTTTCCCTGGCTGTGTTTCTCTGCCTGGCCCAGCTGCCCCTGCAGCTCCCAGGCCATGCCCCCATGGAATGCTCAGGTGTCTCTGCTTTGTGTGGGGCTGTAAAAGCCACGTGCTGTTTGCCTGGTGTTTTGGCAGGTAAATGCTCATCTGACAATTTGCAGGAAATTGGTGGCCGTGAGCAGGTGGAGTCAGTGGTGTGGGACAGAGCTGTGATCTGTGTCCTGTGAACTCTTTCAGCTCCTGCAAAGTCACTTCTGGGCAAGGACTTCTCAGATTGCTCCTCTCTCAGGACTGGGTGGAAGATGGGTGTGGTGGGATGGAGGCTGTGTCCAGATGTGAGCTGTGCATCCTCTGCTTTTCTTCTCCTTGCTCCCTTCTGCCCAGAGCAGGATCCTTAAAGGAATCCAGAGCCGAGCCTGGAGAGGATGTACAGCACAGATGGGGTGATGCACACGAGCTGCAGGTGGTTCTGGAGATCACCCTGGTGTTGCCTGTGCTGAGAGAGGTGCTGGGGCTCAGAGGGCTCTTGCCATTTTCTTCCTTTGGTTGCCTTTTGTTTTGTTTTGCAGCAAAATAATAGGTCCTGCCTATTTTTACTTAATGTCTTTTTATGAAATCTTGGCAGTCACCAGGTGAGAGACTGAGGTGCTGTTTCACAAACAATTAGAAAAAGCTTGTTTTGCTTTGCCTGGGAAGAGAATCTCCCAGTGTTTGTGTGTGTTGGTTTAGAGGGAGACATTCCTGTGTGAGGGTGGTGGGAGTGACAGTGCTGGAGTGTTCCCTGTCCACGGAGAGTGGTGCAGCCACACCAGCAGCCCCTGCAGTCTGTCATGCCCAGTTTGGAGAGAGGAAAGGACCCAAATCCATGGCAGGTTTGGGCTTTGGGTGCAGCATGGATGAGGTTTGCCCCTTGCAGGAGTTTCTGGTAGAGTGAAGATACGGCAATCCACTCACCAAATCCCACATTGCCTGAGAGCAATGGGGCAATTCCACATGGGGAAGAATGATTGGAGTGCCAGACCACACCTTTTAAAAAAAAAACAAACCCAAAAAACCTCCCTGACCTACTAAGAAGATATAAAAAGAGAAAGGATAGGTTGGGTTAGGCTGAAACAGCCTTGCATGCTGTGTAAGAGCAAATTGGTGACTCTTTTGGGAAAAGGCTTTCTCAGCCCCTCTTTCCCACCTGGGAGGAATCCAGCCCAGAAAGAGGAGCTCCACAGAGGCTGCCCCGGAGCAAACACTCTGAAGTTGTGCCAAATGCAGACTTGCAAATCATTTTCCTGCTGTGCCAAGTGTGTGAAGCTCTGCTTTTCCCTGCTTCCCACCTCCAGGGGCTTTGTCTGACTTCGCTAAGGGGGTGCCAGGAGCAGGGAGCAGCTCCGACCCATGTGGTGGCCTGGCTTTGGCTGGACACCACATCTCACTTGGTCTGATCTGCTTCTGTAGCTCATGAAAGGAGAAAAAATGAACCCACAAAACAAAACATCCACGCTCCTGAGCTGAAGGACGAATCCTGGACTCCTTTGTGGCAGAACTTCCTTTGAAATTTCTGGGTATTTTGCTTGGTTGGACTGGCAGAATTAGGAAAGCTGGTGTTAGATTATTGTAAGGTCAGAGAAAAAGTGCATTTCAAGATTGGGGGGAAGGACTATATTTTTTTCTGACATAGTACCCCTTGAATAATGAGCATTGACTTAGAGCTCTTCTGTTCCCAGCTGGGGAAATGCCTGCATGGGGAGTTTCTAACCCTGCTCCAGGTGTTCACCAGTGTGTGCATTTGGGGAGATTCTAACTTAATGTTCCCATACAATGTGGAAAAGGCAAGAGAGAACTTAGATTAAAAAAAAAAAAAAAAAGGCTGCTGAGAGTTCTGGCAGATACGTGGTAATATTTGCTTAAGTTTCTGAGAAAAACATTTTTTCACTTTTATAATGACGCTTATGCATGCGTATTTGCATCCCCCTAAGTGTTTTCTGGGGTTTTGCCATTTCAAGGCAATGTCTGTTGGTCTAGAACTGCCAGTGCCAGGGCTGAGCTGAAAGTGATATCAACTCAGTTTGGTTTTAATTTGATCCATTTTTATTTTGACCAGGGAACCAAATTATGGGGGCACTGTGAGGGAATGTTAGCTCATTATTTCAGTTTTGCTTGTACACGTTGTGAATCTGACAGGGAGTGCAACCAGAATGCAGTGAGATGAATGAGAGCGGAGAGAGCTGCACACCCAGGTGACAACAATGTGTAAAAAATCTCCCTGGAGAATGGACATTAATTCCTGTTTTGAAGGAAGATCTGGGAACTGGATGTGCTGCTGGTGCAGGCTCAGTTCTGCATGCACTGTTTCTTGCTGGAACACTACTGTTCCCCAAAAAAATAGCTCCCAACCAGAAAAAGTGTCCAGTAAGCCTGCAAATCAATTGCTGTTGGAATTTTTTGGACCATGCAGCTTGCAGTTCCTCACCACGCCGTTGACTTAGGTCAACAAAGTAAGTGTTGTCTCGCGGTCTAAATGAAGAAAGGCTGCGTCGAGGTCAAGTGTGACCGTTGGGGAACAAACAGTTGCATGTTTGTGCTCATCCTGCAGCCCAGGGCAGGGCACAAGCTTGGAAGGGGAGGGAAGAAGGGAGATAAGGATGTTCTGTGCAGACTGGAGTGTAGGGATCAGAACAGGTGATAGCCACACTTTAGTCCTAAACAGGAATAAAGGAGTTCAGATGTTCTTCTCTGGAAGAGCTCCATGATCGGGTCATGAAGAAATAGTGGCAAGGGTCGTGCAGGGAAGGGGAGTTTGGAGCCTGGGGCACAGCCGGTGTCTCAGTGTGAGCTGGAGGTGCTGAGCTGTTGCCTTCCCCAGCAGGTGAGGGACTGTATGCTGGCTGGGACTGCAGCCTGGCCCTGCAGAGGAAGGGGCTGTGGCAGGGCAGGGTGCTCAGCTCCTCCCCAGCACCCAGCTTTGTGCTGCTGGCTCAGGGAGGGACAGGGGTGCATGTTCCTCCTTGCACAGCCATTGCTGCCAACCTGGCTCACTGGCTCCACTGCAGGATAAAAGCTGTGACTCCACCAGCTGAAAAACAATGGGGAACAACATTTTGAGTTGTTCTCTTAGGGTTTGGGTTTTGTTTTATTTTGGGTTTTTTTTCTGCTTTGCTTGAAGAAACATCTCTCTTGCTATGGTGGAAGACAACTTTTGTGACTGGTACTAGAGTGAAGCACAGTCTGTTTTAATTGAGGATCAACAATGATTCCTTCTCTAAGAGGCACAGTTAGCTCCTCTGGAGAAATTACAGAATCCTTCATCTGTCAGAGAAGGGAAAAGCAAGGGATGTGTAAGCACCAGCTCAGTACCAACTCTGTACTTCACTCTTAACCTTACAGAGAAAGCACAGTAAAGAGTTTCATCATTGATTTGATAAAAGCTGCCCTTTTATTTTCATGGATATAATTACAGAAGAGGCTACATTCATCTACAGACAAAGGCTCTAGTATTTAAAAAAAAAAAACAGAAATGAATTTTAAAACTCCCAACAACTGAACAAATTCTTTTAGCTAGTTTTCAAAAGATAAGTTTTGTGCGTTGTGTTATAGTTGCTTTGTTGTGTTTTTTTTGTTTTTTTCAAGGGAACATTGAGGAACCTATTTCTTGGTGAATACAGTGATAGGAGAGATTCCAAAAGGGCTTTTGTGCAATTAACAGAATGTTTGCATTAGGTTGTGCTGCAGTGACTTAACACATGAGAAGGAAAAATCCCAACTGAGTGATTTACACACTGATCTCGAATGTTTTGATCAAAGGTCAGACTCAGAAATGCATTTATGCTTGTTTTTACATCCTAAGGGAATCCAGTGGGGAGTTAAATCTTTATGTAGTCATTTAATGTGTAAATATTCACAGGTAGCTCTTTACTTAGCCATGTCATTTTGCTGTGAATTTTGACAGGGTGAGATTTACTTGGAGGCTGAAGTCCAAACTGTGCCAGTACCATGACAGGGGAGAGCATTTCTGTAGACTGAAGTGACTTTGCATATTTCATATATAAATTCTGTATTTTACTAACTTATAGGAGTTCTAAAGTAGGTAG
Organism: Catharus ustulatus; assembly: GCF_009819885.2. NCBI lineage: Eukaryota > Metazoa > Chordata > Aves > Passeriformes > Turdidae > Catharus > Catharus ustulatus. The sequence continues at coordinate 2,993,050 of NC_046231.1, read as the reverse complement.
GGAGACATGAAAAGAGGTCAGGAAAGCTGGTTGATTTTTCAAGGCTTGCAGTCTCCAGGTTCAGGGATGGTCCATCCTGACATGCAGGAAGTGGCAAGGGGTTCTGGAGAAAGAAATGAAAAGGATTTGTGTAATATGGAAGGGGTGAAAGCAAAGGCAGGTGACCTGGGGGCAATATCAGGAGACACAGGGCTTGTCTGGAGCTGGCCCTGGTGGAAGACAGGGAAATCAATAAATGCTTCAATGTGAGAGAAAGGAAGACCAGGGAAGACGTGGAGCAGGAGTACTGGGGTGGCCTTCTATGATAAAAAGCTTGGGGAATTAGGGGAGAGCAGTGGTGTTTGATCTCAGCATTAGTAAAGGTTTTGATGCTGTCACCCACAACATCTCTCTGGACAAAGTGGTGCAGTACAGACTGTGAGATGGACTGAAAGCTGGCTGAGCTCAGGTATGACCAGCAGGATGAGGTTGAGTTGGGGCCAGTCACTGGTGGTGCCTCTCAGAAGTCCCTGCTGGAGCCAGTTCTGGAGTCAGTGTTTGATATCTTCATTAATGGCCAGGGTGATGGACAGAGCCCCCCTCAGCCAACCTGTGGATTGTACCACCATGGAAAACTGCTTGATGGGCTGGATGGATGTGGTGGTGCTCAGCAGGTCCCTGACAGGCTGCAGAAATGCAGGAATAGGAACCTGATGAAATTCAACACAGGGAAAAGCCAAGTCCCACACCTGGGGAGCCACAGCCTCCTCCAGTGCTGGGAGCCCACTTGGCACAAGCAGCTCTGCAGAAAGGCCCTCTGGGGTCCAAGGTGTGTGTTTTGCCAAGGAACCCAACAGCAGCCTGACTGGAGTTCAGGCTGACCACCCTGGATCATGGGGACACTGAAGCTGCCTGTCCTGTGTGCCCCTGTGCTTGGTCCAGCCTCAGTCTGGGCACTTAGCCCACAAAAACTGTGTCTGAACCAGGGGCTGGGCTGTGTCAGCTCTGCTGTGGAACACTCCAGCTGTGCCCAGGTGTTTCTGCGAGATGGGGAGCTCAGCTCTCATCCAGGCTTCCCAAACACAGCCCCTCCAGTGCCCACATCTCAGGTGGGCACTGACACCTGAAAGGGCACCAAACAACTCCCACATAGATTATAAGCTATGGATGTGAATGATCTTTTATTGCTTTGGTCGTGATCCCAACCTGAACCACTGCTTTAGCAGTAGGGAAAACACCACTGACGTTGTGAGGTTTCCAAGGGCTCTCCAAGGATGGATGCACAGGCAGCAGCTGAGGTGGAAAGGGTTGCCTCTCTATCACTTCTCTGTTTTGCTGAGTGTTTTAATTAAAACCAGATAGAGGAAAATTTCTCACACTGTTTCCAGTTTTTAGTGGTTTCACCTGCTGTTGAAAATTGCATCAAGACATAATGGTAAAGGGGTGATGTAAAGAGCAATGAATGTTCCTTTTAGTGGCTATGAATAGAGGCTTCTCATATCAGTTAAGTGTTGACTTATAATTATGAAAAGATTATAGGTTTCTGCTGGTTTTTAGCCAGTTCTCTAACACATAAATTAACTAACATTTCAACACTTCGTGTAACCTTTCAAAATGGAGAAGGGAGGTTTGAAATGATGAAATTCATAAGATCACATTTATTTGGAGATGTTTACTGTAACTAACAAAGTGAAAAATTACCTTTCTAACCCTCTTCTGTCTGCTCACGCTTTCCCTGGTTATGCAGCTCTTGAGGAGGTGATTTTTGCTGTTTCTAGAAAGATTTTTAAAAAATAAAAACTTCAACTCTGCTTTAGTTATACTTTTTTCTAAAAGTTGCTGAAAATTTAGCCATGACTCCTTTGCTGTCTTGTGACTGTGGGTGGTGGAGCTGATGAGTTATTTAGTAAGAGATGTTTGGGTGGTGAAGTGTCAGGAGTGGGAGAGAAGAGTATCTTGTGTCTTGTTCCTCACTTTGACTTGAGTCTGGCATCCAACTTGTAAGAAACAGTCCATGTTCCAAAAATCATCCTGAAAAGAGGATGCCTGTGTGTCCTGGCATGGAGATGTTGAGGAGGGTGTGTGGGGAAGGCACCCAGTGTAGTTTTGGGCATAGGGTGATGTGTGATTGGTCCTGAAGTGGATGGTGGCAGCTGTTTTGTAAAGACAAGGCTCTGCCAGCACTGTGCACAGGGGTCATTAGAAAAGAGAAATCCTTTCCCCCTCAAGCAAATTGCTCTTTGACAGGAGCCATTGAGGCCAGGGGTGTTTCCCTGTTTACATCTCAGTGCCAAGTGCTCTTGCAGGACTTTGAGTGTTCTTTACCAGCAGCAGCTTAGCACTCCAGCTAAGTGGCTGCATGTTTCTCTGCAGGGCTTGTGGGCCACAGCTTTGGCTGCAGGTGCAGTGGGCAGGTTGTGAAAAGAGCAGATGATGCCAAAACCCTGGTACAGGTGGAGGCTGCCTTCTGTGTCGGGTCCTTTCCAAGCTAAGTCAGTGCCTTGGACATTTCTCCCTCCGTGCCCAGGTTTCGCAGAGCAGCCAGGCACTTGTGCCATTGCTCTGTCTGCAAGAACAGAAAAGGTGGGTGGCAAAAAAAAAGTATGATTTTTAGGCACAGTCTGCCAGCTCTGACTGCTGATTTGTCACTCTTGGGAGATTTAACTGTCCTTCTTAGCTGAGTGTTGTGATCATATCCATTTCACACCTTTTTCATCAGAGAAAATGAGCTCTATGGGCTTCTTTTTCTTTTTTCTTTTTTTTTTTTCCTTTCCCCAATTTCTGCCCTTTTTAACCCACTTTGCTCCTGTTTCATGTCAAGACAACAGTCTATGTCAAAGTAGGGGAGAGGGATGATCCTGAGTGTAATATTTGTGTATTTCTGGATCATTCGTTGATACTACTTGGATGTGGATCAAGTGTGTGTTCACATTTGTGTTGAATTAACCAGACAGATCACATACCCTGGAGTTTATTCCAGCTGCTGGAGAGCAGCTTGTTACCTGATCCAGCACTGACAATACCTGATCCAGCAAAAAGTCAAAGCAGTCCAGACAGAAGATACTTGACCTCGCAGAAATCCTGCCAAGATGAAGTTAGCTATCAGGACTTTACACTGTGGGCATCTTTCTCTACAGTACTAAGAACTGTAAAGCTGGATTTATTCAGGTGTTGGAACTTCAGTGGAAAGTTCAGTGTCAGTCAGGGGGAAACCTGTGCACTCCTGCAGGTCTGGGTGGTGCTGGGGGGAGCCAGTCCCTGAAGGTGAGCATGGAGCTCATGGTTGTGGGAAGCTTGGAGTTGTCCTCTTGCAGGAATCATTGCAGACAGGAGTCTGACAAAAGCCTGGCACAACCCCCTGCCCACCTCAGGTCTGCCTTGGAGAGCAGCTGAACGCATGGGCAGTGTGATTTTATAACTTGATTTTCTAACTTTTACTTTTCCACCCCCCAGTTGAATTCCCAGGCAGGAAATGAGCCCACATCTACAGCATTTAGTGCTGCTGTTTCCCAAAGGTAGAGGAGGCAAAATTAGAATATCCTGTTTACATGTCCTTCGAGCTGTATTTGACCAGCTGTCCCAAGGGTTTTCAACTTGCTAGATCAGGACAGGCTTTTCTTACAGTCTGAGCATGTTCCTGTGTGAGTGGAGGAATGTGGCTGTTTGCACTGAGCTCCTCCCTGGGCTGAGCCTTTCAGCTGCAGAGGAGACAGCATTTCACTGTCACCATGGTGGGGAAGCTGAGGCTTGCCAGGTCCTTCATGACTAAAGGTGGGAGAAACCTGTGGCAGATTACAGGAAGGTTTATTCCTGATGTTCTCAAAGCATCCTTCAGTCACTGGGCTTGAAGTGGCTGAAAAAAACTGGTTCAGGGGGTTGAGGTGACAGAGATTTTTTTTAAGTCACTTCCAGCTTTTCTTAAGTGAATAGTTCAGCCTTTCTAAATATTAGTTTGGTGTAATACCTGCCTATATGCATGTTTGTGTCTGAGCAAGCCTATTTATGCTTCTGGGAGTAGTGAAGAAACTCCCTGGGGCAGGTGTGAGCTATGGAGAGGTGTCAGCACGTTTTTGTGGGGTGGGTGCTGGAACTGTGGGGCTGTGGTGTCCCTGTGGGGCTGGGAGCTGCTTGTGGAAGGAACTGCGAGTTTGTAACCAAGGGTGGTTACGTAATTCTGTGCCTTTTCCAGACTGTCATGCTCGTGCTGGAAATAGAGCATTATCTAAGAAAATAGGAAAGTGCACCTGGAAACTTTTAGACTAGTCTCCTTGTTTAATCATGAACCCATTTGAAATATGTCAAGGAAGGCAGCTGTAATATATGACCTTTTTCTGCCATATATTAGAGTGATGACTCATAGGTGCAATGGCAGGAGAATGTAATGAGAAGTCTCCAGGCTGATGTCTGTGCAGCTGATGTTTGCAGCTCTGACGTGCTGTGGAGTTCAGGGTCTTTGGGCTGTGTTGTTGGTGCTTTCAGTATCACTGTGTTGCCACCTGGCTGCATAGATTTCTGTAAGCTGAAGTATTTAAATTGATTCTGTCTCTTCCTTGTCATCTCAGGAGGTTTTTTCTCTTCTTCTCTGAATGAATGAAGGAAATGAATGAATATTTGTAAAGCAAGCATCAGTGTAACTAAAGGAGTGCAGGTAGCTATGGAGCTGTGCTCAGCCCTGTGCTCTCAGAGGCTCCACACAAAGGGGAGCTCTGCAGAGGCACTGGGGCAGGCTGAACCATGCAGATAGTGTCAGTAATTTCATGCTTCAGAGCAGTAATTTCACATACTGTATAGAGCAATAAGCATTTGCTGTGCTGGCTTCAGGCTTTCACTGTGTGGTGGGGTGGATCTGCTTCAGCAGTAACAAAAGCCTTCCTTCCAGTTTGCAGCAGCTGCTGATCAGGGCTGATCCTGGCTCCCATGGCATCTCCACTCTGCACTGCTGGTCTGGAGTTGCTTTAATTCACTGGCACAGACATGCCCTGGCCTTGGAGCTGCTAAAATGGGGAGTCAGGGAGGGGATGGTATTTGTGAATTGTGTCTGTGGCCTTCTGTGTTCCCAAACACTTGCCCATCACCTCACCTGCATTTGAAACTCCAGAAGGGTTAAGGACAACACAGGACAGACAGCATGTATGGCTGCTTTCAGAGCCGGCAGGACTAGGCTGAGTCCTGGCAGTGCTGATCCCTCAGGCAGGTAGAGCTTGGCTCTGTACTCTGATCTGCAGCACTGGAATTCCTGGAGCTGCTCCCAGTGCCTTCCATTGTGGCCATGACCTCTCCCAGCAGCTTTGTCCCACGCAAGCCTTGTTAAGCAACAGGCAGAGTGGAGGTAATGAAAGTTATTCCAGAACCTAAAACTATTCCAGAACCTGAAACTTCCAGTGAATGTGAAGTTTGTTGCATTTGTAACCAAACATAAATTATCTCAAATTTTGATTTTTCTGAGTAAAGCTTTCCACATGCATCTCTACTGTGTATTAATTGAGTAAAGCCTCCTGTAGCTGACAGGCACTGAAGTGATGGAGATCTTTTTAAGTCAGCAGATGCATATCTCAAGGCCATAAATCGTTTATGGTTTATTCCTTGAGGATGAAAGTAAGGTTGGGGGCAATCTCAACAAGGTTTAACAGTGACAACAAGAAGTTTTCCAGTACACAGGCTGCTTCTTGTCTTGCTTTGCCTAAGCTGTGATTTGTGTTAGGTGTTGCTGCCTATGTTCCTGCAGTGTAGTGTACTCCAGCACAGTTGGTGCAGGGAGCACATGGAGACATCCAGGCTGAAGTTGGGGCTGTGTTACCAGATGGCATCAGCTTCCTCTTAGGTGTTGGGCTGCCAGGTGTGGATAGGCTGGAGCTTGGCAGGAGGGCCTAAAACATTGACTTGAGCATTTCTCAGTTTTCTTAACCTGTCATTTTCAGCCTTAACTCAAGTTATGGTGTCTCCTGCTCTTTCCTGGGGCAGAGGCAGTGCTGGTAGCTTAGCCAGGCAGTCCTTCCATCATTTCTATCACAGGATGTTGCTGCTTGGTGTGTCCAGGTTGTGTTTATTTATAGGTTGTATGTACCAGATTTCATTTCATTCAAAATATCCTTGAATCCTTGGTACATTTGCAAGGTTTCTGCCAGGTAGCAGATGAAAGCCCTGCAGTGAGAGCTGCCTGTGGTGGTGAGGGCTGGGAGGGTTCCCTAGGCTGCCTCCCTTGCTCTGCCCCGTGCAGGTGCCTCGTGTCTTCTGTCTGCACCTGACTCAGGGATGACGTGTGTGTTGGAAGATCCCTCCTCCTGTGGTTGTTGGAAGGAAAGGAGCATTTTTCTGTCCTGAAGTCACCTCTGTGATCCAAGCTGCTGCAGCCCAGGACGTGCACAGCAGCTGCTGGGAGCTGAGCAGGTTCTGCAGCAGCAGTGGCACAATTGCCTGGGCTCAGGGAAGCTCTGGGGCTTCCCTGGTTATTTGCCTTCTTGGCACAACACATTTTACAGGCAACAGCAGCAGCCTCTGTGAGATCACTGGCTGCCGGCAGTGTGAGAACACCTCCCCTGGAAGGGGGGCACCTGCAGGTGTCTGAACCAGCCCTTCCACAGCCCTCTGCTCTTGCAGTTCTTGCTGCAGTTTGGCTTTTTGTTTGGAGCTGAGACTTCTCTCCTCTTTTGTTCACCCTTCTCCATGACAGTGGTTGTCCATTTCCCTGCCCCTGTGCGATGGATAGGATGCAAGTGTGGAGACTCTTGTTTGGGGCTTGTGTAGAGATGGTTTTCCATCTCTGAGAGAAGAAAAGGGGATTTTGCAGTGTGATGTTCATCCGCCCTTTTCCCAGAACTGCAGAGGCAGGGAGGGAGTCATCTGTGCCATGTGTTAGTTGTTAATTTTAGCTTTACCATAACTCTTGATGACAGGGCTTGGTTGTTTCCTACTGTAGGCAGCATGTAGCAGTTTTCCTGGAGGTGCGGTGTGGCTGTAAGGCAGTAAAGCTGCAGCTCCTGCCTGGGCCATGGTGCTCAGTCTGTGTAGCTGGATTCTCCCAGCTCACACAAGTGCTGCCTCCTGGAGTTGAGCCACCTGGTACCATTTTTCTTGCATTCATGCTAAACCTTTGCCTTTAAGTTACATAAGGATGGCATCAGGCACAGGCTGAATTCTACCTGTATCTGAGGACACAACTTGGCCAAAAGGTGGTTAAATATCTGCCATGATATGCAAGGCATTTATCAGTCCTTTTCCTAATTCTGTCTTCCTGGTGAAGTCTGTATGAAGTAGCAGCCTGTACTGGCATGGCCAAAGAGCATTATAGGATCTAATGGACAGGTCCCAAACTGAACTTCTTGTAATGCACAGGGAACTCTTACAAGTACCAGCAGGCTGAAAAATAGGTTGTTGCTGATGCCTTTGCTAGGTATAATGCATTGCATTTGGTCTCAAGTTTGGAGCAAAGTCACTGAATGCATCTGTCTGATGTTCTGCTGGTGCTGATATCCATGTTTGCTGGTGTAGGAGTTATCCAGGGAGCGTTGTGCCTCTGTCTGCTCTGTTGCCATGCAGTGCTGGAGGCTTGCCTGGCTGGCATCCAGCAATGATGTTCTCACTGATGTGGTCAAACTCAGTGAAGTGGACTGGTTAAAGGTGTGGGGAGCACTGGTCATGTGCTGGAGTCCAGCAGGGAGTCTCTGGGAGCTCCTTCTCTTTCTAGTACCATTTTTGTTGATGGTCTTTTGCTGCACTCCATGGGGTGTTTGTTCAGCCTCTATGCTTTGTGAGGGTGTGAACACATCTCCACCTCAGCCAAGGACTGCTGTGATGCTGTACTCAGCCAGCCTTCATGGCAACTTGGAGCATATGCAACATCTTGTAATGTCTTTTTCTGGGTAGACACACCAAATCTGTGGGAGAGCTGATGACCTGGGTAACAACATAGCAGCTGATGTGTTGAAGATCTGGGGTGCAGCTGACTGCTCAGAGTCGAGGTGTCAGGAGGGGCAAGGAATTCTATGAAGGCAGAAGTTGATCTGAAATCTTGTCAAGGGAAGTGTCAGAAACGAGACATGCTTGCTCTGCAACAGAACATTCTTCATAGGTGGTTTAACAAGCCTTGGAATTAAATCTGGAGAAGGGGGGAAAAGTGACGTAGCTGTTATGTCAGGGCTTCACAAGCCCACAGTGTGCAGTCTGGACTGTGACTGGTGGAAAAGCAGACCTGAGCAACCATGTAACCAGGGCTTTTTCCTAGACAGTTATGAGCTCACACTAAACTCACACTGCAGCTGCATATATATTTTCCAAAATACACTTCTGGAATTTTACATACACTTTTTTAGTATGCTAATCATCTCTGTGGTCATTCATTCCTGGAGTTAATGACTACTCTCTTGGAGAAAACAAGTTAACAAACTGACAGCTGCTCCTAACAAATCACTTGCTTGGAGAGGCCAGTGCAAGTTTAACATCAATAATAAATCCTTCTTTTGCTTCTGATGGTTCAGTGCAGCAATGGCAAAGAAATGAGGTAATAACTTTCATTTATCAAAGCACTTTGGACTGTAGTAGATTTGTGCACAAGAGCTCAGAGCCAGAATTGCCAGACTTACAGACTGGATTCCTGCTCTTTGAATAGCACTAAGTGTAGATGGGAATACATAGCTCTGTCATTGTAACCTGCCAGCCCATCAATAGCTGCCAGTGTTGGCATGAAAAGGTGGGCAAGGAGTGCCCAGGAGCTGGGGGGTTCTGAAGGGGCTGCTCTGTCCCCACAGTCAAGAGTGAACCGAGATGCTGGACCAGGGCCTGAGGCTGAGGTGACACTGGCTTGTTCCAGGTGTGCCCCCTCTGCTCTGTGCAGCCCCTCCAGTCCCAGGGTCCCTGCAGAGCCCCAGGGATGTGGTGGGACAGCAGCAGTGTCCTGGGCTCTTTCCTCCTGCCGGGAGTGAGGAATTCCTGCAGCTGCTGGCTCACAGGACACCTCTTACAGTCACAGTGTCCACAGCAGTCAATAGCCATCTTTGATCAGTTAACCTTTAACTCATGGCAAATACAAAATGTTTTCCATAACATTTGGTTACAAATAAATGAATAGACTTAGCAACCTTGGATAAGACAACAGATGTTCTGAAATTCCCATTTCTTGTGTCAGGGCTGAGCTCGCCCAAGGACTGGCATTTTCTTAACAAATTGGCAATAAACTGATAGATCTGCCTGGCAACTAGTTTGTCTCACTAGGTTTAGCTTGGGTAGCTGTTATCTTCTAGTTTTTGCTTCCCTAAATTTCTGAAATCAGGTTGAAGATTTAAAAAAAATAGTAATGGATTCATTGGATTGTAAATTTATAGTTTCATTTGACAGATAATCTGAAATGGCAATATTGTGCCAGGATGTTGAGCTAGCTGAATGAAAGGTATGTCCCTTCATGACATGAAATAAGAGAGTTAGAGATATAAACACCAATAAACCCTGTGATTTAATGAATGGTCTTTCCATGTTAGTACTGGAATTCATAGTATAGGAAGTATTTGTAGTATATTCCAATTAATCTGATCACATCCCACAGCTCATACTGATGGCTGTGTTGTTGCTGCTCTGAACTGAAGCAGTTCAGTATTAGAAAGGGTTTGTTGCACTGGACTGGCATGGCATGGTATTGGTGGAGATGTGGCTTTGTGAGAAGCTGCCAGAAGTTGCCCCTGTGTCCAGCAGAGCCAAATTTGGGCCCAGCAGTGACAGTGGCAGCACCTCTGGGGAACATTTAGTAAGGGTGAGGAAATCCCCGTGGAATTGCAGCTGGGTGAGAGGAGTGAGGAGATGTGAGAGGAGCAGCTCTGCAAACCCCCACGGCAGGGCAGGGCAGGAGGGGCAGGAGCTGCTCCAGGTGCTGGAGCTGAGGTTCCCCCGAGCCCAGGGTGCACCCAGGGAGAGGCAGCTGTGCCCCTGCAGCCCACGGGGTCCAGGAGGGAGCAGAGATCCCCCTGCGGCCCCTGGAGGGCCCACATGGGAGCAGGGGGTGCCTGAAGGAGGCTGTGACCCCACAGAGAACTCCAGGTTGGAGCAGCTCCTGGCAGAACCTGTGGCCCTGTGGAGAGAGGAGCCCAAACTGGAACAGGTTTGCTGGCAGGACCTGTGAGCCCACAGGGGACTTGGGCTGGAGCAGCTCCTGAAGGACTGACTGCACCCATGGGAAGGACCAGGAGCAGCTCCTGAAGGACTGACTGCACCCATGGGAAGGACCAGGAGCAGCTCCTGAAGGACTGACTGCACCCATGGGAAGGGACCAGGAGCAACTCCTGAAGGACTGAAGCCTGTGGAAGCTCTCACCCTGGAGAAGTTCATGGAGGGATGTTCCCCAGTACAAGAGAGGGATGCGTGTTCATAGTACCCTGATCTTCTCCCAAAGACTTTGCTGGCTTTTTTTGCATGCATTACATAGAACGTTCACAGTGCAGCATGGACGATTCTGGAAGAATAAAAGCCCAGCTTTGTAGTTCTGCAGTTCCTGTTTTTTTAGGTGTATTAGCAGTTTCCTTCAGCTAATGATTAATGCGAAGCTTGCACATGCACTTGTAGAAATAGAGCCTCAAACAACACATGGAACACAGCAGTTTCTTTAGAGTTGTTTGAAGCAGAAAAACAATCTCCGTTTTTATTCTATAGTATTTTAAAAATATCACCAGCCTTGTCTTGATTGGACTGTCCTGCTAGGATTGAATAGAGACCTATGGACATCTCAGAAAAACTTAAAAATCCCAATTGTGTGACAGAAGGACACAGATTCCCCAGAGTTTAAGTTCTTCACAGGGAGACAAAACCAAAGTGATCCTTGAATTAATTCCCTTTCATTTGAATTTAGAGAGGTTATGCATAGTTAGAAATAAATTCATAGGCAAAAGAGTAAAAACAAAAAACTAACAAAAAACCAACCAACCAAAAAAAACCTTTGAGGAAATAGCTTTAAATATTCCCCAAAACCAAACCATCCAAAAAAAGCCCCTATTTGTTGAGCTTACTGAAATCATGACCTTCCCTGTGAATTTGCCATGTGTAGAGTTGACCACTGACTTGTTGGCTCCTGCTGCCTTGGTCTCCTGAGGACTGGATGGGAGCCATCCCTGGCATCACTGGGAGCAGGCATGGGCAGTAAAGATGAATTTCTGCACCCACTGAAGCACAGCTGCCAGACTGAATTTCTGCCCTGAGACCAAAAGGGAGGCAGAGGTTTTGCTGTTTGGTGTGGTAAGGTGCCAGGTTGTGTTTATGAGGTTGCATCCTCTGTTCACAGGAAATTAAACAATTATGAAATGTGACTGACAGATCCATTTTCCCAGTGGCTTTCACTGCAGACAAACATGCTTGATGTTGTGTTTGTGGAGAGAGCCAAGGAGAAATCTTTTGGGCTTGGACTGAGTTGTTTTATCAGTGATTGTTGAATGTCATGTGGTGGAGCACTTTGTTGTGAAGGTCTCATTAAATTATTTCTTGGGCTGGCAGAATTGTTTGCAGGGTGTTCGTGGATTTATCTGTCCTTTCTGGCCTGTACCTGCCTCCTCTGGATTTCTGTCTGCAGCCAGCCTCAGTCTCCCTGCATTGAAACAGCAGCAGAGGCTTGTCCCCCCCCAAGCCTCCCTTAATTTTGGGTTAATTTCCATGCATTTGTTTCACTGCAGCCACCTTCTGCTCTCTCAGGTACTTCAGTCTATTCAGGGTGAGGAGCTCATTGATTTAGGGCCTGATGGGGGTGTCATGAATCAACAACTTGGAGCTGTGGAGGATTTTAACTTTGATTCTCTTTCTGCTTTGTAGGTATTTGTATAAAATGTGGAAAAGGTGTGTATGGAGCGAGCCAGGCTTGCCAAGCAATGGGTAACCTCTATCATACCAACTGCTTCACGTGCTGCTCTTGTGGTAAGTCAGATCTGCCATGCCCTTGCTGTGCGGCTTCCTTCAGCAACTAGTGTACAAAGTGAGACCTCATCCTGCCTGCTTCCCCAGGCAAAATTCCCACGCAGGCCTCCAGCTTCAAAAGTTGTTTTTTATTTGCCATCTGTAAGTGTTCAATGGTGTTTTCCTAAGCAGCAGCCCAGAAAAGTAGTGTTTTGTTGTTTGAAAGGCTGCATTTACAAAATGGCTTCAACCTGGCTGTTAGAAGCACTGGATGCTTTAAATCATTTGCATTTATGGAACTCTTATGTGCATGTATCATTTTTATAGAAAAAAAAGGTAAATTTTGTTCAGCCAACACCATAGTTTTGTCACTTTCTATTTGCAAATGCAAGTCTAGTCAGGCATGTGTATTTGTCATTTCTGTGTATGCACAGTGCTCAAAAATTGTTCACTTATGGTTGAATGTGACAAGAACAAATAGAAACTGTGTGTTGAAATGCCTGATGCTATTACAAGATTTTATTTTTGTGGGGGAAAACTAGATTATAAATCACTGTTTCCTTCTTGGTGTTCTCAGAACCTTTTTAGGTTTCCCTTTTAATCTGAAAGAGATGTTTCTGTGTGTGATTTGGGGAAGTCCTGGCTTTGCCAGGGGAAATGGAAAATTCAGGGCAGCATTTTCAGAAGTGTGCCTTAAGTCAGGCATTATGAACTGAAGTTGGAGACTTCCTCTGTGTCTTGTCTAACTGCTGAGAGCTCACAAATTCCCACCGAGCTCAAGGGAAGTGTGAGAGCTCAATTTTCAAGAGTTGGGTGATTTTTCTTGTTTTATGCACGCATCTGGTAAGGTTCCTTATAGGTGAAAATATTTGCCTGGATATTGAAGATCTTGTTATGATACATATCAGCAAAAGATTTATGCTGAGCACAGATTGTTTATAAAAAGGATTAATTAAGGATTAGAAAAAGAGTAAAATATTATTGGCATAGAACCAAATAAGTTGATAATCAGAGGAACATTGTAAAGTTCACTTCTGACAGAAGTGTTGTCTTTTCTCCTGAGATTTGTACTGATAAATATTGGTTTAAAGAAACCTTCAACCTGAATATAGAATTTAGTGACCTTTCTAAACGACTCTGGACCATTACCAGATGTGGGGTTGAACTCACCTCAGACCCTCAGGGATTGCTCGTGACTTTGCTCAGGTCTCACAGTAAGTGAGTAACTGTTTTGTTGGCTCCCAAAGTGAACAGCATCCTGCTTAGCAAAGGATTACAAAATAGGATATCAGATAATGTCTATCCACAGCATTAACCTAACCTAATTGAATGGGTGAACATTCCACCTTCCTCTCTGGGGCAGAAATGTTGTTTTTAAGTACTTGGGCTGCATGTTTGCTGCCGTGGGGTTCTGTATGCACGTCACTGTTCCTTAGAAAAGAGTATAAGGGACAAGAAGTGTATTTTAACAGCAAAATACAAACACAGCTCAATTATTTAAACACATAACAAGCTTTTCTGACTCTTCTGGAGATGTGTGTGGCCAGTGTTCACCTACCACAGGGCAACTTGAGACATGTCCACTTGAAGCATTGTTTGCCCCACCCTTCAGTGTCCTGGAATTTGGTGATTCAGGCAGCTTCCCATGACTCACCACACATGGAGATGCTCCAGGTTGTCTTCTGAACCTCTCACTTTGCTGCTCTGGGCTGGAGGGCCCAGCAGGACAGTTCAGCATGTAGAAAGGCTTGGATTTCCTTCTGTTTGCAATCTCTGGTACAACCAGAGGAGAGTGTTTGGGCACTTCCTTAGGCAGGCACTGGAGAGGGGCTGTGCTGCTGCTGGGGCAGGAGAGCCCCAGGGCAGCTAAAGCACCTGAGCAGAGCTCAGGTTCAGCTGCGTTCAAGGGTGAGTCTGTGCTGGTTTTGCACCCATTTTCCACATTTTGTGAGGAGGGAAGAAGGCACCCACGGAAATGATTTTTTCTGAGAGAAGATGCTGAGAGCAAAGACCAATCGATGATTGGTTTTGGGAACTGACAAGCTTGAACCACTGAGGAAGTCAAACACGCTTCTGTGAACATACATTTTAAAGTGAACAAACCTGGGAAACTCTCTTCTTTCTTCCACCTGAGTACAGGTGCCAGGCTGGCTGGTTGGGATGCTGCGACAGGGCCGGGCCCGCATGACCCACAGGCCTGGGAGCATCGGGCCGAGCCCGGCCCTGCCTCTGCTGCAGCGCTGGGATCCCCTCCAGCATGGCTGAAACGCTGTCACTGCTAACACCAAGCTGGCACTGAGCCGAGCCCTGCCCTGCCCTGCATGGCCTGTGGGCCTGGGAGGATGGGGCTGAGCCAGGCCCTGCCTCTGCTGCAGCGCTGGCAGGTCCAGGTTCCCTCCCCACCCCAGCACGGCCAGGTGGGCCCATGGCGTGGCTCAGATGCTGTCACTGCTGACATGTGGCTGACATTAAGCCCTGCCTTGCTGCCAGGCTGGGCTGAGCTCTGGGCCAGGCCCGCTCTGCCACCTGCAGGGAGCCGGGTTGGGCCCCCTGGCACTGAACACAGCAAAAAACAGAAAACAGCCATGCAGCCAGAGCAACCATATCTCACTGAGCCCTTGCTATCCTGGCCCAGCCCCACTGCAGCATGAAATACTCCACCCCAACTGCTCCAGCTGCTGCCCGGCCAAGATATTCACTCTTTCAGTGCACAGATGAAACCTGAAAACATCGCTTCTCTCTCCTGAGTGAAAGAAAAGGACAGAGATGAAAATCCATAGAGAAACAGCATAGAGACATTGAGGTCAGACAAGAATGAAGAGTCAGGTCCCTGATAGGAGGGAGTGTGAAGATGTCTTGGACTGAAATTCTCTTGGAAGCTATGGAGAAGGTATGATTGATATATCAGACTTTTTTCCCTGTAACTCATGAAAAATATGGGGCAGTGGAGCATTTGCATTGTAGACATGAACAAAGGCATTTGTGCTGAAGTAAGCAGATGTTGAAGTAGCTGTGATCCCATGAGAAGTTTAACCAGAGAGAGGAAGAAGAATGATAGAGACCCTTTGCCCCAGGGAAGAAGAACTCTGTTCCCAGAACTGAAGATGATCTCAGAGTTAGATGAAGAGAACTTTGCTTTGAACTGCTCAAACTCCTTAAAAATAGCACCCCATAAGTTGACATGGTCCTTGAAAACAGTTGTGGGAAAAACTAAGTTGAGGAAGGGTCTTGGACACAGCGATCAGATTTCCATTCTCCTGGGTGGCTGATTCACTGTGACATTGAAACCACGAGAGAACTGTTTTCTTGTGGAGAAGTCTCCATAGACTGACGAGAGAGACTCCTCTTCCTAAGTAAATTAGAGAAAGACTATTTTAGAGATGGTAAACTGACTGGTTTGTTTCTGTACATTGTCAGTGTAAGAGAAAAAGCGTATGGGGGGAGGACAAGTGTTCTGAAGGTTGTATTCTGATTCTTATTATTTTTTCTTTTTGTTTCTGTTAAAATTTTCTTTATACCCTTCAAAGTTTGAGCCTGCTTTGCATTCCCTCCTAATCCTATCTCACAGCAGGAAATGAGTAAACATTTCTAGTGGGTGCACTGGCAATTTAGCTACCGCTAGACCCCCACATAAATTGGTGCATTGGCTGGGAGATTTCAAATTGGCAAACTCAAACCACTACAAATCCAAAGCAGAGCTTTTCCTCTCAACTCGGCTCTGAAACAGGATCAACATGAGCGTAGCTGGGAGGATGGTGTTGCATTAACTCTTTTGTTTCTCACTGTATTTTGGGCTCTGCAACCCATGGAGAACCCAGGGGGGTTCAGTACAGTGCCAGTAGATCCAAACGCTGGGACCAAGGCATGCAGGTTCTGTCTGTGGGAACTGCACCCTTGAGAATGGTGCTGAAAAAGCTTTACAGGAGTTCATGGGCAAGCAACCTAATGGAGACTTCTCACAGGACTGCAGTTTATGAGCAGGAAGTTCATCTTGTGACATTGCTGGGACTCGTGTGAGAATCCTGAGCTGTAGGTTTGGTGCCCGTCTTTACATAGGTGAGAGTAACCAGGCAGGACCCAGAAGAACTTAAATAGATGATTAAAGGCTGGAGAAAAGCTAATCATGAGAGCCCAGTGTATTTTGGGTATCTGAAATTACGGGAGGGACATGTGGCTGGAGCTTGTAAGCACAAAACAACATTAGAAAGTGGTCTCATATGTATTAGGGACAAACACAAGAGAGAGCTTTCCTGGAGGCTGAAATTACACAATTCAAATAGGAAATCAAAGATTTTTCTGCAATGAGGATGATTAACTGCTGGAACAGAATAGCAAGAGAAGTGGCAGATCCTCTATTCTTTGTCTTCAAATTAAGACCAAATGTCCCTTTGGTGAATGTTTTAAGTTGAGCCAAGCTTTAGGTAATTGGGTGATCATTAATGATGTTTGTTAGGCAAGGGGTCACAATACACAAGGCGTGCTCCTTCTGAGCCTTTGATAGGAGAGTAGAGAAGTCCATTGGTTCTCTCTGCCTAAACCAGTGTCTATGCTGTAGTTGCTGTGCATATTTATGTGGTGGTTGGCTCTGGCTGGACACCAGGTGCCCACCAAAGCCTCTCCATCCCTGTCCTCCTCAGCTGGATGGGGAGAGGATATAAGGAAAGGCTTGTGAGTCAGGATAAGGGCAGGGAGAGCTCCTTCATGAGTTACTGACAGAGCAAAACAAAATCTATTAACAACCAAATCAGAGTAGGATAATGGCAAATAAAAACTAAATCTTAAAACACCTTTTCCTTGCCCTTCCTTTCTTCCCGAGTTTAACTTTACTCCCAGCTTTCTCCACCTCTCCCCTAGTGCAGGGAGATGGGGAATGGGGGCTGTGCTCAGCTCATCCCAGGTTGTCTCTGCTGCTCCTTCCTCCTCAGGGGAAGGGCTCCTCACACTCCTCCTGTGCGCCAGTGTGGGGTCCCTCCCCAGGAGACAGTGAGTTCCATGAGCTGCTCCAGCCTGGTCCCTTCCCATGGGTGCAGTCAGTCCTTCACGAGCTGCTCCAGCCCAGGTCCCCTGTGGGCTCACAGGTCCTGCCAGCAAACCTGTTCCACTTTGGGCTCCTCTCTCCATGGGGCCACAGGTTCTGCCAGGAGCTGCTCCAACCTGGAGTTCTCTGTGGGGTCACAGCCTCCTTCAGGCACCCCCTGCTCCCATGTGGGCCCTCCAGGGGCCGCAGGGGGATCTCTGCTCCCTCCTGGACCCCGTGGGCTGCAGGGGCACAGCTGCCTCTCCCTGGTGCACCCCAGGCTCAGGGGAACCTCAGCTCCAGCACCTGGAGCAGCTCCTGCCCCTCCTGCCCTGCCCTGCTGTGGGGGTTTGCAGAGCTGCTCCTCTCACATCTCCTCACTCCTCTCACCCAGCTGCAATTCCACGGGGATTTCCTCACCCTTACTAAATGTTCCCCAGAGGTGCTGCCACTGTCACTGCTGGGCCCAAATTTGGCTCTGCTGGACACAGGGGCAACTTCTGTCAGCTTCTCACAAAGCCACATCTCCACCAAAACCTGGCCATGCCATCACAATGCAAATTAGAAAGTGAGAATAAGAGCACAAGATTGTCAGTCTTTTTTTCCCTCAAATAACAAGAATTATCTGAACTCACCTCCAGCAATTTTGTTTTACTCTCAGTAGAATGGTTGTAGAGAATAAAAGGCAATAACTAAAGAACAATAATTCTGCACCTGAAGATATCTGATTTAGATAAGGGCTCAATACTTAACCAGCTACAATTAAAAAATAAAATAATATTTCAAACCCTTGGGAAAAATTGTGGTTTGGAGACCACTCAGACTGAAATGTGATAATGAATGATGGAGCCTCCAAGGCCTCATTTCATCACTTGGCAGTGAGTGTTTTCAACTCAGCAAAGACAAGTGCAGTTGTGCAGAGAAGTGGAAATTCTGCCTGAGTCAGAGCCCTTTCTTAGGAACTTTTTTGAGATTATGTTCAGTTTCAGTGCCAGGTGCTGTCTGCAGGGTATCCTGGTTGAAGAGGGCAGTGTAGCCTTCTGCCTAAAGCCATGCTCCTTAGATAGCTTTTTTCCAGAGGTCAAATACTTATCTTCAGGTAAGGTAGAAGCCAAAGTGATCTGATTTCCTGAGATCAGGTATTTCAATGTAGATCTTTATTCACAATCTCTTAGAGGAAACAACTGAAGCTCGTTAGGATGGTTTTAAAATTCAGATTCTGTCTCAGCCCTGATACCAACAGAATCTCTTTTAGGCCTTGATTCAGAAAAGCACTTAGATGTGTTTAAATATGTTATATTAGTCATATTTAAAATTGCTTTGCTGAACTTTAAATAACAGATATTAATTCGGGCAACAACATCATCTGTCCCTTCTGTTAAGTATAAAATCTTGGCTTTGGCAGGAGTTCAGTTGCAGATTTTGCTTATGGAAGACAAGAGCTGAAAAATATCTGCCTGAACAGTTCATCATCTAATTCCTCTTGATAGTATTTCAGAGCATGACAGGATTTCTTGAAGGGTAATTGCTGTAATGCCAGATTGCTTGTGAGATCTTAGTGCAGGTGAACAGTTGCAGGAATTAATGGACTCTGATTGATACTCATTAAAGAAGAGAACACAACAGGCACCTTCAGTTTGCAGATCATAACATCATCCACAGCGTCTTTTCAGGCTGAAAATTTTAATCCAGTGGCAATGGTGGCAGAAACTGCCCTAAGATAAATCTTTACAATGAGGAGTATCAGTTTGCTGTTTGTAACTCAGAGGGTGTAAAGGAGTGAGCTTTGCAGAGCTAAGGGTTTGAAGGCCCTGCTCTCAAAGCTGAGATGTATTTCACCATAAAACCCAGGAACATGTTCTGCTCTCCTACGTGAGAGCAAATGCTTGAGCATGCCATTCATCTTTAATTGAAGCTATTGCTGCTGGTTTTAAGGCACAGAAAATCATGGCAAGATCAACCAGAAGCTTAAAGCAAACTGTTTTATCCAAAGGGATGCAGATCTCACCCGATGGCTGTTAGCCAGCCTGGAGCAATCACAGGGGCCAGACAACACTTCAGTTTTGAGGGACAGGTGGTAAAGGTGTCACAGTTCAGCTGCTGATGGGCAGTGCTGCTGCCTTTGTTCAACCTTCACAAGCTCATCCAGGTCTCTGGGAGGGGATCCCAGGGAGGGCTGACAGACCTGCTGGTTTTAAAGGCTCAAGTGGAACAACCACAGTGGGAGTATTGTTATTATTACCCTGAGGGTATGAAGAGCACTACTAAACCAGCCTGTGCCCCCAGCTGATGGGGAAAGGGAGTCAGTTCATGGCCACAGTCACAACCTGCCTTTTCATTTCTGTCTGAGGCCACTCAGTGCTACTGGATGTGGATGTCTATTAATAGGAGGTTGTTCATGTCCCAGAGAAGTTCCTTGTGACACTAGAAATGGACTTTTGCGTATTTGCTGCCCCAAGTTGAACCTTTGTTTGCTCTTGGTGGTAGTATGGCACAGAACATCTTAAGGAAGCTGAGTCCCTTCAGTGTGTATTTACAGCAGTTGGTGAGTTTTTAAAAATACCCAAATTCCCAGTGGAAGGTTCATTTTCAATTCCTATTTGTTCTATCCCCACAGTGTATTTATAAGTTTGGCATGAGTTGCTGCATCCAAATTGCACACTGCCTGTACTTGCTTTGTAGCTGCAAATTAAATTGTTTGTAAATGTGACTTTCCGAGGAATAAAACAAAATTCAGTGTCAAATCTGTGAGCTCTACAGTGTGTGTCCACCAGTGTTAGAGTTAGTAATCACAGTAGTACAAATGTGTGGTTTTGTGTCAGCAGTTCACCCTTGGTGCCTCATGACTGACTTTTCACTGAGTTAGCTGCAGGTTCAGTGTCTGTTCATCTCTCTACAGGCACTTTGTACAACTCTTCTGGGCATCAAGGAAACCCAACAGGAGCCCTGAAGGGAGAGGGGCTCGTGGGCATTGCTGTGCAGGGCTGTGCAGTGACAGGCTCCTGGGTAGCTCATGTCCTTGTGCACTTTTCCCTACAGTTTTCTAACCACATATTGTTGCACTGAAACAGGCTGAAATGTTGGGATTTTTGGTGTGGAATCCTGCCAGAGGTACTGGCTAATACCTGGTGCTCAGGGGCCAAACTGAGGAGTGACTCAGTGCTGTGCTGTAGGAACATCCCTCAGATCACACCCTGCCATTGTTGCTCATCCCTGACTTTGGCCCATGGTTGGCTTCAGTCTGTGGCCACCAGGATATTTGGTTGCTTCCAGGCCATGGCTGGAGCTGGCAGCAGGTCCTGTTGTGTGTGGGGCAGATACTTGGAGATGTGATTCCCAGAAAAAGCTGAGTGCTGTGTGGAGGCACAAGGTTAGGTGGGAGGGAGGATCTGGTGTCTGTGCAGCTGACAGTGGCTGCTGTAGATGTGTCACTGAGATAACTCCTGTTGCTGCTACAGGAGGGCAGAGCTCTGCCTGAGTCACTGCATCTCTGGGATGAGTTACAGCCTGTGCTCAGCCCCGCACTTCCCATTCAACACCTATCAGGACAGATGGATAAAGCCATTTCAAGTCTGTCTGCACCAGCAGCCCCCACCAGCCCCCAGTGAGAACTCAGGAGAGGGAGGTGCTCGCTGTAGAAGGGCAGTGGATGGCAGAGATGACAGCTGGCTTCACATAGTTTGGGCCTCCCTGTGCAGGACTGAGCCATGATTGAGATGCAGCAAAGGATTGTAATCCTAATTTTAATTGAAAGTCAGACTTGGATACCAGCCCATGTACCTTTGGAAACTGATTGCTACAAAAATGTTGTATCTCAATCCATTGTCAGTCTGATAATATCCCAGGCTTTAGAAGAACAAAAACAATGGGATGGAAAAGGGTCATCAGAAATGTTTGAGATGGGATAGACACAGGAAACTCTTCTTTATTTAAAATTTATGAAGTTGGGTTATACATTTTAGGAGGCACTTTTTGTTTCTGTGCATTGCTGTCTGTTGTCCCAGGTAGTCTGGCCCAGCAGGCACTGATCTGTGTGCTGGGCTGGAAATGAAGCAGTCCATTTCTCAGTCCCTTCTACAGACTGTGCTGTAAATACTGTGTCATGAAATGTTTTCAATTCTGTGACAAATTTAATTCAGCTCTAGGAGAGAACCTGGATTTTTTTAGGGGTGGCTTATCTGATTGCTTTACTTCCATGGGGACATCCCAGATATTGAAGATTTACATGCTTAAAGCTTTTTCTGGTTGGGGGAGTGTGTATGATGGTACAGTGCCACTCTTCTCTGAGAGCTGCTTTAGCAGCTGTGGTAGAGCAGGAGGCTCAGTCCCAGGGAAAGGTGGTGGGATCAGTACCTGGCTGACAGGGAACTGGGAAATGCTTCTCTATTGCTGATGATCAGAGGGCATGTGATCAAATGTTGGCTGATGGTTTGTCTCTGTCTCCTTGTTTCCTTGAAAGGCTGTAATTGCATTCTGCTATTAATGATTCCAGCATGAAATACATGGCTTTTGCTGGTTATTTTAATTGGTGGGGGTTGCCTGGCAACTCATAATGGAAATTTTCTTCTGTGTTCATTGACTGACCATAGATGTATTCCTTTCACAACGTTTTTGTATTCATAACGTGGAACCATTCACTGACAGCACCTGTGATCCTTTCAAGGGTTGGAAAACATATAAAGTATAAAAAATATGCTTTAATTGACAAGGTTTCTGTCTCTAAAAACTCCAGAGAACCTAATCACTTCTTTGCATAGTTTTGTAGGTCTGAAATGTCACCTATTGTCTAGAGTAAGAAGATTTGGTCAAATTTCCCCATTTCCCTATTGGCATCTTTTATCTGCAGGTCTCAATGGTCTTCTCTGAAACCCACATCTTTGGGTGTTCAGTCTTCCCTTCTGTGTTTTTGTTTTTTCGTTTCTTACCTTCCCCTCTAGCCATTTAAAATGTTTTCTTGGAACACACCTCACTTTCTACAAAAGAAGAGATTCCCTTGTGCAGCTGTTAAGTTTGTCTCTCAAAAGGGAAGAAATCCAGATAATCCAGAACAGACCACAGGCAAGTCACTGACATTGTCAACAGATGTTTCTGTTTCCCATTTCCAGGTTCTGTAATTTTTAAGTGTTATTAAAAAACAGGTGGAAGGAAAAAGTGGAGAAGAAAATGAATTAAAGGAGGAACACAGGGTTGGTTTCCTCTAATTCTGTTGATCTGTTTCTCCTGTATGTTGTCCCTATGTGTTTTGCCAAATGCGAAAAATGCTTTAGTGGTGTCCTTGATCTTTGCTTACTGAAAACTAAACCTGCAGACTAAACTCTGAAATAATTTCTTACATAATTTAGATCATCGTCAGTTTTTCAACAAAAAGTCAATTCTCTGTCCACACAGGCAGTTAATCAGTTTTGTCCTTCAGCATGCAGGGAATCTGTTCTCCCACCCACAACCAACCCATGGCTTCTTTCCTGGTGCCTGTGTCAGTTCATTTTATCTTCATACAAAACCTGTCCGTGTGTATAAACACATTGAGGCTCTCATGTGCTTAACCTATCCTAAAGCCATGGATCACCTGGATCCTCTCCTGGCACTTGGGTGATTCTCCACTTGTTCTTTGCCCTGGAGTTGATCTCACCATTGCTGCTCTGGACTGACCAAAGTGTGGTCAGTGGGCCACCATTGTTTTCCTGGTGTGTTGGAAGGACTGAACTTCAGTTTTTGTCTCTGATGCATTCTGTGGGAAGTTTTCCATTCCCCATGTGCTTTCTTTTTTCTTTTTTCTGCCTTCATTTGCTCTGATGTGTCTGCTCTGCTAGTGAAGAATTCAAACCTTCTTACTGTTTCTGTGTGGGCATCTTTAGTTTCCCATCTCAGACCCAATGGATGACTTTAATCACGATCTCAACTGCATGTCAGTACCTTTTTCTCCAGAAAGCAGTGAGCACCTCTGGCACTGTTTGCACTCTTACTGTATCCTGGTAATCTCCTGTTTTGATTTGTTGTGAGCATCTTTTGCTTTTCCTGGAATTCCCGGTGTCTGAGAACTGCTGGCAGCTCATCATCCTCATATCAAGGAGGCAGGATTATACCACTTTGCAGCCATGGAACCTTCAGTCTGTCCTTCCTCACCAGCAAAGCTCCTTTACCAAGCTTCAAAGTAGGTTTTTTTTCTTATTCCTGTTACCTGTTTTCCTCCTGTTTCTTGTCTTAGACTTGTTGCTGTTGTTCCCTGGTGACAGTGCAAGGACAAGACCTCTCCCCTCCTGCCAGGCCAGCTCCCAGTCCAGCTCTGCAGGCCCAGCCTAACGAGGACTGGAGCTCTTAGCAGAGGATACAGCATGATCAGGAAATCTGGTTTTTGCTGCTTCTGTTGCCTTTACCTCCTGTGTGCTGTCTGACAGGAGAGCTCTGGCTTTGCTCCTCAGCCATGCCCCCTGTCCAGGCTGGGTTATGATCTCATCCTTAATTCTTGTTAACTGCTTATTTCCAGGGAGAGTTGTCTGTATGGCCAGAAAACAAGTTAAAGTTCTCACCAGAAAGGAGCCTGGGTTTTGCAAATTCATTTTACAAATCAAAGATTTCCACTGCCACTGTTCACCTTAAGGATGCTTTGACTTCTTGTGGGTCTAGAAAAGCTGTTTCCCATAAGAATATTGCCATCTACAAAACAAAATAAAGATTTTAAATTTTTTTCCCTAAGTTTGTCTTCACACTTATAAAATATGCAGTTGCAGCAAACTTCAGCATTCTGTGTTTGAAGCTTTCTTCTGGCAGAGGATATTGGCACACGACAGAGGAAAAATTCTTAGCTGAGAGGATTGGTAGGTTGGTGGTCACCAAGGGGTGGATGAGCCCAGTGAGGCAGAGGACAGGGCTTTGCTCCATTTGCAAAGGCTTCCTTGTCCTCTTGGGCATATCACTTCACCTGTTTGGCTTGGCCCATGTGGACATAATCCTTCTCTCCTCCCTCACTTGGGTGCTTTCAATATTTTGAAATTATGTGGAGGTCTGAGGTCAAAGCACCAGAGAAGTGAGAAGTTTTTTAAATCTTTCAGTAATTATAGTTATATCACAAATAGATGCATTTGCTGGAGGAAACACTTGCAGTGTCTGGCAGCCAAACCATACAGCTGCTACCGCGTGCTACTGAAACTAATTACTTGCTCAAATAATGCGTATTTACAGTTTATGGGGGACCAGTTTGAGGATTATATATCATTAAATAAATGGACTAATGCAAGATTTTAAAAAGCCTGCTTTCCCAGCACTGTTCCCAAGAGCCCTTAGTGCCTGGGCCACGTCAAAAGCGTTCCCATTCCTCTGTCCAAGCCCAACGTTGTGTTTTTAATTTATTTTCAGTATCCAAGGAATGCTGTCTCCAGTATTCAGAGGACTCTAAATCGGATGTGAGACACAAATGCACCAGAGAAGCTTATCAGAGAAACAGGCTTGGCGTGAAGCCTACATAAACAACCATAAATTTTTCTCATTTAAATGAGAGGACTCGGGAGGATTGGCTGATTATAGCGGCAGTGGGCTGGCCTTGGGCACCAAGGAAAGGGCTTTAGTAACCCCTGGTATTTGACATGACCTGAATGTTTTCCCTGCTTATAAACTTACTGTTACAGACTGACCAGCTTGGTTCTGGTAAATTCAGTTCTACAGGTGAGAGTTATTTACCAGCAGCGGATGTTTTCTCCTCTCCTTGCTCTTCTCAGGAAATTTTAGCTCGTTTTAACCCAGGTAATGAAGAGCTCTTGTTTCCAACCACCCCTCACTGCTTTACTCCCTTAAAACAGAACAGGAAGAAACTCAGTAAATTTAGTCTTGGCCAGAAAGCTAATTTTTTCCCTTGCTTCCAATAAATATCTCATTTCCTGAAAATCCTGACTTTGACCAAAACTTCTGGGACTTTCTAGATTTATCATCACTCATGGCCAAATCCAGTTTCAGTTAGTGTTGGGGTAGTCTTGAGTTCATGGAGGGCAGTCTGAGCTCTGAGCTGGGCAGCAGGAGTTTGTTCCCATCACACTGAAAGTAATCCTGTGGTTTGCCCCAGGTGAGTCTCTTCCCTGTAGCTGTATAAAAAACCATGTAATTTTGCAATATGGCTTTGATTTTGAGCACCATGCCAGAAACAGTAAGGAATTATTTTATGGTTTTGTTGTGAAATTTCTATTATTTTACCAGCATGAACCCTACACGTGGGTGCCCTGCACTGAACTGATGCAAGTAAAAATAGGCAACTGTCACACTTGCAGACTTGATCCCACAGTCTTGACTTAGGTCCAGTAAATGCTTTCTGAAAGGAAGCCTGAAGCAGACCCCACCATGACCTCACCAGTAGTCAGTCCATCCATATCCAGTGCTTCTCCCCTTATAGGGAGTTCTCCCTTTATAGTGGTTCCCTCTGGCAGTTCCCAGGACTGGTGTCTCATGGAGCAGAGATCCTGTGCTGTGCTGTTGTTGCTGGGCTGGAAATCTGTGCTGGGCTGCCCCTAAACAGCCCCCTCTTGCTGGCCCACTCTCCTGGCCTCAAATTAATGAGGATTATTTTCTTCAAGCAGTGGAGAGAGCAGGAGTGTAACAACTTCAGGTGTAGTTCATGTTCCTCAGCTGTCTCAAACATCCCTGCAGGCTTAGGGCACGCAGCGAATGAGGAGGGAATGGTGTTGAGGTTTCTTTGGGAATGGAGTTGAGTGTTTGCTGGACACATGAGCCTCTCGCTCCATTTCTCATGGACGCTGGGCACTTGGGAACAGGTTGTGTTCTGTGGTCATGGGCCAGAGTAACCTCCTACCATTGCCTTGGGGTGGTGGGTGCCTTCAACACTTCACCCACAAAATGGCTGCTCCTGGGCGATGAATAACCCACCCTTTACGCTGAAGTGACAAAAAGCGTTTCAGTCTCTGTCCCGTGATGGGTGAAGGTGTAGCTTCAGTGTGTTTTTGTGTTTGTGTGTGGCATGACTGGAGAGGCCTGGCAGCCTGTGGGGCAGGAAGTGTTGCTCATCCTCTCAAAGAATCTTCTGCCCAGTGGCTTTTCAAGTGCCCTGGTCTCCTGTTTGGGAGAGGCACTTTGGGGCAGGAGGGTGCCCGGGAGGCTGTTTGAACATCATGGCCTGTGCGATGGGGTTTAAAAACCCCAAGGTAAACTCCATTGCTTTTGAGGTTACTGGGGCGCTGTAAAGCCATTCCCAAAATCCCCATGAGTGCTTTCTGCCTTGTGGTTTAGGGGCAGGCCTGGGGGATGACATTTCAAGTCTGACAGAGACCCTCCCTCTCCTCTGCCTGTTCCTGCCATGGGGTGCTGGTGGCACAGCAGCACCGGGTGCTTGGTGATGGGGTCCCTCACTGCTCTGAGCACTGTACTGCTCTTACTGTCTCCACAGGCTCCTTCTATGGGTGCACAAAACCCAGTGTT
This sequence comes from Catharus ustulatus, assembly GCF_009819885.2. Classification (NCBI taxonomy): domain Eukaryota; kingdom Metazoa; phylum Chordata; class Aves; order Passeriformes; family Turdidae; genus Catharus; species Catharus ustulatus. Next base: position 2,966,778 of record NC_046231.1, on the reverse strand, counting down.
CCTGTTCTGGGCCCATGCTGTTACTGCTTCTCGGTGGTGGCTCGGCCCTGTCCCTGCCATTCCTGCTGCACTCTCAGCTCCTGCCCTGCCATTCCCTGCTCCCTCAGCTCCTGCCCTGCCATTCCCTGCTCCCTCAGCTCCTGCCCTGCCATTCCCTGCTCCCTCAGCTCCAGCCCTGCCATTCCCTGCTCCCTCAGCTCCAGCCCTGCCATTCCCTGCTCCCTCAGCTCCTGCCCTGCCATTCCCTGCTCCCTCAGCTCCTGCCCTGCCATTCCCTGCTCCCTCAGCTCCTGCCCTGCCATTCCCTGCTCCCTCAGCTCCTGCCCTGCCATCCCTGCACCCTCAGCTCCTGCCCTGTTCCTGCCATCCACTGCCGCTCCCTCATCTCCTGCCCTGTCCCTGCCATTCCCTGCTGCTCCCTCAATTGCTGCAGCCCAGCCTGGGCCAGGCAACCATCGCAGCTGGGGAAGATTTTCCAGCAGTGCTCCCTGCTCTGGATGCCCCCATAAGCTTGGTGCTTTCTCCTCCTCTCCATCAGCCCCCAAGTTGATTTTTTTCTTACCTAAAACCTTCCAGCATTAACCATGTGTTGGAGTAGTGGTAGTAAAAGTGAATGTTGAGCCTGGCAAGAAACAAGCAGGAACTGGTGGAGAGACACTTTTAAAGTATCTGCTGTAAGAAGTAGCATCAGCAGTGGCTCTGAGTCCAGCCAGCGGGGCTGGCTCTGCTGGTGTGGTGCTGTGCCAGCACACAGCCACAACACCTTCCAGCTCTTCTAGCTGTGCCTGTGCAGAGTGAGAGGTGTCTGATTTAGTGCATATCTAAGAGCAGTGTTTAGCAGTCGTTCTTGATTACTCACTGCTGCATCTCTGCAGTTGTCCGTCAGTGTGCTTAAAACACAAGTGTGCTATGTCCTGACATTAAATTAGACACAGTCACAGAACCTCAGTCACACAACTCCCCTGGCTGCCTGGGTACTCTGCACTGTCACTCTTCCAACTGCACTGCCTGCAAAATTTTTCCTGGAAATAATGCAAATAACTTTATTGAGTGAGTGAGTGAATTACTGACCTTAGGAACCACGGCAGTGTAAATTCAGACCCATGGAAACAATTTGCTGAATCAGTATTAACAGTGCAGTGGTCTCAGGGCAGCAGTGTCCAATGTAGGGTGCAGGCTCCCCAGAAAAGTGTTCAAGATGATCCCTTAGGGTGCAGGAAGAAAATACTTCACAAGCAGATGTATATAATTTATAAATATATAAATGTATGTGTATTCTAATGCATGTGCAAACATTTTTTACTGGTAGGCGACAATGATCAAAAGTTTGGACTGGGGGAAGAAAGCCTAAAGAACACACAGCCACCAGGGCTTGTTCTGCTGATTCCATGAGTTATTTAACAAAGCAGAATGTGTGCACTTGGGAAAATAAGGCTGGAAATCATCTACTTAATCTCTTAAGAAAGTATGTAGGTGAGAGCCAGAGATCATGTTTTCTAAGCCCTGTTTTTGAAGGGATGTTATTTTTTATTACCCTGTTTAGATTGAAGTAGCAAATCATCGGCTGGTTTGGGCCGTGCTTTGTGAGGCTCGTTCAGGGAGAGGGGCTGGTGACTGCTCTCTCTGAAGTCCCCTGGGGTTTGGGTGATGATGATGAGGATAATTTGGTTCACAAACAGAGATGGCAGCACAAAAGCTGACAGATCATACATGCACACTGAAACCTCGAGGAGGGTTAAAATTTGCACAAAGGGGAGGGAAAGTCCTTTATCAGCGAAGTTCTGCAGCTGATCCTGTGCAGTTGTGAGTGATTAACTTCAGGGCCACAGGAGCCAATGCATTTGATGTTTGTGGTTTGCTGTATAGCTGCTTTTATGTATTTGCTTCTAGAGCCTTTTTCTCCTAGCCCAAATGTTGGGCAAGTGAACAGGATATGCAAAACACAAAAACCAGGGGAAATCAGAAGGAGTGACCAGCTTTGATAGAAGCATGGCTGAAAGCAGAGGTTTGCAGTGTCTTAGTCACCAGTGGCTGCAGTGGAGAGCCGATATCTCATGCTGGGTAGAGAAGAGAGGAAGGAAGTGGATTTAGCAGAAAATTGATTGCATCTACTTGGGCTCTTTCCAGCTGAATCCTGAGTTAAGTACATTCATCCTGAACTAATCGTTGTGGAGAATTGGCTGAAACCTCACATGCTTCTTAAAAGGAAAGCTAAGCATTAAAGGAACAATATCCTTATTGTACCTGAGTGCCAAAAGAAGTGAGTGTACTGTCAGGAGCTGTACCTATTCAGCCCTCTGGCTTGGGAGCTGCTTGTGGGTTAAGAACTAATGTGACCTGTTGCAGGAAGCTGTGGTCAGTCCAGCACAAAACATCAAGGGCAGCCCAACGAGGGCTGATCTTTGATTAGATTTCAAATTGGCTGAACAAACCCCAGGCCATTTCAGTAATTGAGTACAACTATGATTTTCAGTTTTGTTTTGTTTACAGCAAAGAATACTGGAATGTTGTCCAAAACACATATCTAAGGTCCTAGCGAGGTTTTGTTCCAATTTACCCAGGATAAATCTGAAATAACATAATCTGAATTATCTGAATTATCGTCATTGTAATTGTTGACCAGTGTAGGCAACAGGAGAGTTGTTCTCTGTGCAGGTCTTTCAAAGTTACAGCTAAATAATCTAAACCCAAAGAATGTCCTTCAGAACTAGCAGATACTTTAATACTTTGTCATTCTGAACTTTTTGACCACTCCCTGACACATTCTTCCACTGTCCTATGAAGAAAAGGGTTACAGCTGTTGCTCAAGATGTCATTTCTAGGCATTGTGGATTTTAACAATCTCACTTTATTGCAGAGATTTATCTCAAGGGAAACAGAATTGTGCACTGTGAGCTTGGTTTCCACCCCACCAGCATGGGGTGCCCTTGGTGCTGGCTGCTGAGCACTCTGTGGCCATGACTCAGCCCAAGCCCTGGTGTGTGAGGTTCAGCGGCAGCGCCCTTTGATGCTGCTCACACCGGCTGCTGACTCACACGGTGCTACTGCGAGGAAGCAGGAACTTTGCAGATCCATTCTTGTTTTTGTGAGACAACGCAGGAGAGAGTTTAGGGAAATTGCTCATCTCCCTCGAGGCTCTCCTGCATGTTGTCACAGGACTGGGCTGTTTGAACTGCTTTTGTTCAGCATACTTGTTTGTATGTTAGGAGAGGTGATGCATCTTCCATGTGAAGATGATATTCAGCAACCTGCCAGCTCTTGTTCAGATTTCTCTTCATCTGTTTCAGAGCCTGGCTAAGATGGGACTTCTAGTTGAGGCTGAACTTCAGTGGAGAATAATGACTTGCAGGAAAAGAAGATGATAGCGATGATGAGGGGTCTGCAGCAACCTCAGTCCAACAACCTTAGCCAGTGTGTGCTGGTTGTCAGCTGGAGCCTCCAATGGGTTCTTGCCATGCTCTGAATGTTCACATGGCACTGAGGACCAAACATCTTTTTTTTCTTCTTTCTTTTTTTCTTCCTTTAGTCTAATTGGAATACAGCAGCATCTTCTTTTGGATGTATTTCCATAGGAATTGCCTCCCGTTGTGTTTCTCAGCAGCTCACCACTCACAAAGGCTGCTCAGGAACTCGAGGCAGTGCAAAAGTTGGGAGGTTGGTCCTGTCTTCCTCAGGGAGATCACAGTGTGAACTGGATTCAGGGACTGTTCCGTGTGTGTGTCCACACCTGTGTTGTACAAAGGAGACCTGAGCAGAGTCTCAGAATGCTGCTAGATAAAAATACCAGTTGTGCTGGAGATGTGCATCCCATTCATATCCAGGTGCAGCTGGAGTTTCAGACTTTGACTTAAAGAGCTCTTTAGTCTGGTGATGATGACTGCAGAGACTGGTGAGTTCTCTAGGATGCAACAGAAGCTTGAGATCAGCAGAGGTTGAAAAGAAAAAAAGGGAACATTTAATACAATGCACAGTGAAATTGTGGGACTCTGCCATAGGGACAGCGTGGAGGCCAAAAATATAAATGATCTCATAGAGAAATTAAACAAATTAGAGAAGAATTGGTCCAGTGAGGCTATTAAACATAATAGTTATGATGCAACCTGTGGTGCAGGAAGGCCTTAAGTGCTGGCTGCTGGAAGCTGAGAGGTTATTCCTGGGAACACTGCAGCTGTGTGAGCCCTGTTTGTAATGCTCCTTCCCAATGAACTTCCACTCTTGGCCAGATCTGGAGCCAGGATGCCAGGATAGGTGGATCCTTGTTGCTGACATTGTGGTGGCTCTTGCTGGGGGCTAAATGAGAGCCACTCACCATGACACACACAGGCAGGGGCCAGCCAGGCTGCTGGGAGGCTGTGTCCTGCCTGGTGGGCTTGGGCTGCACTTTGGGCATGGATTTACTCTGACATAGAATGGGCTGGCACTTGGACCCTGGGACAGTGAGATAAGACAAGTACTCTTTTAAGTCCTGGCTTACAGGCAGCAGCTGGAAAATTGGAATTCTTTGCTGATAACAAACAAGAGGCTGTGATGGAATGGTGAGGCTTCCCACAGTGGAAGCTACCTGGGGGGAAGAGCTGTACCCCCTGCCCTCCCAGCTCTTTGAGTGGTGGGGAGGCCTCTCATGGTTTGGTGGGGATTCTTTGCATTTGTAAATCCAGCCCTTGGGGAAAAACATTAGATTGAAGTACACTTGGAGCTTTATTTTACATTTTCTTGTGTTACCACTTGCTGGCTTGTTCAGTAATATATTTTAAGATATATGTTAATATATAGACCTAAAGTAGCTGTTAGATCAATGCAGGCAATTGTATTTCTGCTTTTAAATATATATACTTGGCGTATGTTTTTGCAAACACTTTTTCAGCATAAGTTCTTATGTTAGAGCTCTGTGGAAATAATTTATGTGTTAACCCTGAAATTGATGGGTGGTATGGGATAGAATAAATATGTAAGTGGGAGAGAAAGGAAACATCTGCCAATTTAAACTTCAGCAAATTATATGGAAGCCTGGAAGTATCTGCTAAGTTTATAATACAGTCTGCACAGGAACGCCTCGCCAGAGTGCCAGAGGTCAGAGAGCTTCTTGTCCCTGCAGCTTTAAGCAACCTTTCGGTTAAATAACCTGACTGAAGAGTAGGAGGAGACAGAAAGGAAGAGAGAATTCCACACTAGAGTAAACATGGCACGAAGATTATGGATACCCTGCCAAGAAAGGTGGGGTTTTCCAGCAAGGTAACAAAAGATGTTAGCTATCTATCTACATAACCCTGCTGGAGGCTGACAGCTGCAGACATGCAGTGAGGTTGGGGCAGAAATGTGCCCTCCGTGTCCTCAGCACCCACCTGGGGCTGTGGTGGGCTGGGTCCTGCAGAGGTCTGCACTGCAGGGATGCAGGATGCAGGGGGCTGGATGCAGCCAAGGAGTACCTACTGGGTGCAGAGGTGTTCCCTTCCATGCCATGGCTGCCACGGGGCAAAACCCCAGGGAAGAGAATGAAATTTTTCTACATCATGGCAGGTTAAAGTAAACCGCAGAGGAGAGTCTCAAGATTACCTTGGGCTACAAACATGTCAGAATGACAGAGTGCTGTGTTTTCACCTGGATTATAGCACGTTAGTGAGTGCAGAGCACAGACAGCATTTTGTGTCAGGGTGGTTCCTGGGCAGCTCTGCAGCCCGGCCAGCGCTGCCTCCATCCCCAGGAACTGCGGGAGCTGCGGCCGTGCCACGGCAGCACCCGGCAGAGGTGGCACAGGGCACAGCCAGGAGAGCAGCCCAGAAGGGAGATGGTCATTGCATTACACAGGAGTGTGCTTTTGTCAGAGTCCAAGTAAGAGCTGGGTATGGTAATTGGGAGGAAAAATAGTTAACTGTCATCTGCCTCCCCAGGGCAGAGCGACGAGATGGAGAGTGAGAATAAATGCTGACTTTGTAGCCACGGTTAATTTGCACTGAAAAGCTCAGTTTTGGTGTACAAATATGAATAAGTATAGGAACTTAAAGTAGAGAATGGTTTCCAATTATTAATTTGAAAACAATTTATTTTCAATTATAATTTAAATTATTATTTTACACCATTTTAATGCTTTTTCCGCATCAATACTTCATGAAATTTAATCTCCTAGTCTCTTTAAAGTGTTTGTTCATATCTTGCTATGTCTGCCTATCTGATGATAATATTTTACTAGAATCTGTTCACAGACTGAACACTCTTTCCTGAAAGAACCTATGTAAAGGGAGAAAACAATACACATCCTGTACTCCACCTTCATAGGCCTCCAACATACGATGCCACCTTTTGTTTGCAGGAGTTTAAATTTCAAATAAAATCCCAGCATTCTTTTGAAAAAAAGGAAAGGGCCTCTCCCCTGCTTAGATTGTCAAATCCCAGACTAGCCTGGAATTGAATAGGCCAAGTCAGTGACCTCAGGCAGAAAGAATGTTGGTTATTTACGTAGGGCTTCTGCTATTTTAGCAGCAAACCTTTTCTTCTGAAAGGACAATGTATACTGTTTTGTGTTTATGGCCGAGTAAAAAGCTTGTACATTTGAGATTTGCATCGTAATAGCCTCGTAACTCAATATTCAGCATCCTCAAAAATAGCAGTGCAAGGCTCTGTTTTGTCTTAGCCAGTGCAGGTCTTTTAGAGGCTTTTACAAAAGTTCTCTGAAAAACCGACCTTAAGATTCAGCTGCTTATATGTTTGCTTTGGTGGCTTTTTTTTTTTCCTCCTTTTCCCGGAGTTTTGCTTTTTTTAAAACCTAAAACTACACGTGGTTTCTTTAGCAGCTATCAGGTCAGTGCTCAAAATATTTTGATGCATCTCAAGCTAAGCTGTGCCTGCAGCTTGAAACCAGGAAAACGTGTGAGTGTGTGTGTGTGTGCAATCCAGACACTGAGCATTTTTCCTGAAATAATGGGAGATCTTTACAGGCATTCTGGCCTGGTGGATGAGCCTGCAATTCCAAATGGTTTTTAAAGTGTGCCTTTCTGAATAGATCCTAACCATGAGGAGCTATTGTGTGAGTAAAGCACACATTTAGGATCCAATCCTGCATTCCTTAAAGTCAATGGGAGTCTGATCGTGAAAGGAATGCAGGATTGGGTCCTGGAACAGGGTAGCAAAATTGTGTGCCAGATTGCTTTGAAAAGAAGAATACAGCACATCCACAGTAGCCACTTTTTAGTGTTTCAGATTTCAAACGGCTGGAGTCTGTGAAAAGTGGCTTCTGCCAACATGCAGTATCTTCTATTCAAAGGAATTTGGCATTGATTTTTTTTTCTTCCCCTATCTTAAAACCCCTGAAAACCCTAGAAATTCACCCCTTCTTTCACAAAGCCTGAGCATTATGAGGAGGGGATGGGGGCTGTGGCAGTGGGGGATGGAAGTTTCTCAAAGCCCAGGGGCTGGGCTGGAGCTCAGTCCCCTCCTGGCACCCTGACTGTGGTGGCAGCTTTATCACGGGACCCCAGCACAGAGAGCTTGTGCTTCGTGGCTTTGTGTGAGTCTACTGTAGGGGACCGAGGAGGAAAATTTAATTAACAGTTATTGAGAGGCTAAAGCAGCCTTGGTTTTCCCTGCTCGCAGTGGGTGGAGTGGCAGAAGCCCTGTTGGAAAGAAAACCTCTGCAGAGAGGCAGTGTAAGCCAGAGGGAGGGATGAGGAACTGCAGGTCCAAACTCACATGTGAGTGAAGAAAGAATGGTAACAAATAAAGAAAAGGTATTAGAAGCTTTTGTTTTCTTTTGACACATCTTCAATTCCTAGGCAGGCGAACCTCCTCTACTGCTTAAAAGGAAACAACTCTCCTGGGTGAAATTCTGCTCCAGTTTTAGCCAGAGGTGTCTGGGCAGAGGAGGTACCAGGAGTGGCTTGTTATTACTTAATGTTTTCAATTATTTATTGTGTTTGTATAACTTGGTATTTCTCTCGAAGTTTCAGCTCCTGGACTCATCTGATGACTTAAAATTTTGCTTCCACTGTTCAGAAATAGTAGCTGTCCAACCCTAGGGGTTTCTGAGGAACTGGTTTGGGTTCTGGAGGTTTCACTTGCCCTCCAGCTTTTGAGCTGTGTGTGCTGCAGTTCCTCAGTCATCAGGGGGTGTCACACAGGTGAGGACAGTCACTGCTTGCTGCCAAGAGAAGCTGCAGCGTGTGCCAGGCGTTGGTGCCCATTGTGATGCTGCTGGGCAGGACCTTCGGGAGGATCCTGGGCTGGAAAAGTGCCTTTGGGATTGTGGGCAGCCCATGGGGGCACCAGAGACCAGCTCAGAATCCAAGCAGCCCCAGACCAAGAGACAGGGAATTTTGCAAAACACAAACCAGGTTTGGCTTGGTAAAATTTGCGTTTCACTGAGCAGTGGTGGGGAGTTGGCAAGGTGGGCAACGGGCAGACAGAAGCATTTGCTCAGCTCAAACCACCTTGTGTCTCGTTCCACTTGCACAGGGCTTTGGGGCAATACATGGGGATTTTCCTTCACTGTTAAGGTAGCTGGGAAGTATTTGAGCAAATGTTGTGTATTAATCCTCTGTGTGTGTGTTTACACATCACTGTAGTCTGAAGGCTTTGGGACACTGTCACTGAAGGTGCTGGGATGAGACAAGAGCTGGTGCTGCTGTCACATCAGTCACTGCCGAGATGGCATCTGAAGCAGTTAACAAGCAATTAGGTCCATGTTTAATATTGCTAACTAAAACAGGCACAGTTCTTTGGTCAGCCAGGCATGAAGAGCTCGGGCTGCCGCGCTCAGGGAGCTGGGCAAGTCATGGGCCAGAGCTTCCAGAGCACAGAGATCCTCGCTGCGTGTCCCCATCAGCCTTAGCACTGACAGTTACTTCAGTAGGAAGAAGGAACAATCTCAAGGAGAGAAGCAATGTGAGAATTTTAATTTTTTTTTCCTCCATAAAGAGCTGTTAAAGAAAGATGCTGTGGGTGTGTCTTGCTGCTGTAAAACAAGTCAGGAGCTCCTGGGTGCCCCTTTCCCAGCAGGAACAGGGCATGGCCATGCTGGGGGCTCTGGCTGGTGCTGTGCAGGGCAGGGACAGTGACCCTGCCTGGTCCTGCCTGTGGCTTGGCCACTGCACCCCTCACTGCCTGCACCTTCTCTCTGCTGCACAGCCATGTCCCCAGCCAACAGGAATGGCAGCCACTGAAGTGATACTCCACGGTGTTAACTGGGGCTGTTCAGACTGGTAATTAGCTCTGCTTTAATGAATTTCCTATCTTTAGCAGTCATACCTACGACTAAACTCTTGGATTGCACTCCATATGGGAAGGTTTCATTACATTTTGTGGCTAAAATACTATCCTTGTTCCACACAGCTGTGACATTAGCAATAACAGGACATTATTAGTCACTTCACTCTTTGTCCCCTCTAACGCTGAAACTTTCCCACATGGAGTTAAAAGAGGCAAATCTCTGCTGAGAATACCACGAGAGGGATCCTGATGGTGGGGGGGTGCTCTGCTGTGGATTTTGCAGCATGCTGGTAATCTCTGGGATGCACCAGGCATTATCTGGGAGGCAGGGCTGGGGCTGCAGCATTCCCATGATGTCAGAGGGGAACTGTTTGTGTTTGAGTAGCGTCAGGCACGGAGACAATGCAGGCTTCTCACATGAACTTGCTTACTCTCCAGTACTACTAAATCATGATTACCAAAGGGTTGTGTGTTTTCAATCATCAAAGCACTTAAAATATTATAATAATGCTTGGCACTTTTCAACTTCAAAGCAGGCTGCAAACAGTAATTAGGTCTAATAACCCTGCTGTGGCAGTGAGACATTCCTATCTCCTGTCTTACAGCAGCGAGGGGGATATCAGCCCCTGATCCAGTTGCATCCATCCTGTGTGAGACAGGAGATCTTCCACTGAAGGCTGTGATTGATAAACTGACCTCCCCACAGGCAAATACTCCTGGCCAGCAGGGAGGGCTCAGAAGGTGCTTTCCAGGCTAGAGGGGAGGGGGCAGGACAATTCCAGTGCTCTTTTGGGCCATGTCCCCAAGACTGTAAAACCTGGGCTCATTCACATTTTGTTTCATGGGAGCCTGGGGCAGCATTTAAAACAGCATTGGAGAAAAGTTTTACTCGTCCTTGGCTTCCTGGCTGGTGTGTTTTCACCACCCAGCAAAGTGTTGTGGAGACGGGGGAGAATACTTGTGGACAGCCTGTGTCAACTGGGGGTTATTTTTCCTTTTGCAAGCTGTCTTTGACTTGAATCCTTTGATAAAAGAGCAGCTCTCCCATTCCTTCCTTTTAGTTTGTGACATGCAGGGGATAAAAATTGTGCAGAAAGTAATTGATAGATACATTTAAATAACAGAGACTTAGAAACTGTTTAAATGTCCCAACCACTGTTAAAAACTTAAGAGATGGTTCTGCTGTAATTTATTTTTCAGAGTTCCACAAACCTGCATTCTTTTGGATGTTTGTCATGTTGGTTGCAGTCACCAGTTGTGATGGGTGCTTGGGATAGAGTAATTTCTAGCTTTCATTTTATTATCTGCTAGATTATCTCGTGAATGTTTGCACTGTTTGCTGGAGTGTTGTGAGGTCTCTGCCTCCCACCCCAAGTAGTGGAGCTCCCTTAGCCTGGGGCTCGCTCCCCTGCAAGCTGGGAGTGTCAGTAATGGAAGTTACTTGTTTGTCACTGCAATGTTTGAAAGGCTGGAGAGCACTTGGGGGAGAAGGGGCTTCCCCCAAAAGCTGCTGGTGGTGTCAGGAGCCTGCACAGCCGGGTGGGATGAATGAATCCCTTGCACATTCATTCCCTGTTCTGCTGCTCTGCCAGCGTGAAGCGGAGCTGCCTCCTCGCTGCTGCTGCTGCAAACTGGTCTGGCAGGGCAGGCGTGCCAAGGTGGGAATCCAGCAGCAGGAGGAGCCAAGTGCAGTGTTTGTGAAACCCCACACTCCTGAACTCTGCGCTAGGCTGCTCATTGTTATTATAATGAGCCGTCAGCAAGTTGCATCAAGTTTTGTCAGAAGCTCTTGACTTTTTTTGTTTCAATATTATGAAAGCAAATAGTAACCAGGCTTGGCTAGATGCGGCCATTCAAAGGAAAGCCAAGCAGCAGGGCCTGCACCAGTGGGCAGGGTGATGTTACCTGCCCTGGCTGGCCAGGTGCTTGGCCCAGCTGGCTGAAGAACATCAGGGGGTTTTAAACTCATAATTTCTGCCTAATTGACAGTAAAAGATTACAGCCTCACAGAACCTGGTGCTGCGCAGGTCTCCGAGTTGCTCCAGGACCTTGAGAGGTGAAGCCCCTTGTCCAGCCCCTGGAGCTCAGGGCAGACATCCCAACATGAAGGTGTTGCACCCACCCTGCTGCCCTGGGGCTGGGGGCACCAGCACTGCCTCTCCTCAGGGTTCTTGTCTCCCTGGATGCAATTGCCAGCACTTCCCTCTTGATTGCAGTTTGCACATGATGCCCAGGCACTCTCAGGGTGCTGTTTGACCATGTTCAGTGCTGTCAGCCCCTTCCCAAGGGCAGTGGAATGTACAGGAATGTACACTTCTGCCCTTATTTCTGAAATGCAGGATGTAGAAACCAATGTAGGCATCCATGGTTGTTTGAGTGATAACTTGCTGTTTCTTGTTTATGAGATAATTATTGTATAGTCCTTGAATGAAATTCTTCTAAGGTAAAAGACCTGTCAATTTTATTAATCATTGCTAGTAATAGTCATTCTCATGTGAGCAAGCTGCTTGCCTGCTTTATGAATTTGGGCAAGTCAGTTCCCTAATAGGTGTCCTGTTTTTTTCAGCAGAAAAATGAGGGAAATGGCATTTTCCTTCAGTTTTGAAAGGTGTTGTGCTGGGAGTGTAGTGTGGTGCAGAGGTGGCAGGGGTAGGGCAGGGAGAGCAGCTCTGTGTGCTGGGCAGGTGGGGGCTCATGGGGCAGGCAGGGAGCAGGGATCCCAGGAGTGCAGGGATCCCAGCAGTGCAGGATCCCAGGAGTGCAGGAATCCCAGGAGTGCAGGATCCCAGGAGTGCAGGAATCCCAGGAGTGCAGGATCCCAGGAGTGCAGGATCCCAGGAGTGCAGGAATCCCAGGAGTGCAGGATCCCAGGAGTGCAGGGATGCCAGGAGTGCAGGAATCCCAGGAGTGCAGGATCCCAGCAGTGCAGGAATCCCAGGAGTGCAGGGATCCCAGCAGTGCAAAGCTGGTTCACGATGGGGTCTGGCACAGGGCAGGCAGCTGCCAAATGCAGCTGAGTCCTGCTGTGTCTGAGAGGCACTCCAGAACACTGGCTTTGCCTTTTTGGTTTGGATCAGAGGCTTCCCACTCCATCCCAGTCTGGGAAATCGTTGACCCCGCTGCTTCTGCCAGTGATGCTGTGCTAAGGAAAGAACTAGAGCAGAATCTGTGCCATTCCTATCAGCCTCAGCACTGGCAGGCTGGGGTACAGAGTGGGATGTTGGGGTCCTGCTGTCCCCCTGCAGTGCCTCAGGAGATGCTGGTGCCTCCCTGCACTGGCTCTCCTGCAGAGACCCTTCCAGCAGCCAGTGCTGGGATTTGTCCTTCAGCACCTCTGCTGCTTTCTCACCACAGTGGTGTGTGCTGAGGTGATGGCCGGTGCTCCTTCCCCTGCAGCAAACACCCAGCTCTGGGGGGAGCACAGGGGAGCTGCTACATCAGCACATCCAAGACAGGTGCCTGTTCTGGGTGGACACTTCATGTTCACCCACTAAAGACAAGTTGTGTGCCAAGGCTGGATCTGACAGAGGCAGCATGTCCTTCACAAAGCCATTCTAGCCTCTTTCCTTTTTTCCTTTCATTCCATGTACTTTACCTTTCCCTAGAGAGGTTTAACAACAGCTTTGACAAGCAAGAGGGAAGATCTAGATGTGGTTGCTCCTGCATCAGTTGAGAGAGGCCCCAAAGTCCCCTGATTGCTGTCTCAGCCCTGTGCCTTGTTCAGGGGATGGCCTAGTTTTACCTAAGACTCTCAGAGGGGATGAGCACGTTGCCCGTGTCACCAGGGTCCCCACCAGAGCCATTGGGCAGCTGGAAAGACAAACAAGAGCTGACTCCACCTACCAGCAGTATGGAGACAACAGCCCGTGAGATCCACAGCCTAAGAATGTGCACACAAAAGAAGCATTTCCCTCAGCCACGACAGTAAAACCACCAGACAACCGCATGCAGCATGTGATTTCCCAAAAGCATCAGCCCAGATCCCAACTCCTTTGTGCCACACACTGTTTCCCAGGATCAGATCACAGTGGCAACGTGTAAAAGGCGCTTTCAAACACTGAAAATTAATCATATTTTCCTCAACATTGTTTATGGAAACCATGGAGAGCACTCCTGCCCCTCTGTGCTGGCCAGCTGGCTCAGCTCACCAGCCCTCAGCACCAAACCCTCTGTGGACATCAGTGGTGTTCTGGTGGAGCTGGAGGAGACATCCAGGCTCATTCCATGGAGTGAAGCTCCGGCAGTGATCTGGGATCTGTTGACCTGTGCATTACCCTTACCCTCTGCCTTGCCCTGTGTCACTGCTGGCATAGCCTGAGGCAGCCCTGTCCACCTGGGGCAGCAGAGGGCTGCTGAGAACTCTCACGTGCCTGGGAGCTTTGGTCAGTGGGACCCTGGCAGAGCAGGAATGAGGTGAGGTGGGATGAGTGTGGTTTCCCTTCTCCCTCTTTGCTTTTACACTGGTGAAGCAGCTCTGGGGTAAGACGCCTCTGACCTGCTGTATCATACAAACTGATTTGGCTTGGTGGTTCTCAAGTTCCTGGTTTGAATTCTTTCTGTTGGGGCTTTCTGGAGTCTGCTGTGCATTTCTTCACTGTAAGGGGAGCTGCCAGGTAATGACTGTCACAGGCTTTGTCAGTTGAGTTCCACGTGGGCTAATGAAAGGGCAAATGTCAAAACTGGAATACAAAATCTCTTGTTTTCTGTGTGATTTTACTGCCCTTCCCTCTGTGATGTGTGCTTTGTACTGCTTTAGTGTTGCAGGGACCTGCTGTGGCATTGATGAGGAATATTTTTGAGGGAGGCAGGAGCATCCATCCGCAGTATCCTTTGTGTAGTGCTTTGGAGACAGGTGCTGCTGCTGCTGTTGATTGCAGTTGATGTGAGCTTGCTGGGATTTTACCTGCCAAGAAAATTGTCTCAATTTGCAAAGAAGCCTTTTCCCCCAAATAAATTTTGAGCTTAGATTGCATGTTTTTCTGTTTGAACTGTTATCAACTGGGTTCCATAACCCACACTTAAAGAGGTGACATTTAGTTGGTACCTGAGGCAAGGTTTGGAACCTGATTTGGTAAGGCCTGACAGATCCAGGAGCTTGACCCTCAGCCCTGGCTCTGGATGGGCCCTTCTGCAAAGAGAGGGGCCAGGAATAGACCCCACAGACAGGTACAGGGGTGTGCTTTTCACTTTGCATCCTGAACAGCTGGGTTTGAGGATGAGGAACAAAATTCTGATGGTCCTGTGCTTTAACAGGGAGAAGACTACGAGGAAAAGCATTCTACAATGTCAATGGCAAGGTGTACTGTGAAGAAGACTTCCTAGTAAGTAAGATTTTAGGCAATTTTTTGATTATTTTTAAAGCAAATAATTCTTTTATGTTGGCTTGTTTGCCTTGAGAGACGGTTCGATGATGCGGGGCCTCCTGCCAGTGGTGGAACTGGGAAGCATCTACCACTGCCTGCTTGGTTTGAAGTGGTGGCTGTAAAACCAAGCACATAACTGTCCATAAGCCATCACAAAGTGTAAATTACGAGAATAAACACTGGAGGTGCTCGAGCTTGGGGCTTGAATCGCAGCCACAGAGCCTGGGCTGCCAAGGCTGAGCTCGAAGTCAAACATCTGGGGAATACCAATCATAACAGGAGGGAGACGTTTGTGCCGGGAGCACGCAGGGTTCTGCACAAAGTTGCTTTGTTGAGGCACAGTTTAATCACTGCTCTGCTCACGGGGCTCTGGGGCTCTCTTGTGATTAGCAGGGAGCTGTTGGCCATGGAGGGGCAACTCAGGTTCTCTCCTGCTCACAGAGCTTTTGTAAGTGCTTTACTTTAATAGAGACTGAGTCGGGAAAAGAAAAATGAAGCCTGTTGCTGAGCTGGGTTGTTCCAAAAATAAAATATTCGTGCAATTAAGAGTGAGGATTGTGCAGTGCACCACAAATAAATGCAGACCATTTGGAATTAAGATGAAGAGGATGGCATGGCTGGGATTTGCAATTAGACAGCAATGATATAGTTCAGCTAAGAGGAAGATGAATTGCACAATCAGTATGTTGAATTTCTGCCACCTTATTTCTTGAAATACCATTAATTTAGAAGCTTTGGTCTTCCAGAATGACTTTCCATTTCTAATGAATATATAATCATGCTTCTTGCAAAGGAATTATTCAAAGTATATCCCACAAGAAAATTGTTACTGGCAGTTCAAAGTGCACAAATGCATTTCTCATCAATGCAATCCATTAAAATCATGAAAATTCCGAAAATACAAGCTATACTTGCCTTCGTGTGTCACACCTTTACTGTGAGCTGGAGCCTGTTGGAAAAGAAACCAAAATGTGTTTTGTGCATGAAATAAGTATCTTGTTGTAATTAAATGTTGTGACTGTTTTGCTTGCATTCTGGAGAGAAAATTCTTTTCCTTGCTTTTTTCAGCTCTTTCTTTACTGTGTTTCTGCAGAAGCGCAGGGAGGGGGAGAGAAGGTGGAGTGTGAGAGGGAGGGGCTCAAACCTTTGAGATTTTTCATTTGAACTGTGTTGGAATGTACTTTCCCCATGATCAAAACCTTTCATCCAGACTTAATGACATGATTGTTGTTATTAGCTTGTAATTTCAGCCTAAACACAAGAATTTTAAATCTAAAAATCTTAATCTTTTGGAGAACATTCAGTTTTCATGGGGTGGGGGGGGAAACTCTTTAGCTCAGGCATGTTCTGTAGTGGAAGATAGGAAGATACTTGCAGAGATTTTCCCAGGAAAGCTGAGATTAAGGACCTGGAAGGAATAAACTTTCTGCAAGTTAGGGAACCGTTGGGACATTTAAAGCACAGATTTAAAAGCCCAAACTTCCCACAGGTGTGTTTTAGCAGATTCCCAGTAGCAAAGGGATGGGGGAGAAGCAGACAAAGGGACACTGTGTAAGTCAGCAAAGAAACCAAATTCTGATTTGTCCCTGCTTGTGGTAATCTTGCTGCTTCTCAGGAAGTAATTGCATCTTCTCTCAGCTCCCCTGAGCAAATGTTGTAGCAAGAATCCTAGGAATTGTCTGGTATCACTAATGAAATCAAACAACCTTGCCCGTTTTAGGGTTCTGTGAACAGGGAAAGCACAAAGCTTGTCTCAAAGTTGAAAGGAAAAAGGCTGCAAAATAGCCATTAAAAAGGAAATTATTTTAACTACTTCATCCTCCCAAGTCTTCCTCTTGAACACTGGGAAACACCAATCCTTTCCAAGAAGAGGCATTTTCAGTCCAAAGCAGAAAGGAAATATTTTTCCTGTATAACTGAGAATTTCAGTCTCTACCATGACGCAGTTCTTTAGTGCAGCTCCATTAGTGCAGGATTCCCTGCTGACACCATGGCAGTGGAATGTTAGGGAAGTTAAGGCAGGGGGATAAGAAAAAGATTATTTCAAATTGGGGATCTAACTGCATCAGAATTGCATTGCTGCTGAGAAAACGCTGCCTGCTGTGGGTGTCCTTCCTCTCCCTTGGCTTTTGTTTGCCTGGGAATTGATCCTGTTGGATCAATTGGATGCTCCTGTTGGTCAGGGAGCAGGGTCCCAGCTCTGTGGATTGGCAGCCCCATAGCCCATGACCAGGTTATTTCAACCACAGCAAGGACTGGAAAGCAGAAAGCAGAAGATGTGGCAGGAGGAGCAATGCTGTCCCACTGGGGACGCTGGTGACACCCAGGTGACAGCGGGCTCTGTGTGCCTGGCTGGGTTGGCACCAGCCTTGCCATCCTGCCGCGATTCCCAGACTGAGAGCTCCATCTTTCCTTGCTCACAGTGCCACCAGATGAGCCCCTCATGTGCCTCCCAGCCAGAGGCACCCCGAGGGGAAGCTGCTGTCCTGTCAGTGGGGGACAGAGGTGGTGGCACCTGGAGGAGAGCCTGCCCCTTCCCAGCTCTGCCATTCCTGCAGAGCTCTGTCCACCCCCACTGCTGTCTCTGCTTATCCCGTTCATTTGCTGCAGGTTCTTCCTCCCCATCATCCTTGGGGTCACACTGGGTGTTGGATCCCAAAAACCTGGATTTTTCAAGCTTTCTGTGCTTTCTCGCATAAACCCCCTAAAGAACACTGCTTTGGACCTAAGCCCTTAGAAAAGGCTTCCAAATTTAATTAATAAAGTTAAAATCACAAGTGTAGTTAAATAAAAGTGTGTGCTTTCACATGGTGAAAGGTTTTGAAATTAAGGTTTTTGTAATATAGTAATCAGTATAAAACAAAAAAATTTAAGTAGTATCTCTTTCAGTACTCATCTTCCTCCTTCTTCATAGTTTCAAGTAGTAGTTTGTAGTTAAACAGTACCACATTAAAAGTCATAAAAATTTAGTTATTAAATTAAAAGTATAAATTATATAAGTGTTATTTCTCTATTAAACTGTTTAGCTTTAAAAGACCTTGTAGTTAGCTAAGTCTCTCTCCATTTTACTTGCTTCTAGTTGGTGGCTAGAAGTGTTGCTAAACATTCTATGCTTTTAACAAAATTTAATAAACAACCAAGCCCAAAGACGAAAAAATCCATTTCCTTCATATATTTTTTAATCCTAGCTCTAAGTAAAAACAAAAAACCTCCAAACAAACCATTAATGAATTAGTACAAAACACCCCCACCATTACAACTGTGTATGTTCTGCAGGCCATCCAGGCAGGACACAGTGATTTTGGGGCTGCAGTGAGTAGCACCTGAGCACTGATGGGCAGAAAAGCTGAAATGGCTCTTGATGTGATCAAATGCAGAAAATTTTGATGAAGAATGGATGTTATTTATGTGTTTCTTCCTATTGTAGCTGCTAGAAATATTGAACATCCTATAGATGTCAGTATTTTATTTCTCCTGCAGCACTGCATTTTGCTGTGCCAGACCAGCTCCAGCTGGAGCAGTCTCCAGAGCTGCAGTCAGTGGCTCAGATGGGATACCTGGTTCTTTAACTACCACTCATGACAAATCAGCTCTTCCACTCAATCAGAGGTGCTGTGTGGAATTCACTCAGTGTCATGTGTTGTCCCTGAAGCCAATATGTTGAGAAAAGCTGTTTTCCAATAATTTCAAATGTTTGGCTCTAGGGAGAGCCCTCTTGGCTAAAGTGTCCCCCTCAAGGTCCAGCCAGTGCTGGGTCCAGCTGCTCCAGGGTCTCTTCCATTTGACTGAGCTCCTGTGCGGGTCACATTTGAACAGAGCACAATTGTCACCTCAGTGAACACCTGAGAGCTTTGGCTTCCAAAAAATCAGCTGGTAAAAGTGTGGTGTGAGGAGCTGCTGGCATCAAACTTTCCAAACCGCCCCTTGCTTGGAAAAATGCTTTTGATTTGTGGACACAGGTGGTGAGTGAGTTGTGCTGGTGCTGCTGGTGAGCACTGGGAGGCTGCCCCAGGACACCCCACACCTGCAGGAGCCACTGGGTGCATCCTTTGGCAAATCATTTTCCCATATTTGCTCTTACTGAGGGCACAGCCCTCACACCAAGTGGCTTATCCTACTCTTTCTTTGCAGGGAAGAAGTGTCAGAAGTTTTTTGCCCCACTTATGCAGTTGTAGGTGGGCCAGGGATGCCCCAGTCCTGCCTTCTGTGGGGCTGGGAATGGATGGCTGAGAATCCCCTGTACCTGGAGGATGTGGAACACCTCTGCATCCCAGGGTTATTCCTGTCACCCTCCTGCTTCCAGCCCTGATTAGCTGCATATTCTCTCAGTGCTTAAAGCCTTACTGGCTAATTGAATGAAGTGAATGAATCAGATTTAAAAAAATAAATCCACGGATAATTCTACTTCTACCTAAGACATTGCCTGATCTGTGCCACTTCCAGAGGGATACTGCATGTGTGAGGAGCAAAAAGAACAAACACAACCCCTCAGACTTCACATTGCTTTGCTTCAGCTCTAGGGAAGATCCTAGTTGCTCCTTTAAATGCCACCTTAAAGTAACAAGTCCAGCAATACCCAAGTCTTGCCCCAGCCCTGTTAGGAGAGTTATTTCATGAAAGGAAATAAAACAAATGACAGTTTAATCCTTTCCTGAAAGCTCTTTGGACACAGATGGCTAACTAGCCATAACAGAGACACTGTTCCTGGTGAAGTGAACAAAAAATAAATGCCTTACTGTATAATAAATAATCCCAGTCAGATGTTCGTGTTTCATTTTGTTGATAAATTGCTGCATAATCATGGGTGAATGAAAAATAATTTTAATTTGTCTTTCCTTTTCTTTGCTTAAATATCAGGTAAAGAAATTCTTTTAAAAATACTGTTTTGCTTGGCAAGAAACACTTTTAGAATGTCACCAAAGCAGCCTGAACCTTAGATCTATTATCTGTCTCTTCTTTTTTTTCCCTCTTTTTGATAGGCTTTTCCTTTTTCTCTTGAGGTAATGAACATTATTGAGTGGGGGTCCAGTAGAGGTTAAGAAATGAGAGAATTTCCCTCAAGGGAGGAGATGAGAGGGAAAATGAACCTCGTGACAGATGTTAGTTACATTGCTTAATGCACTACTGGAAGACGCTCAGATGCTCTGGAAATAACCTATTACAGACACCACAGGCTGCAGTACATTGCATTAAGGTCATCCAAAACTTCCCCTTTTAAGATTTTCTCTTTCACTGTCTTAAAACTTTGCCAAATTTTATCATTTAGGCTGAACTTCATGCTTGGTTTTTGCCTCTGGCTAACTTTGCTGTTATTAGTTGTTGAAAGTTTCATCTAGAGCTGTTCATCCATTTCAGTGAGTAAGAGTGGAGGAACTCTGCCTATAAATCCTCAAAGAGAAAGGCTCTAAAAACTGCATTGTGCACATGACAACATAAAGAGACTGTGCACTGCAAACCTGCCTTTGGGTGTCCCCTCCCTGCCCTCCCCAGGAGGGATCTCACAGCCCCAGCAGAGCCCCTTGCAGCCCTGCAGTCTCTCTCCAGCCTTCCTTCTCCTCTCCATGCAGTCTGGTGGGCTTCTGGATCCCTGTCTCCCTATACCAGCCACTGGTCCCCACCCAGGACACTTCTCTTTGCTGGTCACCGCAATGCAGAAGTTACAGAGGACATCGAGGGCCTTGTCTTATATCCACAACTGCAAAAGTCACAGTGGTTTCAGAAATGCAAAAGTATCAGGGTGTGCAAGACCAGGAGGCAGGTGGGAAATGAAAATGCTCAGCCTTTCATGGGGGAAGGGGCAGGATATCACCTCAGGAGTAGCTGAGTGATGGGCAGAGCAGGGCTTGCACCTTCATCTCCTGCAGCACCAAACACAGCAAAGACCCTTACCCCAGCCAGGGCCCCTGGGCATGGCTGCAATGTAAATATTAATACTAATGAGGCTTTTCTTCTCAGTTTGTGCACATGCTGTTTTCCAAGCCTGGCAGTGTGGGAAATGGCCTGTCCCACTTGCTGGGGCCCTCAGAAGATAGTTTTTATTTAGTGTAATGGAAGCTGGTGTCAGCTGGAGTCAGAGGTTTGATTTTCCATTTCAGTGACTATAAATGTTTGGAAGTCCCCCTTGGGAGGGAGCCCTGGGACTGGTGCATTAGTCAGAGAGCCCATTTCTGCTAAGTGAGACTCGTAGAAAAAAATAGACTCAGTTGAAAAGGTGAATGATTGAAGTTGCAGCTTGTGTCCATTTCCTATCTAATGGGAATCACAGAGCACATGGAGTTCTAGATAACTGGGAGGATGTTGTATTTAGGAGACTTGCTGTTAGAAGCCATACTTCAGTCAGAGAACAGACAGACATGGGAGTTTATTGATATGTTCAAAGAATGATGGAATCAAGGCTTAGAAAAGGATTTGCTGCAATATTCCTGGTGTGCAGAAGCATAAGGAAGTCTGTGCTGGTTGCTCTAGGTAGGGACAGAAGGTTCCAGAGGCATCATGAATGCCAAGCATTGCTGTGCTCCCATATGCTGTGACTGAAAACAAAGGCAAACGGTTTATAGCATGTTCCCAACTGGGGCACAAGGGAGTGCAGTCATGTTGCTGCTTGTGTATGTCTTGCACAGCCCCTCCCTGCCAAAAAAATTTGAATATTTTCCTTCCTTAGTTTTCCCTAAGTTTGTATTATGCCAGTGGTCCTGGGTTTATTTTATAAATGAAGTTGACAGTAATGATGATTCATTGGGGTATGCTGAATTGAAGCAGTGGGTCAAACCTACAGACGGGCTTAAAATTCTAGTTTCATACTATCTAGGGATATAGGTCAAATATTGGCCTGCCTCTGCACTTTGGACTTGGACATGAATCTGCATGAAGAGTGTGTAGGGCTCATTTTGGGTTTGCCTCTTATTGCATCCCAATTCCACAGTGCTGTATCCTGGATCAAGAAGTTACAAATCCACTGAAGCTGGTGGCAGAAGTCCCCTTGTCTTCAGGGGGACATCTGGGTTTTCTCCAAGGGATTCACCCCAGAGGACAAAGTCTTAAAGCTGGGGCCCATAAACAATGAGAGAAGCTGAGGGTGAAGGCTGTGAGCACCATGTGCAGGACACACCACTGGGCAGCACTGGGCCACAAGAGGAAACCAGCTGGAGTGCTGAGACATCTCAGGTTTATAAAAGAGCAATACACAGGCAGTACCCAGGCCCAGATGATACTGCAGATAAACATAATGAAATTTCAGTGTCAGTAAGGTCTGTGTTCACTAATAGGGCTCTCAGCATTTCCTGAACTGGTGGCAGATTGTTAAATGAGTCTCAGGAATCACTCTCTGACACATGGCAGAGGAGACAAGGACAGTTTTTTTCTGAGAAGTATCACTACTGATTACCTTGTGTAATTATCCTGTGTATTACGTTTGCTGGTGGAATGTTGGAAGTGCCTGTTAGGAAGTCCAGTTGGTTTCATGCCAGATCATCACTCCCCTGTTCCCTCTTGAGATGGTGATCCAAATAGTCAGACTATCCATTTTTCTTAATATTACATTGAAAAGTAAATTATAATAACTGAGGCACACTTAAAAGAACTAGAGCTCTTTCTAATTATGTCTTAACTCCTGCCAAACACTTGTAAGCAGACAGCATTAATTTTTTTCTAGGGGAGGGTCAGAAAAAGACCCATGTGAGAAAGTGGCATGTTTCCACTTTGCTAATAAATGTTGGTATTAGCTGCTCTTATGTTCTGAGTTGAAATCTCTCAACAACTGTTTTGAATAAAATCCAGATAATTTTTTTCCAGGAAGATAGGTTCTTGTGTAAACAGTTTCTTTCAGTGTGTGTAGGAGATGGTAGCAGTGACAGTGAACAACCTGCAGCAGAGTATAGCCCTGTGCAGTGTGAAGGGCTTTACAGTGGGAATCAAGTCAGTAAATGCTGGGCTCTGTAATATGATGCAGAGTTAAAGCTGTTGATTCAGCCTTTTTTCTTGCTCATTGTCACTGTGAAGCTCCCACAAGAGTTTGTTAAAGGAAGGTCTAGGTAAGAAAATCCTTAGTGGCTCCTAATTAATCACACAGCAAGTAGCCTTGGTGTGTGCTCGCCCAGGGTTCCTGTAGGTACTGTAGGTGTAAATGGCTGGTCTCTTCTCAGGGGCTGTAAAATGCCTGAGTGCAGAGGCAGAGCTCAGGATCAGCTGAATTCCTGGCAGAGTTTTGTGCATGGCCAGACCACCTGCTACCTCTGTGCAGAGCATGGAGTCCTCCTTGCCCTGTCCTTGTCCTTCAAATACAACAAAGTGGAAAAAGAGAAGCAAGAAGGCAAACTGCTGTGTAATGTTTCCTCACAGACAGCAAGACAGAGTGAAGCAACAGGACATATGAAAGGCTTTCAGCAGGATGAAGAGTAAGGTTCTGGACTATTTTCCTTTGGTTAATCTGTCACCTGCCACAAGGCTTCTTTATCTTTGAGCCTGAGAAGGCCCCATTTTGTCCAGTTTATTTTAATCACTGAATTTCAATATGTGTGTAAAAAATAACAACGAAACACCATCTGCATGAAACCAAATTTGATATTTGCTCCCGCTCTTAATGCGATCCCATGAATTTCTTACATTGTTGTGTCCCATGTAGTAAGGGTCCCATGCAGAGAGCAAACAATGCAGCAGTGAGAAGACAGATGCTCTGCTAATGGGAAACCAAGGAGCAGAGAGTCTGTGAGGGATTACAGGCAGCCTGGGGTTGGAATACATTATTAGCATAGCACCCAATTCAGAAATTAGTTTTCAGAATTTAGTGCCTGAAGCATTTTGGCAAAAACTCCTTATCATCCACTCAAAAGCTCTTAAAGCCTAACAGAGTAGGAATCTCAAGCCTGGGCTGAGCAGCCCCGGTGGGTGACTTTGCAGTGCTGCACAGTGAATTGGGGATTTTACAGCTTCATACCATTACCGGGGCAGCAGCTGCCACACCCACTGAAATGTAACCCACTCGCTCTGCTTCCACAAACCTTCAGCAGGTTTTGAACATCCTCATCAAAGCAGCAAATGGGCCTGAATGAGATTCCAGGGTCTGTTTCCAGGAGGAAGGTTTTGTTTGGCTGAGTGCATAACAGCAGGGAAGAGCAGCAGCCCCTCCTTGGGCACGGTCAGGCATGTGAGGGAGGAGCAGTGACATGTCTTTTCAAAGGCTTGACATTGCCTAAGGTAGAAAGTTTGGGTCCTGAAGCCTTTTTCAGGCACACTGTTTTCTGAATGTTTTTCTTTTGAAAATCACGATGGGAGCATCAAACTTTAAAAGACCCCAGTAGACAACCAAGATTTGCTATAGGACTGAGAACAGGCAGGAGAAATTGTATCTCATAGTACTTGGTGGGATTATCCTCCATGCATAATTGTTCATTATATGCTCAAAATTCATTGTTAATTTCTTTTAGATATATTGCATATTAGAGAGAGGAGTTATAAATCCCAAGATTATCACAGGAGGATACTAACAGGCCTAAATATTCAGGACAGAAGGGGTCTTGTTTTCCTCTTACATTGAACAAAGAATCTTGGACAGGATCATTAGAGATTTTTTTTTTCCCTGTTTGATAATCAAAGTATATTGGACAGCAAACAAAAGAAAAGTTCAGCCAGCCAAGTCTTCTACTTTATTTTTACTCTTCTATTCTAACATAATTAACATATTTCTCAAGGTTTATTTTGTTTCCCAGAATCCTATTTTATGTAAGTATCATTGAGGAGCTGAATTACAAAGTCTCGATTTGTGCATATAAAATGAGATTTTATTATCCTGGTACAGAAGACAAGGACAAGGTAAATAAGGGAGAAAACAGTTGAGACCAGACTGAGAAATCAGGAAAAATAATATGCCAGCTCTTCAACTTGCACTTTGTTTTCTTTGCATCCTGGTGTGTCCAGCATTGTACTCCTGAGTCACAGAAGGGAGAGTAAAGGGTAACACTTCATTTTCAGCTTTGAATTTCAGAGCTGGTCTTTCAATAACAACTTCTCTCAGTGTTTTTATATATGCTTAAGGAGTATCTGTAATGAATATTAGGGAGAGTTCAAAATTATGCTTCCCATTTGTTGTGGATACAGAGTGTCCATAGACTTCTGACTGTTTTCATCCAGTCTGAGATTGGTCTGTATTTACATCACTTTAGTGCTCTGCCAACAAAACCTTTTTTTTAAGAACCTGGCACAGAGTAAGGCTAGAATTGAGCCCCACACTGCTTGGATCCTGGATGAAATTGTGCCTGTGAATACCAGGGGAAGCAGAGCTGAGATTTGGCTTCTCCATGAGGGTCTTGCCTATCAGCCTGTGTCACTTCACTGCTTCACCTCAGCCTGTTTTTCACCTTTCCAGATTGGGAATGGGGGCTGGTGTGCTCTAAAGCTCTTTTTGCTCCTCCTACTCTGCCAGTGGTGAGAAAGGCTCCAAGTGCGTATAGTGAAACCTTCTCCTCTCTGTTACCTGCTCACAAGCTCTGGGATGAGAGTGCTTCCCCCTCCCAGCCATGCTGGGAGCCCACCCTGGGAAGCTCTTGGTGTGCTGAGAGACAATAAAGAGGCAGTTCTGCCTTGACTGCAGTCTGGAGCAAGTCACAACGCCTCTCCCCTGCACACACAACATCTGGGAAGGTTGTTAATAATCGACTGCTTCAAAGACAGACCTTGACAATTTTAATTAGTGTTTTAAGACTTTTAAATTCTGCCTCTAAAATTCAAAGCTTCGTACAGTAGCCCTGTTTGAACACTCCAAATCAGGATCAAACAATGCAAAGAGGCAGTTTACAGTAAGCTCCAGAAATGTTGAAAAAGGAATTTATTGCTTTATGTCCACAGCATTGCCATCCTGTAGAAAACAGTGCTGCTGCTGCTACACTGGGGCTGTTACTCTTTTCCAGTTCAAATAGATTTAAAACACAAGCAGTCCTGGATCCAACCCTGATCTCACTGAACCAGGCCTTCAGTCTGTCTGGGATTGACCCTGTGACCAGGAGAGAGAAGAGTGCAGTGGTAAAGGACAGCTCCCTGAGCCTGTGGAATATTTTGTCACTGCTGTTAGACTTACTGCCATTTTGCAAAGTCTTCTTAATGGGGTAATCCACTTCTGGATGTGTTTGTCTAATAACAATTCTCTTGTTAAAAACAAATCATGGTTTTAATTTAATAGGGTTAGTTATATAAAGAGTGATTTTGTGTCAGCAAAGCCTTTCTTTCTGACAAACAGTATAATATATGAAAATCTAGTTAGCAATAAATGCCATTAATCTGACCACTATGCCATTCTCTTCCTGGGGAATAATGTCCCCTCTTAATCAATAGCTGGGTGAATGCTCCTTTGCATTCCTTATCAAATGACAGCCAGATGGTACTGGTAAATTCATTCCAGTAGGATTTTAGAATTAGCTGGGTTTGTACTGTTGTTAATCCTCTGCTGTCTGTGTCACTAGGACCTGCCCACCTGTTTCCAGTAAGCCTGGAGTTCCCAGCCCTAGGAAGCAGTCTAGCCAGAGGGTTACTCAGCCACAGGGCAGCCAAGAAACTTCCCAAGCACTGAGACCTTTTTTCTGCATCAGTAAGAAGAAAGCAAAATCAATATAAGTTGTATCTTGCAGAAATAGCCATCTAGGACTGCCTGCCTCTGTGTTTGTTCCTCTACAACTGATCTCCTCTAGGGAAGTTTCAAAGTTTCTTAAGACTGCATGAGCTGTGTTTCTTAGGGCACAGTAAGTTTTGGGCTGTGACAGCTGCTATATCATTTACTGACTTCTGGGCCCATCAAGGTGCCTAAGAGACCTTTTCCTTCATAATCACTTTGTTGCATAGCAACAGTAATTTTGTCTCCAACCTATTGATCCAACATAACATGTAATCCCCTCACTCTAATAAAAAGGAAAACATATGGCAGCTCCAGGCAGGGAACCACAGGCTTTTGAAGTGAGGGGACAGTTAATCCCCACTAAACCAGGGGGGAATGGAGCAAGATACCCACTCTGTTGGGGCTGAGAGGATGCATTAGGTGCCTGAGCCAATTAACCTGTGTTCTGGGAGAAGAGTCTGGTTTGCCTTCATCCTCCCCTTCCTTGTCTTTTATTTTGTGCAACTAAAGCATGAAATGTGCTCTGCTAGAAGAGCATCACTGTGCAACACCCCCAGGTAGGTGGGCACCCCTTCCCTCTGGCAGGGTGGTGCATATACAGCTCTCAGCTGAGATGGGGCTGCAAAGGGTGAGGGGAAAGTTCAGCCCCTGCAAACACCAGTTTCAAATGTACATGGCTGGAGTTCCTCAGGAGGATATCTCTTGCTTGTAGGCTGTGGTTTGGTGGGTCAGTCTGATAACCTGAATGGTTTTCTGTACTTTGATACAGAGGGCTAAAATCAGACCTTGGCATCTGAAACAGGATGTGCTTTGGGGACAGGAACACAAAGTTAAGGACAGGACCACTCAGGCAGGGAACACAGAGATTTGGTCCCAAGCAGGCAAAGCATCTCCCCACAGCCATCCTTTGGCACTGACCACCTTTCTGGGGTACCCTACTGCTGTCCTTATTGTGCAGTGAGCCCAAGCTCCTGTGAGTGCACTGCTGGATTCTTCCCTGCCCGAAAGGCTAGGTATCCACAAGGCAGCTAAATCCTTCTTGGGCCTGGCTTCATTTTTCTAGCTTGCAGATAGCACTGAGTGAAATGTAGGTCCAAAGTCTGAGGTCACTAATTTGGGCAGGATTTTGGGAGGTGAGTCCTATGTTATTTAAAACAACCACTGAAAGAGTGAAAGCTAATTTCTGCACATCAAATACAAACTTTCCATACGGACTTTAAAAATAAAAAAATCAAACTTACAATAATACTGTTACATTGGGAATCTCGGTGGAAATATTGCAGTGGATCAGAAGGCCAAGCTGAACATGCTGCAAGAGCAGAGTGAAGGCTTCTGAATCACTGTCTTCCAAACCTGTGTCATACACAGCACAGGCTGGAAAATAGCACAGCCTTCACCTACAAGGTATTTCTGTGGCTAGAGGAGTGGCTACTAATGATCCTTTCTTTCTGTCATTTTAACAGTATTCAGGTTTTCAGCAAACAGCAGACAAGTGCTTTGTTTGTGGACACCTCATAATGGAAATGGTAAGAGACCTAAACTCCTAATGACAGGTAACTTGGGAAGTGTACTGTGAGACATCTGTTTTTCCCTAGGCTGGTATTGTGTCTTCACTGCTGTCAATATAGTTTTTGAAACTGAGGTAGCAAATAAAAATACTTTCAT
This sequence comes from Catharus ustulatus, assembly GCF_009819885.2. Lineage (NCBI taxonomy): Eukaryota > Metazoa > Chordata > Aves > Passeriformes > Turdidae > Catharus > Catharus ustulatus. The sequence goes on along the minus strand of NC_046231.1, from coordinate 2,938,953 downwards.
GCACTATTACTACTATTAAGTACAGAAAGTTGGGCTTCTTTGCTACCTAAGAATATGGAAGGCTGTTATTCTGCTATTTGTGAGTTAAAACAGAATTTTAATACTAAGGGGGAAAGTAGAGCACAGCTTTGTGTGCGAATATGGTAAAGGAACATGGTGGGTGTGCTCTGTAAGGTACTAGATAACAAGAGCTCAGAGTAGTGCGTGGAAACTGGGATAGAGCAGAGAGGAACATTATCAATAGTCCTGAGGTTTGTCACCTGCTCTGTGACTTGCTTTGTTTTACCCTCTGTTACTTGTTCCACATCATTTAAAATGCATTATTGTCACTGGGATTTGTAGGGAGCCTGTAGTCAGAGTTACTTTTGTAATAAAAAAAATCAAAGGGCTTTGGGTAGGCCAGATACTACTGGCATCATTTCAGTGGGTGAAAGTAGGAAGAGTTTTGTGTACTCTTCCTAAGCAGAAATTCCCAAACAAAATGAAGTGGTTTGCACAATGAAGAAGGGGAGATCCTGTAGTGTATCTGTTTTCCTCCTGCTTTAAAGTGTGCATGAACTTCCATGTGCCTAAGAGAAGTAGCTGTTGTGTTGCACATTGGAGGTTCAGTCAGAGCTGGAACGGAGACTTCACTAATGAGGATTCTGGCTCATATCCTGGCACCACTGGTTGGACAAGGATATTGTTCGTTTTAGCCCAACAGCAAATATCTGGAGTTGTGTCATGCTGGGAGGGGGAGGGGTCTCCTGATCTTGCATGCTTTGAGCTGGCCCTTAATTGCAGAATCCCAGGCAAGAGTCCATAATATCTCACTGGTGGAGCTCAGTAACTGGAAGCTTGGCAGGTGCTTGTCTGCCTCTCTCCCATCAGCAAGTGTGCTCTGACAAAAAGAAACAGCTCTGGGAGCTCCAGGAACTCAGCATTCATCAAACACTCTCATTTGGCTAATTCTGGCAGGTTCCTGCATGGCAGTGCAGCCCAGCCCTGCCGTGTGCTGCCCTGGGGCAGAGCTGGGGCTGTGCAGGGCTGTGCTGGGCTGTGCTGGGCTGTGCTGGGCTGTGCAGGGCTGGCTGAGGAGCTGCCCTGTGCTCAGTGCCTGTGGCTGCACAGCTGGGCCAGGCTAGCACCACAACACACTCCTGCAGCAGCACCAACCCCAGCACAGGGACCAGTTGGCCTTACCAGTCAGAGTCTGATCCCATTCAACAGGGCTTCCTCAGAGAGGGGAAAAAAAGGTTAAATTAAATTGGCCTCTTTTTTTTCTGTACTTATTTCCTCTTGGTTTGATCTTTCTTCTTAGAATCACCTATAGGGTCATGGGAGCTTGGTCTGAGTAGATTTTTCATCTCAAGCTTCCCAGCAGCTCCAAGCTGAGCACTGTGCTAGCAGCTGAAATTTTGAAATTACCTTCCAAAGATACTTCTTACACCCAAAATGTATGAAATCGGTCTTATAACCTGTTGAGAGCTGCCTGAAAGTGATAACTGGGTCTCCCCCTTCCCAGGGGCTTGTTCATGGGCTTGCAGCATCCTTCTCAGTGTTCTACAGTGTACCACACTGAGTGTTACATACAAGGATGTCAGGAGTGGGGGATCTGTTCTGTAGCAGTGCAGCCAAGGATGCATCAGACCTTTCCTTGAAACCTTTAAAATGCAGTAGGGAATGTCAGCATAGGAAAAGCCTGGGCAGGTGCATGGATCAGTATGCAAATGCATGGATAGTGATGGAATTTTATCAGAAACCAATGGGCCCCTATGACTGAGTGACAGCCAGTCAGTAACTGTGGGAGAGTAGGATCCTTAGTTAATAAAGAGGCACCTCTTTATTATTCAAAGAATTTTGTTATTTAACTTTTAACTTTTTGATTAATGACCAGTTTGGATTCTGTCTGTCACGGCCTGTTTTGTTAAATAATTCTGTATCCCAGTAACTTGTATTTGGGATTTCCCCAGAAGTGGTGATTTTTTAAAAATTTCCATTGGCAGTACTGGCCCTGCAGAGCTGAAGCTGATGGGCTTAGCCTGCTTTTCAATTCTCGCTCTTCATTGGGAGCATACTGAAACCCACTAAAATAAGCAAGTTGATTGTTTTAAGAGGCCCCTTGCTGACAGATCTGCAGAGTGGTAATTTCATCCTGAAGTGCTTTTCTCACTGTCACCATTAAGAATGAGAGAGACACAGCAGTTTATGGGGAAAGACTATCTCATGTAATCATGCATCCACTTATTTTGTTGTTCTCCTCATCAGATCTTACAGGCCCTTGGAAAGTCCTACCATCCTGGCTGCTTCCGCTGTGTGGTGTGCAACGAGTGTTTGGATGGAGTCCCCTTCACTGTAGATGTGGAAAACAATATTTACTGTGTCAAAGACTACCATACGTGAGTACACAGATCCACTGCATGCTCAGAAAATTCCACTAGTTAAATCACTGATGGAGTTACAAACCTTGTGACAGATAAAAAGGTCACTCCTGTTTGCTCAGATGTCCCTCAACTGCTTCTTTCATGTGTTGCATTTGTGAAGTATTTTAAGGTTTGTTAAGTTGAGCCCAGTATGGCATATAGTGGCCAAGTGAGGCTGAAAATCAAATTGTGTCAGAGGATGCATTTCCTGGGGGCTGTTCCTCTACGTTTTTCGGGACTACCAACACTGATTTTACCAGGCCACTTCTGCAAGTGTTGGTAGGTTCTGCTGGCTGTTTCAAGAGCAGAGGTTCTGGCAGTGCTTGACATGGGTGTAAGTTTTGTTAACTGACACAGAAGACATGTAATTAACAGTTAGTGTTAGGACAATTTGAGCCTTACCTGACAAAAGGTAGAGCTTAAGAGATTGCTTTTGGACTCCTTCCTGATTCTGCTCAAAGGCAGCGGATCCTCTTTGCTCCAGTTAACCAATAACTCAGTTATGCAGCAGGAGTCACCTGAATTCAACCCTACTGGTGCCAATCTGTCTGAGTTACAAGGACACAGTGTTGGCCCAGTGACTGTCACAAAATGCATCTGTGGACCATAAGCCCATTTGTTTATTTGGCTGATAGATTCTGGCCACAGCCCCTCTCCTGGGTTATGTCTATGTCCTCTCATGGTTATGTCTTTCCTGATGTCAGACAGTGACAGTCCCTAAGTCAGGAGCTGCTTTGTAGTCAAGCATCAAGGCTCTGGAATTTGAATAGTTTTATAAAAAAAGGAAGGAAAGAAAAATGGCATATACAGGAAGAGGGATGGATTCACTATGTCTCAAGGTCAGGAAGACCCAACCAATAAAGTTGGGGTAGATCAGTCTTTCCCAAATCTCCTTTTCATTGAATATCATCAAACAATTAGAGATGCTTCAAATCTCCATTTTACTAAAAACAAGGCATGATTAGAATGGCTCTCTTGGTTCTACTATTTGAAGATGCTTTAAATGTGATTGGAACACTTTTCTTCTTGCACCCTAGGGTTTTTGCACCAAAATGTGCTTCCTGTAACCAGCCGATCCTCCCAGCACAGGTAGGTGTTAACATGCACTGACTCTTAGAGAAAACAGCTCTTGGCATACGGGCATTTTCTAAAAACACGCTAAAGGCTTTTCCTTCCTCTCCTAGAATCTGTACTGTGTTAGATACTAAATTAAACACAGTTCAGCAGTAAAGTCACTCCCAAACATTCAGATTGTAATAATCATACAACTTATACAGCATAGTACTTTTATATCTTTAGGGCTTTCCAGGTCTTCATTAATTTGTCAGATTTAATTGAAAACACTGACTAAGGCTCCAAGAACAACTCAGGGAGTAAAGCCCTGGAAAGGGCATCTGATAGTTACCCTGACCCTGTGAGAAGGCCACACAGTCTGTTGTCCGTAGGTCCAGGACATGGAGTGAAAGTTCTTAAAGGGGTTGAAAAGGGAACAACAAAAATGGAACGAGGTGAAACCTGCTTGCAAGCTCAGCCTGTGCTGACAGTGATATTGGCACAAGTAGCCCAGAGTGGGGCTCCCTCATGCTCTGGTGAGTGCAGGATCTTCTGAGTTGCCTTTGCTGAGGTCACTGACCAGCTCATTTCTAAACAAGGGCCTTGGCATCTCCCTGCTTTTTCTCTGGTCATGTTTACAGAGCCAGAGCTTCCCTCCTGCAAGCTGCTGTGCCTCGGTGAAGTCTCGGTGAAGGCCTCTCACATGCCCACCTCCATCACTCTGCACATTACTCTCATTTGTCATTAGTATTTCTGTTAATTGGCCAAGTCTTATATAACCAAAAAACCCTATAAAGGCAGAACCAGAACTGTTTGTCCTGATGGGTTGTGAGGCGCAAACCTCTATGTAAATGTCACTGAATTTGGGTCTTAAAAAATATTTTTTTCTTTTCAAGAAAGAAAAAAATAAAAGGCAGTCATAGTGCCGACTTACCTGATGGCTAGCAGGACACACTCCATATTCCTTCCCAGGGAGATCTCTTAGGTTAGTTCAAGTCTAGCAGTACAGGTGCTAACTTGCCCACAGCTTCTCTCAGACATAGTCCACATCATATCTGGTGCTCTAACCACACCTGGAACTGGAAACAATGCAAGGCAACCAATTTAATGAGCTCTGTCTTCAGAGTGGATCAGGAAAAGAGCCTGTGAGGTTACTAGAAGGGTATTGGCTGCTCTGGAGGGCCTGGGGCTCAGCCAGGAATTGCACAACTCTGCTACACCCACCCTCAGGCTGAGGTTTGGCCTGTGCATGTAATTACCTGCCAGACTGGTACTTCAGTCCCTGTGGGGACACACAGTGACATGTGCATGTGCAGAAGATGGTTTGAGAGGAATGCAAGTCCTGGAAAATAGAGCAGTATGTATACAAGGAGAAGTTGCCCAATGAGCAGATTTTTGACTGGTAATTCAGATCCTGGGTGCCCTTGGAAGATTACTTGATTTCAAGACTGATTTGTTCCTTGAGGATGAGGTTTTGGCTACACTTCCCAAATGATCTGTGGAGCTTAGATGTGCCAGACACCCAGATGCTGCTGCACAGCTAAGGAGTGTGCAGTGCCATGTCCCAGGGCTCTGCTGCATGGGGGAAGAGGGGATCCCCCAGGGAAACAGCTCTCCAAAGCAACACACTGTGCACTGCGTGAAGACTGAAAAAACGCTTCTTACACACCATTGTCCCTTTCTGTCTGCCCCCCCAGGGCTCCGAGGAGACCATCCGAGTGGTGTCCATGGACAAGGACTACCACGTGGAGTGCTACCACTGCGAGGTGAGCCCCGGGATCGGCCTGCCCGCCCCGCCGCAGCCTCAGCCTTGGGTGACCTGCTCTGCCTCTGGGGACCTGCTCTGCTTGGGTTGACCTGCTCTGCCTCTGGGGACCTGCTCTGCTTTGGGGGGTTCTGCTCTGCTTTGGGGGGACCTGCTCTGCCTCTGGGGACCTGCTCTGCACTGGGGGACCTACTCTGCTTTGGGGGGGATCTGTTCTGCTTGGGGGGACCTGCTCTGCTTGGGGAACCTGCTCTGCTTGGGGAACCTGCTCTGCTTTGGGGGGACCTGCTCTGCTTTGGGGGGAACCTGCTCTCCTTTGGGGGGACCTGCTCTGCTTAGAGGGACCTGTTCTGCTTGGGGGGACCTGCTCTGCTTTGGGGGGACCTGCTCTGCCTTGGGGGACCTGCTCTGCTTTGGGGGACCTGCTGTGCTTGGGGGGACCTGCTCTGCTTTGGGAGGACCTGCTCTGCCTCTGGGGACCTGCTCTGCACTGGGGGAACCTGCTCTGTCTCAGGGGGACCTGCTCAGCCTCTGGGGGACCCCACGGGCTGCACTTGCTGGCTCTTGCACACCTGGGCAGGTAGGGCTCTGCCCCAGAGCTCCTGGAGGAAGACAAAGGGGTGAATGCTGCCTGGGCTGGAACTGGTGCTGCCATTGCCAGTACTGAATTAGTTTTGGAGGGGGTTTTTCCCAATATATTAACTTCAAAGCTGTGCTTGGTGTGTTGGGTTGAATTTTCTCAATACTTCCAGATGGGGAGTGAGCAGAGTACGTGGCAGCACTCTTTTCCTCATCTCTAGGTCAGTCTGTAGGGCTCTGATCTTCTGAAGAGACTTGAGTTTACATTGGCTGTGCAGGGAAGCAGTCACACTGGAAGGCCTTTCTAGGGGATCTGGCTTTTCCATGCTGAATGAATATTGATTCTTTGCTAGGAAACTGACAGGGATACCATTGACTTTCTGTCACTTTTTGGGGAGTAGTTTCTTATTGTGCAGAACATTTAAACATTTATTTCCACAGATCAAGTTGTGGAATTAGTGCTCTTGCTTGAGGGAGGAGACCTGAGTTCATCCTTAGTCCTTCATCCAGGAGCATGAGACAGGAAACAAACTCACTAAATTGGGATCAACCCAAAACTTCCTTTTGCCATAGGTTTGGCACTCTGACATGGCACACAAATATCCACACAGATCTCACCTGTTAGCACCAGGGTCATTCATGTTGTCAGAGCTTTTACAAAGAATCTTCTGACTGAGAGAGAAAGTAACAAAATTCAGGGCATCTTGAAATGTTCTGTACCTAAATGTAAGGAAGGCCCCATCCACTCAACTATCTCCTTTCAACAGACACCTGATACTCCATCCATTTCTGCTGCTTTTCCAAGAGAAATTGGCACAGGAAATCACAGTATTTTGGAGAGCTGAACTTGCCTTCTCCTTCCCCCAACTCTTGCTTTGTGCAGGCTTCAGCTGACAGCTCCCTCCCCTGCTCTCAGGCTATTGACTCTATGCTGCAATGTCCCACTGGGGGTTTATTTTCCGTTCTGTTTCATTATTCATTTCCCCATTCTCCTTCCCATTTGAGGCAAGTCAAGCTGCCTCCACATCTGCCCAGAAAGGCAGAGTGCATTTATGTACAGAAATCAGGAGTTAGCCATGTGTCAGCAGGAGTGGGTTACTGCCTGATGTTCTCAAATCAGGCTCTCTGTACACTGCTGTCCCCAAATGCTGCTGGAAAAGTGAGTGCCAGTATTCTGAGGTACACACATGAAGACTTTAGCAAAGGCTGCAGTGACTTAGGCAGCAACTTCTCATCTGCTGTTGGTGTCATCCTCACCTGATGGCCACACACAGCCAATGGTTAGGTTGGAAATTTTGCAGCTTTTCTGTGTCATCTCTTTCATGTGCAACCACTTGACTTCTGTGGAGGAGTTCAAGCCCTTTTGCAGATCACTGGAGCCCCATTCTGAAACTGGAATCCACTGACAAGGCAGGCTTTCTCCTTGCAGAAAGGGAATTGTGTTTTGGAGAGGGAAAAATATACAAACACTTGGCACATGTGTAGGGTGTCTGAAAATGGGAAATTCTAATCTTAAATCTTGTATAAATTGCTATAAAATCATTGTATAATATGTAGCAACACACAGAAAATTACCTTGGCACATACTGGTTTTAAGACCTCACTAAACTAAACTCCAGTTTTAAAGCTTACTTTAAAACCCATTTTCAGTCTTATTTCAGTATTGTAAAATTTGATGATTTAAACTTGAGCTGTGAAAGAAAACTAAAAAATTATACTTTGTGTTCAGTGCAAAGCTTTGCATTTGTTTTCAGTACTAAAACCATCCATATGCCCAGTTTGTTCTGTTTGGGTTCTTTTTTCTTTCTATCAAGTGCACAAATATATACTCAGAATCTCTGGTTTCTCAGAACTGATCACAGTAATAATTTCTAAGTATTTAACATACTTAAAACATGAAATCTGAGCACCAAACTTCAATGATTTCCAAATGCCATCAGAATTCCAGTGACAGCAGCTGAAAACCAGGATGGTCTCTAGTGCAGTGTACATAAGAGTCAGCAGGCAGGATCACTGGTAGTTGCTTTTCTGTTTGTCTCTGTCTGTAGTTAGGTGTCAGTCCCAGAGGTACCAGCATTTCCACTAAAGGTGGACCAGTGGCCTTGAAGTCTTTAAGTTCTTTTCATTCCAAATCAGAGAAAGTGTAGACCTGCTCCAGAAGTAAGATACGTCACCTGTCCCTCCTTTTCCCCTCCCCTCTCATTCTCTATGTATGCTCCCCCATCTTGCTTGCTGCCTTACTGCAGAATTAGCTCCTTCTCTGTTCAAGCCTCTTCCAGGTTGTATTTGTCAGGGCCCTGGCCTGCTTTTAGGCTTTTGATTTGCATCACCATTTATTGGGTGGAGAAGAGACCAGAATGGGAAACAGTGGTGAAAAAAAGTCTGGGCACTTCTGAAGCCTGTCCTGTTGGATTTCAGTAATGTCAGTGGGAGATGGTCAGGGTGCCCCTCCCAGAAGCTGTGGAGGCTGCTGGCTTTGGAGGTGGGGAGGGAGTTCTTGGGGCCATGCAGTGCTGTCAGAGTCCTGCCTGAGCCACTCACTGATTTGGGATGTGTCTCTCTCTTCTAGGACTGTGGCTTGCAGCTCAATGATGAGGAAGGCCATCGCTGTTACCCCTTAGAGGGCCACTTGCTCTGCCACAGCTGTCATATCAGGCGCCTTAATATTAAACTGCCATCACATCCACCTCCAAGCTACCCCATGCATGTCACAGAACTCTGAAAGACATTTCCATCACCAATAAGCCGTTGGAAAGAGAAGACAAAAATCTAAAAGTTACTTTCGTGTTCCTTTAAAGATGAGGTTCCAGTAATAACCATCTAAACCAGCTATTTATTTTTTGAATCAGAGGTGAGGGGTCCTTTTCTGATCTTGTACATATGCATTCTTTTATCTAGACATTTTCACTGAGACACCGTCTACTTGAATAAATAATTCACCACTTAACTGTAACTGTAAATGGCAGCATTTCTAAAAACAATGGTACAAAGGGCTGTTCTGCACTCCCTACTCACTTCTTTCAGTGGAGATTTCACCCAAGTAAGGAGTGTAGAATTACTTTCCAAAAGTTAGCACCTTATCATATTGCAGCAAGCATGATAAGATAAATGCTAGCATTTTAGCTAGTTTTGTTGAATTCTGGTTTTAGAGAATACTTAGATTCCAGAAGTAGGGAATAGGCAGCAAGCAGGTGTTTTAGCCAGGGCAGTTTTCAGCGAGGTTAAAGAAGGATGTTCTGTGAAGAAGTGTCAGGCCAGCTCTCCATCCTACAGGGTCCCACAGTCATCCAAAGATTAATTATTTAGCTTGTTCAAGAAATATGGCAAGCATCTGATGTAAAACCCATGGTACAGAGGATTGTATCCAAAAGATTGGCATGTGCAGGGTCAGCAGCTGCAGCCCCCTGTAATTGCTGGCTGTGTAGCCATGACTTCAAAATGCATTCCTATCAACTGGACCATTTGGCACTTACTAAAGAATTCATCTTTCAAACCTGTTTTTTGTTCAGTAGGGTTCTACGCAAAAGTACACTTGTCTTTATACTGCTTGTTTTATCCAAGACTTCATTTGTTACCAACTGCTTCATGATTGTATGTTGAGACATTATTAAAAGAGGTACAGTGGTTTGGTATTACCTTTTCAGCTTTGTGTTCTTTTCAAGATTAGTTTTGAACCGATTATGGTGATTGTCTTCATTAGAGAACAAAGTGCAGTATGGCAGGAATAGTAATTTAGAGAGTCAGACCACGAAACATCGGCATTTACAACAAGTATTAGCTGTACATGGAATGTACACACTTTCATGTTTTGCATAAGCTTTTACAGTACCCTCAGACCTCTGGGGAGAAATATATGTCTTCCATATAGGAAGTTAGATGAATCTTTTTCTATGGTTTGTTTTGTACCATGTGCTGGTGTTTTACATGCAAATCACACATCTGTATGTCAAAAAAATTCCTTGCATTCTCATGAGAATTGACCGAGCCTTTCTGAAGCTGCAATTTATCATTGCTGTCTTTAACTGTATTCAAAGTTACAATAAAACAAAATTCTTCAGCTCCAGAGGAAGTAGAAATACCAGACTGGATTCTTGGCATGTGTAAATTGGGACATTTCCATGCCAGTTCTCAGCACGTGAGAATCTGCCCGACCCGTTCGGAAATCATCCTGTGTTAAATTCAGCATGCAGACTGATGGGATGACTTATTTGGCAACACCATTGCAGTTTAGTTTCTTATGCTCCATTGACTTTTTGAAAGCCATTTGTGGTGCTCTTGAAAAGCACAAAGAGCATCCAATGGCCACTAATTCCTAAGTGGAATAATTAACTCCCTTAACAGAACTTTTTGATAGTCTGGAATTTCCTTATGGGGAAAGGTGGGGGGCAGGGAAACAGGAAAAATTCCTGAGAACTACTTTTTTCTGTTAGTAAGGAAGAAGAGGGATGCTTCCTGAACCTCTGCCAGACTTCCATTGGCCTAGATTAACCTGTCCTACTGAAGGCTCCTGGGCAAAGTCATTTTATACTTAATATATATCAGTTTATAATTCACATGTCTAATGTCAATGCCAGGATTTGAAGGAACTACAGTGCAATCAGTGCCCCATTTCTGCACTGTGATCCAAGAGGCCTGGCCTGCAGCTGAGAGGCCAGGAGTGCACGTTCACTCCTGCATTTGCAGACACTCCCTCTGTGCCCAGGCAGCAGCCCAGCCTCAGGTGGAAGTAGAACTACATGTGCCAGCAAATGTTGGAGAAAGGGGGAAAAAAGAAGTCTTAAACTGGATTGTATGACAAGGTCAATTCCTTCAGGTTATTACAAGCATGGAGGGTGCCAGAGCTTCAGGATAAACTTTTAGCATCAGCTGCAATGGAATGCTTTTTCCACTGTGGGAGAGTGCTTTGGACCACATTTAGATTTGAGGCATTTTCACTTGTATGTCTTTACAATATATATTAAGGGACCCAGATTAAGAAAAGATCATTAAAGTACATAGAGAAGATTTGGATCTGTTCCTGGGGACAAATAATAGTTATTTGCTGAACTGGAAAAATGTTTTGCTCTACCAGTAGAGAAGCAAAACCTTCACAGTGACAGTGGACAGAGCTAGAGGTGACTTACTCTGGCAATCAGCCCAGTCCTCAGCCAGCACCTTCCTGGACATTTGCCTCCATCAGGGGCAGGTTTAAGTTTCCAACATATTTTCCAAGGGCCAGCACACTTTCAACCATGTACATACCACACCATTTATTTGGTTTATTTTTTTAAACAATCATCCTGTAGAACAGAATAATAATTCATTTCATTTCACATGCTGATTTTTCAGTCTCTTGTAGTTCTGTGCAGTTCTGATCTGTTAAGTGTCATCATGGTAAAAATTCTGAAAGGTGATATGTCAGTATAGAATAAGCAATTTGTTTAAAACCAGAAAGCAGCAGTTGTTGTTCTAGTATTTGCTATAGACAGATGCATTCCATTACTTCATTACAAAGTACAGCTTTGCTTTTCCAGGATTTATTACAAAAACTGGGGCTTGAGTGAGATTTGCCAGGTTTGGTTGGGGTTTTTTTCAAATCAAAGAGAAAAATAAAATCAAACCTAAAATAATGACGTGCTGTACTCTTTAGAGCTATGACAGTTTCTGCACATTTTACCTCCTGCCTGGGGAATTATGTAAATGAGAAATCTTGTTTTGATGATTTTCTTACGGAACAGTCTTATGTTAAATCAGTTCAACACTGATGAAGACTTCCTAAGTTCATCTTACGGTGCAATTGTTCTTCAGAAGTCTTTACTGTACTTTCAAAATGTTTCCATAAAGTTACATCAATAACAACAACCTGTTCTCCTCTGTATCATGCCTGCCCCTTCCCATGCAGGAAGGGAATCCTCCCAAGCCCTCCAGCACAAGCTGCTGTGGGCAGTGCAGGGTCCCTCATCCATGGGAGGACGTGTTCCAAAGAAAGGACCAAAAGAATCATTTGAAAACAAAATGCACTCAGAGAATTGAGCTTACAGAGAGGGTTTGTTTGGGTTTCTTTCCTTTTTCCTTTTACTTGTGTGCACGTGTGTGTATATATTTTGTAAGGTGGAGCTTCAAAAGGAAAACATGGTTAGAGGAACTCTTTAAGACCAGAAATTCCAGAGTAGTAAAGTAAACCAAAGCTCTAAAGGAAACAAAAGCTGCTTTCTTGTGTTTCAAGAAAAGTTTAAAAGTTTGTGATTCATCCTGTAACTAATGCCGTAACTAGAGTATATAATTTGACTTAAATTAAGTTTTCATTTAAAAAATATTTTCATTTTCTTTAAAAGAATATAGTTTTCTTCCAAGAACTTGGACCAACGTTGATTTTTATTTTGTAGGAAATATATGAATTCCCAGTTTGTATATCATGTAACTAGTTTACATGCTGAAAATATACATTAGTTAACTATTTTTGTATATATATATATCCTTGTAAAACCTTTCAATGTGCTTCTGTCTTTTAGTCTTTAGAATTACTTGTGGTTTTGTGTTTCAGTGTTTGATTCCCTTGATTGTTGAAGAAAAAGATTGGGAAATGTAGATTTATTTATCTAAAGAAGAAGCTACTTGCTATCATCTTAAGTTATTTAATATTAAAGTCAGAAGTTTCATTTAACCTTAGATGCTATAATCTGCTTTTTTCAATAAAGACATTTTGTAGTTATCTCTGGTTTTGTAGTCTGTTGCATTAAGTATTTTATTTTTATTTAATCTATGTGGGCATCAGAACAATTTTCAGGAACCCTTGTATTGCCTCAGAAATGCCTAACTGATATTAATTGATTGCAGCTGCATTCATGAAAGATTTTGGTCCTCTAGTGCAAGTGTTACTAATTAAAGTCTAAAATATGCCCACAGCTAACGTTCTGCAGCTGCACTTAGGAAAGAATTTAGTCACTCTGGCACTTTTTAATTAAGCTTTAACCAGTTTGGCTAGTTCACATGTGGGACAGTCAGTATTGAGGAACACTTATTTTCAAAACTCTCATCATATTTGGAGTTCCACAAGAGAAGTATTTGCCTGAGCTATGAACTTAGACAGTTTGAAGCACTTGGATCTTGGTTTGGGAATTTTTCTCTATATTCTTGCTAAGTCACAGGAATCCATAAACTGTGGCCTCTGATAGGATCAAAGAGCTGCATGTTTATCTGTTTTGCCTTTCTGAAGCTTTTTGCCACTTTTCCTGTCTCAAATTTCATGGCATGGGTGGGAGCTTGGTCACATTTACCTTCCTCACCTGGTAGTTCTGCAGGAGCAGCTGTGTCTGACAGGCAGAATGTGCACTGGTGCCTTGTCTCCAGCTGAGCAGGGCAGAGGACAACAGCCAGTTCCTTGTTTACTCATGCTCAGTGCCTTCCTTCCCATCAGGCTGGGCAGTCTGCTCTCCTGGGCAATGTTCTCCCCTCCAGTGACTGGCAGACATCAAACACTCTCAAGCTGCTCTTTGGGTGTGCAGCCACCCTCCCATCAGAGGGGCCTCTGCAGCTCTGCCACCCTGGCTGGGCAAAGCCCAAATGGCTTCACAGCTGCAACAGAAACTTCCTGGAGGTTTTGCCACAACGGCTGTTTTGGCAAATTTTTCTTCTGCGCAGTCAGAATGGAAAGAGTTACAGATGCCACAATTGTTTTAGGGATACAGTCTGCACTTTGGTGCTTTGAAACAGATGTACCATACTTCTGTAGGGCCTTCACATACATTCTGTTTTCTCACTCATTATTTTCAAAAATTCATTCAAAATGAGCAATCCATGCCCTCCTTTAAGCAAAAAAAAAAAAAAGGCACAAAGACTGGCCAACTCAAAGCATTTTAACAGGGCCTTACTACATGGGTGACACAAATGTACTTAATAAAAATCCAGCACATCTTAATGTAGCAGGAATTTACACTCATAAATAGCCTGAAAAGAACAGAGTTCTTAAAAATCTTAACAGTTCCATGTGGGTCTCCATGCAGAAAGCACATTCTGGAGAAATGAGCATTCATTCATGGCAGGGTGAGTACCCCAGTACCCCAGGAGAGCACCCCCAAAGTCTGCAGTGTGCTGGGTCTGTCCCTGGGCTGGGTCCCTCGCCCTGGGCTGGGTCCTTGTCATGGCAGCCAGGCTGCAGCTCCTGTGTTCTGGCACTGTTAAATCCCATGGCTGCTAAAGCTGGTGTGCAGGTAATTTGGGAGGGCTTGGCCAGCCCTACTCTTCCACCTTACCAGCCATCCCTGGAGATGCATCCCTCACCTTGCAGCTACTGCACAGAACCAGGATTCTGCCAGGTCATCCCAGGACTGAGCCAGAGACATTTGGCTAGTTACGGAAACTAAGGAATATGTGATCTAAGCTGGTGAGGCTGCCTTCAGTCCCCCAGTTCACATACTCAGAATAAATGAGTCTGGACAAGATTTCATGTGATGCAGCACCTCACCATCAATACACACACACATACACACACACACATACACACACACACACACAGAGCAAAACGTGCGTGTACATGAATCATAGAATTGTTTAGGTTGGCAAAGACCTCTAAGATCATTGAGTCCAATCATAAACCCAACACAGCCAAGGCCACCACTAACCCATGTCCCTGAATGCCACATCCACACATCTTTTATATCCACCCAGGGATAATTATGCCAATGCTTGACAACCTGTTCTGTGAAAACTTTTTCCCTATTATCCTACCTAAACCTCATTAGGCACATCTTGAGGCCATTTCCTCTTGTCCTATCCCTGTTCCCTGGAGCAGAGCCTGACTCCCTCAGCTGTCCCCTACTGTCAGGGAGTTGTGCAGAGCCACAAGGTCCCCCCTGAGCCTCCTTTTCTCCAGGCTGAGCCCCATTTCCAGCTCCATTCCCTTCCCTGGACATGCTCCAGCCCCTCCAGGTCTTTCCTGTGGTGAGGGGCTCACAACTGAACAGCACTCAGGGTGTGGCCTCAGCAGTGCCAAGTACAGGGTGACAATCACTGCCCTGGTCCTGATGCCCACCTGGGCACTCCTGGGCTCATGTTCAGCCGCTGTCACCAGCACCCCCAGGCCTTTCCCTCTGTGCAGATTCCCAGCCCCTCTGCCCCAGCCTGTTGCTCTGCAGAGGTGGTTGTGACCCAAGGACAGGACCCAGCATTTGACCTTGTTGACCTTCACACCGATGGCCTCAGCCCATCCATCCAACCTGTCCTGGTGCCTCAGCAGAGCCTTCTACTCTCCAGTAAGTCAACACTCCCACCCAGCTTGATATCATCATTGGATTCAGCTGAATTTGCTACAACTATGATCCCAGTTGGTGCAACAGGCCTCATGCTTGGGGCAACTTGCAGATAAGAAAATCTGAAAGAGGAACTACTAAGGTCTGGAAATACTGAGCAAAAGCTACTGGACATGGAGTAGGAGACATCAGTCTTCACTGGGTGTCTAAGCTGGACATGAAAATGTCACCATCTAAACAGAGGGCATTAGTTTCTGGAATAAATTGCAGGTTGGTTACCACTACTGGGTTCATCAGCAGCTGATTTATATATTTTAAAAGCTATGGGGTTCACCATAACTTCTGATAAAACTCCAGAAGACAAAAAATATTCTCCTCCTGTTCAAAATTCACTTGAGATCCTATCATAGCGCTCGATACAATTCCCACCATCTCTCAACACTTTGAGACAACAAACCCAAGTTCCCATGTTGTTTAAGAACATGTTGTATTAAGAACTAGCTCATGTCTGCAGTCCCTGTGCTGTCGGTTTTGTCCTATCTGAAGACAATGCACAACATTAGAGAGCATAAATCACTGTGCTCACACAAAGAGCATAGGAGAAGAGCAAACTGAAAACTGTACAAAAAGTAAGAAACCATGAGGAGATCTGGTTTGCCAGAAGTGATAAAGTATCTATCCAGCAACACATTTAAGAACAAATTCTTAAAGGTTTGCATCACAGCTGAAAAAAGAAATCCTCAAACCCCCTCATTTGTATGTACATGACTGAGAAGCCTTGAAGAACAAGTCTGCTTTGGTTAGTCACAGTAACTCAAGTGGCTAAGTGGACTATCCAAAAGAAAAAACACGTTCATTAAAAATTTGGCACATTCAAACTATTGCAGGAATGTTAAAGCCAACTGATCAGTTAATTACTGGCTGCTCTGGCAAGACAAATGAAAGGCAGAGACAGCCTCGGTGCCTCCAGCACAGAAGGGCACAGTGACAGCACAGCTCCCAAACGGTGTCAGCAAGCCTGGCACTGCTGACCCTGGCACTGTGCTGGCTCCTGCTGCCTGAGAGTCCTCAAGGACATTGGGACAGGAGAGGAAATCACTGGATCAAGCTGTGTTTTAAACCTCCTGTGTCAAATGCACCAAGCATATCAGAGGGAAATAAAGCAGTGATAAATTCTGCTCTGTGAGGGTCAGGTGTTGTGGGGCTCTGGTCTCACCACAGTCTCTTGATCTGAAGTTTTCAAAGCTCACACACTATGGATGGATACATAACAGAGTAGTGCAGAAAATTAAAATGGCCATGTGGCAGGGTGCAGTGCCAAGGAAAGAATAACAAAAATTATCTGCAGTACCTGCAAGCCACATTTTAACTGCATTGACCTGTATCAGTGGACATAGCTCCCAACTTTTGGGTTTTTTTCCCCACAAAAATGGTGAGGCAAAAAAAGGGGCTGGTGTCCTGCATCAGGCATTGCTGCCTATCTCCCAAAAGGATGGTGATGACTCTCCTCCACACTTGGCTGTGCCTGGGCTCACTTGGGAGTTCATCCTTTTTCTCACTTCTTCCTGGGCACAAGGTCACTGTCACACGTGAATTCTTTGGTAAAAATGGCAAGTCTTGGTTCAACAAACATTATGGTCACTTTAGACACATTCTACTGCTTCTAGTGACGTCTTATCTTGTGGAATCATTCATTTGCTACCTACATTCCTCACCCATAAAAGCTACAGCTGCAGTTTATTTGGCTCGTTTTTCTTTTATCACACCAGTGTACTGCAGTTAATGGTAAAAGTGACAGACATGCAACTGTATTTAGATCTGCCTTTACTTGGCTATAAATGTTATTTCATTCTCTGTTTAAAAGAAAATATTTGTAACCTTTTTTAAAAATGACTTATTCTCCTTGCAATCAGCTTCTAGCTGCTCACCTAACCACAGCACATTTTCAAATCTCTAGATAAAAACTTATTTTTTAAAGCCAGAAACCCCAATTTTTAATGAATGTACTGCTAGTTAGTATATGACTGACCAATCATTTTCCAGAAGCCCCATCAGAATGGGGAAAAATGAACAAAAATGCCTGTATGGAAGAGTCCGAGGATGCTCCGGAAAAGAAGCAGAAGTCCTTAAAGAATGTGCAATTCAAACAGAATCAGAAAAGAAGGAAGGTGGAGGAAGACAAAGTTTTCTTTTAAAGTTTATAGGATAAGGCCTTGAGCAACCTGATGTGGTGGGAGGTGTCCCTGCACATGGCAGGGGGGCTGAGATTTGATCCTTAAGGTGTATTCCAACCCCTAACATTCTGTGATTCTCATTTTATTCTGCAACACACAGAAGAAAACCTGCTAAATCAATGGTTCTGGCAGCCATCAGACAATGCTTTGATAAAACATGATGGATTTCAGGGTATAATTCAGCTGGGTTTTTTTTTTTTCTGCATTAATCACAGTATCTTCAGAGGTGAAATATTTTCCTTTGCTGATGAGCCAAAAGATGGTGTGAAGTTAGACAGCTACTGCACTGCAGTGATTTCCGTATCACCTTTCCCAAAAGTTTTATGGCTTTATTGGCACCGAGGTCCAAGGATCTCCTGCAGCAGGAATTTGCTTGCAGACTTAGCAGGCACAGTCAGGGAGGACAAAGGAGGAGGTACCAAAGGCTGCTGTTTTCCTTTAGCTGGATCTTCTTGTGGGTGCAGCCCCAAAGCGAGCAGCCCTCTGTAGAGAGGTTGCTGCAGAGACTCAGCAGTGCTCCCGTGTGAAACAGGAGAGACAGGCAAGCCCAGCTGGGTGTGATGTGCCAGCTGCCCCTGTTTGTGAAGAACAGCAAAGCTCTCCTGATGTGGTGTATCTCTGTGTGCTTTGTCCAAAATCTTGGCAGTTTAGTATCACTGCATGTTGTCCTTTGCATCTGCTTGTGAAGAGGACAAAGGTTTTGTTTGTCCTTACAGCACCTCCCACCTCAAAAAAGCCCCAATCCCAAATACATGAACTCACTGCAAATACTGTACTCAATACATACAACTAAAAAATCCATTTGTGGAGGTGTAAGTGGGCTGAAGGGCTGTTGTGTGCAAAGTTCTCCTTTTAGAGGGAAGCTGGTCACATCAGATTCTTTGACAAAGGGTTACAGAGTATTTTACATTTTTCCCAATGTTATTCATTAGGGGCAGATGATAACACCACTTACATGAACATTTCCTCTCACTGAGTGACAGTAGTTACTCCTCACTCCCTCTCCAGCTGAAGTGTACCAAATGTCCTGTTTTACCAGGAGGAAATTCTTCCTCTCTGAGTTGCAGATCCACACCCAAGGACAGGCAACAGAGGCAGTGCCCACTGTGGCCATGGCAGGGCACAGCCTGGGGCCAGGCCATGGCCAAAGATGGGGACCAGACTGCCGTGCTGCTTTGGGGGTTGCTTCTGGATGCTGCCCCACAGCCTCCCCCAGCAAAGCACAGGTCTGAGAGCATAGCAAGATGAACCCTCCTGGGGTTTGCTGCGTTTGGGTCTCAGGTGGAAGAAAGAAGCTGCAGCATGTAGAGCCAAAGTAAAGGTGGACAAAAAGTGAGAGAGCCAGAGGTGACCCAGCCAGGGGCTGGACTGAAGAGCAATCGTCATTGCTCAGCCTCCTGCATGGTACCAAGTGCACCAGCTTTGAAGGACATGGGAATGTCACCAGAGGACCTTTTCCAGCAGAGACACCAAAGTTATTTCAGATACCCTTGATGAGCGCCCTCTGTCCTCCTCCCAGTGCTTCCAACAGAGCCAGCTACCAAAGTGAGCACTAGAAAGGCAAGAACAGCACCTCCAGTTCCTCTCCTCCTCTGCCAAAATGGCTGGAAGCTGAGGGCAGAGCAAGATCTCCTGGAGCCCCTGTGCTCCTGCCTGAGGAGAGCAGCAATGGTTACCTGGGACAGCAAGGAGAGCAGCAATGGTTACCAGGGACAGGGAGGAGAGCAGCAATGGTTACCTGGGACAGCAAGGAGAGCAGCAATGGTTACCTGGGACAGGGAGGAGAGCAGCAATGGTGACCTGGGACAGGGAGGAGAGCAGCAATGGTTACCTGGGACAGGGAGGAGAGAGGAGAGCCTGCTGCTGTGCTGGGAGCTGCACTGAGCTCCACTGAGTCCCACTGCAGCAAGGCCACGTTTCACTGTGGAGCTATCTCAATTTTTTTTTTTTTTTCATTTTTTGAGAGTAGAAGATTCTGGAAGTTACTAAAAATAAGTTTGTTTGGGTTTTTAAGCCTGATTCGAACATATTTGTGTCGTCTTTCAAGATGGTACCTCCCCCTTGCGCCTACTTGACAACAGATTTGTCAGTCGTGAAGAATGCTCTGTATGCACAGAAATATCTCGGGTTTCTTTTCCCATAATCAAAAGAAAACAAATCCCAGAGCAGCCCTGGCAGGCCACTTCCGGCCAGCACTGCTGCCCCCCTGAGACACATCAGGCTCAGCTGCTGCCTTCAGAGGGCAAACAAGGCAGTTTGCTTCCAATATAAAATTAGACACTGAAACAGACTGACTTGCCCCAAAAAACCAAAAAACAAACAAAAACCAAGCTCTAGCCCAAGTGCTTCTCCATGAAGGATATTCCAAGCCATCAGTTAGATGTGCACGAGTGCTTGGGCTGGAGGAGGCAGCACAGAGGTTCTGTCCTTGCTCTGCTCCGCTCCCACTGCCTGCTTGTGCTCACTGCCTTGCTCCTAAAAGCCCTTCCTGATTATAGAGGATTGACATTTAGAAGGAGCTGCAAAGTTTTTTTACCTCATTATCCTTCTTAAAATCCCTCCCTGATACCTTCATCTGCTGTTATGGTTAAACAAGTTTTGCCAGAGATGGTAACATGCTATGGCTATGGCCTGTGTCTATCTATCCATCCTGCTAAAATTTGGACAGTAAGTTTCTGAGGGAAAAAAATACCTTTTTATTTTAATTACAAGGAAGACAGCCTTGCAAGTAAACACCAACAAATCTTTCAGTATTGCCAAAATCTTGGCCTAATGTCATAACAGTTCTGCTATACGAGGAAAATTTATATCTAGCACTGAAAGCTGTCTTTATTAAAAATGAAAAAAAATTGTGTCAACAGCCATCCTTAGCACTACCATTCCTGCAGTGGGTTTACATTGCTAGGTATAAATTAAAGAGATTCCATAAGCAGTTTGCAATAATTTACTCAATTAGCCTTTTGCTTTCCCTGTCCATTTTATGTAACATTGGTGAGAAAATTGCTGGCTGCTATCTAGAATTGTTGCCGAAAGCTTCTGGAATGCTTTGCATTCTTGTGATGGGGACCTTAGCAGAGATCACTGTCGGCAGTCTTGGGTCTACAAGGTCAGATGAGTCACTGCAGCGTCTCCTTTTCACGTCTGATCAACTGTGCAAAATCCTGGGGACAAATACTCCTGCACATTACTCTTATGTCCTGGGGATCTTCATTCAAAATCATTCAGAGAAAACAAGCATGAAACAAGGCTGTGAAGTGACATCATTTAAGAATTTCAGCAGAGTTACAAAAAACATCTGGGGGCCTAAACCAACCCCGTGCTACCCACATACAGTACCCAGCACAATGGAGACCTAATGTATTATTGTGCCCCTAGATGTAGTGGCTTAATAAACAATTTCAGCAGACCTGCTAATTCATTAGATGTCTCACCTTATGCATTTACAGCAGCTTTGAACATCTCAAAATCTTTAATCCTCATCTAGGCCTCTTTCCGCAAAAATAAGTATGATCACACTGGTTGTGCCACCATGGAAATGCAAAATAAATGTTCAGTATCATTATGTCTTTTGGTGTGGAGTTGCACAAATTTCACCCCAGAGAGCTCTGGAAAAGAAGAAAATTACAGTAGTTTCAATCACAACAAAATATTCAGAAGATGAAGCTCAAACACATAAAGGATTCCAGTTGTGAAAGGTTTTTCACTGCTGTTCACTGCGAAGAAATAACCAGAGGCATCACTGAGCATTGTCAAACCCCTGCTGCATCAGCCTTTATGTATGTAGGATTCCACAAACCACTACACTGGGATTTTATATTTGTGTTTGAGCTAAAACTGAGTTCTTTTCTAATGAGAGGGGTAGGGCAGGGAAATGTACAGAGACTAAAGCACGGCAGAGAAAAGAGCAAGGAGGGAAGACAGTGCCCAAGGAAAACAACTGCCTATCTTTCATTTGGAGACAAATTGCTTCTCAGGGCTGGGTTTCATGAAAAACAGCAGCTGAGCATGGCTCCTGGGGGAATGTGTTGGCCTTGGCAAAGCCACTCAGCCTGGGGGCACAGCCAGGTCTTGGGACAACTCAATCCTCTCAAAGCTCTTGGTCCATGAGCAAAGCTTGGTGCAGCTCCCCACCCCTCAGGACACTTGAGGATCACCAGAAGTCTGGGACAGACCTACTGCCCTGTGTCCCCTGGCAGTGTCACCATCCCCATGTCCCAAGGGGAGCACTGTGTGGCCTCCAAGGAGCACGAGCATTTGGACAGATCTGGACCAGATATTCCACATGCAGACTCTCCCATTAATGTTCATATCCAGGCCTCTAAGCAAAAAGCAGGAATGCCACACAGCTGTGACAATCACAGCCCAGTTACCAGCATCACTTTTGGGGTGGGCTGCATGCCTCTACCTCAGCTCCACACTGATAAAAGTGTCTGCAGCCAGTGACAAGCTTATGCAATTAAAATGCCTTTATTCTTTGATTTATTTCTTAACCTTCAAAAAGATGATACTGAAGTAGAGGTGTGAAAACACAGAAGCCTTTTCATTTGAGAATGGCCCACATCCCAACTTTTAAAATACTTGTGTACAGGATAGTGCAGAATGCCATACAGCCACCTAGTGCTGAAACAAATCACTTCCCCCCAGCTGGGACTGTCCTCTGCAGTCCCACAAGTGCAGTTGAGACCAAGTGTCAGGCAAGGAGGAACAAAAGCCAAGTCTCTGCAAAAGTCATGACTGCATTTCCAGTTATGGACAGCAGCAAGTCTGAGAACAAAGCGGCTGATGAACTGCACACAGGAAACACGATTTTATCCTGATAAAGACAAGGAAAGAAACCTCACAAATGACATGACTGTGGCTTCTGTTATCTGGGGCTCATCTCCTCAGTACTCTGGGTTAGGCTGAGTAGCAAGCAGATCTCCTTATTTTCAAGGGTACCTAAGCTGCCCACCCCACTGCTGTCCCACCAAATATGTTGCTCTCTTCCTAACAGGGAGCTGCCAAGATTTTCTTCAGTCAAAACCATCTAATTTCACAGCAATTCCTTGCCATGATCGGACTGAGAATTCTTATCCTCTTATCTAATCCTGGCTATAAAACGAAAGCACAGCATGCTCCTTCCAAGTCACTTGCTCCTACATTCACCTGCTCCCGTGGGGTGGCACAGGCAGTTCTGCAGCTGTGCAGTGGAACAGAGCAGGGAACTAATTTAATCTGGGTTAAAACTCTTCCAGCAAAGAGAAAAAGACAGAAAAAAAGGGTTTGCATTCAGCCAGATCCATTACCTGTGTCCTGTTCACCCATGGGGAACCAGACACTTGTGCCAGCAGGAGACTGGCACGATATATTCAGGAAACTGCAGCCCCAGTCATCATCTCAGCCCCACCACAGCCAGAAACAGCCAGCAGAAATCTGGAATATGCCCTGCCATGCCTCCACTAGGACATAACCCTGAGCAAAATCAGGTTAGTTAGCTGAACCTTTCTTTGATGCCTGTGTTTTTCCATAGCTTCTAGACTAGTTGCCTGGAAGATGGCAGAGCTAACCCCACTCAGGGTGCATGCCATTTGAATGCCAGTGTGGAATATCCAACTTTACTGGGGAGTTTTTCCCTTAGAATTTGAAAATATTCTGCCATGCAGCTAGCTAACCAGGTCTTAGAGGGATATGTTCTCTTGCTTATAAGGGAAACTTGAAACAAATTAAAATTATACTGGCCTCATACTAAAGGTCAGCGTTGTGGGGAAAGATGACTTGTTCGGAATTCAGTCAGGAAGTTTAACACAAATAATCCAGCTTGAAGTTCTGTGAGAACAAGTCCCAGTCAACCAAAAAAAAAAAAAAAAAAAAAGAGCGCTGATAGAACTAATTTAAGTATTAAATCTGCTTCCAAGCATTTTTTCCACTGATAAGCCCAGAGGCTTTTAAAGCTGCCATGTGAAAAATTATTTAGCTAGGTGTGAAAAAGATATATATTGGTACCTTCCCAGATAAACCCAGGCTTTTATCAGGAGATTTGTGCAGGAATGAGCAGGAACAAGCAGGAGAAGGAACAAAGTGTTTTATTATGCATTACTGTGGAGATAAATTGCACTGTACAGAGTGTCACAAATACTTGTGGTAAAGCTTTAGGCTTCCTCAAACTATTTTAGCAAAATGTTCATGCCATGAAAAAGGGAGAAGAGCTAATAAAACCCAACAGCTTTTTGTAAATAAGTACTTCTTTGTTAGTAAAGAAATGCCTTGCATTTGTACAGATGATTTCTGTATCTGTAAAGCTACATTAGCCTCTATAAGGCTACATCATAAATTACATTTGGAACTATTCAGGACTTATCTTAAAGTCTTTCTGGGCTTTCTCTATTCTAATCCCACTAGAAACAGGTGTTTAAAAACAGGTATTAGAATTAGTGAAAAATAGTAGATGCTTTACCTTCAAGTCACTACTAGCCTGAAATAATGCCTTCAAAAAGAATTAGAAAGCATATCTGTTTTAGAGAATACAGTTGTGTTTGTATATGTGTAAATACCTATGACCATGTGGTTTTTTTACAAAGTCCATAAGGATGCAGTGGATTAGGAGATCCCTCCCAAAATTTTGGAAAAGAGAAGAACATGAGTAGTTGATTCCTCACAGATTTGTAACTCTCTGTTTGGTCTGACTGAAGCCAAAGGGACTATAAAGCATGTGAATCCAAAAATCTAAATCCCAACTCCACCAGTTTTTTTGTTTTTCTGACTGACCAAAAGCTTTTACCAAGAAATGAGACTTTTCATCCCTTCTGCCATTTCAGAGCATTCAGTTCCACCAGTAAGTGGCTGCTCACATCAAACTGGTTGTACCTGGGCCTGGAGAAACATTAAAACCAAATAAGCTTCAGTCTTCCTGAGACAGTCACATCACCCAGTGAGGTCAGGGGCGAAACTCTCCTGCAGACAGAAATGACAGGAACGAACCAAGAAGTCTGTCTTGTTCCTAAAAGAATGTCTGTTCATTTCCCGAGCTGCTGAGTTGGAAATAACTATTTTTTTTTCACTTTGAAAGTACACTAGGAACCTTTATATTCACTTCCTATATTTGAACCTAACAGGACATCAGACAATCTATAAAATCCTAATAATAAAACAGCTTTCATGTTTTACTGACAAACACTTGGATAATTTTGAGGTTAAGAGTTACTGTGACCCACATTTGGCCAGCAAATATGCACTTGATGAACATGAATTAGCACAATTCAAGCTCCAGACCTTCCAAAGATGTCTCTGCTGTATCACCTGCACATCCCATCCCATCCCATCCCATCCCATCCCATCCCATCCCATCCCATCCCATCCCATCCCATCCCATCCCATCCCGTGCGGTGCTGCACCACCGTGACTCGCTGCTGCCCTCTTCATTCCAGCAGCAGCTCCAGACAAACACAGCAGCGCCAGGAATCTTTCTCCCACCCGGTCACTCAGTCTCCACTACCAGACTATTTGTTTCAGCAAGAATTTCTCGGAGAGAGTTACACTTCACTTAGAAGAAAACCCCCATGCCTGCAGCCCGGGTTGGGGAGAACACAGCAGAAAGCAGAAGTGACCCACTGAGTGACACGAGGCTTTGCCACCCGAGGTGGTGTAACCAGACCAGAACAAATATCTGTTCCTTTTCAGCTCTAATGAAGCATCAGCAAATGGATAACATATCCACAGCCTCTTCCCTTTCTCCCCGTCTCTGGGAGGCAGGTGCAGCCTCCAGAAAGGTTCACAAAATGGATTCAGATGTGACAGATTTGTAAATTCCCAGGCAGCTATCTGGAAAAGCTTGCTGCTGCCAAAAATGTGCTCTTTGGAACATCACTGAATGTCTTCTGTGTTTACAAGAATGGTTTCACTTCGTTCTGTTCCTCAAGAGAAAGGATCAGAAGGACATCAAAGAAATATTAAACCTTAGAGTGTTCAAATGAAAGAGTCAGCACCAGTGCTCTTGCTCCAGCAGCGAGGGACACCTGCAAGTGCTCTCCCAGAGCAGCCGTGGTGTTTCTTAATGGATGTGGAACACTTATTTCAATGGGAATCCATTTGCAGATCTCCCCAAATCTCAATTTTCTAGATAAGGTTGTATAATAAAGGATAACTGCAATGAATCCAGCTCTGCCTTGAATGGGAGAGATGTTTTTAAAAATGACTTTTGGAAGTTAGTTTTTC
Source organism: Catharus ustulatus (assembly GCF_009819885.2). Lineage (NCBI taxonomy): Eukaryota > Metazoa > Chordata > Aves > Passeriformes > Turdidae > Catharus > Catharus ustulatus. The sequence continues at coordinate 2,913,503 of NC_046231.1, read as the reverse complement.
TGTGTCATATAAAAAATGTGAATTTAATCCATGGTCACTTTTTATTTTTTGTTGACTTGTTTGGGACTTTTTTTTCAGCTGCTTGTCTTGTTTCTCAAACCAGCAAAAATGGAAAAATTCCCTGAAGTGTCATTTTTAATGCTGAACATTAAAGGCAAATGTTCCCTTTGGCCAAACCCACAAAAGTTCCTTCAACTCTGCTCTTCACTTGTAATTAAGAGTCAGACAGTCTATTAGTTATTCTGTTTCATGATTAAGTCTACAATGTACTGAAAAATAAGAAACAGCAACGCTAACCCAAAGAGTAAAATTCCTCTCAAATCTTCATTTATATACGTCATTCCAGCAAAGCCCTTTGGCATGTCTGTAGCACAACAGTAACTCCCCTTTTATGCCCTGTTTTTCCAACAAACCTGTTAAACTTCAGGCAAATTTACTAATGAGAAAGCCTTTATGTTTTCTTGCTCTTTGCTTGTGCATAATAACTATGAAACAGAGAATTAAGTTATCAAAGATGTCTTAAATGAGACCTTATCACTGAAAGACAGTGAAGATTCAAGACAGCAAAATATTTTGGGTTTCCCAAAAATCCCTCTTTCTCCAACAAAGGATATCAAATAGAGTCCTAAAGTATCAGCTTAACTTTAAGCCTATGAATCATGCCATGAGCAAGCAGAACAATCACCATTTCCAAGCACCAAGTCCTACAGTCACCTCCTGAGCAGCAGGGAGCTTGCAGGGGTGATGGTGTTCAGGAGTTTTGGAGTTTGCCATTAATAACTGACCGCATCTGAAACAGCCCCACAGCAGAGCACCGTGGTGTGCAACAGGCAGAGTCCTGAATTACTGCCTGATTAAGGGTTCCCTTTGTATTTGTCAAAGTCTCCTTCTCCAGCAGAGGAAGGTGAGGCTCCCTGCAGCACTGGCAGCTCAGTGTAGCACTGTCCCTCCCATGCTCCTGCCTGCAGTTAAACAACAGTGTGACAGCAGTGACACACAACAGCTGCCCCAGAACGTTTTCTTGCTTCCATGGGCCTGGGAGAGTGTCCCATCAGCAACCCCCTGCTCAATGTCACATCTACCTTTCTAGCCACTTGGGGCTTAAAAAATCTCCAGAGCAGCAGTGGTGGCATACAAGGGGGAAATAGTAAACCTCCTACTCCTCAATTACTCTTGCACTTTTTAGGGTACTTTTTGCCATCTTGGGGGGTTAAAATAGATCAGAAGGCCTCTTTTCCTATCCCTCCCCACCCCAGTTACTGATGAAGTCTTTCCATGGTTGTGAATGTTTCATAGGGCTCATGAGGAGTAGTAAGTAAACAAATAGATAAATAAATAAAACCTAAGGAATCATCCCCTCTTCCACATCGTGTTTTGCTGTAGCCACAAGCTCTGAAATAATACAAGGATGGAAAAAGGAATTCAGATGTTTACATAGAGGCTTGTATAGCTACAGCTTAAATACCTGAAAGTATAGCCCATGACTATAGTGACTGCAGGGCCAAGAAGTCAGTTGCACAAAAAAAGATTTTAGTTGCTAAATCAGACTCCAAGTGAGGTTTTAAGAGTTTCAAGAATTTTTGCTCAGGTACCTGCCTCCCTCTTTTATTTTCCAGCTACTTTGTTTGTTATCATTTTGCCATGTTCACTCCAGCCAAACCAGCCCAGCACTGACACAGAGAGGAGAGAGGGACCAAGATAAGCTGGCACAGGTCTGGTGTGAAGGAAGCTTCTTGCACCTCTCTGGTGCACTGCCTGTCCCCAGGAGGAGCTCAGCCCTGCGAGCTGCCTGTGCCAGTAACACCAGCCCTGAGAGCCAGATGGGCTGGCAGCACTGCTGCTGCATGCCTGGCTTTGCCTGAGTTCCCTGCTGACACCATGGTTCATTTATAGGGCCCATCCCAGCCCCAGTCCTTCTCTTCCCTTCATTTTGGACCCTTGCATATTGTCCCTCCTGTGGGCAGCCAGGCAGCACCACAGCTGGCTTCACCAGCAAGGTCAGCAGTGCTGAGTCTTGTCTCCATCCCAAAGAGCTTCTCTGTCCAGACACAAACCTTCACTGAGCTGACATATGCATCTGTGTTTTCTTGCTTTGCTTGTAGCACCACAATGTGATAGTATTGCCAAAACAGCAAAAGCCTGTATTGTGACTTTTTGGCAATGGGACATTTCTGGCAATCCAGCAGAATCCTCTGGGAAAAGTCTCCCACGTGTCCTGCTTGTCTCTAGGGGTGCAGGCACAGACCACCTGTTCACATCACAGTTTTCTGTGCAGGAATCACTGGTGTGCCCCATCACAAGATAAATCAATCCCCTGTGACTGAGTGGAAAATCCTGGAGACAAAATGGAAAGGTACAATCAATAGTTTCCAAATGCACGCATACCCCTCCCAAACTGGTTTTTATTTGTTTCTGCATGCTCGACCTTCTGAAGCCTAACTCTAGAAACTGAAACTAATTCAGATGTTTTTATGAAGTTTTAAGATAAGCATTGTTAAAGAGATTCAGAAAGGTCACAAGGATATCCCGTTCATGGATCAAAGCATCCCTTGGCAACTATTTGACAGTGGGTAAATAATTTCTGAGCAGAAGCCAGGCTGCTAATTTCAACTATATAAATAGATTCTTGCAGGATCTAGTCCTCCTCATTCCCCACTGTGAAAACAGAGGCTTGATGGAATCCAGGCAGCAATAAAGGTATTGGTCTGGGACTCACCCAGGTAACACTAAGCATGTGCCTCTCACAAACAAAGCAAAACACAGGTAACAGGGCTATTAGCAGGCTGCATAATTTGTAGTTACACTGGCATTCATCCTAAGGAACTGAACAACACCTTACAACCATGATCACACAGTTACACTGGGAAAAAGAATGGTGGGTTGTATTTATACACAGAACCAAGAAATCACTGCAGCTCCACAAATACACATATCAAGTGGATATTCTGAAAGGAATTAAATAGATGAAATAGCTTCATTCTCAAGAATTGCAATAAAGTTTTACGTGAAGAGCACCAAGAACTCTTTATCTTAATTAAAACCTCTCATAATGTTGCAGGACATTTTGCCCAGGCCTGTACACACCACTGAAAAGAATTCTCTGCAGTCTTTTTACAGCTACAAGCAAGGCAACACCAAACCTCAGTGCTGAAGAGTCAACGAAATGACAACAAAGACAAGAACTGCATTTTGAAACTTGAGCCTCCCTCCAATTCAGTGCAGAACAAATTTCCAAAGCTGAGATTTCCAAAAGGAATAGGGCTCAAAGTGCAAAGAGACATTTGTTTCCAAGTCTGCTATCATAAAGTTTGGAAGGGAGGCAGTGTGGGCTCCTGTCAGCAGAACAGAGAGCAGCTCCCTCATGCACTGCCCAAGGAGTGCGGTCAGGGACAATACTTCACACATCTGCTCCTGCCTTCTCTCACTGCCTGTCTTTGAGCAATTTGCTCAAGCCCCAGTAACCCATCCATGGAGCTGGAACAGCAACATCTATCTCCCAGTGCGATCCCAAGAAATAATTTGTTGATGTCTGCATGCTGATTGATTCTGTAGTGATGGACACAAGGAAGATTTAGAAACAGGTACATGTGGAAAGGGTTAGGGTAAGGGTTAGGGGTTAGGGTTAGGGTTATGGTTAGGGTTACGGTTAGGGGTGGGGTTGGGGTTGGGGTTAGGGTTAGGGTTATGATTAGGGATTAGGGTTAGGGGTTAGGGTTAGGGTTAGGGGTTAGGGTTAGGGTTAGGGTTAAGGTTAAGGTTAGGGTTAGGGTTAGGGTTAGGGTTGGGTTAGGGTTAGGGTTAGGGGTTAGAGTTAGGGTCAGGGTTTGGGTTAGGGATTAGGGCTTAGGGTTAGGGTTAGGGTTGGGGTTGGGTTAGGGTTAGGGTAAGGGTTTAGGGGTTAGGGTTAGGGGCTAGGCTTAGAGTTAGGGTTAGGGTTAGGGTTAGTGTTAGGGGTTAGGAGTTAGGGTTAGGTTTAGGGTTAGGGTTTGGGTTGGTTTAGGGTTAGGGGTTAGGGTTAGGGTTAGGAGTTAGGGTTTGGGTTAGGGTTAGGGTTAGGGGTTAGGGTTAGGATTAGGGTTAGGGTTAGGTTTAGGGTTAGGGTTAGATTTACAGTAGTTTCACGAATACAGGCCGCATCATTTTGACTAAAATTTTGCTCCCAAACAGGAAATGCGGCTAATACTCGGGAGCGGCTAATATGTGAATAATTTTCTGACATTTCCACCCCCAGAAGTGGAAACCGAGGTGCCAAGTCGAGCAACTTGCCAGTAAACCCGGCATTTCGCGATTGTTGCAAATTGTTACTCTGTTGCACCGTAGGTGGAGCCTGGCTCCCTGCAGGCAGCACGGGGGCGGCGAGAGAGGCGGGAGAGTTCTCTCCTTCCCTCCTCTCCCGCAGCCCGGGGGAGAGACAGGGGGGCCCCATGCTGCCATCACCGCGGCCTGGGGGGGAAGGCAGGGGGCTCGGTGCTGCCATCCCCGCAGCCCGTGGGGTAAGCAGGGGGCTCCTGCCCCCGCCTGCCGCGGCAGGAGCAGGCAGGCTCCGGCCCGGCCCGCCTCCACTGCGGTAGGAGCGGGGAAACTCCGTCCCCACCCGCCGCCACGGGCACGGGGAAGCTCCGGCCCCAAGCGGCCCCACCGAGCAGCAGCACCGAGCTGGGCCACCTGGCCCCATCAGCAGCCCCGAGCGGGCAGAGCCTGCACAGCCTTAGCTGAGCCAGTAAACCCCACCCTGCCGCGGTTCTGTTACTATTTGGCAACTTTGTTGCACGCGGGTCCTCGCTGCGAATGACAGAGCGGCTTATATTCAGGTGCGGCTTATTTATGGACAAAGAACGAAATGTTTGCCAACACCCGGCGATGCGGCTTATACTCAGTGCGGCTTGTATTCGTGAAATTACTGTATGTAAATCCAACCTTATGTAAATCCAACTTCTAATTAAGAAATATAAGTGAAGTAGGGTTTCTGAATGAATTGAACTACAACGCAAGGTCTTTGTGGCTTTTCCTGGCAGAATTCCAGCCAAGGACTTTCCTTTCATGGCAGTATCCCCACCAGTGCTTGGGAGAGGATATTTTGCACTGGACATTTATTCCCTCGTTGAGAACAATGATGAGATTAAAAGGGAACCATTCAAGTGGACATAAGGATTGCACTTCAGCAAGCAAACTTGGTGTGAAGATTAACAGAGATCAAGATTTCCTTCCCCACTAGTAAAGACACTCGCAAACCACATGTGAGAATCAAAGATTTTTGGTATAAATCAATAAAGTTACAATATTATCAGCAAATGTTAGATGTGAGACTCTCATGAAGTTTCTGTATCTGACCAAGCCTTGATCTGAGCTTCCACAGGGTTGCTGGTCTTAGACACCAGCACATCCCTGCTGCTCTGTTCCTAGATGGAGGATTCAGAGTGGTGTCTTGCTGAAGTCAAATGACACCACAACAACCTGTAAGCTGGCTCTTCAACACCAGAAAAAAATAATGTTGCCCCAGTAAAAACCTTAATCAAGACTTGAAACTGGCTGGGTGATGTGCATTTACTCCAATTCCAAGGGAGGTACAATTTAAGAGCATTACAAGTCATTCATCTCAGTGAACCAAACAAAAATGAGTATTCCTGGGGCAAACACTTCTGAGCTCAGATATGGCAGGTTTTAGTTATGATTAGTTACTGGTGCACTCTTTTTATCATTCCACACCCCTTTTTAGCTCTGTTAAGGACAACTCACATAGTTGACAAATACTACAAAATTTTCTGCAGTACAAAATTTGGTGGTATTGTTTCACATCTATTTTCCTTACTGCTTTTCTTGTCTCAATTCTAGCTCCTTCCACGGCTTCAGATTCACTCTTTTGGTAACCAGTCTGGTCAGTAGTTCTAATCCCACTCATTTCCCAAAAACAACAGCAGAGCAAAACAGGATCTCTTTTTTAACATTTACAGTGGTGGGGGCTGTGGGGAATACAAGGAGAGAAATGCTCTGGTACAGAAAGGGATGACCAGGGTGAGTCCAGCCAGAAGGTCCCAAAGAGTAGCTGAGCACTGTTAACTCCCACAGAAATCACTCTCAAAGCACAAGTCACTCCACACCTAATGAGTAGCTTGACTCAATCCTAACTGGAACAGATCAAGGACAAGGGGAGTCTTCTGTGACAGCTGGAAAGATCTGTATTTTGCACTTCTTTTTTTCTTTTTCCTTAGAGTAACACTGTATAAGGAACAAAACATGGATTTTTGGCATAATTCCTCTCAACAAACAGAAATGGCCATCAAAAACACAAGAGAACCTGCTGGGGACTTCACTGAGACCCCAAATTCAAGATTTCTCCTGCCATATTGCAGAGACCTGGACTGAAAATCTGCTTTATCTCAGACACAGCAGGCACTTGTTTTCCCATGTCCCAGGTGCAAGCAATCTTTCTTCTACCAATATTTCCTCCCCCATCTCCTGGTTCCAGAGATGCTCAAGGAAAGTGATGCATTTCAATTGCTTTTTTTTTCAGCCCCAAATAGTCTGACAATCTCTAATCTTAGCATTTTTCTCCTCTCCTTATTCCCTGTGGTCACATCACTTTGAATTGTGCTGTGTGAAAAGTTATTGTCTTGGATACAAAAGCACAGACAGAATATTTATAATACTTAGGAGACCAGCAAATTTCTGTGTTACTGGTCACAGAGAATCACTAGATAAAATCCACATGTACTAGCAAAACTAGGGCAAAAATTTTAGTTTTAAAGTTAGGGAGAACCTTTTACCATGTATATTAAAATTAACTAACAGTGACTTTTGGATCAGTGAATTCCTTGCAAAGGTACTCCTTGCAGGAGGGACTGTGCTTGACACAAACCCACCATGTATTTAGTACAATTTATATTTATTCAGGAGAAAAAAAAAATCACAGTGTTTAAAAAGCTGATAAACACACCCACACACCCACACCCATGCTTTCAAAAATATGCTTCTTAAGATGATATTATTATCTTGCATCAAAACTAAATTTCAAATTTCACATTTATGGGGCTGTTTCTCAGGTACTGGTATAACTGAAAAAAACCATGAAACCACCAACAGACAAATATTAGTAGAGAAATAATATTACATTTGGCAAACAGATAAGCATAACAAATAGTTACATTTACTTCAGGAGTATTTGAATACAGGTTTTCTACACAGCAAAATGTGAAAACACCTTGCATTCCAAGTGCAGTTGTTCTGCTATTAAGTAGGAAATAGACTTTTTAAATTCAAATCCTGTTAGGCATGTAGGGAAAGTTTTGGCAAGACAGATTGTTTTCCATCATTACATGAAATTTTGAAAGCTGTTTCCTAGTGGAACATTTCACTGCAAGTATTTTGGACACTTTCATGTGACTTGAATGTCAACTGAGATCCATGCTTGCATCTCTTATGGTTACAAGATAAATAGCAGATTTCTGAAGATAAAAATAGCTCTCCTTCCCAAGGCAAAACCTGGTTTTCAGAGGGAAAAACACTAAAATATTTCACAGGAATAGATGCATCTATTTCTATTCTTTAAAGAAATCCTTCATGTACTTACACAGTTACAGTTCACAGTTACACAGTGGCTTAATTTAATGTCCTAGATAAAATTTAAATCAACACTCATTTCCAGAACCTTAAAAATGGCCAATGTCCATGTTTGGGTGTCTGCTAGAAGTACAATATCCCCCGAGGACTTATGGCTAGGACTTTATGATCCTTGAATACTTGAATACCTGAGCAGGGCAGCACATTCCTTTCCTTGGACACAGAATGATGCTTCTGAAAAATCAGAGGTCACCACACATGTCTGCTGCATTTCCATGTGCTGTCACACATCAGTGCTTGTCCAGCATTGCACTGTTTGCAGTGATTGCACAGAGACTCCCTCTGCCCCCTCAAAGCTCACCAGCTTCTCTTGATACAGGGAGGAGATTCATCTCCAAGGGAAGAGCCAGGGACTGCTTTGAAAAATGGGAAATCAACACCAGGAGCAAGTAATCATCATGAAGGGCTCTATCATTCCCTTTAGAAAAAAAACCCCAACCAAACAAATAAGCAAAGCCAAAACTTGAAAACATTGTGTTTGTATGGCCTTGGGATGTGAGGCAAATAAGTTCCTCTTCCAGGGCTGGGAACCTTCAGGTGCCAGGGGGAAATATGCAGCAGATTCCTAGCTGATGTTCAAGGCACACGCAGGATTCTTCTCTCAGTAGTGAACTTTAACCACAAAAATCCACCTGAGTAACTCCTGAGTCAAAAACAGACTTGGAGCTTTCTACCAAGCCACAGAGAGTCTCTGAAAACATCAAACATCAACCTCAACCAGTGCAATAAGAATACAGTAATCTTTCCTCAGAATTGACTGAATTTATCAAAGGGAAAAAGGTGATAAAACCTAGAATGATCCAAAGAAAATAAAAAGGAATTTTTTCCAGTAATTATTTACAGTAATTTCACGAATACAAGCCGCACCAATTTGACCAAAATTTTGGTGGAAACCCGGAAGTGCGGCTAATATTCCGGGGCGGCTAATCTATTAACAAAATTCTAAAAGCTGCCAACACGGAAGTGAGAGCCCGCGGTAGCCCCAAGCCAAGCTGGAGCCCGGCCGGCCCCGGCAGAGGTGGGAAAGCCTGGCAGAGGCGGGGCCAGCAGTGTGGGGGGCGGGCGGCAGAGCCTGAGCCAGCAGGGCGGGGCAGGGAGGGCGGCAGAGCCTGAGCCAGCATGGCGGGGGAGCCCGGGAGAACTGGGGCTAGCAGTGCAGGGGAGCATGGCAGAAGCAGGAAGGCCGGCGGGTGGGGCTGCCTGGCAGCGGGGGAAGCCCAGCAGAATCGGGGCCAGCAGCGTGGGGGAGCCCGGCGGTGCGGGGGCCTGCAGTGCCGGCCAGGGCGAGGAAACGCGGCGGCGGTGCAGACGGGAGGGGGCGGCCGGAGAGCCTGGTGGCGGCGGCGGCAGCCCTGCCGGCGGGGCGAGCGAAAGCGGCGCTCGCGAAAGCGCCGCTCGGCGAGCGAAAGCGCCGCTCGCGAAAGCACCGCTCGCGAAAGCGCCGCTCGGCGAGCCAAAGCGCCGCTCGCGAAAGCGCCGCTCGCGAAAGCGCCGCGGGGCGGGGCGGGCGCGGCGCGGGGCGGGCGCGGCGCTCGCGAGGCGCGGCGCAGGGCGAGCGAAAGCGGCAGCGGGGTGAGCGAAAGCGGCAGCGGGGCGGTGCTGACGGGAGAGGGGGGCCAGCGAGCCCGGCGGCGGCGGCAGCACCACCCGGCCAGCCCCGCCGAGCCGTGGCGCTGAGCTGGGCCACCCGGCCCCGTCGGCAACCATGAGCGGGCCGAGCCTTCCTGGCCCCGCCCCGAGCCAGTAAAGCCCACTATGCCGCGATCCTGTTACTAATTGGCCAATTTGTGAAAGCTGCGCACGGATTCTCGCGACGAACGAAAGCGCGGCTAATATTCGGGGTGCGGCTTATCTATTGACAAAGACAGCAACATTGTCGAGGCACCGGGGGTGCGGCTTATAATCCGTGCGGCTTGTATTCGTGAAACTACTGTAATTCCTTTCACATCTTGAAGTATTTTTTATAGTCTTTCAAGTACAGGTTTTAAGTGGGTTGTTTGAGATCTTAGGACATGCAACACTACACTGCACTCTCTGAGCAAAAGCTGCACTCAAATTACGAGGAGATCTGAGAGAAAGACTTTCCCTTGGTGTTTTGGGGTATGAGCAGCTCAGTCTCTCCCCTTAGAAGATAATACCCTCATGCAGGACAATGCCAGAAAGCTGAAAAACATACAAACTTCTTAAGGCTTTCCAAGGAACCCATCAAAACAGATAATACACCAAAGTGCACATTCCAGGGAGACTCAGTTGTGTGGTGAAGGATGTTGAGGTCAAGCCTAAAGAGTTCATGAGAAAAGAGGGTGTTTGGGGTCCTCCAGGCAGCAGCTGTGCCCAGAAGAGCAGAGTGGGACACTTCACCCACGACCTGGCTGAGATGGGGGAGGTGATAAAGAGCAGAAACTGGAGATGATGCCCAGCCTGACACTGGGGGATCACTTCACTGGGGGGTAGATGTCACTTATCCCATCCTGCACTATCTCAAACAAAAGCACTGAGGCCAGTTTTCAAGCCAGACCAAGTATCTGGGTCTTTATTCAACACAAAAACTTCTTCATCTGGAAAAAGAAACAGAGAAAGGCTCCACAGTTTTCTCTGGAGACCAGACCAAGGAGTGCATCACAGCCCAAACCATCCATCTTTGGAAGAACACCCCAAGTTTAGTCCAATTTGTACAGGTATTATGACGGCCACATGCCACCAAATCAGTCCTGCAGAGGAGCCCTGTTCCTAGGCTGCATGAGTCAGGCTGCTGAGAGCAGCACACCAATCCCACCCACTCCTGACCATGGAATCCATCTGCTCAGATGGGAAGAGATGTTTCTTTGACACCACATTCTTCTGGCATGCTGCTCAAGGAATCAATAACAACACAAGGAGTGGGACATTTCTCTGTGGTTTACAAAACAAGGAGGAAAAAAAAACAATCCCAAAGAAATCTATGACTAATATGATATATTGAAAAAAGAAAATCTCTATCCATTACAAGGTTTATATATATTAAAATAGCAAATAAGAGCAGCAGCATTCAAAGTAGATCACAGACTGTGGAAAGTCAGCTTGAGTTCCCAGTATCCTGCTGGAAATTAAACATTTCTAGCCATACAGAAGCATTATTGACAATCTGCAGCTAACATTCTCTTTTTTTTCAAGATATTAGTTCAAACTAAGAAGTGTATGATGTCTTACTTTATAACTTTATAACCACTGAGGATTATGAAGAGCTTTTAATCTTGAAACAACTTGGGATCAAAGTCACTTGAAGGAGCTGGGAGGGAAACATCAGAGCAGTTCCTGCCTCCTCTTCCTCCTCCATGCGTGCTTCCCCTGACAGCAGAGCTAATCCTCACTGGAAAGCAGATTTTAAAGGAAGTGCTCACACACTGGGGATCCCAACACCAGGTGTGGCCATGGGAGACCCGCTGGGAAATCAGTTCAATCTGATATTTATGGCAGTGTTTGTTCTCATGCTAAATTACAATTCAGAGTAGAATTGCAGTCACAAATCTGGGAGCTTCTTGGGAAGACAATGATGGCACTATTCCCATTTGGTGCTAGACATGACTTCAGTATTCAGAACTGAAAATGTGTCCAATGAAACAAACAAAGCACTCACTCAAAACCCACCACAAACATACAGATGTGAGTCACTACATCCTAATGCACTTTAAAAAAAAGCCAAACATCAACCATCTAAATACCCAAAACCCAACACTACAATCCACAAAAAGAGAAAGCATGTTGATTAAAGTATGACCTATTAATTATCCAGAGTGGAACATGATATAAAAAGATTCATCTCAGCTTACTAGGTAACATTACTCATGCCTGCATGACTGTAGCAAAACACTATTTTTAGATATGAAAGGTTTACCTGGAAATCAACACGATAGTTCCCACAATTCATAATAAATCATATTGGATTTGGGATGTGAGACAGCTCGGAGGGCAAGAAGAAAAAGACAAAAGAGATCATGTTACTTTGCAGCTCCAGCTGGATAGGAACAGACTTTTTCAAACAGTAATAGAGAAAAGGAGTCTTATATGCACCTTGCAGTATTTATGAACAGCTGGGCCCAAATAAACTTCTTTATGCAAACAGGCACTTGAATATGTAAATCAGCACTTACACAAACAGATCTCCATGCGTACAAATATTTTCCCATGAAAATTGCTCCTTTCTTAAGCCAAATCTGCTCCCATTCAAACCTATGACAGAATTTCTTTTGACTTCAGAGGAAGCAAGAATAGAAACCCAACCTCTACAAAAACATTCTCAAGTTTGTTTGGGGTTTGTGTTTGGGATTGTTTTGGTTTTGCTGTTTTCTTTCAAACAGACCTACATAGGGAATGGTCCATCAGCTCGAAGATCATTCAGCAATTTGAATAGATTTATGGGAATTTATTACTACAAACTTCTCTCAACACAAGGTCAGAACAACTTTCACAAACAACTTATTTCCTGTAGCCTGCACTCAAACTTACATTGCTGATGCACCCAAAGGCCCCAGAAGGTTTGTCTACAGATTCAGAACACTGAGCGCCCTTTGCATTTAGGATTCATTCACATTTTCATTCCAGAGAATACACTGTTACATTTTAACCATAAAAACCATCAGGTATTCTATAAGGAGTTTGACAGAATTCTGGTATGTCAAACACCAAAGCCCAAGAAGATAAAATCTGCCCATTAATCACAGCTATCTTTGCTGAAGCTCTGCATGCCAATACCAATTTGTTTATTCATTTCTTTTCTTAGAACTTTCTTTACTTTTCTAATCTACAAGCATAGTTTTATCGGTGCCTAAAAAGTACCCAGGAAAAGTGATCCATAAAACACAAAACTGCAGCAGGTTTCCCATGGCTACCCAAGCTATTAAAAGTTCCATCAGGTCTGTAGGTAGTGAAAGCATAGCACCATTATCACTGCCTTGTGGGAGCAATAATTCTGGGTGGTCTGTAACGCTACAGCTCCCAGCCCCTGAGATAGTATGACCATGTTGTCAAGTAGAGCCTGTCTAGGAGTGTAACTAGGCTGAGGCTTTTTGACCTCATAGATAAATAGGTTTTGTTGAAAGCTGTTCTATTATTTTTCAGATTAGCTTGGACTTGCATTTGGTTCATTCTCTGCCATGGGAGTGGGAGAAAGCGAAGCCTTGAGATATCCAGTACGTGTTTATCCAGCTGCAGTAGCTTGATTCTCAAAGTATAACTGTCAACATCTCCGTTCCCTCATGCAAATCGAAATTTGTAAACAATCCCAATAATTCCTCCTCCCTGTTGTTGGTTGTAGTTTTGCATTCCTGACTCAACAGCCACAGTACTCAAAGCAGAAAGCAGAGCAAGGCAATCCAGGCTGACTGCGGTGGAAAAAAAAAATGTACCAAAACCATGGGCTTCTAGAACAGAGTGTTCACTGCTAATTTTAAATCTTGAAAAACAGTGCCAGTCTGACATCAGTGTGGTATTTTTTCATATTTTCTAAATAATCAAGAGAAACTGTGTTGTTTTTGGGGTTTTTTAAAAAACATTTGATTCAGCTTCCATTCCCTTGTGTAAATAGCCATAGAACATTTATCATTTTTTTAAAACTATGTAAACAGAATTGCACTTTGCAGGCATTTTTCTACCACCATAATTCATAAAATCAAATTTCTTTATCTAATTTGTCCAGAATTTGTTTTCCCAGCTATACTATGCTGGAGCAGAGGGTCAGTAAATCTCCTTACAAAGAATATCCCTTCAGATCTCTGTATGGTGAGCAAGATGAACATTACTGGTTTTCCTTTCATTAAAAACCCCAAAACTTGGAGGGCACGATGCACCATCACTGAAGAAATTTCATTCCAGACACAGTAAAGAACTCTTTCTAGTTTTTATTTAGTTTCATCAAAGACCTGATATTGCAAGTATTTATACATGGGCTTAATAGAGAATAGCTTTAAAGCCTAATGATCTGCCAAGACTAGTCTTGCACATAAACATTTGTAGCACAAGGGATTAATAGCCTCAAAATAAGAGAGAGAGCCCTCTTTAAATGTAACTTTTTAAAGATCTTGTTAAGATATTAAGCCAAGTAGTTCTTTGAGCAGCAAAATAAAATACTATTTCTCATAGATTTTATGTCCCAAGATTGAAGTCCTCAGAGGATTCTCTAATGAATACAGTTTTTCCCTCAGAAAAAGTTAAAGTTCTTTCCTCTTTCTCTGCAGCTATTTTCACATGACTTTTAAGAACAACCAAATTTGGTTCGAAGTTGGCCCAAAATTCAGAAGTTACAAGGGGACTGATACAGTAATGTCAAAAATCCTTCTCTGGCATGATTTCCTTAGGAAAAACCTTATTAATGCCATGGAATTAGAAAAAAAAGAAAACAAACCCACCCAACATAACACCTGTGTTAGACCTTATCAAACCCACAGTTGTAAAGGAGGTGCATAGTCTATATAAATGGAATTGGCAGGTGAAAACCTAAAATTTAGATCCCTCTCCTCATTTTCACCACCATTTTTTTCTTTCTTCTGACATGAGATGATGAAGCAGTTTCATTAATTTAACTCTTTCCCCTCTCCCATTATCATATGCTAGAGGTTTCCACATTTTTTCTGGAGAAAACACATTTTGGTTTGTCCATCTGCCAGCAGTCTCTGTTGCTGCCTCTAGAGCCCTGGAGGTCCTGACCCCTGCAGCTCATTCCATCACACACACAGTGGCATCTTAAGCCCACAAGACCTTCTGCACACTGCTATTCCCCAAATCTGACTAAAACTGCACAATCTTAACAGTAAATGCCATATTCACAAAGATGCCAGAATTGGCACAAAGGGCTACTGGGGGTCACATTTCCTCAAAGGACCTACTGTGCACCAGGCACTGAAACTTGGTCACTGAAACTTGGTCACTTGGTCACTGAAACAGATTCTCTAGATGTGTGAAGCTAATTAGAACCAAGTCTTCTGGGAAGCAGAGGTAGGATATTGTCTCCTCCTCCTGGACTCAACAGGTCCTTCAGCATTCAGTGACAGTAAGAGTGGAACTTGATATGAAAAAGAATCCTCTCAAGCTCCCAGGTAAAATCACTCAGGTCTGCATGACTCCAACAAGGACAGCACGCATGGCTAGTGCTGTCCCTGGGGCCTGATTTTGCGTTTGCAGAATGTGAAGCTTCATGCAGCAGTTGCTCACAGACTCCACAGAGGAAGAAAAGTTACAGCTTCACTAGCTCCACTTCTTCCTGAAAACAACCTGGAGCTGATCTGTTCACTCAGACATGCAATGGGCCATCCATTCTTTGAAACAGTGCTTTTATCTCTCATTCTTGTCCTTGAATTCCTTTATTGTTGATATAAATATGAAAAGGAATTTAAATTATTTCTACTGTGTGAAGTTTTCAAGTGACTATTTACTGCTGCAACTTCATACCGTGCTATCAGGCTCAATTTCCTGGCAGTATTTGTCACAATTAATCTGAAAAAACTTGCTCTAGGCACACCATTTGTGAGATGTCATCCATCAGTGATGCTCACAAACTGGCTGTGCTCTGTAAATGCAGGGTTACACATACAGTTTTAAAAGAGGCATTTACAAAGGGCAGAGGCTGACACACAGATCAAGCACAACACCATTTTCAGACACACTTTGGCAAGCAGCAGGTTGTGTCTTTATAGTTTGTCCCTCACATCTCCTGAGCAGCAATATCTTCAAAGAATTCCATCCAAGCAGTGAGCTGTGACTCCACTTCCTGACGCCGTGTCAACCCTCCAGAACCAAGCTGGGCTTTTCTGAGTCATCTTCTGAAAAATCATAGATCTCTGTCAGAGTAGCAGACCTCTGAAAAATTATTTGTCAATCTGGTGGTGCTTCCCTGCACAGGGAGGGCAGGCAGTGTGCATGTGAGGCTCAGGTAGCTGCTCTGAACTAGGGCAACACTTCCTGAAAATGCCTTGTCCCCCTCCTCATCCACCTTCTGCCCATGGGAGGGGTGGATATTGCCCAAACACTCAGTCCCTGCCTCACCTGACTAAGAGCATGTGACTGGCCCCCAGCAGGGTTAATGAAATCAGAGGGGAACAGCAGCAGCCTCATAAATCTTCATGAGCATGAATGTGTGTCCTGGTCTGCATCCCATTAGTGACTAATTTTTAAAAAGAAATAAAAAATCTCAGTGACACCAGCTGAGTGGCACCAGCCAATCCCCATTTTTTATTTCCAAAAGGCTGATTCCTTAGTCAACCAAATATATGAAAAACAAAATATGAGTTTAGATATTTTGGGAAATTCATCCCAATTTCCAAAAATTATTCTTAGTATCACAGAATGGTTTAGAAGGGACCTTTAGAGGTCATCAAGTCCAAACCTTCAATGAGCAGGAACATATTCAACAAGTTCAGGCATCTCAGAGTCCTTCCAGCTTTACCTTGAATCCCCCAAGGATGGGGCATCCACCCCCTCCCCAGGCAACCTGTTCTGCCGTTCATCACCTTCCTCATGAAACATTTCTGCCTTGTATCTCAGCTGAAGTGACCTTATTTTAGTTTAAAACAATTACTCCTTGTCCACTCACTACAGATCCTTTTAATGTCTGTTCCCATCTTTCTTATAAATCCCTTCAAGTACTGCAAGGTCACAATGAGGTCTTCCCAGAGTCCTCTCTAAGCCTATATACAAGGCCGGATTTTCTTTTTAAAACATCTTTATTGTAGTTATTAACATAGCTACATAAAACTTGAGTTTCTATTTTGTAAATAAAATCCTGATGGTTGTTTTCAGTAGGAAATAAAAATTGTTTTCCAGGTTCCTCAATTGTTTTAGGTGAAAGTTTGAGATTTCTGTGTTACAGGAAAAACCTAATGCAACAGTGTCAGTGGTACAGCACTGCATGTATTGTATAGTTTAAATAATTATTTCTTTTAGGTTTCAAAGTTAGAGTTACTCTGGAAAAAACTCATGTGGTTTTAGAAGTCCAAGAATTTTTATGCAAAAGAAAATGTAAACATTAAGTCTTGTTCAGATATACTTGGGGGTATATTTATTTGTTTATATTAGTACTAATTTTTATTTTAAATAGCTATGAAGTCTATTGGGTTGTGACAGAACCTGATATGACATTTTTATGCACTCCTTCTAAGAAGTAATAGGGTGTTCAGTAACAGAAAGAGATCTTTTAGATTGAGGTTTTCAAAACAATAATTTGTGTTTCTGAAGCTGTATCCTTCCAAAGATGATTAATTCTTCTGTAAGTTTTATTAATGCTCATTTGTGGGGAGAAAAACTATATCAAGAAATTATTACAGAATTCAAGAATTCTGAAAAGGTTTTTCTATTTAGGAAATGGTAAATCACCTACATTTATTTCCAAGTGCATTTGCAGTGTCAGAGGTGGACACAGGTCCCTTTTTCCTCCGTGGATAAATGAATTCTCCAATCTCTGCCAGGTTGTGAGTGTTCAAACATTTCAGTGGCTGGGCTGGCCCGTCCCAGCCTGCAGCAGGAGCCCCGAGTGCCAGGCTGGGTGTGAGCCCAGCCCGGGCTGTGCTGCTCTGCCCCGGGGACAAAGCCCCGGCCGCAGGGCTGCAGGCAGTGATGCAACCAAACCTGCAGCATTTCCTGCAGCATTTCCTGCAGCCAAGGGAGAGCCAGGGGCACCACTGTCAGCTCAGCTGCTCCTGACTCCTTCGGCAGCCACGCACCCTTCTAACAAACAAATCGAGGGGACTCGGGTTACTCCAGAGCAAAGCTGGAACTGCTCTGATCCACAGCACAGGGCACTGACTGCTCCTGCCTCCCACTCCTGGCCCAGGAGGGTGGAATGAATGCCTGAGCTCCGGCTCACCTGCCAACCTGCCCTTGTGCAGCCTGCTCAGGGAACCGGCACATCACAGGGCAACGGGATCCTCTATTTACCGAGCTAAGCTGCAAGAAACAGGAGATTTTGTTCACTTTTGTTGCTTAATGTGAAGTTTCAAACTGGCCTCAAATCTGAGCTATTTAGAAAACGTTCTCTGGGTTTCAAAAGAAGAGAGGAGATTCATAGATAAAAATGGAAAATATTTTGAGTGTCACTACCTTTTTCTCTCCATCACTGCCTGCCACAGAATTGAACAAGGATACACCACCACAGTGGATTTTTATTTTAACCTAGGTTCTTGCCAAAAGACTGTACTGCAATGCTCCTGTTATACTAAAAGTACACAAATGGCAAGAAACAAAGAAAAGCTGCATGACTGTGTTTGTCCCTCAAAAAAAAAGGAATGCTTCTTTTGCCCTCCAAAGTTTTGCCCTTATTCCTTCCTTTTACTTTCATTGCAATTTTTGTCTCCCTGCGATGTCTGAGATTTCTTTTTAAACTTTCAATTACTCCCCAATATCCATTGTCCCAACCCTCTACATTTCTCCTGCTTTACATGCAGCCCATGTCCTGCAAGCATGTGAGGAGGCCAAATACCAGGCATCTTGGCACAAGCTAGTACTTTACACCTATTCACAAAGAGAAAACATTCCTCTTTTCTTAAGGAAGAAGAAAAATAAAAAGAAGAGGGAGCAGCGCTCCACCAAGTACTCATAGCAAAGAGATGAAGTAATGTTTACACCCACCATTTCTAAAACTGTCTGGTCCTTTAATAACGACCTGTCAAAACTGAAAATTAAGAGCAACCACCGATAGAGTAGATCCATTATTTTTCATTGTTATGCACAGTTTCCTCAGCTCCTGTAGCTGTCCCTTTGTGCTGGCTGCTCCCCATCCAATGAAGAAGAGGGTTTTCACAGGAAAGGCCCAGCCACTGCAGGGTGAGGCTGCACCCAGGCTGTCCCCATGGCCACAACCGGCGGTGTGGCACAGCAGCACCTGAGAGGTTCTCAAAGTCCTCCACTAGTTTAGTGCCAGACCCAAACCCTGAGAGCTGCAGGGGGAGAGCAGAGGAGCCTTCAGAGAGCATTGGAGCAGTCTTGGAGAAAGGGTCCCCAACAGAGGAGGGCAGGTGGGCGAGAGTGGCTCTGGGCCAGCTGGGAGGGGGGAATGCCAAGCACAGAGCAGGAGCAGCATTTGCTTCAAGAAAGGCCCAACTGGTAAATGAGGTGGGAGCTGGGAGCCTGCAGCCGGGACTGTGGAGGAGAGCTCTGCCCCTGTCCCCCTGGGCAGCCCTCCAGGCAAGGCAGCACAGAGCAGCTCTGCCAGCCTTCAGCAGCAGGGAATTCGTTCTTCCTCTACCCTGCTCTGCCAACAAAGCTACCGCAAGCAGTGAGCCAGAGAAAGAGCTTTGTCCCAAAGTGTGAGGGTTTTTACCATCAAAGGACCCTTTTTATTGCAGAATTCCTTCTTGTGAAAGAATTAGTTACCTGCTATCCGGTCACAAGCTCTATTTCAGGGCACAGTAAGCATGATGTTATTCCCCAAGATTTAACAAATTATTTTTTGGACTTACACAAAATTTTCATTGCCATCTTAGTATTTTCTTGTTCTTCTTAAAATTGGATACTTTGCACAAATGAACCTGGTTAAGGTCTCCCATGGACACAGGCAACATCAGCTCAGCTGAGGAGGACCTTGCTCTGGGCATCATGGAAAGCAACCTAAGAGGTGTAAAATTCCTCAGCTAGGAATCCCACAGTAGAAATATTTACCATGTCCCTTTTCAGCTCTGAATTTTCAACCCACTAAATTGACAAAATTTGTAGTATCTGATGCAGTTTCCTTCTCTTAGATACCAAGACAGATCAAGTATCTTGTCTGTAGAATTTACAGTGTAACCAATAACCACCTGCCTTCTTTTTATTTTTAACATCACCAAAATGTGCACAACTTACCCTTCTGACAAAAAGCACCATTTGTGAACATAGATCAGTACAATTAATTTCTTTAATGACCAAATCAATACCACATCAAATTAATTCCACTCACAAGTTTCCACAAGTCCATCCTCCCAGGCAAATACATTCATTCTCACTGACACTCAGACCAACTGGACAGCAATTTTTTCTCGACAAAGTGGTGGAAAAAATCCTCTGGCCAGGAAGGCAAGGGGAGGGCAGGGGCAAAGCAAGGTAGGCAGGGATCTCCCAAATAAGCATCACAGTCCTACAGCCTCTGAGCAGGCAGAGCAGGTCCAGTGGCATTAGCTGGGGTCGACCCCACTCACCAGACAAGTCTGCAGTGAGGAGACAGGGCCAGGCTCAGGCCAGGAAGCCAAGCCAAGGTCAGGGTCAGCCAGGCACACAGCCAGGTACAGGCATGCACTCAGGCAAGGAACTGAGCTTAAGAAGGACTCCTAAACAGGAAAGATATAGTCTTAATATCAGCCTCACTTTAAAAAAAAGTAAACAAACAAACAACAAAAGAATCCCAACCTCAAAAATCTGCTTTTTTAACACTAGTTCATGTATGCAAAGTTGAGTTGAATTCTTCTGTATAATTGCCATTTGCAAGGCCTTGTGCTCCACAAGCACATGGCAGTGTCTGAGAAAGCTGGTGGTTCCATGATTGACTTTTACAAACAGCATAACCATACTCTCAAACATCTTCTAGAAGAAAAGCAACGTGAGAACAAGCCAGGGTTTATTTTTGGGCCAGGCTAACTCGGCAGAGGGAGATGTCTGCTCCAGGCTGGCACTGGCTGAGCACAGCTGTGAGAGAGCAAGGCAGCTCTCAGGTGATGCAAACCAGGCAGAACCAGGGCACAGGCTCCAGCCTCCTATCTCCATTTGCCCTTGGCAGCAAATTGAAATTTGAAACACGCTACTTGGAAGATATTTCTGCCTACTCCTATTTTTCAGTATTGAAGGAGTTTTTTTGTTCAAAGAACACGGACGTTGTTCAAACCTGACATTTCTGTAAAGCTCTACATTGTTGTGGTCTTGAAAAGAAATAGTTTTAAAAGTTAAAAGAAGAGACTTCTTGCCAACTGGGATTTATTATTATGTGTTTTCAAAAATACTGCCTGAAAGAGAGCTGATAGTCTTGTGGCTATGAGAACTGCATAGTTACTATAAATTATACAAATGACTGTATAAGAAAGACACTGCTCCACAACAGTGACCAATTTTTGTAAGTCAGACTGACATCTCTAGATCTATTTCAAATTATTCCCACTTTAAAGGTTTTGTACTGCTGTTCTTACCTTAACAGCTCTGTATTATTAAACTGAAACTCGGTTGAGCACAATAAAGGAGTGAATTAAAAATGTGGAGTGGATGTCATGTGTCACAGTCAACAATTATTAGCTGGCAGTCAAAAATCCTCTCCTGGCTCAGCCTTTCCTTCCCAGGATAAACTGGGAAGTCTTTTAAGTTCCCCCATGGGTACATCTTGCAATCAGAGCTTTCCTGCAAGCATTGCAGAGGATGAGAGTGGCACAAGAGACCGTGATTCCCACTTCTCTCATTGACATTTCCTCCTCCTGCCTGGACGAGGCTTTCTGGGCCAGGACTTGCTCTTTTCTGAGCTGTTCATGCTGGGCACAGACATTGCCCCACTTGCAATGCACATTTTTTGTTGTTATAACTAGAGCCTCTCTTTCCGTAACAATGTGGGCGGTTTTGATTGTGCATGAGACCTACAGAGCCCACCAAGATTTTAAGGACAAAATGTATTGAATTACTTAAGACAATTTTCACAGAGTCCCAGCAGTGGTGATACAAGTTTTCTCTCACACTAAGCTTTCATAATTACAGCCGGGCAGATAAGGATCACAGAGCCTTCCTGCTGCTTCCGCCCAGTGAGGTGTCAGGTTCAGCACAGCCCTGAGTTGTGAGCTGCTGCTGCACAAGTAAATACACTCCTGAAACTTCCAAGGAGGCACTCGTGAAATACCTCCTTCCAAGACAGTTTGCATGTACGGGGAACAAAACATCTAAGAATGCATGCAGTCTATCCTGAGTAAAAAAATACAGCTTGTCTGCTTTTAAACTAACCTACCTTGTATCAGTTTACAAGCAAAACAACCTCTACTAGCAAGTGTTTTTGTTCATACAGTTATGTCTGCAGCCTGACCTTTGCTTGCATAGGGTCTGGCTTGAAGAGAACAATAAAAGCCTTCTACAGTCACCATTGTGGGGGGGAGAGCTCCAATTCACTGGAATAGTATAGGAGTTTGCATTCCTTAATCATATGATTCAATATACAAAGCAGACTGTACTTTAAAATGCTACAGAATTGTTCAGAGCAAAACCAGAAAAAAGCTAAATTGGTCACATTTGAAATCCTTTATGTTGATGTATGGTCACCTCACAGCTGACACACAATTACCATCAATGTTAGCCGTGTCAGGAGCTGGCTGACTAAAGAAAACCAGAAAACAAGCACCACACTAACCTGGAGGTGAAGACTTACAAGAACAACAATTTAGTATTTATTCTTTGCCATTTTACTACTGAGAAAGATTTCTAATATGAACATAATTTCTAGTATGTCAGCAGAATGCACAGATTGCTGCACCTTGTTCTACTTTAAAGAGTATTTGTCAGCTGGAGAAGGAGTAGAGGCTTTTTAGGCTTTCATTTTTTAGAAGCAGAATAATTTCATTTTAGTACAATGGTCTCTGAAAGACAATGAATATGTGATTGTTAATAAAAAGCTTTGGTTCAAGGACAAGAGCAAAGATGATCTTATGAGAACAAAGGTATAGTGAGTCCATAAACCACACCCTGCTGCTGCTAGAAGTTGAAGCTGCAGCAAGGCTGGGTGGCATTTGTCACTTTTCTCAGATCTATTTTCCTGTATGTTTGGTAAAAGGAACCCTTTGTAAAAGCATTAATAACATAGCCAAACGCGTATCTGCATTGTAACAGTAAAAACCCTGCTCCTCACAACGCTATGCCTTTTTCCTCCCAAAAGTGTAAATCAAAATGATTTTTGGAAGAACTTGGCCTTGTGTTTCCAGGTACTGTATATACAAATACACTTTAAAAACTCCATAGGTCCCTGCCAGACATTAAGTATATATTGTCAACAGATGGCTTTGATAAAACTAGCCCCAGTCTCTGCACACACACTTACTCAGTACTAGCCTGACTCCTAATACATTTGTATCTTTAAAGTCTGAAGGCCCTCTGGTGTGCATTTTGCACTCAAGGGAGCACAGGGCTGCATGAGGCACTCAAAGCCCCAGCAGCAGTGACCCCCACATTCCAGCTGGCTCCCACACCACCCCGTGGGTGTGCTCTTGCACACAGAACACCTGAGCATCACTCAGGTCAGTGGGACAGGTCCCCTGAGCCCTGCCAGCCCCACAGGGTGTGATTTCTAACCAGACTGTGTGAATTCACCTTCCTATTAGAAAGGCCGGCACCCACCCCTAGGGAAACACCCACCCTGATATCCCTGCTCTCTGGAAATCTCTTTAACCAGGACCCCCTTCCCCCGGGGCAGCAGGAGCAGAGCCCCCAGGTGTTCCCAGGGAAGAAGGTCTGTGAGATGAGCTTTCCAGAGTGACTCTCATCAAGCAAGAAAAATCTACAGAACAGCTTCGGTACAGCAATCAATGAAAACTCTCTCTTGTTAGAGAATTCAAGGCTGGCCTTAGTTCATTAGAAACGTGATCATGAAGGGCATGCACATTGGAGTTGCTTTTTCCTCAAGCATTTTTGAAGATGCAGTCTGTTTACTCTTTCCATGGAAATATAAGCTTCTTAAGAGCTCCCTCTGTTGAAAAACAGAAGGAAAAAACCTAAATTTTAATTCTCACAGCAATTTCTGCAAGGACTAACTATTTTTATACAGGAGAGGAAAACAGGTTTTAAGATATAAAAAGAGTTAAATTATCTCAGGTGTTAGTAATCATAGGAGGAGAATATATAGGTTTTGTGACATAAAGAGAGAGAGAGAAAAAGAGATTTGAAGCTTTCAGCATTGGATTATTTGGGTTTTATTTCCACAGTTTTGAAAAATAGTTTTCTCAGTGGCAGACTGACCAGACTGGGAAAAACTCAGCTTTAGTGTTCCACTCATTATTTGTGGGTTGCAGTAGGGGTGCATATTGACCATGTTTGACATGGATGGCTAATTCAGACAAACAATTCGAGTGAAATGTTAGCAAAGTCCTGAGAACACTGCAGGTATGCACAATGAGTGTACTGAAATGACTAAGATAAACCAAAAGGACATGAAGAAGTCCATGTTGTAATAATAACTGATGTGACATTTTAAAAGGACCACAGGGTACCTGATTTTGTGTCTAAGGGAAGAGAACAGAGGTATCACCTTGACTGTGACAGCAGTTAGAGCATACCTGGCAGTAGACCATAACAAACCAGCTGGATTGCAGGAGATTTACTACATAACAGACATTGATATGATATTTTTAACTGTGAAATTTTTAAAAAGTAGTAATTTAATGTGGATTTATACCATACGTGGAAATTAATCATTTTACTCAGCCAAACCTACCTTCTGTGTTGGTATTTTTAAGCTTCACAAGTACATAAGGAAACCCAATTCAATTGTGCTCAGCTCTTGTTTCTCCCTCTGCTTACCAGGAAGGCTTCCCTGCCAAGCTGAGAGCTGAACCTGTCCCATCCCAAATACTGCCTTCTACCCATTTTCTCTCCAAATAAAAAATATGGAAGACCTGAGAGTGTCAGCACCTTTCCCATGAGTGGAACCAGGGACAGGCAAACTTTAATTTACAGCTGTAAACTGAAGGTAACAGCTCCAACTGCATCCCCAACCAGGCACACACACTGACTGCACGTCACCATGTATCCACACAAAGCTTCAGGTTAGCTCTTCCAGCTGAATTTCATGTCTGTGGAGCTGTTAGAACAGCTATCACCCAGAGTTATGACACTAAAAAGGAGATACTATCACTCACTACTATGACCACAATAAGAGAAAAATGAAGGCAGGCAGAGAAGCTGTGTGACACCAAAGGGTGGCACTGCCACCCCCATGCTGTAACCCCCTGTTCCCACAGCACACAGGGACACTGCACCTCAGCCTGGAGTCCTGCAGCAGTGTCCCAAGGGGCTGTGGGCAGTGGGTGCTCTCAAGCACGCTTCATCCTATGGCAGGTTCACCATTCACACATCACTTTTTCTTCCACTTTCCACCACAAGCTCAGGGTTCAAATTCTTCTTAGCTGTTCACCAACAGTTGTTCACTCAAACACCACATTTTCTATTCTCTGATGAGAGACCAGTAGCCCAGAACCCACTGTCCCTCTGGGAAACACCAAGGGAAGACCAAGAACTGGGGAAGCAGGCTGCTGGGACAGCACAGGACATGTCCTAAAGGAAAAGTGAAGGCCAAACTAGAAGTAGTCTCTGTTTCTCCAAAATGAATGACTGGAGATTACAGTGACTCTTCCAGCTCTCTGAGCAGCCTGTGGTGGCTGGTGAGTGCCCCTCAGCAGCAGAGTTACGCCACTGCCACCCAGCAGGCCAGGAGGAGCAAAAAGAAACACCCATTGCCCCGACATTTGACTGGAAAAGCAGCATTAACATTTCTGGTATCCCCAGCTTGACCCAAGCATGTTTTTAACAGGGAAATAATTACCACATCAGAGTGTAATTAGCATTAAAGTGCAGCTTGATTTTAAACATATATATAGCAAGAGTCACATCTCCAAAAACCACCCCACTTGATTAAGTGATAAGGATATTGCAAGGGTGTAAACAAGGCAGCCAAATCTTTACTCTGAAAGCAGCTCATGCATCAGGTCCCACCACTGTTGAGAAATTTTGATGCTGCTCCATCACTGTGGCTGATGTGTTTCAGGGCACCTCCATGACTTAGGTGAAAGACACGGGAAATGAGGTGAATGCAAACATTGTGAAGAGGGTTGAAATTTTTTCTCTTTGCCTTGAAAGAGACACAAACAGCTGAAGGCTCGAGGTCACTGGAGCCCCCCAGCAAGTCTTTGTAATAATAGACAGCAATCTCCAGGTCTGCAGGTGATAAGCTATCATTTTTCAGAAATATTTTGTATGCCTCCTGCTGAGCTTTTCTGGCATTCAAGGGACAGATCAATATTTGGTATTTTCACTGCACTTGAGGTGCTATTGTTCTTTGTATCTGAAAACAGAGTAACTGTTCAGATGTTTATAAAGGTAGCCAGGGCAGCATCAGAAGGAATGCAAACCAGGAAAAAAAACCCTAAACTATATTAAAACAAGTGAGAAAAAAATCTTCAAACTCAAGGTTAGTACAAAGGGTTCTACCAAAACAAAGAAATACTTTATTTCCTGAGCAACATATAGGGAAACTGTGAAGTATCCACAGTTATGAGCTACCGATTCCCTTAGTGAAATTGTACCTAAAAATGGGAAGTGAACCCAAACCAAAGACCACAATAAGAGGTTGCTTTATGTCTTTGAGGCAGTATTATTAGAATGCTATTTTTGTAGATTAAAGAAGAGGTGTATTAGGCTTACACATTTCCCATTTTACAGCTAATGGCCTTCAGGGATTTTGCTCGCTTTTGAATGAATGAAGCCTATTCTAGGTAACATTTCTGTTTTCATATGACATGTTTAATAGAGAGAAGGAACAACAATGTTTGTCTGCTTATTAGTTATTATCATACTTCACGCTACATTTTATTCAATTGCTCTTAGCAAATACAACCCACGTTTTCCTCAATGTAAAGTGAAAAGCTGCATTGTTACAACAAAAACCCCACCACCAAAAAGCCAAGACAAGCAAGGGGGTCTGCACATCTCAAGCCAGCCACTGACCTGGGCTGTATTGTCTGGGCTTTGCAGACAAAAATGACACCAAAAATGTTTCTGTTTCTTTAGCAATGCGCAGTCACTGCAGCAACAATGCAGCCACCTTGTTGGGCAGGAGCCGCCACTCACACTCCTAGTTTTACACAGCTACAATAGCAAACTGGCCTTGGCACTGGTCAGCAGTTGCTTAAGATGTTTTAGAAATGTGGCAGGACTACATATAACCATATCTAAAAATGGTTACAGGACTGTAGCATGCATGTAAACTATGGCTCAGCCTTCAGCCTCAGCACCCATTCTAGCTCCAGCTCCTGTCTCCAAGGCACCCTGTTCATTATAGGACAGCAGAAATGAGGTTAAAACATCAACTCTGAGGCTACAATAGGTGGCTAACAGAAAAATTAATATATCCATTTTTAGGTATGGCAATATTCCATCATTTTTTGTGTCTACTTTCAGCTCTATAGCATATGGAAACATAAGGGTAAAACACAGGAAATAATGGTTTATCATAGGCTGCAGGAGAGCAATTACTCTCTCCAGGCCCCTAAAGACCAAGGTCTCTAGGGCTTCCTAGCCTTGACCCTGCACCTGATGCTACTCTTCTCTCCAGAAGTCAGTGAACTGTCCAGAATAAGTCCCCTCAGTTATGCAGCCTAGAGCTGCATTTGTGGCACAGACCTCTCTAGAGGAAGCCAGTGTTTATTCTCTTGAAGTCTCTTGTGCATTAAAGGTGATCAATGAGCAGACGCACATCACTGTGCAAACATCAGTCCACAGCTCTTCCCTGGACATCAAGGAGGTTCATGTCTTTAGCACTGTGCAGATAGACACTGACAACACAGGCTAAGCACTCTGCCTGGGGGAAAACACTTCATAGGCCTGGAATGGACCCTGAGAAGAGCCCAAGCCAAAGTACCACAGTAGTCCCTTGCTAGTGCTCAGGAACCAGCAGGGAAAGAGCTGATCCAAGCTGTCCCAGCACCAGGCAGAAATGGCTGTCTCACAGGGTAAAGACAGGCACTGGTTCTCTTGACCTCGGCCCAGTTGAAGCCATAGAGATGGGTCAGCCTCTCACAGAGCAGGTCCTCCCTCTCATCCTACTGTTTGAGTGAGGGCTAGAGCCAAAGCTCTTATCCCAAGGTAAGATTGGCAACACAGCTGGGAACAAGAGCAAGCTCTTCTCACCCGTGAGAAGCAAACAGCAATGGTGCAGCTACAGCAATAACAGCACTGCAACCACCCTGGCTGGAGTTCAGTCCTTTCAACCACTTCAGCAATGGCTCCACAAACACAATGGCCAATGGAGAACCATCATTAATTAGCTGTATCATTAGTGGCATCACACAGGGTTGGTTCTTGACAGTAGGCTTTTTAGTATCTTTACCTATAACTAGAAAAAAATTCAAACTGTTTGGATATTAAATCCACAGATGACACATCTGTTTGAGAATGGCAAATAGTAATAAGAGCAGGGCTCCAAGACAAACTAGCTCCTTGATAGAGTGGCTGTGTGCACTGTAAGTAGTCAGATGTAAGTTTGTGCCTTTGATATGAAAACTGTAGGCCACAACTCCCTCCTTGATGGGGTGGTTTGCAGGGGAAGCAGCATCCCATGAAACACTATGGCCAAAATGCTTCATCCAGTCCTCAGGTCACAAAGTGGGAACGCTGACTACAGCAGAGATGACATATTCCTGCTGCATATTCTCTTGGTATAAACTTTGGAAAAAAATAGCATATTTCTGGTAACCTTAATTCAAGCAGGAAGTATAAAAAAGGATAGAAGAGTCAGATTTATGAGGCAATGTCAAGTCCCAATACGGCAGAGCAGGTGTGAGGCTGAGGGAGCCTGGTCTGCTTAGTTTAGTCTTGTCTGATTTAAATGTGGTCTTTTAATGTTAAGGAGATTGTGGGTTTTGGACCATATCTGTGCTGTGCCCCTGTTGTCCAAAATAAGGTAGGAAATTGCATATATTTCTCTCTTCTACATGCAACTTGCAGTGGAAGAGGGAAAATCGATGCCTTTTCCCTGAAGCAGCAAACATTTTATAGAGTCAGGATATTAATTCTCTTTATGGTACTATACACCTTTGATGTACAGGGTTAGGCAAAACATTTAAATTTGATCATATTGTTAAGGAACAAGACAATAATTGTTTTGTCTTCTTGTGTACTGTAGTGCATAGTTTGCTTTCCAGTTAATCTGGGAATGTCACTTAACAAGTTTCATGTTAATGTAAGGATTTAAGATCAGAACGAAGCTCTCACTCCAGATCTCTTTTACTGGGACATGGCAGTTCACTGCTTTTGATCTTTTATACAAGATTAACAGTTTGAAGTTTGTTATAGGGTGTGTTTTGCAACCTGCAGTTTATAGCTGAGTGTGAAGTGGGTGTTCTGAAGACTGTTCTAGAATTTTAAAAAACCTCGAACACATGGTGGCAGTGGGCAAGCCTTGATGAAAACATGATTTCTGCTGATCTTATGGTCCTGCTTACATGAGCAGAACAGTATTGTGACATTCACTGTCACAGATTGCAAATCCTTCAGGTTTTGAGCAAGCTGTCTAATTTTGACCCTATTGCTTCTATATGCAGTCAGGTCAGGACAGAAGAGTTTTTTTAATCCACAACATGGAGTGCAATCAGCTAATGCTAGTGAAACTCCTGAAGATGGTGTATGTTGGTAATAAAGATACAGGCAGAGAACTTAATTCTCATAAAGGGAGTTCCCTTTGCAGTGCTGTGAGGAACACAAAGAAATCCTGTTTTGACTAGTTAATTGAGCAAACATTCCATCCTGACCTAAAATATGCTTGCTATGCTTTTTCAGAAGCATATCACTCCTTACCGTGGTCATGTCTCCACCAGTCTGAGGAGCAACTGTCTGTTCCAGCCCCTGGGGCTCACCTGCTGCTCCCCCACTGCTGTCAGGATGGATTTCTTTAAAGGGAGTGTTGGTTGCAGCAAATCCCTTCATGCAGTGGGAGAAGAACACTTGAATATTTACCACTAGATTGGTTGTGTTGCCTCCTCCCTTGGCTGCCCCCTCCATGCCACTGATGGCAGCTGCCAGCCCTGCCTTTGCTCACCCACCTCTCCCAGAGGCTGAGCCCTTTTCCACTGGGTGCTGCTCTGGCCTTCTCCAGACAAAATCCAATCCTCTCCCATTGCTGGCAAAGCTCCTCAGAAGTCTTCCCTCATCTCTCTGGTGCTCCAATTTCTCCCCCTCTCCTCACTGTGCTTTTCCATTACACACCAGACCCCTTCACATCCCCTGGTCTGGCCCCTGAGCCTGCTGTCCTCCTCCCGTGCCACCCTGTGCCTGCATTCCTGGCCCCTCCCCACAGCACTGCATCCCCATAAACATGCCAGGCCTGGACCACGTTGCCAGGCTCTCTGTTTTCTGTACTGTACTCTTAACATGTTTTCAGCCTGATGCAAAGCTTATTCAACCAACAGAAAGAGCTGCTTTGACTTTATTGGACTTCAAATGAAGAATTTACACTAAGTCTGCACAGCAGCACAGAAATAACAGCCATGCTGTGCAGAGATACCCAAGCCAGCTTTAAACTAATTAGGTTGGATCTCATAACCATCTGATCATACAGGGAGCTCAGTACTGAGTAATTTACCCTAATGAACTGTAAGTTTGTCAAAGGAGAAAGCCTGTGTTTGCTTCAGTCCAGCTCCAGTTGAACATCACATGCCCATTGCCTTTTAAGAAACATCTACTACTATTTAAAAGCAAACCAGCACATGCCAAGATGATCTCTCCTATTGTATTAATGCAACTATACAGAGCAAGTGTCTAAAGCATTCGATGTCTCATGGTCAGTTCTCTCTCATCTGTCTTATGCAGGCTGAACAAACATTACATGTACCTATAAAGACAACATTTTACAAAAGGAGAGGAAATATGGAGTACAAGAGAGTATGTGACTTCACTATCAATTAATAAGGAGTGAAAAAAAAGGAACAAATACTTTGTTCCACAGTATACACAGAGTGCTCTCTCTTTCAATATAAAAAGTGTAAGTGTTGGTATTACTATATTCTTTTGAAAACGGGCAAATAAGACACAGGACTCCCCAGTAAGAAGCACTGGTTTTCCTGTGGGAGCAAGAGATAATAACACCTGTAGTTTCAAACAGAAGGCTTAAACAAGTTCCCTGTCATGCCTCAAAACAGCCCAAAGTGCAGCTTGTAAGCAGCTACGGGGGATGAGACACCATCCTTTGGAACTGCTCCTTTCCTCCAGGTGAGACCTGCCCCAGGTTGCTGCTGCTTCTGGAGATTTTGCTCCTCCCTGGCCACAGACTATCTAATCAAATGACAGCCAAAACTTAGGAGAAACAAAAAATGAAGTGTGCTGAGGAAATGCCTCCCCAAATATTTCAGCAAGCCTATCCTAGAGTTAAATATTGCATTTTGTCAGAGTTGTATATAAAGAGTGTAGATACTATTGAGATTGATGTACCTATTTTTCAAATCCCATCCACAAGGCATTTACACATTTTTAAATAACAAAATAGAAGCAAAAAATACAATTTGTTTTCTATAATCCTGGATCAGTCTCAAGACCTTTAATAAAGTTAATGATTGTCTCCATAATTAACATATTAGGTGATGTGCCTCATTCCACCTGATGTTAATATTTTACTATTGAGGGAGAAGCTTAATAGTGCCAAAATAAAATTGTGACTTGCTAAGAAAATTGTTTTTTTCTCCAGTCACACAAAAATAAGGTATTAGAGATAAGTTGAAAACAGTAAATGACAATTACATCAAATACAGGTAGTAAAAAACTTAAGTACAGATAAGTAAAACCAAAATTATATAATGGGACTTTTTAAAGGGAAAAAAATCTCCCACAGAGACATTAACTATATTTTGCTTAGAGTCAAAACACAGCTGGGCAGGACAAACTATGCTGTAGACCTAACAGGCTCTAACAGACATATTCCCTACTCCAAGTGAATCCTGGCAGCACAGCTCTTGACCAGGGCACTGATTTGCCCAGTTGAGTCATTATGCACACAAAGAAATGCATTTAAATAGTGGGCTCTATACCAACCAAGAGTGCCATCTCTGTGGATGAGATTGCAGGATCAAGAAAATGAAAACCCAGTTTTAGTGTTGTTGATGTTGGTTTCTTTCTACAATGACAGGCTTGCAAAATTAGATTCACTTATACAGCACAGCCTGACAAGAAATCTAATTGGGAAAAGCAAAGTGCACTGCAGAAATACAAAATTTGCTTTAAAAGGGATATGAGTAATCTCTATTGCCAGCATTAAAACAGTGACATCTATTGTTCCTGTAAGCTTTCATTTATACCAGTGACATTACTGGTCTGTTTTGAGTCTAGAGTTAATGCTGGGGCTTAAGTGTACTTTGAACTATATCGACACTTGAAGGGAGATAAACACCTGATTGAGAGAAAAAAGGCAAGATGATGAAAGCAGCAATTGCACAGCTTGACTCCAGACTGAGCTCAGACTGCCGGGGAAAAAAATAAAATACAGCCAATTCCCCCAAAACGCAGTGGTGCAGTGGTTCTCCTCACCTCTGGCTTGCAGTTTTGCTCATGACCTGGAATTGTGTGAGCCTCACAGGCTGCCCATAACCTCAGCGCGGGTGTGACAGGCGCTGGGAGGCAGGAGCAGCCCCGGGCTGCTGCTCCCAGGGCAGAGCCTGCAGCCACGGCCCGGCGAGCCGAGCTCCCCTCTCCACAGCCCTGCACACTAAACCCCGCTTAGTTCAAATAAACACCGCCACTCCACCGCCAGGCTGGGCTGCCCAGTGCCACCCACACCTCCCCGACATCGGCGGGGAAGTCGCCTCCCCCTTCCTCACTAAATGTGGCCAATGTGTCCCTCATCCTCCGTCCTTCTCGAACCAGTGCTACACATGAACACAGAGCTGCCCGAGCAAAGCCGGGACCCAGAATACAACACCGAACCTTAACACTTCTTAACTGAAAGCTGCATTTTCTTTTGCATTTTTAAAGATTTATACAGAGTTCAAAATTAGATTTTTTTTTTAGGGTGATATTCTCAAATAGATTTTTCAGAATTTTCTGAAATTCTGTTATAAACATCCCAGAACTTTTACTTTCTACTCCAACTACGTTTGCAGCCCCTCCGGGGACAGACCTCAGTAGAACCGTGGCAGAGCCCATCTCTGTCTCTGGTTCTACTACACACGGCCTTGTATAGACTCACCAGTGACATGTAAGATGAAACTACTCTGTGATGTTTCAAGAATGAAGCAGGAGTTTTCCACTGGGCATCCCCAGACCTTGCAGGAAGGAGTAATTATGCAGTTAATCTTGAAAGACCCAGTGTTTGATAAACCATTTTGCTTCTGGTAACTCTGTCTTCATGAAAAAGAATAGAAATGTAGTTGATTTCCACAGTCTGGAGACCCAAATAAATTTTTCTTAAATAATTTTCTCCAAATTCCAGATCCAATAATCACACTCTTCCTTCCCCAAATTCCCTTTTCAGTTGGGGTTAGTTTCTAACCTGGCATTGTAGTAGTCCAGGACACCAGGATCTACTATTAAGCAAAGGCTTCAGCATACAGATTACTGTATTTAGTTAATTTTAAATTAACTCTCAGCATTTTTTTCCATCCAGAAATCACTCCAAGTAAATTTTCCTTCACACAGACACCAATGACAACTGTCATACAGCTATTCCTTCAGTTCTGTGTGTTATCTAGACTCAAGACCATAATTTACTGTAAGGAAGATTTTTTTAAAAAAAGATAGCAGGCGCTGAATACAGCTATTGTAGAGTTAATGGTCAAGAACTTTAGAAACCATCCCAAAACTTGCACAGAGATGTTACAGAGGTGCACCACTGCATAAGGCACATCTATACAAGGCTTTGGTGCGCTGCCAACGGCTCCCTGGTTACCAAGGCCTGCTTTCCTTGAACAGGCAGTAGATTCTCGGATCCGAGGCTGCATTAAATCAGGGTTGGGAGGTGCCCTGCAGCGCCAGGCAGGAGCAGGAGGGAGCCCGTTCCTCACCCAGCATTACCACCTAGTGGACACGGGCTGTTCTCCTGCGGCTCCGCTCCAGTCCTCCCAGCTGCATCCCCACGGGATAACCTCCCATCGCCCTCGGCTGATGTATTCACCAATGGTAAACTGCCGTGTCTGGGTTTGGATCACACTTACTTGTTCGGAGTACCCCACCACTGCAGCTACACATCCGAGGAACCACAAAAAGACACATTAAAAATTTAAGCATGGGATAAATCAAATCTTCCAAAGTTATTCAGTCTCAGCTTGACACTCCCTGTCATTTTTCAACTTTTTCTTAATGTCTTCTGCTTTATTAGACCACTTAGCATTTCTGAACTCTGAAAAATACCAAGCTACCCTTCAAGACTCTCTGCTTTATAAATATATTAAGAACACTATTAACATGCCTTGGTTCAAAAGGAACAAGTGCCTTGATAAATTTGAAACCACATGAAACCTAAAGAGAAGAGAAAAGTCAAAAGTAAAGCATCTGGGACTGGACTGCAAAGCTATTTAGGTACCAGACTCCTGCCGATTTAAGAACCAACATAGCTCGTAGACTAAAGCTGATTTATGATTCCCTCAGGGAATTCTGCATTTCATCACTGAATTTTCTGTTACCATAACACTTTGTCAACATCATTATTCCCTGCTTTGCACCTCTCCCTGAATTGTTAATCTTCATTCTGCAAAGTCCATTAAAAGAGACTCTCTTTTTCTTCCATTCCCTTTCATACTCTTAGAGTGCTTTGAGTACCTTGAATTTCTGCTACATTCCAATCCTATCAGTCTCCTGCAATGCCTGTAGGTTTATGGTGTTGTATATATTAAAAGATTGCACAAATTTAATGGAATCAATTTACAACTCCAGATTATTCTGATTTGGAGATGACCTATTTTTCCTGCACTTCTATAATACAGAAGTCTATGTTCAGATGGATTCATTAGAATCCCTCACAACTTCAGCAGCATTTAGACATTTCTGTCCACTACTGAGACCCCAAAGATCCTTAGCTTTCTGCTAAACAAGCACTACTCCTTTTTTCAATCAGTTTTTTTCCTAAGATTGTATTTTATTGCAAAAGAAGAGCGTCATGCAGTGCCTAAAATTAGGCAAAATTCCAGTGTTTTAACTGGACAGATAAATCTCAAAAAGAATGACCTGCCATTTCTAAATCTAAAAGCTTAAAGAAGCACATCAGGCCATGTTTCCCACCAAAGCCAAGTCTAGCAAGTCACTCACCAGGGACTAAGGTGAGAGGTCAGGTCTGGATGCAGAGGTAGATGGACACTGCTGTTACAAGGGGCATACAAAAGCACTTGGGCTATTTGAGGAGCTTCCAGTCTTTCTCCTGTCTGAATGCTGCACATGTCTGACCTAAAAGCAATTTTCATTAGAGCTTACCAAGCACAAAAACTAAGAGCCAGGCAACCCAGTAAGCTCCATGAAACACAAAATATGAGACAACGTTCAAAAGGAAACCATGTGATTTCCTTCCCATGTCTTTCGCTACTGTCGGCTTAATGGCACTGCCATTGGGTCGTGGTGTGTCCTGAAACTGAGTTCACAGACTGCACTGCAAAGGGATCCTGACTGCATCCAGAACAGCAGCACTTCCCACAGTCTCACGTGTGGCTTTCCATCACTCCCTGCTGGATCCCTCCAGGAAGGTGTGAAGCAGCAAACAGTGGTGCAGCATATGAGGTTTCAAGCCATTTGCTCCAGGAGAGAGCAGCTCTGCTCAGCCACAGCACAGGCAGGGCAAAGGAACCCTTCT
The DNA here is from genome assembly GCF_009819885.2 of Catharus ustulatus. Lineage (NCBI taxonomy): Eukaryota > Metazoa > Chordata > Aves > Passeriformes > Turdidae > Catharus > Catharus ustulatus. The sequence continues at coordinate 2,878,405 of NC_046231.1, read as the reverse complement.
TCCAACTGAATGGTCACTCATTTACATAACCAACTGCAAGACAAAAATAACAAAATACAATAAAAATACATTTCTCTAATCAAGTATGATTCTTATCTGTATCATAGTCCTAAGCAAGAGGCTGAGCAGAGCTTCTCCTGTTAAGGCCATACCAAAACCTGCTGATTTGATTTAACATGACTGCATTGAAAACAGCCAGTTATTGCTTGCACCATGCCCAACAAGGTACCTAACCACTGGTGTGCTCCTCTGCATTGGGGCAGCAGAGCCCTCAGTGCTGGAGGAGCATCTCCACACTAGTTGAGTGGAGCAGAAAATCTGTGCTTCCAGCCTTTGTGGAACAAAACAAGATTGTTTCTGTGGTGCCAGGCCTGCAGCTTTGCCTGGAAACATCCTTTCAGAGGAGGCTTCGTGATCATAAAGACACAGAAACCTCTTAAGCACTTGATTGTTTTCTTCCACTGGGAAGACACATGGGGAGATCAAGGTGTGTGGAACTACAAAATACCCATGGATCATATAGTAAAGAAATCTGCTTTGTTTCCTGACTACTCAAATTAGCTCCTACCTAGATCAGGCAGAAAAGTGATCTACTGTTAGAAGAGGATATTTTGTGAGGCACCTTGTTTCTGATGTACAGATACCAGGCTGCCAAAGCCAGCACTGCATCCACCACAACCTAGACACTGAAGTTCACAAGGAGGCCAGTGAGCCCATGCCAATTAGTGCTGCAACTTCAGTCTCTCAGAGAAATAAATTCTGCCCAATTAGCAGCTCTATACTAATAAAACAGCATCATAAACTGAAGGGGCTAAATTAATTTATTGGACTGGTTTATCTACAGGAGTACAACCTGTGAGCATGTAGGGCTTTGGTGTGTATGTAAAGAAAATACATTTCCTCTTGCGACAGTGGGGGAAGACTTAATTCCCTTAAAGTCAGCAGAGTGACAGTGGGGGTGATGGAGGCCCAGTGCCTCTGATAACAAATATTCCTATAGCTGAATCCCCTTGCAGGCCAATTAATTACCTCCATACCCTGCTGGTGCATTCCAAATTTTATTTTTATTTCAAAATCAAAGTTAAATAACTAGAAAAATCATGTGGCTGAGCGAAACAGTGACTTTATGGGTTTTAATTTTTGAGATTAAAGTGAAGTACAAAGACACACCCAGTCAGCAAAGTCTGGAGACAATAAGATGTAAAGCAATCCTCCTTCTGACCTCACATTAACACAGAAATCACCCTACAGCATGCAAGTGTCAGCCAACAACGGCACCTACTTATTTCCTGTCAGCTTGTCCCTTTGATCTAACCTGATCCTTCTTCACTTTATTAAAAACGTTCTAATCTTTTGTCTTTGATCTCTCTGTAGGATTCTTCAAAGAGCTTCAAATTAGCAAACATGCAAACAACAAAAAAAATGTACTCTGTATCTACAAGAAACAATGATGTGGGGAGCCGTTTCCTTCCTCAACACACAAGTTTAATGAGGGGCAGCATTTTAAAGCCAAAAGACGCCATAGTTATCTGTTGTTTATTGGCATTAGGGTGGATGACAGAGCCCAAGCTTTTTTACTGGGGGTGGTTTGCTCTGAAGGTGTAACAAGGCAGCCCAGCAGGGGTAGCAAAAAAGCCATGTGCATACTTCATTCAGCATGCCAGATGAAAGGATTATGTCACATTCAAGAGCAACAAAGAGCTCTGTTTAAGTTTGTACCAGGCTGGAACTGTGGGGCAGCCGTTAAAGACCACCAAGGTTTTAAATAAAACCGGACACTTTTAAGTTTTCTCCAGCTTTCCTTGCGGTAAATCCACCCAATATGAAGGGAATGTCAGTATCTCCCACAAGGAAGATCTCCAAGGCTTTAAAAGGGAAGTTTAATATATATTTTATATATGTAAAACCCATATGTCTGTTTAAAATATCTATGTATGCTTTTCTCTTATTAAAAAAATTAAGGACACCACACTTTTCTGTTCCATCTTAAACTTATTTAACAGCAAAATGTTTTCAGCAAGGAGGAGCTCTACTACAGGATCTCTTTTACATCAAACAGGTAGAGCATCATTCATCTTCTAATTTAGCTCCAAAGGTACACATTTCAAACAAAATTGGTGCTTTTTATTATTGAATACTGCTCATCTCTGAAAAGAGTTATGGGGCCAGATTAGAAAGACCCTATAGGCTACAGTGGAAGTTCATTGTGTGTGCATCTGCCTCTTACTGCAGATTCCTGTCTTTAACTCTTACTCTGTGGGGAGCTAGATCTGTAACCAGGTTGAAATGGCCCCAAATATCTTTGCCACATAATCCAGGTCACCCCAAACTCCTCGTGACTGCAGTTAATAACCCGAGGCACAGACCACTGTCTATTGAAGTCAATGAGGCGTCTTTACAGTGCCATGAAATCCTAGGTATGAATTCTAAGACAGTAAATCACCCCAGTAAAGTCTCAACCAGTGGAAATAGAAATAAGCAGGATCTACCCCAAGTTGTACATATGGACCTTGGCCAGTAGTCCTTATACCATGCTCACAGCTCTAAGATTAGAGTGGGTGAAGTCCCTGTACTCATTTTAATTTCACTTCTTTGTCATTCTAAAATCCACTGTGATTACACGTGGCAGGTGTATGGGCTGAGAACCGAGCATGACTTAGGCAATAAGATCATTATCACTCCCTGTGAATAGAACGTTATCGCTTCTGTGGTTGATTTTTTTCCCTCTTCATCAAAAGTCAATTACTGCAAAACCAGCATGCTCATCCAGCTCAAAATTAAGTAATTAATGTTTAAAAGTCCATTGAAGATCCAACACTGAGAATTATTTATTGAGAACTCCAGTGAGGCTCTAGATGATCACAGAATCATTAAGATTGCAAAAGACCTTTACGATAAAGCCCAACACTGCCAGGTCCACCACTACACCATGTCCATCTACACACTTTTTAAGCACTTCCAGGGACAGATTTCATAACTTCTATGGCAATCTGTTCCAATACTTGATAACTCTTTCAGTGAAGAAATGCTTTCTGCTACCCAAGTTGAACTTCCCCTGGTGCAATGGAGGCCATTTTCTCCTGTCCTGCTTCAGGGGAGTAAAGTGTCCTCTTGTTCTGTCCTGATGCCCTGTACTGGCTCTGGAATGCTGATTTTCCTAAGCAGCTCAGGAAGCATTGCTGCTGAAGCACTGACTACCCCACCACAGAGCTATGCCAACTGCTCTTGTGTTGTTGTGTTGAAGTCTACTACAGGTTTTGGAAAATAAAGGAAAAAAGACTTATTAGATAAAGTATCAATACTACAACACAACTGAATAGATTTGTCAAGATAGTTGGAAAAAAAAGGTATTGCATGTCTTTAAAAGCCTGGAGAAACAGCACAACAAAGCCCTTTAGTTAATACAGCAGTTTCCAAATAAATTTAAATCAACTGTAAATTGAAAACTGTATGAAAAGTCAGAGCCAAGGTCTGAACTTGTCCAACTCATTGGTTACCCACTTTACTGACCTAGAATGACAAAACTAGTGTTTTTAATGAGCCCAAAGCCACACAGATACATTCAACAAAAAACTGCTACTCCAGATTTAACTTTTTTCACAGTTCACCAGCACTTAGAACAAAAAACAACATGCTCTGCTTTTATCCTGTGTGAGGGGTCTTTCTAGCAGATCTTGTCTCTTGTGGCTGCTGCTGATGAAAGGCAGAGCTCAGCCTTTCTGGGAATTACCGCATACTTGAGAGTGTTCCAGATGCAGGGTTGCAGGCCAACTCCTTGACATCCAGCACTTCCCTCAGCTGCATCCTGCATGCACAGTCAGCTTCCAGACTCTGCAAGGATTATCCATTCCCCAGCTCCTCTCATTTCCCCTGGCCAGGGATAGCCCCTTCAGCACAGACAGCCACTATGAGCCCTCTCCACATTAGCACTTACTGGTCAACAGGTCTGGGTTCAAAATATTTCCTTTAAGGAAAGACCACATAAATCTCAAACACTTTTGAGAAATCCTGAAAGAAACCATCAGGTAAAATCCAGGGACTATGACAACCTGAGTGCAAATTCTTTTGAGAGCATACTTTTTGAAATGTCAAGTACATCCAGCAGGTTTGGGTAAATCTTGTTTTAACAGAACAGCAGGATTTTATAACTTTCTTCTCTCAGAAAAATGCATCTAAGAAGGAACACAAAAGGAAAAGCAAGGATGTAAAAAATTGTCTGGACATTACCACCCCTCTGGAAAAGCTTCAGGACTACTTTTTATCTGATCTATTTTAACAACCCCTGTGCCACAACACCAGCAAAAACTTGAACTTTTCTTTCAGAGAGGGTAGAGCAATACAGTTACTAGCGTTAAAGTTTGACTGAGCTAGAAGCCAAAAGCAAGCTCTTCTCTGCTTAATTTTCATAAATAATTCAAGCTGCTTAACCATTCTCTCTGGAAACCAAACAAAAAAATAAAAGCAGGAACTGCCAAAGCAAAATAATTTCAAGAACATCTAAACATAAACACTATACCTGAAAAAAGTAAAGAACAAATGAGGCAACACTGTCTTTTTACTTACAGAATCATGACCTGAGCACTGCAGCACTATCACTGCAGATCTGTAAGTGCTCTTTATTCCTCCATAACAGCAACAGGCTCAACTGAAGTGTTTGGCATAGTTTGGGAACCATAGGTAAAAGAAATAAAATTTGGAATTTTATTTATCTTATCCTCCTTCAAGGTTTCAGCCTAAGCTCATGGAGTCTGCAGGAACTCTGCCTGTAGCACAGGATAGTTTGGAAATTAGAACAGTCCCAGGAGATCAGATCACTGTGGCTTGGCCAAAAGGGATCACTCATTGATCATTCCTGCCAAATCCTCTTTAAACAAAAGGACTGGAAGACACCTTCACAGGCACAGCTCTTTTAAGACAGTCTTTTTTAAATCAACTGCTATACAAACATACCCCTCCATTAAACTCAAACTCACACAGTCTAAATTAAGTACATGTCCAGTGGGAATGCAATATGAATTCAGCATAATTTTCTTTAAGTATTAGATTTTTCCCATGAATATAGCAATTACCTTCTCAAGAACTCCTAAAATACTTTCATTAATTTTGATTCTGAGATGCTATTATGATTAGACTCAAATTAACATTGCAAGCGTAAAATATATCAACTTACATTGACTGAAGCATCTCCATTCAGTATTTCCTGAGAGGCTTTCATACAGAGTAGATCTTACAGGTAATGGATGGGATTGAGGATTAGGAATTGTGTGCCATTTTAGGGATATTACAAGTTTCTGCTTGCTTCAGGCACATCACTGCCTTTCATTCTCTTGTGTACGACAGGAGTTTTATCAGACCCCAGCCATGCCCATTACAATTTCCCAGATATACTTGAATGGTTTGGAATTTCTCATTACCAGAGCACAATTTATGCAGAAACCACTTATTCTTGCAGGAATGTGGGAGTTTGATATTAAAAGTAGAAACATTTAAATCAGTTCAGTGGAGCTCAAGAATCCATCACAAAGTAGCTGTGCTACAGGACCTGTGTGAGGGTGCAGGTCAGAACAGCGCTGAGGCCGTGTAAGGGAATAGCAAAGACTCAAAGGCCACAAAGCATTAGTTAGTGAGAGCCGGTTCCTGAACACACGTGGGTATTACACCAGCTCATCTTCACAATGCAGCTACAGACCCTCCCCTCGCCCATTACTCGTGGCCACCTCAAGCAGTGCAGGGAAAGCTAGCTGCTTTTAAAGCCTCGTTACCGCTCGGCTGGTGCCTGTCCGCAGCCCCTGGGGCAGTGCAAGCCCGAGGGGGGCAGCTCGGGGGCGATCCCGCACGCTCCCCTCACGCCATTTCTCCGTTCCCTCACGGCGGAGGAACAGGGCGCTGAGCGCAGCGCCGGCAGGGGGCGCCCCGCGCGCAGGCACGGCCCCTCAGGGACAGCGCGGGAGCAGCGGGCGGGCCGAGCACCTGAGCACGGCAGCATGGCGCTCCAAGCCGCGGGGAGAACAGCGTGCTTCCCTCTAGCGGGTTCTCTTCTCGTCACCCTGCTTCATGTGGAAACACTGCTCCATCGGTCCGGTCAGAGAGGCTCAGCCCACAGCACCCACCCGTCAATGAAGCCACACAACAAAGATGGGCGCTAGGGGGTCCCGGCTCACACAGTGTAGGCAGCAGCTTCCTTTCAATGCTTGTGTCTTACCTTTATTAAAGGTGTTACAGAACAATAGCCAGAGCATGCCCGTTTGCTAGCAAAGAGGTTAACAGTAGTAGAGAATAAAAGAGGATCAACAACTTATTGACAACAGGTTTCTCCATTTTTTTCATTATTGTTGCAAGACAGTGATGTTGATTAAACAGTGAGAAATCACTCCTGGAGGACACCAAAACCACATTTATTCTCCAAGTGATCCCAAACTTTTGCTTCACAAACTCTGGAAAACTTAAGATATCACTGTCTCTTCAGGAATTGTCTTCCTTTTTGGATAGCTGTGCACATAGCTTACAGACAAAACAGGAAATCTTTTACCAAGCATCAATAAACTTGCATTTTCACAGTAGCACTGGGAGGAAAAAAAAGTCTGTATCTTGCTCAAAAGGGATGAAATGTAACCAAACAACCTACAGCTGTAGGTCTGAATCTTTAAACACATTCTAGTTTCCAGCATACAGTCGAACCAGTCCAAAATGACAAAACTCAGCTCACTTGGCTTCAGAGAACCTTACACTGTGAGTGAGGCAAATGTTACTAGGGCTGCACTGTAAAGATAAAGTGAAGAAGTTGAACTCATCCATCATACCTTTTATTTTCTAGTATCAGTGACCATCTTTAAGAAAGTTGAGGGATAAGAATTGAGGAATATACCAGCTGCACTTCACAGATTAACAGCCACAGAAATAGAAAGCGACTATAGAATCTCAGGGTTTCACAAAACTAGTTTCATTTGTAACACTTGACGCAACAAGATGAACTGCAACAAGTGAAGAGAACTACACCTGTAAAGTGCTATTTTTGTTAAAAGTGGCTAAAAAAAGCACAACTACAACAGATTTGGGTACTCCGTGGTGAGATTGTCGACATCCTCCAAGTATTTCATTTCAAGCTCTGTGTTTTTTGATAAAATTGATGAGCCCATTTGTTGAACTATCATGAGATGTCACTGGAGCATCTGACTCCAGTTCAGGCTCAATTTTCTTGGCAAGTTGTTTTCCAAGCTCAACTCTGCATTTACAAAAGTAGAAGAAAAAAAAAACAGTATTAGTGCTAACAATTTACAGTATTTGCTATAAGCCATTGATATTAAAAATAGATGCCAGCAAAAAGTAACTTCCTAGTGAACACCCTGAAGTTTTACCCCTCAAAAATTACCGAAGTGTTCATTTCAGTGCCATTCATGAAAGCCTGGAGTTCTCATAGCTCATTAGCTGAGCACACAGCATAAATGACAGGACGTCAAAGCTAACATTTTGTTTTAAAAGTGAAGCAGAGTCTTTTCACCTCAGCATTCACTTGTGTTATGCAGCCTGCATTCAGCTGGCTCCTGTTCCCTGCTGAACACGGCAGTGCTCAGAACACTGATTTGTGTCACCCAAACAATGATCAGCTGAGCAGCAGCCTGGAAGCACCCCCAGCATCTATCAGGAGTTACAGCCTCACTGCCTAAGCACCTGGCATATTCCAAAAGCTTACTCCTACCATGCTCCTGATTGCCAGAATTTATAGCAGACATCAGCTTGTACTAGACAGTCTTCTATTTTCAGGTTTAGTACAGTATTGAATTATAGAATATGCTGTGGTAGCACAGCACCAAAGAACACATACAAAGATTAAGGTAGCTTAGTGTAAATGGATATTCTACTCCTGAAGAGCAAATGTGCTCTTCAAAATAACCCCTCACAGCATAAGCAGGCTGCACCTGAAAAATCTCATTCCCCTATCCTTCTACCTAAGTCTACATACACTATGTTTACAGTTCATATTACTGCAGATGAAAGAACCCGATTAGCTTCTGATAAATTTAGGTGACACAGTGACAGACTTCTGCAAGCTGCTGTTGCACACATGGAGCTCCAGCACAGCCCTCAGTCACAGATGAAGTCTATATGAAACCAAGGGCAGCTGCATACACAGACCTCTGCCAGCAATGTTGTCTCTTCAGCATAGGAAAATTAAGATGTAATCAATCTCTTGCTCCACAGATCTACTAATCTAGAGGTAAAACAATACTTTTTTGCAAGCTATAGGGAAAACATTTTCCTTCCTAGTTCTCAAAGCATGTGTTCAGCCCGCTTGACTGTCTTCCTCACTAGTGCATCTTTTTTACATTCATAGTGTTTTTCTAAATTCAGAGGTCCTTAGCCAAAATTGTTATCTACAAGTCATTATACATGACTAACCTATGCATAATGCATTATGGCATGGAAACCTATCCCCAGAAAAATCTGTTGTCATTTAAAACTATCCCATAATCATGTGTTCCAAGCATAAAACCCTTTTGATTGTCATTTCTCTAACTCATGATAGATTCAAGAAACAAACCAAGGAAACTTACCCCCACTGGTCATAACTGTTAATGTCCCAGACAACTCCTTGAACAAATATCTTGTGCTCATACATGGCTAAAAGCAAAAAGATTTATCAATAAATAAATTTATCAATTTATCAAAAAGTCTTAATTAGCATTCACAGATGTGAAATGTATTTTCTTACCAATGATGGCTCCCAGGGTGAAGGGGTTGAGTTTTGTAAACATGATGGAATTGGTTGGTCGATTTCCCTCAAAGACCTTTCAAAACAAGAGACATATTATCACCTAGCATGCTGTAAAACTCGCATCAGAAACCAGCAGGTTTTATCTTCTCTAGAGTCCACACTAGACTATTTGCATCTGCAGCAAATACAAAGTCCTGAAGGCTTTAAAGGCCTTCAATCATAGAGTTGTATCATTCCCATGTTTTTGTTTTTTTTTTTTTTTTTTTTACAAACACAACAGAAAATGTCTCCAAGCACCGTTGCTGGCTACTGTGGGCTACAAGAAGACACCCTAAAGTCACTAGCCCAGGGAGGCTTCAGAGCCAAGGTGCTGCTCACAGCCTGTTCCAAAAGTCCCACCAAGGTGCCATCGGTGCCACCCCATGCCAGCCACCCCAGCAAAGCCCTCACTGCCATGGCACCTCCCAAGCCCCAGGTACCTTGTGGGGAAGGAGCTTCTCCAGAGCCTCTCCACTCAGCCCAGCTGCCTGAAGCTCCTTGCGAGCCTCATCAGCCGTCTTCCCTTTCATCAAGGCCTCAGTCTGAGCAAGGAAGTTGGCCAAAAGGATCTAGCAGGCAGAAATAAACACAAGTTAACCATTTGCATAGCTAGAATGGGTGCTTGAACCCACTATAAGACCTAGTCTAGACTTAGAAGTCAGTTTTAACACTGTGGCAGTGAAATATGCAGCCATTTTAGCTATTTCTTCCCTCAGAGTGCCAGGAGACTCAGTTACTATTATGTCTCCAAAGACAACCAGGACAGTTTACAGAATCCTGCTCCTGATGAAGCTAGCAGCAAGTCTCCCAATGGCACCAGAGGAACAAGAACTCCACACAATCCTTTTCACTCAGTATAGTCTATGATTTTATCTCATACTACACCATCTCACAGAAAGCCAGGTGCAAAGATTCAAAGGTAACCAGCTAAGATGCAGATGGTAAACTAAAAACTGGACAGGTTAAAAACATTTGTGTAGAAGGCCATCACCCCAGCTATACCATTAGAGTCTCCAAATTTTGTCCTAGAATTTAATACTTGAAAGCTTTATCAGATGGCATCATATCAGGTCTGAGAATTTGTTTCTTCCTATTCTCCAAGAACTACATTCCTTACAATTCAAGGAACTTTAAATACTTAATTGCTCAACTCTTTCCAGCTTCAGTAGACCCACAGGAAACACCACTGAGCTGCCTCAAGCTGTCACTGCAATTACCTCAAACATACCAATGCATTACATATTACTTGCAATTATAATCTAGATATTTAAAAATCTGGTGTGAATGTTGACAGAGCTTTTGTGTATAGCTTCAAAGGGACATTTAGAAATACCACACAATGCAATATACAGTAAGCTGCCATGCCTTGAGCCACAAGAAATATGGTGCCCTGACAAAGGACTTACCTTGTGATGCAAGCCATTTCTGATGGGGTGCTGGGTCTGCACTGGAATCAGGAAGTCACAGGGAATCATGCGAGTTCCTGTTAAAAAAAAAAAAGCCAGGTAAATAATCCTGCAACAGGTAAGTCTTAAACCTTCACTTTTCACCTCACTTTGAGTTACTGGCAGACTGAGTCATTTTTAGAAGATTTATAGAAGAGCATTATTATTTGCAGCAGGGAAAAGTAACATATAGCTCAGTAGTTTCAGCTTTATTTGACCTCCTTATTGTAATTAAAACCTACATCTTGTAGCCTTCACAAGCCACTAATTAAAACCCCATAGCAATGTGATGTTTGGCTAGATAGGAGTCCAACCTCTAAACAAGTGCAAACTGCTGACTTGTGCAGCTTTGTAACCATTCACACTTTAATTCTAGGATAAAGTATTGAGCAGTTTATTTACCTTGGTGAATGAGCTGGTAGAAAGCATGCTGCCCATTGGTGCCAGGCTCTCCCCACACAATAGGGCCAGTGCTGTAGTCCACACGAGAGCCTTTCTTGGTAATGTATTTGCCATTAGACTCCATATCACCCTAAAGAAGGGAAGGGCAGGAACACTCAGTATCAGTACAAATTTCCACACATACTTCAGCTACAAGAAATAGTGCTTGTGTATAGAAATTTTCTAAGCATCAGGGATACAGCTGCTTAATTTACAGACATCAAGATAACAGAGGTATGAGGGAAAGGTCTTTAAGTGCAGAAATAAGCTGAAATCTATTCTTGGCACCAGTGTCTTCAGGCAATTGACTACAGGAATTAAGTGAGTGCAGTTTTATCTGACACATTCAGAACAGTATCGTATCTCACTTGTGTGGAAGCTGTGCTGTGCCAGCCCTACCTGCTGGAAGTAGGCAGCAAAGCGGTGCATGTACTGGTCATAGGGCAGCAGGGCGTGGGTCTCACAGCCGTAGCAGTTGATGTACCACACCCCCAGCATGGCCAGTAGAACCGGCACGTTCTTCTCCAAGGGAGCAGTGTGGAAGTGGTTATCCTGCACCACACAAAGGAAAGTTACACTTCTGATAAAGCAACTGCCATCCCTCCCAACTCCTAGATTGTTTTTATTGTTGTGTTGATCCAGTGAGCTTCCCACCAACTTTCATTTTAATACCATTGAGGATGACACAGAGCTGAACTTTAGAAATCAACCTGCCTTCTGTTTCTTTATTAACAACTCCAAGAGGAACAGATCTGAAATGGGCATCCCACACTCACCATCCAGTGGGCTCCTGCAAGCAGGCTCTCAAAGTTGTCAAAACCTAAAAATGGAAAGAAGTTTATTTGTATTTCCTCTTACAACTCAAACTTGATTTTTCTTATAGAGAACTGTGAAACAGTTTTGATCCCTTGTATGCAGCAAGGCTCCCAACTACTAATCAAGTTAAAAGCTGCACTTAGACTTCTCCTGAATTTTGCATCCCATAAGTCAAACATTGGCCTATGCTTAATGCCCAGACTTCAGAGCAAGTCCAACTTCATGAAGCATAATTCAAAAACCTTTGCCTAAAATCCCCATTCAGGCAGAATGAGCAATCAGAAGGAAAACAGGAGCCTTTAATACAGAGCCTGCTTTGAGGCCACATAGTTTTTTAGCAATTTTGAACACTTAATCAGAGCCAGTGGGAGACACATTCCCCCCAAAAAACAAGGCAAGGTTAGCACAGCAGGGATTTCTGCACTGGTGTAGGAGAAACAGCTCTAATAAGATATTCAGAAAGAAAAACACTACCCCTTCCTTCCCTGTTCTCTCAATTCACCTGAGCTTTCTTTGCTTTATAATTAGGGTATTCAAAATCTCCATTCACTTTCGCAAATGAATAGCTTCACTAAGGCTTGCCTTCCCTGCAAAAACAGAAGTCCTGATTCTTACATAACAATTGGGAGGTGAAATGTTTGGACTCAAAGCAGCAGCTCTACCTATAGTCAGGCCAGCTGTGGGAGTTGAGCAGTCTAAGAGAGGAAGTGCAGATGGGCTGGCATGTCAGCAGTCAGCACCACATTTGTCTGACAGCAGCAATGAACAGTTTATTGCAGATGAAACAGTAAGTGCCAGACTTGTTTATTTTGCTCTTGTAAGAGATTTTTCTACACATGAAGACACCTATTTATATAATTCCAAAAAACACCAAACCCTATGTTATTCTTCTAGCCCCAGTCTAAGGGAATTCTAGCTTTTGTCTAGAAAAATAAATTACATTATAACTTTAGACTTTAAACATCTGAAAGCAGTGATAAGGGAGCAAATGTAATCATCAGGCCCCATAGCCAACACAAAGTACTGGGAACAAAAAGAATTAGCAGCAGAAGGACAGAGTTAAGGACGCTAAACAGAGCTCTCATATGCAGAACCAGAGACAGGACTCCAGTGATTGTGTGTGTATACTTACAGGCACTAAACACTACTTCAAGCTTGGGAATGCCAGTTGCAAGGTCTGATTTTCAACACTGACACAGCTTTATATAAATCAGGTACTTTTGGTTATGTGACTAAAGCAATGCAATTTGACTACTTGTCCAGGTATGAGGTAATTTCCAAAACTATTTGCAATACTAAAATATCAACACTTCTGTTACATTCCAGATCATTTTTTAGCACCCACATCCAACCACTCAAGAGTAGGCAGCAAACAGTATTTGCCCCAAATCTGATTCACAATCCACTACTATTAATGCACCCCAGTTACATTCCTGAAGCAAACAAAGCAATTCTTAGCATGACATCACAGGAGTACCTACCAATATGCAGGGCAATGGAGAGACCAATGGCAGACCACAGGGAGTAGCGGCCACCAACCCACTGCAAACAAGAGATGGTTGAGATAGAGAAGTGCAAGGCTTTTACATTCAAACTATTAGAAAACAGCAGCATGTGCTTAGATTGTTCCCAGTAAAATAGATACTCTTTCTGGTGACAGTTCACTGTGTAAATCTGGCATAGTCAAGGGAACCTGCACTTCACAGTGCACCCTAATGAAAGCTTTTTTTTAGTCTGAAGTTATCCTACTTGACCAATTTTTAGAACATCTGTTAAGTAGATAGCTTGACTCCTGTTCACTTCCAAATCCTGAATTTTCAGGTTGTATAAGTGCTTTCATAATATCACTCCTCTACAGGGAAAGCCAGCTTCAGCAAAATTCTGACACTTGGGAAAGGTAACATTCCAAATAACTTCTGAACAGCAGTTCATTTGTCAGGCAATTAAGTCAACGAGACATACCCATCTGTTTCTAATTATGTATAAGGACCAAGACTAAGGGCAGTATACTTAAAATATGCATCTGCTACAAAATCTCCAATCAGGCTCTTACTTCTGACATCTGACCTTTACCAGGCCTAGGTTATATACCATAGACACCAACAGGCAAATGTCACAGCTTATAATAACTACTTGAATAGAGCAAGAAGCCAAGACTATCTCCTGTTACTCAACAGCTGATTGGACATCTAAGAACATAGACCCCTCTTCAGACCTTTGACAGGAAGATTTTAACAGAATGGGCAAGAGTTCTCAATTTGCCTTTAGTTAAGGGTTTTCAGATATTTCAGTGCACTGAATACAACCCCTATAATTTAGGAGTTGCTTCTTTAGAAATTTCTTCTAGAGTTTCCAGACGTCTAGTCTGAATCCTCTTACTTGCTTCAGAAAAAGCTAACAGTTAACATCTACCACATAGTATCAGACTTTTACTTACATCCCAAAACTCAAACATGTTCTCTGGGTCAATTCCAAAGTCTTTAACTTTAGGCTAAAATAAACATGAAAAAACACCATAAGTAAAACCACAGTCATAAAAAGCTTTATACCAAACAAGCAAATACAAGTTTGGTATCTATTAAATAAACAATCCCACAACTACATCTATTTAAAAAAATGCATAGCATCCATCACAAAAAATACATTTACATCTCCAGAAATAGTTATCACTATTCACTGTTAAAAACCAATGGCATACATTCATTTTCTGATGAATCTAAGTGGCCATATAGTTAAAGCTGGTCTGACATCCAGTGTACATTTACCAGAACTATAATGTCAGTCCCTGACAGCCTGCCAATGACTGCAGTGTTCTAATTGCTGCCAGTCTCTCTGCTTCATACTTTTGCATGAAGTACCACATCAGAGTGTGCTCACCATAAGCATTTTTCAAACTGCGTGCACTATTTCAGCTCTTACCTGAAGTTCAGAGCAACATTTGTTTATGTAACTCCATTCACACACAACTTAAGCAATTAGAGGTAACACCCATTAATAATAAGTCATTTCAAGCACAAGAACTCAATTCCAGATTTAGAGCTCTAGCAGAAAAAGTACACATCTATAATCAAAGTCCAGTGTTAGTACAGTTAAATACTCTAGAAGTGTTTCAGTTATTTTGAGTAGAAGAAAAAGACTTTCCTTCAAGAGGAATGCTAAAATTTGGTATTCAAGCATCCCAAAGGATAGGCTTCCTTACTACATTTTAAGTTAAGGCTGCCTTAAAGGTACATAGGAAAAATTAACTGGATTGACTATACTTACAGCATTGGTAGACAAGGCAACAAAATGCTTGGCCACAGTTGAAGGCTTAATAAAAATAAAGACATAGTTAGATCTAGAATGTTAACTATTTTCATTTCTGGTTATAAAGCTGATCTGTTATCATTTAAACAAAATGCTGTTGACTGTCATCAGCTATCAATTTGAAAACTTATTGACATTCAGTGTGGGATTTAGCAGTAAGAGAACATTGTGATGATATTCCCATCAAACCCTCCAGCAGCATTCCCTCCAGAGGGCGGCACACCCTCTTCTTCAGGGCCTGTTACCAGCCTGGACACCAGCACTGCAGCTCTGGAGCAGATGGTGCTCAGTGTACACCCACTGCCCTTACAGACAGGAGCAAAAAACCAAGACAACCAGAATTACTGATAAATGTCTTTCAGGTGTTCTGGTAAACAAAGAATTGTCTGAACAGTAGGGTAAGAAGGAATTTCAAAGCCCAGCTTTCAAACTAAGCACAGGTACCCTGACTGGAGCAGGTTACAGATACTTAATTACCTGAACTGGCAGTAACTGCTTTTTTTCTTTTAAGAATTAGAAATAGGAGAGAACGAGCCAAATACTAGGTTTCTATTCATAGCACAGCCATCTGCCATAGAAATGTCAGTGTACCAGTCCAACCATAGTTTCATTTGTTTTTAAAGATTTGGCAATAATTTAAAGGCAGCACCACACACACTACTCTTGTATTTTCATTACCAGTAGTTCTACAAAATTATTGGTTAGCTCTAAGGCAAACACTACACTATTACCTAACAGACAAGATTTGGAGAACAATGCATGAGAACCATTTATAATGAGAAACTAGTGGGTTATCATTTTGTTTGGACAAAGCATTACCAAAGCACTAAAATGATCTAAGTACATCATTTTCTATGTTTGAGTAGTTACTGGTTCTGCTCCAAAGCACACAGAATGACCAGGAAAAAATTGCACAACAAAAACTGCTGCATTCTGTTACTTAAGCTACACATCTTAGACTTACATCATTAGCTGCACGCAAGAACCACTCTTTGGCCGTTTCTGCATTGGTGATGGTTTCCTGTGTGGTGAAAGTCTGCACAGGGAAAAGCAAGCAAATAAGTAAAACACTGTTCTTAAAATGGAAACAACTTCAGGTTACTAAAGCATATGTTCAGATAACCAGGGCAGAGTGATTCTAGAAGTTCATAAAACACAATATAGCTAGATTTACCCATCTAGTTGCAAACTAGTATGTATCTGAAATTGGAATAACTATTCTCTATCTCCTGCCTTTCCACTCCCCAAACTGTTCTGCAAAACCTTGAGACTAAAGTCATCTACTTTAGTCTTTTACTAAAAAATTAAAACTTTTACTGTTCAACAAAAAACTACTAATTGAACATCTAAACAGGATAACCCAGCTGGACTGTCCTATTGTCCTTCAATTCCTGCTTTTTCATGGAAGAACACTCATTTCTACCAAGACTCTTGTCATAACTTTTCTTTTGCTGATTAGAAGAAAGCATTTTCCTGCTTCATGAAGTGTGCACAGAAGTTCAGTCATGCAGTTTTGCAAGTATCTACAACCATTCTGATTTATTCAGCCATCAAAATTTAGCTTTAAGGGTGAACACTAGATTCATCCTACTCTCATCCATCTCCAGAAATATTTCATTATGAAGCATAAGCCTGTTATGGGAAGAAAAAAAATGCCATTCATCCTCTTCCAAATATATCCAATTATCTAAGTACAGTCTGGCAAACAAACTCAAGTGTTACTCTTTCAATTTGGCTGTTTTCTAAGCCTTTGAACCGTGATCCCTGGACTCAATTATCCCAAGTGACCATTAGTATTACTTTGTGCAGTTTCCTTATTACTCCATAAGCTGTTGCTTGGCTGCAGCAGTGCCAAGATAAGATAATGAGCACTGTGCAGAGCATGGCCAGCACATGTTCATTTACTGCACATTGTCTCCAACAGCAGAAAGGTTCTACTGTGCTTTACAAAGGAAGGCGACCCAAGTTACATAACCATGAAGTCTGTCTCCACCTCTTTGCCCTGCTCAGACAGAAGCATGCCTCAGAGGGATAGGGCTGCTGGCAATTATTGCTTACAGAGTAAGTTCTCAGCAAGGCAAGACTTAAAAGCAGCTATTCAGTCTGTAATCAGAAATAGGTGTCATCTTATGAAGTACCAGCAGACTATCTTTACCTCTTTAAGTAAAGCAGCTTAGTATTTATAGTGCTCAAGGAACTCAGCATTTAAGTTATTTAGGTGAAGGTGTTTTGTGACTACCCTATAGAATGGAGATTCTTAAAGTACTTGCAATTCATTAATGCAGAAAGTACCAGAACACTTAACAAGTACACTGTACATAAAGGACCAAAAGTCCTTTTAGAATGAAATAATATCCAGAATTCCAAAGAAATAACTACATTGGATCCTACACTCCACCTACAGAGAACCGTAGGACAACAAACTCTTGTGAATAAAGCTAAAACTTGCAGTGATTGAGAAATAAACCCCAGACAACATGAAATTGTTCATGTATCTTATTTAGGTTAACTCTCAGCACTTGACTTACAGATCCCCAAGTATTTCAGCAGCAAGACAACCTCGTACTTCAAGTTTAGGAAGAATCACAACAGGCCTGTTTAGGAATAAACCATGCTGAAAAACGCTGATCTAGATATTCCTGTGGACAGCCCTCTCTTCTGACTGAATTCTTCAGAGGCAGAGCAAGCCACAGGCAGTGCTTGTATCAGACATACCTTTGATGCAATGATGAAGAGGGTAGTGTCTGGTTTGAGTTCAGCCAGGGTTTTGGCTATATGAGTACCATCAATGTTGGATACAAACCAAACACGAGGGCCGCCCTTGGAATACGGTTTCAAGGCTTCAGTTACCATCAGAGGGCCCTGGACAGAAGCCACAATTAGATTTTATCCTCACTGTAAGCATGTACACAAAGATGGTCAGGGTGTACAGAAGTCAAGGGCTTACCAAGTCAGAGCCACCAATCCCAATATTGACCACATCAGTGATTGCCTTTCCAGTGTAGCCCTTCCATTCACCACTACGGACCCTCTGCGGCAAAAAAAAAAAAACAAACCACAATGACCATTTTATTCATACACTACAGTTACTGATGTTAACCCTGGAAACAGGTTTTGTTTTTAGGTATTGTTATAGAAAGCTGACAAAGACAGTTTTCAAGCCTCTAGACCTTCAGGCCTCCGCTCAGAGCTATCTTCTTAGCTAGACATCACATTATGTCTAAGATAGAAGTAAAAGCACACAAGAGCAAACACTTGATGAAATTGAAACTCTCCCCCTTCTGTGTGGACTGCTGTAGCATTTGCAGTGTTTGCTAAGGCAAGAGACATCTATTCAAAAATTAAAAAAAACTTGGGCATTAAACTATGTGCAACAAATATTTGAACTCAAAGCAGTACTTCGAGTGTCTTTAATTGGAAAGAGCTTCATTAACTAAACTGGAAGACAGTCTGAATAAAACCACAGAAATAAGAGATTTATTAGCAAACTAAAATTCTAAAAGCTCTTCTCTTGCAAGTATGCTTTGCATTAGGATTTATTTCTGGGTTGCACCTTAACAGCACATGAAGTTCCCACTCTATTCCTGTTCTTTAAGCATCACTAAAAATTCCAAACAAAATTACAATTATTAACAAGCTCTACATTGAATTTTGTCCATCATCCACCACCCATACATTCAATCTGTTCCAATCACAAAAGCAATCCTTCTGGTATCATGAGTACTTCCAAGTACATTCTTCAATTCTAAAGCAATTTTTCTACATAGCACATGCTGATACTTGCTCTCCTTCACTACAAATGTTTAAGCTCTTAATTTTTTCAAACAAAAAACCCCTTTTTAGTAACAGCATTCCTGTAACCCATTGATAATATTGCCAGAGTCTTAAAATCCCATCTGCTAAGTCAGTCAATTGAAACTAGCATCTTTGTTAGTATTTTCAAAGAAATTGCTTAATATGATTTTTATTTTGCAGAGAAGATACAGCTGCAGCAAAGTGATTCACATGTTCTGATAATTGAAACCACAGAGCAACCAAGAGGATGGCACCAATGAAAACTCTTGTTTTGCACTACCAAAACCTTAGTCACCTAGAAATTCTATGGTGGCAGACACCACAGAATATCCATGGCATTCAATTCTCACAGCATACGAGGAAAGTACCAAATTCACACCAACTGGTGTCAGTTATTATAGTTTTGGCATTTATCATTAACAGAACAGAATGCAAGCTCATTCTGCACAGGTTAGAAGTATGAGCTGGCAGTGAAACAGGGCACTACTACTGGGTAAGACTCCTCACAACAGCAACCAAGCAAGCCTAGGTGTCCTCACAGCCTTGTTTAAAATGCATTAAAACTACCCAGGTGGGTCTTCTGCAAACAGAATAGAATCAAAGTAACTTGACCTAAAACCAGAAGGCCCTTAAAAAACATCTTAAATAGAGCATAATCAAATTGCAATTGAGCTGGGAACTTCTACTGCTCTCCTAATTTTACACAAATGTAAAGAGGCAGTTGCTACCTGGTGCAGACAATTAGTTGAAAAATTAGCAGTAAAAATAAAGCAGTATTTGAATGGTACTTAATTTACAAGACTTCAAAAGTACACACAAGATTACTGCTCAAAGAGCAAGATCTAGAGAGCTCATTAAAGAAAAATCCAACTGGAAACAAGGGGAAAAAAATGGAATCAATAAAATCAGCTCCAGCTCCATGCTTGAGCCAGAACTACTGTAAACCTCAAAGAAGGACAATTCATGTGAGCCAGTCTATAATCAACACTTCACAATCCACATGTAAGAACCTGGTTGGGTATAGGACAAATGTATAAACAATAAGTTATGGTGGTACTATACCTGGCAGAAGTGTTTCATTTTGTCCAGCACTTTGTTTACTTCTGGAACAACATCCTTCCCATCCACAAGGATTGGCACATTGGAGCGATTTCTCAGAGCAATGTGAAGCACAGCTCGGTTCTGAAACAAGGGGAAAAATATCAAGATGAGGCTCTTTCCAAGTTACACCCCAGGGCCTCAGATGCCTCATCCAGAAGGCAGTACAACCATGAAGACTTAAAAATCCTTTAGATTAAGTGGGATTAGTAGAGCAGTGTTGTCAGTGTGCGTACATACACACAGCAGTAGTTACCTCAATCACCCTCTCACTTCACCGACTCAATGCAGGGGGCTTACAGCAGCACAATATACAAAGTAATAGTTTACCTGGGGAAAAAAGGCTCAAAATCCCTTTAAAAGCATTTAGAGATTGAAGCTCAGAATCCAGCAATATTTACAATGCAGTGATCTTTATTTGGCATGCTTTAGGTACACAAAAATTAAATTGTTTCTTATTGATGACAATACTAAAAAAATCAATTACAACAAGCAGCTGGAGTTATTTTCTCAATTATCCTAAGTAGTCTATTTCATATAGGAAGAGACATAATATAAACATTTGACAAGAAAGGATACAACAGCCACATCCCTCTACTCATTGCCCACAATTAAATGCTGCCTGAACACTTGCACACTAAATATGTAGGCAGTGGTTGTGCTACAAGAAAAAAAGAATCTCTTAGCATGCACAATTTTATGTTACTTCTTCACAGTTACACATAAGTCAATGCACTAAAATCTGGCCTGTGGTTCAGTTGTTTAAGAGTTTAACAGTTATAATCCAGAATGAAGGAATTAGTCAATAGTAATGAACAAATTTAAATTGAATTAGTCTGCTCTACCTCACTATTTCTTACTACAAGGAGAGGCACTCTGAGACAAAGACAACATAGAAAATATGAACTGCCAAGTTATGATTTAAATACCAAATGCTAATTCAAAAATCATTGAGTTTGTGGTTACTGATTTGGAATACAGAAACCTCTTTCACTTGCTTATTAAAGTATATCCACTCAAATTCAGGGTGAACAGAACTTTTTTCTTGCAGCACTCAGGCATGGAATGGTGTTTGGTAAGTACTGCTCACTACCAGCTTAAAGGATGCTTTGTCTAATCAAGAGAAGGTCTACTTGACCTGATCTCTATGGTTAAAGCAGAAGTATTCTCTAAACACAGGTTGTGAAGACTATCCCATGACGAGTGGTCAGATGAGTTACCTTTTAATGCTCTTTGCACCATATCAAGCTCCAAGTTCAAACTCGTCAGGGACAAACTCCTGGCAGTGACACACATGGGTGCACTATAAAGAACTTTCACATAAGCACACAACATGCAGCCAATGCCTGCAGCACCAAATACAGACAAGTCTAAAATACTTCAGACAAATATCCAAGGAATGTTCTAAAGCAGATCAAGAGCAGTGGACGAGTCAGTTCTTGCCATCAAGAAGCTCCCTTATGTCTTACTGCTTTAGGTTTATTCATGCTGTCTGACAGCATCCTGCTTAACACCTGACAATTTCACACTGTCCACATGCTCCTATTCCAGAGCCAAACCAACCTGGTTTGATATTCTACACAAACAGAACAATTAGGCAAACCTTAGATAAGTAAACTTCTGATTTGGAAAGAAGTAACTGAGAAACAGCCTAACAAGAGGTGTTTCTAGACTTGCAAGATACATGAAGTGGTATCAAGACATTAGGAAACGAGGGAGCTAGCAGCAGAAACCAAACACATTAGAGTTTGATATTGTGTTTAAGTGCTTTCTGTGAAAATTGCACCTGAGACTTCAACTACTACACCTGCTCTCAATACACAGTGAAGAACAACTCCATAATATGCAGTTAGACATGGGCAGTGACAGGCAGTATCAGACAAAACAACCCTCTAGACAGATTTAAGACTCCTCACCCTTTCCCTGCCTTTTTTTTCCAGTAGCTGTATCTGCAAATTGAAGGCATTAATACAAAAGGAACAGGAACCATTCCTCCAGTGAAACTGTATCTGCTTCTGTGTTTTTTACAAACGTGAATCATTCACAAACAATACAATGTCCAACAGGTGAGTTAATTTAAGCAAACAGCTTGTGCAATAGCTAAATCATTCAACAGCCAACCCAAAGGAAATACTGGTTTCTCTGAATTTGCCTCAAACACACTAAGTAGCCCTAATTTTTAATGCAGGCTAATCAAACCCACTCTACCGTTTTCATCCTATTTTTAATATCAGCATAAGTACAGTTGGCTTTCTATATGTTTTAGTAAACACTTAACCATAACTGCAACCTTCAGATTTACAAAAAGAGGAAGGTACTCATCCTCCTACTGAAATACATGGCTAATTTCTCAAGATTGTTTACAGTCTTGACTGTTAAATGCACCCAAAGACAAGTAGCATCACAGCACAAAGCAGGTGGTCTTACACAAGCCTCCCTCACACCCTCTAGGCAGTTTACTAAGCTTTATGAACACTAAAGCCAGGCAAAAGCATGTAAAGGATACCCGGAATGCAGTATTCTGCTCCATGCCCTTAGCAAGGCCTAACTCATCTTCCTCGCCACAAAAGAGGGAAGAGAAAAAAAATACCACAAAAATCTCTAAAGATGAACTGAAAGAAAGTGGTCTTTTTAGTAAGAGCTGTAAAATTTCTCTTTAAATAGTGCAGTAAACATCACAATCACTCAGGATTTCAAAGGAGTATTTAAAGTAAGTTTTTTCAGGACTTTGCTTACACAGATGCATAAACATCCGTAATACACAGGCACAACTAAAGTGGAAAAAACCATGGACAGAAATAGCCTTACCTCAGTGAAGTTGATCTTCTCGCCACTAAACATGCGCTCTCTGGCACTTTCCACACCTCTTGACTTTGCCTGAGAAAGGTAAATATAGATTCCTCTTAAAATAGTGGAAGTCAACATGCATTATAAAGGTCCAGCTACATTAAAGAATATGAACATTAAACACAAGACAGGGAAAAAAATTATGATAGATTAAAAGACCAAGTAGATTCTAGGTTAGAAAAAACACTTCTCTTTTTTAAAAGCAAGTATTTTAATGCAGATATGCATTGAAAAATGGCTTTGTAACCCAGGGCTAGACATCAATGCAAGAATTTGAATCCTGCCAAGATTTGTAAACAGATGCCTTTTAACTTGTATGTTAGTTAATGCTTATAAACAGTGCTAGAATAGTGAGTTGCAGGTAAAAGCTATTTTGTTCATTAATGCAATATTTTAAATAGTTACCAGTTCTATCAGCATTTTCATCACTTCTTCTGTAATAAGGTTCTTGGAGTAATCCAGTAAGATATCCCCATGATCAGTATTCAGGGTCAAGCTGTCAAAACCAACAGGTTGTTTAATTGCACATTCCTGAGGGGTGACTATTTTAAGCAAGACAATGGTAACTTCGCTATAGATTACAAAATAACAGGAATCCTAATTATACTAAATCAGTAAAGAAGATGTGAGTGACCAATTTGCCCAACAAGTTCCATAAAATGATTTTTGAAAACCCTGTTTTTCAGCAATCTGAATTACAGTGTCCACTTTCTGCTTGTGAAAACCCAAATACAATGAAGTATATTTGGTGCATAGTTGAACAATCACATTGTTTCCACTGAACCACTAGCCTAACCCTTCAGAATACAGGCACTTGTAGCTTCACATCAGAAACGGTAGCCCAGCAGAAACCAAGTGAGCCCATTTGTATTTACTATCCTTGTATCTATGTGATAGGTTCTGTAGTTCCTCTAGTCCTTCATTATTTTTTAAATCAATTTTTCTTTGCAAATATTTCCAAACAAATCTATACCACTTCTCTAACTGAAGAGCTGAATTCTGTAAGTCAGCTTTTGATAAAAGCACGTTTCTCTCCCTGTTGCTCCACACACCCCTCACAGGAAATTGCAGCCACCCAAATTGTCAGTGTTTCTGCCTTGTTCATTGTCCCACCTGCTTCTTTCTCAATACCTGAGCACAGAAACATGCTCTTATTTTAGCCACCACACATGCCAGAGCCCTCACAGGGACACACACAACAGCACAATTGTTATTTGTACATAACATGACAGAGCAGGCAGGATTCTTCAAAGGAAGAATAGAGCTGAACTTGCAATAACAGTAATAACCAGCAAGGCCTTAACATTTCAGTGGTTTCATTTACTGTTAGCTTCATTAACTGTTCATTAGCAGTAACATCATTTTTGTGGTCCTAAGCACAGTCTTAGAACCATGTTTCTCAATTAAGTGAGAACACAGACAAGCAAGGAAAAGCAGTATCAGTGCTGTTAGGCACCCCTCTCCTCAGCAGGCTCCTGACACCCTGACCACCCAGCACTAGGATCCCTGGAGTATGGCTAGCTAATGGAAGGACTGGTTTGGCCCACCTACCACGATTGTTACTCATAGATACAGCACACAAGAAAAATAAGAACAAGTCTTTGATATTTGATGCAATTTATTTACAGACATCTCAGACTTGAACACATTTCACTAATGTGAAAGACCATTAGCATACTAACACTCCTCCAGTTCAGAGAAGAACTCATGAAATTCTCCTCTTTTAAGCTGCAGATGATAGCTTCTTCCAGTGTTCTATCCACAAAGAAAAGGATTTCATGTTTACTTGACATGTCTTCCACCTACAATTCATTATTTTACATATATGAATGAAATCAATCTCACTAGACCTAGGAGACAAAATATCTCATGAAATTATGGCTGGATTCCAGCCATTGTTCATTTGAAGAAACTGCAGAGATGCCCAAGACTTTTCAGGCAAAATCAAATCAAGTAATGACTACCAGATTTAACTTCCCACGCACAAGGTGGAGCACAGAGTGTACAATGTAATCCTGTGTTAAGCCCTTCTCCCGAGGGATCCAGGCACCCTTTGTTTAATAGAAGCCCCAAAGCCTGCAGCTGAGCTGTGTTCTGCCCAAGTGCCCACTCTGCAATGCAGCAGCTCGTGGCAGTGCTGCTCAGGGGGGGACAATAGCCTTGTCACGTAAGCCACAGCCACTTCTATGTGATGCAGACCTTAACCTGCAGCACCTCCATGATTTCATCTCCCATCACATTTTCCATTTATACTGGTGGCTCTTATCCTAGATAATGGACAAGCCAAGCAGCTGGAGCGTCATTCTTGCACTTTATCTGCATCAGGGGTACCCTGGTATCTCCTACCTGCTGAGTTTTACGATGGCTGCATCATATGTGTCCCAACCCTTTCAAAACCAGCAGTTTCCAGTGAACAACCCATGTTGATAAGAACTCCTGATCCTACCTGACCTTACCACCTTGGGTGGTAAAGAAGGCAAAGATCTCTTACAGGTGTGACTATACTCCTTATCAGGAAAAAAAAAAAAGGACAAAAAGAAGAAATTATCTTCTGCATCAATGTTACATGATATGATGCAGTAAGTGAGTGTAAGGCTCACTACAAATAATACTAAATAGATACTTGTGCCCAGATATAAAATATTCAGATTAAAAACTACTCGCACCAGTCTGAAATTCCTCAGAAACCAGTATCAGGAAATACTTTCACCTGGGTAGAATTTCTCTTTTCCTTCTAAAGGAAGGGAGCCAATGATTTTACAGCAACATCTAGCAGAACTGAAAGATATTCATAAACCTTAATTTCACATGAAGGAAGTTGCAAACCACACAGAGCCATGTGGCCAAATCTCCAGACTACTTAGCGTTCCAAGAGATATTAACTACCATCCTCCTGCTGATCTGGCTCAGAGTGGCCAGCACTGCTAAGAGCACCAGTGAGCTGTCAGCTCTGCAATTGTACTTTGCTACGAGGAAGTTCTCCTAGACTAAAATGAGACTGCTTATCAGGAAGCAGGACAGAAATAATTAAAAGAAAGGATTAAGATAGATGAAGTAAACTTAAGACACTTTAACTGTTTACTTTTGGGCAGCACAAAAGGACAGAATTAGGAGAGCTATTTGAAATAAATAACCTCAGTAAAGACCACTTCATCAAAAAACTGGAAAACTCGCAATGGGAACTAAGTCTATTAGTGAGGATCTAGCAGATTTATTAAGCTATTACTGATGAATTTCTTTACATTATAAAATGCCCTGTTAAAAGGGCCAGGCGAAGTCAGTATTCCAAAAAAATCTAGCATACTTTTTCCATTGAGGCCATATACTGATACGCAAGACTTCAAATACAATCTTTAATTACAAAGTAAGAATTTCCTAATTAACTCAAAAGGGGGAAAAAATCCCTTTCCGCAGGACAGTAATGAAAAGCTTGAAGCACGCAACAAGTCTTATCACAACACTCTAGAACGGAGGGTCAGTTTATCTCTTTTACTCAGGCTCACTTTAAAACTCAAATCTGGGATGCAGCTCATAATATTAGACTTTTCCGATTGCTGCTATAGTGTAATAACGTAACCATACATGTGCCTTCCCAGCATACAGGAAATACACTGTCCCACTTTACAAGATGAAGGGCTGAATGCTGTCACGATGCTTCCACTTGTTACTTCCTCCTCCATGCGCTGCAAGGCATTTTCTGTAGCGGCGATGGCGTGAGGCGAGGGAAGGCTAAACCCCCTCGCCAACCCCGCTGCCCGTCTCAGGGCAGGGTCGTACGGGAGGAGGGGGCTCACAGAGATGCGCGGCCCCTCGCGATTCTATCGCGGAGCTTATCATGACTAAGCACGGGGTGCGAGAAGGCAGCGAATGCCGCCCCACAGTGCGGCTGTGCGAGCGCAGCGGGCGCTGTGCTGCCCGGCACGTACCCTGCTGCAAGGATGAGTCAAGGGCAGGCGGCGCGGCCGCCCCTTGGGGGCTGCGAGCAGCTGCCCCCGCCCCCGGCCCAGGCCCCGGCGGCGCTCCGGCCCATGTGCCGGGCCGCCATCAGCCCCGCCGTGGCGGGCACGGCACCGCGGGTCGTGGGCCATCCGCTCCCTGCCGGCCCCGCTCCCGCCGGGCTGCGCGGGGGGAGCGAGCGGAGCGGGGTCACGGCAGCCCTGCCCGCCCGGGCCCGGCCGCACCGCGCCGCACCCCTCCCGCCCAGCGCGGCCCCGGGCCTCGTACGCGGCACCCGCCCGGCGCGGCAGCCCCAGGGCCCGCTGCCCCGCTCAGCCGCGGGGCCACCCAGCCCCACCTGAACTTCTGGAAGCGATCCTTGTCGGCCTCGAAGAGCTGCCTCAGCACAAGCTTAGAGGAGTTGGCCTTGTGCCACTCTACCAGCTTCTTGAAATGGGGGTCGCCGGACAGCGCCATGCCCGTAAATCTAGCAGGGAAGGCGGAATGAACCGAGCCAAGCTCACGCTGCCGCTTCCGCTTTTATAGCGGCGACGCGGCCTCCTGCGACCGCCCCGCCCCGGCCGGGCCCGGCCCGGCCCCCTCCCCTCCCTCCGCCGTGGGATTCCCTCCGTGCCGCGCCAGACGGGGAGGAGCGGCCTGCGGGTCCCTGCGCGGGGGCGGCGCTGGCGGGGAGTGGGGCCGCGCTCCCGGTTGTAGCTCCCGTGTGAGGGAATCGCGGTTTCCCCGTCACGGCGCAGCGCTCCCCGGGGCCAGTGTCCGCCCGCCCGCGGCTGTGTGGGGCCGACAGCCGCTGCTCGTGCGGGGGCGCGGTGAAAATACCGTCCCGTGTCGGGCTGGTTTTACCCCCAGCGCTCGGAGGCGGCCTCAGCACCAGGCGGGGACAGGGCTGCGTGACATCCGCGCTCCGACAGCCGCGCACCGCCGGGGCAGCGGGGCCGCCCGGTGTGCCAGACTCCTGCCCGTGTCCCTGTGTGCCAGACCCCTGCCTTCATCCCTATGTGCCAGACCCCTGCCTTCATCCCTATGTGCCGGACCCCTGCCCGTGTCCCTGTGTGCCAGACCCCTGCCCGTGTCCCTGTGTGCCAGACGCAGACCCCTGTCTGTGTCCCTGTGTGCCAGACCCCTGTCTGTGTCCCTGTGTGCCAGACCCCTGTCAGTGTCCCTGTTGCCCTCATCCCTGCCTGCCACCCCGTCCACCACACCTGGCTGAGCTCTGGGCAGGCTGGGGCAGGCAGAGCAGCAGCTGTGCCATCCTTGGGGGCAAAAGCTGTTCTGGGCACAAAGCAGGATGTTGTTTAAACATGGGTGTATAAAGGAGTTTGTCAAATTCCAGAGATTGCATTCTGCAGCTTAGGGGAGCAAATCCCAGTGAAATCATGTTTTAAATACCTAAGCCCCTTTATGGATTTGGGCCCAAATCAGAGTCACAGAGCATGAACTTGACTCGGAGCACTAAAATCACAGCCCAAGTCTTAAGCTGAAGATTCAGCATCTTGTCCTTGCCGCAAAATAAAAAACATTCATAACTGATCTTTAACAAAAGTCCTTCTATACCTCACTCTTGCTTTGCTTCTAAAGTTTGCTTTTTCTGACTTAAAACAACCTTTTAACAGAGCAAAAAATTTTTCTTCAGCAAAATAAATCTTAATCACTTGATATATTCTCAGGTTTTTTTTACATTTTTAGAGGACACTCAGCCTCGCCAGTCATAGGTTTGGACAACTTTCCCAAGACGAAGTTTCTTCTTTCATGCCACCCAAATCTATCTGGCTATTTCTCAGTGCATGTCATTCCCTGCATGCCTTCATGTAAGACAGGAAAATAAAATGGCAAAACTTAGAGTTGATTCCATAGAGGAGAACATAAGTGCCCAGTAGGTCTTTAAGAAGATGTATCATGCACACTGCCATGTCATCTTTGCATATTTTCCTTCCTATCCAAAACCTTTAGGATAAAACCCTGAATAATCACAGGCCCTGTTCAGTAGGAACTGTATACCAGTTGTAACCTGTGATGCAAAGTTCTTTGACTTAGTAAATATCTCCTATTAGTCACAGGGCGAAAGCAAACACCCTTTTAAAAAAAGTTAATCTTACTGACAGCATTTGATATTCAACCATAAAACACTCCTGACTCACCTGTCAGATTTTTCTCAAATCAGGGGAAGCAGAATTCATTAAAGTGTTCTTTCCACATCCCTATCAAATCCAGGAGTCTCATACACACATTTTCCCAAGCTTCTCTGCTGTTACTAGCAGTGTTACTGTCGCAGACATTGTTCTCAGAGCACTTTCACCTCTTTGTACTGATCAGCCAAAGGTCTGCCACATTTACACACCAACAATCACTTCTGCAGGTCCTCCCAGCTATCCTCTTGTTTTAAAAATTATGATAATGTCTCAATTTTGCACCAACTTTTCCACCTTTATTATTTCAAAACTGGCAATTCACATCCTGCCTTTCACTGTAAAATTTGGATGGTGTTTGAGCTGTTACTCTCTTCATGTTCAGGATTTCACAGCCAGGTTACAAGACCTTCTAAAAATTTTTTGACAATTCTTAATTCCTCATTCATTACTTTACTTCTTTCCTCTGGCCACTTCACTTTTCCACTTTATTTCTAAACTATAGAGTCACATTAGCTTCTTACTGCTCTGATCACAAGAATTGTTATTATTGAAATAGTTCTTTCCCTTTTCACACAAAATATGAATCCCATGGCCTTGTGCAGCACAGCTGCTCAACTGTATCTCAGTCCAAGTCTGAATTTCAATTCATTTATTTTTGACTGAGACACGTGTCAATTTTATTTTCCCTTCCCTGTCTTATTTTATCATAGTCCTTGCACTACTTGAATTATCTCAAAATCCTCTATATCTTAAACCTCAAAGATCTTCAAGTTTATCTGACCCATTCCCAAAGTAAACAGGAATTTGTTAACTTTACATCCCAAGTGTGCAAGCATTCTTATGCTTAATTGTATCTGTGCAAGAATTTGTAGGTTCGGGTAATCAATAAGGTAATTGATAATCTATTGATTCTGGTTCACAGTAGGGACAAGCTGACTGTGACATCCCAGCCTGGCTACCAATTCTACCTTCTAGGACACTGATTTGGTTACCCATAACTAATATGCCTGCTGCTCACATAATGTGTATTCCATTGTCTTTCTTTTGTAACATTTTATTCTAAGATTTCGAGATATTCTTTCTCATTTCACTAACCTTAAATTATATAAATTGTCATCTTTCATATTTTCTTTTCTTAGACTAACTTCTTTGGCTCCAGCACTTTCTTACTTCTCTTTTTTCCCTAGAATGCAGACAGTTCTAGAGTTCAAAGTATTCCTGCAGCAGACTATGCAAATTTTATGACATATGAGGAAGATAACCAGGCCGAGGTCCTGATTCTAATTCTGAAAGAGCACAGGACAAGGTTTGTGGCAGTTCCAGGAGCTGCCTGTCTCTGTAAGCTGTGCAACAGCTGAGCACCACAGGGACAGCAAGGCCTTGTCCCCAGTGAAAGCACCAATTGATTCCATTGTGGAGGTCCAAGGAAGGTTTGGACTGGGCGCTCAGCAGTTGGACCAGCTGTTCCTCTGACAGCTGAGAGCTGCCACACTGATTTCCCTCAGGATTAATTTTAAGACAGCTCTAATGTAGATGGAAGTGATAATATAAAATAATCCCTTATCTCATGGAAGGCAGAGAGTGAACATAGAGGTGCTTCAGCTCCTGCAGGATAACCCACTAAAACACATTCCCATTCCAGAAAAGGCCAAAGGCTACCACAGTGAGGGATGACACCCTTTGGGGCTAAGAAAGGGCATTTCAGTAAAGGATATTCTGTAATTGATGGAGATCAATTTTGTGCCAATAGGGTACAATGGTGGATTTACCATTCCACAAATGCCAGCCTCTATTAACAACAGCTGCACAATGACCTACTTATAAAAAAAGGCAAGTGAAAATTCCATTTTGGAAGACAGCTGCCTAGAAATTAATATTTCCAAATTAATGTGGAGAGCCTAAATACTACTGCCTCGGGCACTTATGCCAGAAAGGTTAAGTAGCACATTTAATAGATAATCTCTATGATTAATTTATCAGAAAGAATCAAGTGGCTAATTTCCCCTAATTGAAATTTTCTGGCATGTTAAAAAATTTTCATATATAATTCCACTTCCATTTAAATCTATTGTACCAACTTATTATATGAAAGCAAACAAACCTACAGTCTTGAATTCTGCTTTCTTCTTCCAGTAATGGAGCAAAATACTTGCGTGGACACATAGGAAATAGTAGAATGGATTCTGCTGATAAGTGACAATAAAAAAGGGATCAAACATTCAAATCCAGTCCCTGGTTTCAAAGACAAAGGACCCAGATTTTCAGAGTGTTTCACAGCCATCAGCTTTTGGTTTAGCTCTGGGACAAACCTGACTGCAGCTCAGTGTGGGGAACTGGGTGGCCTGGGGCTCACTGAGAGCGCTTTGCAGAGATTGGAGCAGCTGTGGAGCAAAAGCACAGAGCAACCCGAGGTCAGGGAGCTGTGTCACTGCACTAACTCAGAAATACTTGAGCTGCTGGTCTATACCTACATTTTAAAGTATTTCTAATAAAGTAAGTGTCCTGCATTTTCAAGGGTGGGATGTCTTGCAAGGAGAGGTAATTTTTTTTCAGACTGTGATGTTCACATACAAACATCTCTTCAGATGTGGGTGGCACAGAGAGAGCAAACTTTATGCTAAGCACAGACAGGAGGAAATTGCTACGAATTTAACTTTGCTAGGTAAATCAGTTAGACAAAATGAGGGGGGGAAAGAAAAGGGTACCTGCCACATGCAACAGTGGAGGAAACTTGCAAGGGGAAAAGTAGTACGGGTGTTACATAGAGCAGAGAACAGCAGTCACCCATTTCCTTTGGACCACGAGGTGATTTCTGTGTGGAAAAAGTCATGTACTGTAACATCAATGTCTCCATTATATCCATGTTGTCATTTTTGTTCCCGGACTTGTCTTTTCAGAATATTTTTAACGTCTTTCTTGGTGGTCAGGAGAGCAATCACAGGTGGTGCTAACTTTGGTTAAGGCTTCCACTGCTAATTCTGTGTTGTGTTGCTTGTCTATTGTAATTAATTTCTGTATGAAATAATTGTTTGGTTCTAGTAACTGCATAGTTCATATAGTCCTTATAAGGACTTTTGATTCATTAGATAAAAGAAAATTTTGGCATGTTCAGGTTTAGGAAACATAGATATTGGTGGATCTTGTGCAGAGTTCAGCACCTCCAGGACTTTGAACTCACTGTCCAGATTGGCACTCCTGACACTTGCTGCAGAGCAGTTCATCAGGCAGTGCTGAGAAAGTGAACCTCTGCCAGGTTCCTGGTGAGTCACTGCAACTGGGACTCTACACGCCCAATCCCAGGTCTTGCTCCACATCTTTTGGACTTAAAAGTACAGCTGTCGATTAGACTCGTGATAGGTAAACATGTCTTGGCTAGAACCGTGTTTTTAATACGCTTTTTATCTATCACAGGTTTTACAGGTTCTAAAACTCACGCAGAGAAGTTCTGCAGATTACACTCCCTACTTTCACCCTCGGAAGGGTGGGGGATTCTTAAATATTCCTGTTACAGACCTGCCGGGTGTCGGCAGACTGCCCTGGGCAGCAGCCCCCGGTGCGGAGGAGGGTGCAAACAGTGCGAGCAGAGCCGGAGCCCCGGCCCCGCTGTCCCGCCTGGCCGCGCCCGGCAGCGCAGGGCAATTCCTGTCGGGAAAACGCCGCCTCCCGGGAGCGGCCGACGGGAATCGCTGACAGGAGCCGGGGAGCTCGGCAGCTCCGAGTGCGGGAGCGCGGAGCGCAGGGCTGCGGAGTGCAGCGTGCGGGAATGTCGAGCGCGGGGTGCGGAGTGAGGAATGCAGGATACAGGGTGCGGAGTGCAGGATGCGGAGTGAGGAATGCAGGATACAGGGTGCGGAGTGCAGGATGCGGAGTGAGGAATGCAGGATACAGGGTGCGGAGTGCAGGATGCGGAGTGAGGAATGCAGGATACAGGGTGCGGAGTGCGGGATGCAGGGTATGGAGCGCGGGATGCGGAGTGTGGAGGTGCGGTGTAGAGTGAGGGGTGTGGAGCGCGGGATGCGGGATGAGGAGCGGGAATGCGGGATGTAGATGCGGAACGCGAGATGCAGAGTGCGGAGCATAGGGCTGCGGAGTGCAGCGTGCGGGAGTGTCGAGCGCGGGACGCGGAGTGCGGAATGCGGAGTGCGGGATGCAGAGCGCGGGATGCGAGATGCAGGATACAGAGCGCGGAGTGCGGGATGCGGAGTGTGGAGGTGCGGTGTAGAGTGAGGGGTGTGGAGCGCGGGATGCGGGATGAGGAGCGGGAATGCGGGATGTAGAGTGCGGAACGCGGGATACAGAGTGCGGAGCGCGGGATGCGGAGTACAGGATGCAGAGCTCGGGATGCGGAGCGCGGGATGCGGAATGCGGGATGTGGAATACAGGATGCAGAACACAGGATGCAGAATATGGAGTGCGGGATCCGGAGTGCTGGGTGCGGGACGCGGAGCTCAGGATGCAGAATGCGGGATGCGGAGTGCAGGATGGGGAGCACAGGATGCAGAGTGTGGAGTGCGGTATGGGGAGCACAGGATGCAGAGTGCGGGATGCGGGATGCAGAGTGCGGGATGGGGAGCACAGGATGCGGAGTGAAGAATGCGGGCTGCAGAGTGCAGAATTCGGGGCTGCTGTGCGGAGCGGGACCGAGAGATGGCGGTACCGCACCGAGAATTCGCCACCCGCCTGTGAGGCCCGCCCGGTCCTTCCCTGCCCGGGAGCTGCCAAACGGTCCTGAAAAGGAATTCTGAACTCCCCTGCTTTCGCTGTTTATACACGCGATGGTACTTTTGGATGCCATCAAGGTGGCCCATCTCCTTACCCACGGCAGGTGACGGGAGAATTCGTGGTTTCACTGGGGGTTCTCTTAAAAAATAAACATTTTGGAAAGATGTTACCCTTAAAATACTACAGATTTGTCCAAAGCATGAAATTATTTCATATATTAAAAAAAACCTCAATTTCTGAGGTGTGAAACCTTCTTTTTTTAGTAAAATATTATGTTGGTTTCAGCTGGGGTCGAGTTAATTTTTTCACAGTATGGAGCTATGTTTTGAATTTGTGCTGAACACAGAGTTGATAATATTGAAATGTTTTGGGGTTTTGTTATTGCTGAGGTTACACAGAGCCAAGACCTGTTCTACTTTTTGTACTGCCACACTGGGGAGGGGCTGGGGGTGCCTGGGGGGTTGGGGGGACACAATCAGGACAGGTGACCCCAACTGACCACGGGGTATCCCACACCTTATGGCATCAGTATGGGAAAGGGGAAGGAGGAGGAAGGGGTTTGGAGTGATGGTGTTTGTCTTCCCAAGTCATGGGTCCAGGGGATGTGGCCCTGCTCTCCTGGAGGTGCTGAACCCCTGCCTGCCCAGGGGAATTAATTCCTTGCTTTGCTTTGCTTGTGTGCACAGCTTTTGCTTTCCCTATTAAATTGTCTTTATCTCAACCTAGGAGTTTTCTCACTTTTTCCCTCCCCATTCTCTGCCTGATCCCACTGGTGGGAGGAGAGCGACCCCTGCAAGGGGCTTGGGGGCTGCTGGGGTTAAACAAAGACAGCCTTTTATCATAGAACATGGAATCAGAGACAGTGCTGAGCTGAGAGGGACCCATTGGAGCCATGCAGTCCAACTCCTGGCCCTGCACAGACACCCCAACAATCCCACCCTGTGCCTGTGAGTGCCAAACTCTTCTTGAGCTCTGGCAACCTCAGGGCTGTGCCCATTCCCTAGGGAGCCTGTTCAGTGCCCCAGCACCCTCTGGGGGAAGAACTTTGTTCTGAGATCCAACCTAAACCTCCCCTGGCACAGCCCCAGCCATTTCCTGGTCCTGTCCCTGGTCAGGAGAGCGAAGAGATCAGAGCTGCCCCTTTGTGTGATGGTGAAGACCCCAATGAGGTCAGACCTCAGTCTCCAGGCTGCTCAGGGCTTCCCCTGCAGACCCTTCCCCATCCTCCTTCCTAATTTGCACATTATTTACCCTAAATTATAAGAACAGGCAGCTTCCCGGGGAAAAAAATACTTAAAGTGATGCAAACCTTTACATTTCTGCAGAACAGCCAAAAATGTCTCTGTTCTTCTCTGGAGCATGGAACTTCTTCAAACCCTTAAGAACACTACCTAGCTTCTTAGCTGTGAAATTTGGGATCCCAAATACCCAACACAAGGCTTCAGGCTGCAGAAACATCCTGCTTTGGGTACTGCTGAAGTGGTTCAGTCTCTCCCAAAATTGTTGTTGTTCCTCAAGGATAACTTGATTGAAGATCCATGGAGTTCACTACTGCATGAACAGTTAACATCTCTGTAAATACAGATAGGGAACACACATGGAGGAGCATCCCAATCTCATTCTTTCTGAAAAACATAGTGATTCCATGCTTTGGTTATCAGCCCACAAGATTAATGTAATGGTAACACTTTATGTGAATGGTAATGAGTTAATTAACATTTCTCAAAGTCCTAGAACCTCAGATTAATAATGCTCTGGAGTATAAAGACATAATATTATTTCATTGAGCATTTGTCATTTAAAAAGCTCTATGCCTAAAGCTTTAATCAATCTGTAAAGATGACAGCAATTTCCTTTTTGTCACATTTAGATCTTGTCTCTGCTAAGATGCATAGGTAGTTAAATCCTGCATTTCCTTGGAGAGGAACATGGGTGCCACTGTTTATATGATCATGGAAGGCAAACCCAGCAGTAGAATCCTACGCTTGAGAAAGTTATTTTATTAAATGCTTTTCCTGAGTTCACAAATTGTGACAATAAATAGCTTCTATTAAAAAAAAATCTCTTCAGTTAACTATTGTTTTCCTAAAGCTACCAAGTAATAGAATTCCTAAAATGTCTTTTTTTCTAACAAAGAGTGCTATTTTTTGTTAGGTGAAATAAGGACGAGCTACCAGATATAAATCTGTTTTCGTAGCCCAGTTCCTCTTTATAGACAATTGATTTTAACCATTAACCATGTAGGAAATTAATTTATAATTTTTAATTCTATCAGAAAGTAAGTAGATTATTTTGAATAATAAGCACACAACCAGGAATTTTCAGTAACACTGCTACAGAAGGCAGAGCTTTTAATGGTGGTCCAGAGCACTTATTTGAGTAGTGCAAAATCCCTTATGTATGTGTGACTGGAGGCTAAAATTTCACGGTCAATTAGTGGCTGTGGCACAGACATTACTGGGGCAAGCCAGGCCCACTGACAGGTAAACTCCTTCGGAGGTATTTTTAGACACCACGTGGAAACTTCGTCTCGTGCAACCCGGTGCTTCTTCCCCTTTACAAGCAGTGAAGCTGAAATAAAATTTTTACTCTTATTTTAAGTGTTTGGAAGAAAAGCAATGGTGACTCCTCTGATTTTTATATCACATTACGTTTACAGTTTCAATTTACTAGTTGTCAGACTGGCCCATTTAATATTCAAAGTTACTATTGCTGACTTCAATATGAAAATGAAGATAAATTCAGGAAATGCAAGCAATAATTCTGCTCCTGAAGCAAGAGCCAGAGAGCGTATTCAGTCCTAAGTGATGACACAAGAACGAGACAAGCCAGCAGGAGAAAGGCTCATCTAAAAAGAAAGCAAGCAGGGTTTTTTTATGTAGAAGGGTAGCAAAGTTGTTAAAATATGTGTACTTTTAGGTTACATTCACAGTAAAAACAGGATTTCACCTTGCCCAAGCCTGGTTTGCAGGTTTGTGATCCAGCTGTCCTGGTCTTGTTTTCATAAGGTGACTCCACCAGCTGGGGAAATGGGGTTCTGCTGAAAACAATGGGGGATTCATTCTGCTGTTAACTGAACTACATCAGTTCCTATGAGTTTTTCAAGTAATTGTTATATTCATTATTTGTTGTATTAGCATTAATTAAATATTAATCATTATAATTATTCATAATTATATACATACTGATTTTGCATATATATACTATAGAATAAAGGTCTTATAACATGCTGTTGAGATTAAATGCTACATCTTTCCAGATTAGAGGTATTTTTCACAATGAAAATTCTTTAATACAGATATTTCAGTTACTTTGGTTTCTAGGAAAAATAATTTTTTTGCAGTCACACAGCCTGGTCTCCTCAGCTAAATTTAACACAAAGATGTTCAATTAAATTTTGCTCGCATTTAAAAAGCAGCATGACTAAACTCTTTGAATATATTCCTTATTCTACAGTCACTTTTCTAAATGTCCCTCACTGCTGCAGTGAATAGAATACACATCTGAGGATGAGGGATTCACAGCATCAAACAGGAGGTGACTTTAACTGTTTTGGTCATGTGCATATTAATTCAAAGTTCTGGCAAATTCCCCATGTGTGATATTTCAACTGCAAGTCGAGTCCCTGAAGGGAAGCAAAGACAGCTTTAAGGCACTACTCACACGCAGCTCTTGGCAGCTGACCCACTAAAGCAGAGCTCTGAGGCTTGGGCTTTGCACCACTCCCATTTCTGCAAGTGGTTTCCTTCCTCCTCTCTTGGTGGGGCTCCTGCTGGGAATATGACCCACATCACTGGAATAGACAGGGATGTGCCAGCCTGCATCTGCTACAAAACAGACTAAAAATACCCCCAACTGGACAGTGTCATTTGGTGCACAGCAGCACAAAGCCTGGGAATGAAAACTGGGCTGTCAGCAAAGATAAATGATGGTTCAGCTGCATGCCAAACAAATCTCAGGGTCTTAGAAAACCCAGAAAAAAACCACCTGATATTCTGTTATAAACCTAACGTCTCAAGATTTATCATCATTGCAATTTAATGAATTTGCATCAGCGAAAGCATAACAAGAATGTCTCACCCAAGTTTACTATTAATATTTTAAGAAATGAGCCCACCTTGCAGCTTGTTTCAGTTCAAGGAGTTCACTGGAAATGTAGATTTTGTTCTGGAAGATGTTACCTTCAGGTTGACATTATTTCCTCTGCATATCAGATGAGCCTGATTCTTTTGCCAGTCTCTCTCTTTAAAATCCCAGTCCTATAGACTGAGTCTTTTCAAAAAGATCTACAAGTTACTGCTGTCCTTTCTATTCCATTTGAACTACCTGCCTGTTTGAACTACCTGCTTGTTTGATTTTGCTTGTCTGTATTATCAGACGCTTGAATTTAAAAGGCATGGTCATACAGGGGGCAAAAATTACTATACTGCAAATAACTGCAGGTTCTTAAATTCCAGATACAATTTCATACCTCATAATTCATTATACTATCCAATTTTTCAGGGGATAAACTCTCCAGATCTTTGCATTTTTGAGGTATTCAAATTCTTTTTTGAATTGGATTTTGAGGATATTTACGAATATTATTATCATTAAATAAATTGCTGACCTTGAAACAACCTCCCACCTTCATTTTATGTAGAATGGAAGTGTGATTAGATACAGAATGGAATCATACTAACTGCAGGTGCTGGGTCTTCAATGAGATATATGTGCAAATGGATCTCCCTGTCAGACCTGCACCATGATTTTTAAAATCATTAAGGAAAAACATGACTGAAGCTCACAAGCTTTTTCTAGTGCTACTATAGTAATGGCTGAAAATCCCCAAATTACATGTACAACATCGTGCAGCTGGAGACAAGAATTTCTGTTCATATGTTTTCAGAAAAATGATTGCAGACTCTTAAAAACATAGGGTGCAAAACCACCACAGTTTGAACTTATTTCTGTTATTTTCTGTGCTGCTTTGCCAATTCTGCATGTACAGAAACCATGAGAGGGAGAGAGAGAGAGAGAGAGAGAGAGAGAGTTCCAAAGTCTCATGAGCTTTTTTTTCTCAGGAACCCACCATTCCTAGAATTATAAGATGAAGCAAAACATGAAATTGCCTGGAACTTACAATCAGAAAGGCCTAAATTAGCAACTCTGAAGATGGTCCTCCCCAGCTCCTGCCAAGGAAACGTGTGTCTAATGTCCAAATCTGACTTTTCTGTAACAATCCCTCTCTGGGATCACCCTCCATACACAAGCAAGAGTTTGTTGGTTTAACACAGGGGTCAAGCTCATGTTTGTGGGCAATTATTCCAGGAAATAGCAAATGATGCTACCGTAACAAATCTACAGATTGTTTATTCTCTACAAATGGTATTGAGCAGATTGGGGGGATACATGTGCATGTTCTACATTTAATTTAAGAACAAAATAGCAGAAGTTTTATTGCTTTTGTGACTATTTATTTCCTATATGACTACGCATTTCAATCTCTTTTCTTCTCCTTTTTCTTTTATGCTAAATCAAATGTTTGTCAACTACATCACCGTGGCTGAAATATTTTCTCATTAAAAAGGAAGAAGAGCTTACCCTGTATCCTATTATTTATTGCCTTCTTATCTTCCAGCTCCTTGAATTACAATGATCCTTGAGATGTGATACAGTGTGTTGACACTCAATACCACCATCAAAGCTTAACTTCGCAAGAATTATATAATATCATTTCCTTACTCTTGGAATTTCAAAAGAAAAACTAACATATGAAAACTCAACAACAGAAAACTACTGATGTATAGAATTTGTATGGCCTATGATCACTTTGTCTTCTCTCCCTTATCTTTTAGTAACTGGTGGCTTGATGGGTGCCTAAAAGGATCTGAAATACACATATTTGACTTAGAGTATCTTCACTCATTACTGTGAAATGAAAAAAAGGATGCATCTAAAAGTACTGTTTATCTTGTCTTTGAATTATTTAGCAGTGCACACACAAAAGAAGATCTCCCTTCCCTCAGTTGTCAGTTGCTACCACCGGGCTGTTGTCTCACAGTCCCCCGCGCTCACAGATGTGACAACTCACACAAGAGTTGCATAATTCATATGTGCAGTTCTGGTGGGACTGATGGATTGTGTCCTGCCTCTCACACCAGGCACAACTGGGATCTGATAGTCTGATACAGACTTGCTAGCTTATTCTACCTTCTTTTACAATACTGCAATTGATTAGACATCATGCAAAAGAGCTGGGAACCACAATTATCAATTTCAACAAAGCTTCACACAATTTATATTGACAGATGAGTTGTGACCTTTGGAGCCCAACAACAATAGAGAAGTTTGCATGTGCCTCTTGAAGCAGGGAGGGCACAGAATTTGAGACAGGAGATGCAGAGAGCACCATTAAGCAGTCACTCAGACATCGAGGGCATCTCTCTTCCTGGTGCAGCTGCAGGATCTCAGTTTTGTGGGATGCCAGAGAAATAACTTCTGATAGCCCTTAATTTTCAAATGTGGAATTTCTAGGCTGTGAAAAGGACAACAGCAGAGTGAACCATAACCCCTGTGAGATCTGCTTCTGCATCCCTGGCACGTGTCCAGCAGTGCAGGATATCTGTACCTAATAACACACTTGGGTACCATTTTTGCTGAGAAGGCTTAAAGAGCAAGCAAAAAAACAAAAAAAAAATGACTGGGCACTGTATTATGAACTTTAGTGATGAGGGGGCAAGTTGCTCAAACCTGGTATCAGATGTGAGGAGAGCCTGGCCCCACAGGACACCAACAATACAAACAAACCACGTATGCTCTTGGCAGCAGTCACTGAGAAAGTATGAAGGCTTTGGAAGCCGACTAAACAAATCAGGAACCTGAAACCAGCCAGTGAGGTCACCTATGCTGGTTTTCCTGTTGGAGCCAGAGGAAAATGGTCCTCAGCCAATCAGGCACTGAGGGCTGCACTCTCCCATGGAAAACAGACGAGCCTGGGTTGCCAAGTTTTAGTAGGTAAGTCCCACTCTTCTCTGTCAACATCCTGAATGTCTTCATGGGACAGACAGGTGGCCAAAGCTCTGCTGTGGCCAAAGACGGGCTCATGGGCATCTCCCATTCCATGATGTCAGCAGGAGACCTGGCCTGGTTTGGCCAGGACACCCAGAAGAGCTCTGCATGGCAGGTATAGCAGGAGTCATTGAGGAAGGAAGCACTGTCAGTCTCACTGCTTGGTCCTGTCAGTGGATTCCTGCCTTCCTCTGAGGAGATTTCTTACATCTCAATCTCAGGCATAGATGGATCTCTGATACACAGTGAAACACTGAGCACTGAAGAAATTAATGAGGAATCTACTACACTTTATGTTATCGAGTGTTTCAGCAAAGTTTCATCCATGGAATATTAACTTATATGTTTCCCTGTTATCCTGCTGTTCAAACTACTTTCATGATTTCATGTTCTCAATTACAAAATTACTCTTTATTTGGCAGTGTTCCACAATAAAAATCTGTATAGGCAAAAGGTAATAACAGTACCCCTAAGGCAGCTGAAATGTAGTTGCCTTTGTTACAGTGTCCTAACAAAAACTAAGTCAATGCAATAGCATTTGGGCCCCTATCCAGTCCCCCTGCAGCAATCTATGTTGCAGGAATTACCACATGGAAATAACTTAAAACCACCATTTAGGCTTCTTTCTATACCCCTTTAAATATTTATGTATTTTCATAAACATGTACTATTTTTGTGTATTTATATTAACATAAGTAAAATTTACTATTCTTATGGTAAAACATTTAGTACAGACTGCTAAAATAACAATTTTATATCCAATATAAGGTATTTACTAAAAAAGTCGAATTTTGTTATCTGAAACACACACAACACTTTAGTAGAATCAGTTGAACAAGGTCAAACAAACACATAATTTGGTAGGTAGCCTCTAATTTCTAACATTTAGTAGAATGTACACTATTTTTTATACCTGTTTATAAATGTTCTAGAATTCATTCTAAATTTTATTTCACTTCTTCCTAAATAGTATTTAGACTCTATAACAAGTCCTTAATACCCTATTTGTAAGTGGGGTCAGTTACATAGATTAACATTTTACTTTTTGTCAAACCTTACTGTGCCATATACTTAAATGCCAAATTAAGTAGAAAAAAAATCAGTCTAGCTTTCATTCCCACATTTGCAGCATATCTGTTTTAAAACAATATTCTAAGTTCTAGTATGACTGAATGTCAACAGTTCTTTTGTCTCACAAATACTCTCTCAGCACCTCTGTGTTTGCAACATACCTTGAACGGTTCTAAGGCAACTGCTAATGCCTTACTAATAAGGAATTCATGTTCATTTGTTACTAATCAGAATGATTTTTTTTTAAATGTAAAGATTTTGCCAGTATCAAGATGGCCATGCAAACTATTTTACCACAGCTGGCT
Organism: Catharus ustulatus; assembly: GCF_009819885.2. Classification (NCBI taxonomy): domain Eukaryota; kingdom Metazoa; phylum Chordata; class Aves; order Passeriformes; family Turdidae; genus Catharus; species Catharus ustulatus. The sequence continues at coordinate 2,836,671 of NC_046231.1, read as the reverse complement.
GAGAAGTACATTTTTGTGGTTTTGCAAGCTGACTCCTTTTTGTGAAAGTTTTCAAAATAAGAAGCAAAAATGAGATCCCAGACATCTGAATCACCAGACAGTCAAAAAGAATTATGCATATGTTTAAATATTTGACTTCCTAAAGCAAAAATATGGCATGCCAGTGACCCCTTTGTGTGTGCAGTTGGGAGCAGCCCATTCCAGGCTGCAACAGGCAAAGCATTTACATCAGAGCCTGGTCCTTCATTCAAGCCCAACTGGAAGTCAATTTTTTAAGCAGAACAACAATTTAAAACCAAACACATCTTCTTCTCTGGACTAGGGACACTGACCTTATAAATATCTGAAATTCTTCCACTGCCTGTAAACAAAAATGGACTGCAGGCAGTCATGATCATGTGTCACTCTGACAAAACACTCTTACTCCTCGGCTACTTTTTGGAAAGGTTGTTTGCTGTCAATCAAGTCACAAGTTCTGCTTATAATAATGATGATGACATCAGACCTGTAGAAGAGAAGATTAGTATGGAGAGTCTAAATATATAAACCAGAAGGTCATGGGACACATCCAGTGTCAGCTGAAGTCAGTGGCCTCTGTTCAGTTTGATCAAAACTGGACTGATCCATGCAGGATTAAGAGGTTTATATACTTTATATATTTATTTATTTTCCCTATAACCAATATGGCTTGCAGCCTTGTATTTTTTTAAGGTGACCTGGATCTTTGATTTGTCTGACAAGAAAAGGTGATTGTCCCTATTTTTATTTTTAGGTGGGCATTTATAGCCAGACATGTTCCAGAGTGGGACTGGCCCTGTGGGGGTGCAGGGCAGGAACTGCTCCAGGGAGCACTGGGGGCTCTGCCCACGCCTGCTTTTGCCAGTTGGTGCTGTTTCCAGAGGCTCTGGGCAAGAGGCCAGCTCGTGTGCTGAGTCCCAGGTTGGACACAATTGTGGGGCAGGGCACCGAGGCCATAAAGCACAGGTCAGCAGCTTTCCTGGCGGGCAGCAAAGGACGAAATTTAATTTGTCTGAAATGGGATTTTCGTTGTCCAGAGCTGCAGGACAAAAGGACTGCTCTCACCCTGGCAGCTGGAATGGATGATTTGTGAAATGTATTTTTAGAAGCCTGATTTGCCTACATGTATGCCTGCATTGTCTAACACGCAGGCAGCAGGAGTGGGTCAGGCTGTGGCCACGAGGGCTGTGACACACTGTACAGCCTGTACAGCACAGCCCCAGCCAGAGCTGTGTGCTCAGCTCCACTGCACACACAGCCCAACACCAGGGCAGCACTGCTGCTGCTCATCCTGCACTACAACATGCTCTCACCACAGCACTCACAGTAATTACTAACCACAACGGGAAAATCACTGCTGATACAATGGGACATTAGTGGTCAAGACTGTTTCCCAAAACCACCCTGGGTTTCCCCACATTTCCTTTTCCAAAATGTATCTCCATCTGGTTAACAAAAACAACCTCCTGTGAATTAGGTTTTTCCTTTAACACACTCTTTAGGGATTATATTACTAACGTTCATCCTCCTAATCTTATCCCACACCTTGCTGATAGGCATATCCTTATTAACATCTGCACATGGCTATTGTGCCAGGGCTGTTTTTTTCCCAAGCTAATGATTTCTTCCTCCTACAGCCCATGACATTGAGTTGCACTCATAATATGTTTCAAAGCTGCTGTCCTCTTTTTTAAACAACATTGCTACATTTTTTTTTTTTGTTTAAACTGTTCACTGATTTCCTTCCCTTCCTATTCAAGGGAGGTCTTGGAAAGCACTTTACACATATATGTAACATCAATGGGGAAAACATAAATATGACTGAATACATCTATTCTGTGCTGATCTACATAGGACTTTACTGAATAGTTATTCATACCACCATCTTTCACAGTAGAATTCACAAAATTTAAAAAGTAGACTACTCAGTATAAATATTGCAAATATTTAGAAAAATAATTTGAATGTACAATGTCACAATAGATACCTATGCCACCTTGAGAGTTTCCTCTTTATTTTGCATTGGTTATTATACACTCTGTTGAATTGCATATTTTCATGCTCTGTTTATATCAGGAAGTGTGAACTTCCTATTTATTTCACAGTCTGTCTAAAATTCCTGCCATCTGGTAAGACATACTAACTTTAGAGCTATGATTCTTACAAGTCCTTTGTGCCTTTATGGTCTCAATCTATAAATTTAATCTGCAGTAAATTTCAAATGAGATGTCTGCTCATTAGAGATAGTTATGTGCTAAAAGTTGTTATACAGCACTGTAAAAACAACCCCTATAACAATATGTAAATAAAACCAGGGAGTCAAAATAAAAAAATATGACTACTGTGTGTAACTCCACTGTTAGTGTTAGTGACAGAAACAATTTCTGCACGTTCCACTGAATACAATTAAATCAGTAGGATAACAAAATAGGAGCCTATTTGGACACCTCCAGAGAGTGTGAAAGGACACATTGGTATTGAACTGTGAGACTATGCAGAACAGATTTCTGCCTGTGAACACAGTGCATTTTAGTCAGCATGGCTTGTGCAGTTTTGGGATCTCTTGGTAAAACTGTGTTTTGGTAAAAGAGGGTAGGGTTCAAAGAGCTGTGGTGGTAGTGTCAGCTCCTGCAGCAGCACTCCCAGCTGTTCCCCAGGACAGGAGGGGCTGTGTCCTGTCAGCAGCACATGACACTCTTCAGCTGGCCAGGAACCACAGGGGACGTGGCTTGGAGAGGAGAGGGGCCCTGGAGAGCAGAGCAGGCAGCAAGAGCTCAGCAGAGCCAGGCTTGTTTTGGGCCAGGCCTGGAGGGGACATGAGCAAACCCAGGTGAGAGTGCAGAGTTTGCCAGGCCTGGAGGGGACATGCAGCAAACCCAGGTGAGAGTGCAGAGTTTGTCTTGGTAGCTCCTGGGCTTTGTAACCTGCAGCACTGCTCAGGCTGACACAGCACAGCACCAACACTCCAGCTCCTCAAGAGCTGCTCCAGATGGGCCACCCTGCTCCTCGTGGTCAGGAAAGATAAGCATCCCCCAAAATATATGTCTGTTTGTGTGTGTTAATATCTCCCTCTTCGTTCCTGAGAAAAACTGAAAGCAAAACAACACTAAACCAAAAAAAAAGAGGTATTTTGTGGTTGGGTTTTTTTCTGGGGTTTCTTTTTTTTTTTTGGTTTTTTTTTTTGTTTGTTTGTTTTGTTTTTTTATTACTTTTAGATCTTGCCTCAATATCTGTCCTGGAAAGAAGGAAAATTAATCCCATTATTTTATTTTCTCTTTCCCTTCCTCTTCAACTTCTTTTGTCTTCCTTTACACTCAGTTTTTCCACTTCATAGCTGCACCTTCTTCCAAACAAAACCTTGCTGAAACCTCATCAGTCTTTTTATCTTTTTTTTTAAAATCAATGTTTCAGCAATCATTTAGTTAAAAGCAGAAGAAAAAACAAGTAAAAAATTACCACCTCCAGCCCTTTATTGCACTTCTCCAGTACAACACCTCTTTCTCTCTTCAAGGAGCCAACAATAAGACAGCCTTCTGTTACCTTGTGTCTTTCCAAGTATTTCCCAGGTATCTCTTAATTTGAGGACTAAATTTACTAGGAAGAGACATGCTTGGTAGACATGCAAGAATCAGAAGAGTTCAGAGGGAAGGCACTGATGAGGAGCCTGGTCTGCCAGCAACCATCTGTTCTGGAGAAGGAAACAAAGCCACAGATTGCTCCTAGGCAGCTCCCCGCAGACGCTACTTGAGGACTATTTCTAGCTTGTGGCTAGAAGGTGTCCAATAAATTGACAATTTCACTTCTTCCCACAGAGTTTTCTGATTAGCAGCACTGAAATTACTGTTATTTTCACTTAACGGGTATCATATCCAAGTGTGTGGGTTTGGGGTTTTTTGGGGGGGAATTAGAGCCAGATGATTGGATGCTGAGCCCTGTGAGCAAAATTTTTGCTTACATGTATTTCAACAATTTTAAACTACTTTCCTCCTACTACACATTAGCTTATTTTCTCACTTTACTAGACATTTCTGTACATTATTAAATGCTTGTTCCATTTAGAAGGTAAGATTCTAAATAATTAATGTAAATAAAAAACAATCACTTTTTACTAAAGAAGACAGGATTAACAGAGACTCCTTCTGTGGAAATAGGATTTGAAAATACGTAATTTTACACAACAAACTTTTCTGTATAAAACCTGCATCAAGCCTGAGAAATAATATGAAACCAGTTTAAATTCACACCCCAGACCAGGCCTATTTCTGAACAATTCCTAAAGCTGGTAGCACCGTGACAATTATGTCAAAGGGATCAGTTTGAGATGATGTTTGTGCGTTTGACTTAATTCCCAAATAAATGCATTGGACACCAGTGTTGAATCCCGCAGTTTGTTCAGTAAGTGACTTTGGAAAGAAAAGGAATACAGAACTTTGCAGGTGCTGCCGGCGACCTCCGTCTCCTGAATCGGGACAGGACACTGCATCTGACCCCAAAACAAAAGAGTGCGAACCTTCACAATTTGGACGTCATATAAAGTATTCACTGATCAATTCACCCCCTTCTCCCTTTTTGTGCCGCCAGGCCGCCCCTCAGGCTCCTCGCCCCGCACCCGGGGCCGCTCCCGGGCGCTCCGTGCCCGCAGTACCACCGCCGACCCCTCCCGTCCGGAGCCGCGCTGCCGTCCCCGCTCCGTGCCCCGTGCTCCCGTCCCCGCTCCGTGCCCCGTGCTCCCGTCCCCGCTCCGTGCCCCGTGCTCCCCTCCCCGCTCCGTGCCCGGCGCCGCCCGCCCGCTCCCGCCGCCCCTTCCCGCTGTCACTCGCGGCTCCGCCCGCCCCTCGCCGGCCCCTCCCCGGCCCCGGCGGAGCCGCCGCCGTTTCCGGAGCGCTCGGCGCGGGGCCCGGGGCTGTCGCGGGCAGGTGAGTGAGCGCCGCGCCGACCCCGCCGAGCTGCCCGGCCCGGCCCGGCCCGGTCCCGCCCAGCCCGGCTCCGCAGCGCGGCCCGCAGGCCCGGCCGTGCGGGCACCGGGCTGGCAGCGCCCGCGGCACTGGGAGACGCGGCGCGGAGGGCGGCAGCGCCCGGGGCAGCCCCTGGGCCGCTCGGGAGGCGCCGGCGGGGGCTGGGGCCGGGGGGAGGCGAGGCGGCGGTGCCCGGGACCGTGGCCGCGGTGCCGCGGAGGGGCCGGGCCGGGCCGGGCCGGCCGTGGCGGCGGGGGCAGCCCGGGGCGGTGTCGGGGCTGCGGCCGCCCCCCCGTGACCCGTGTGCGGGCAGCCCGGGCAGCGCGGCGGGGCCGGGACTGCGCCTGCGGGAATTCCTGCGCACCTTCCTGCTCCACGGTGACCCGGGGCGTCCGCCCGGCCCGGCCCCGCCGGCCCCCAGCGCTGGGGCGGCCCCGCCGCGCGGCCTCTCCCGGGCGGCGCCGGCCGGAGCTCCCCGGGCAGCGGCGCCGCCCAAAGCCCGGCCGGGCTCGGGGCTCCCCGGGCCCCTCGGGGCTCCCCGCGCCCCCCGGGCCAGGCCTGCGGACAGCGGCGTCCCCGGCCGCTGCGGGGGCTGCGAGCGGATTGTTCACCTGATGCGAGCTGCGAGTGCCGCTTGTTGTTGCCCAGCCTTGTGTTGTGTGCATATGGTAGCTGCCAGCAGAAGAGGATAACGCATTTTGGGCTGTAGCTTAAAACTTTACTTGCCTCTCCCTGCTTGAGGGGTTTTATTCGTTGGAGTGGAGAGGAAGTGGTAGAGGTATGTATTTGTCGGGTTGGCTTAGGGACTTGAAAGCAGTCAGAAGGTCTTATTTGTTTGTTTTATGTGAGATTATAAACCCAGTTACGGGTATAAATTGGCCGTTGTTATTATCATTACTGTTTTTATAGAGGCACAGATGTCTGGGTGCTGTGGAGAGCGGCCGTGCCCCTGGTGCGGAGCTGCAATAAAGCCGGAGTTAGGGTGGCTCAACCGGGCTTCGGGGTAACGCGGGGCTGGCACAGGGCTGAGGCTTGGCTCCCAAAATGGCACTGCGTCTGTGGCTGCCGGGCTGCCTCTTGGACAGCCTCACATCTACAGCTTGTGCTGAATGATTCTGTTTCCTCGGCAAAGTGGTGCTCTTGAGGAGCTCTTTTTGTTTCTGTGGGCACGGGCGGCCGAAGCTCCCCTTCTCTCACCTCTCTGAGGCATGTGGTATGTGTTGTGTGGCTCCTGGCCACATGAAGGTTTTGGTATGCAGCTCCTGGGATCAGCAGTGTTGGCCCATTTTGGTATGTGCACAGGTGCAGTTTGTGTATCCTGGGTACCAACATGATTTTGCACTTGGCTCGAGTCTTCTACCAGGCAATGTTTCTACAGAAGATAAAGCCGGACCCTTCTGTAAAGAGTGGCGAGTTTTCCTAGTTCAGGACTTGCAGAAGGTTTTTCTTTCTTCTCGTATTTTCTGTTCTTTCCTTCCCAGCAGAACTTCATAAGTATTTACTCTGTGGTTGTGATGAAGGTGTGTTTCAGGTCAAATGCACGTGTTCTTGGTGCTTGGAGGAACCTGGCTGGAGGCAGCTCAGAGCCACTGCTTTCCATGCATCTTGTGCTGCTTCCTCAGTCAGTGTAAGGCAGGAATGCTTCCACTGCCCTTTCTCATTCTGCATCAGGAGTTGCTCAGGGTGGTTAGGTAACCAGAAATAATGCGTGTGGGGAATATTTTTCAGGTTGAAAGTCTGTTCTGAGACTCTGAAATTTGGCTAACAGGTAAATAATCCCTCATAAAATGTAAAAAGGCAAATACACGCTACTGATGTTTAAAGGTGAAATCTGGGTTTCTTCTGCTTCTTGGGCATCAGCTTGGATTTGATCACTGGCATCTCATTTTTCTGAGGATGTGCTGTCTCCAGCTTGAGACACTTCTTCCCACTATTTATTGTTTTTCAACACCCCTTCTTCCCCAGCATTCAAACGATGGCCGTTTTTTCTTTGCAGCAAAACAATTGTATTTTTCTGCCCTATGTAAGCTTTTCTTTAAACCTGACACTGACAGTCATTTCAAGTGCTGCCGCTTGCCTTGCTCAAAACAGGGTTATGTCAAGAGAAATTGTGCTGCTGCTGCTTTTGTTTATGTAGTGGTACTGTAATAGGAAAAGACTTGTTCTTGGTACAATGAATGCTGGTACACCAGAAATCCTGCTAATGATAGTGATTAATGGGTGCTGCTCAAAATAGCTATCACTGCTGCTATGACTAATTGTGCTGTATGAAACGAGCTCCTTTATTCGCAGTGATCTCAAGGTGTTTCTAGAGTTTTAGAGAAGTGTCTGATGGGTGCAGATAACTGCACAGGGAGATCCAGAACTTGCTGGAGTGTGGCAGTCAGTATTTTCTTGTGGTGATTGTAGGTAGATAGAACATTATCACTGGTGTTAGCCAGTGCAGCACCCCACGTGTTGCAAACAGTGCCAGGGTATTGTTAGTAGCTACAGAAGGGGTTTATATCATACATGAAAGATGACATTTCCAGCAGCATGAGTAACCTCATCATAGGGCGTTGTGCTGGGGCTGGCTCCAAGGGCAACTGGTGCTGCTATGCTTGACAAAATCTGTGTTGGAATTGCTCTGCTCCTCCTGGAGCTTGGTGATGTCTGGATACCCTTCCCAGGCCTTTGGGCAGCAAGTGATGGTGACATGCTGCAGGCAATGCCCTGCTCCTGGGCCATGGTGCATTCCACTGTTTGGATTTTGTATGTGCTGGAAACTTAATGGGCACTGTGGATCTAAACCATAGACTTCCTGTGTCTTGATACCTGTAAAATCTGAAATTCTGGCTTGTGGGATGAAAAAAAAATTTGAAAATTAAGTAGAATATGTTAAAGATGGTTCCAAACTCACTGAGAAGAAGCTTGGAGTTGTGTTTGTTGCACCTCTGCCTTTGTGTTTCTTCTCTTCTGCTGTTTATGTACCTCAAGAGAATTTTACATCAGGAGCTGTTGAGACATTTGTCCTTCCAGCTGTCAAAGAAACCCTTAAGGTGTGTGTGGGGGAATAAGGCACATTCCATTCACAAATTCTGCTTTGCAGGTTAATTGCCAATTTGGTCTGATAGCATTCCAGTCTTGTAGTGTTCTGTGGATAAACTGGTTTAGTCCAGTCCTTGAATTTGGTCAAAATGGTGATTAAAACAAGGAGAAAAAAAAGATTTTTAAAATGAAACTTCAAAATGATAGTTTTGGTGGTAATGAGATGTGTTTCACTTTGAAGAGCTCTAATGTGACAAGACAAATTGTTTTGAGAGGTGTGTTCTTGGAATATTAATCTTGCCTTACCCTGCTGCAATTAATGAATTAGTGTGTTGGTTATTTAAGATAAATTTTGGGGAATTGATCTGTGTGATTGTGTTAAGGTCACAAGCTTTGCATGAGGCAAAACAACTTCCAGGGATTCAGGCTGGAGTGCTATGGAGTGAAAGACAAAGGAGTGACAATGTGTGTGTGAGAAAAAGCAGAATTGAAGGTTTAGAAATGCTGGTCAAGCTTTGAAGAATGGCTGAAAAGGGGAATGCAGAGGACTCCAGGTACAGCTGGGAGAGTCCCAGGGTGTCTGAGTGTATGGGTGGGTCTGAGGTGGGAGTAGCTGAGGCTCTGTGAGGCTTTCAGGCATCTTTGAGAGGCTGTGCAACACGTCAGGCATTTTCCCAGCTGTGATACTGCATTCCATCAATGGCAAATTGGCTTCAGTCTGGTGATAACATACGGCAGCTTATCCAACTCAAGCTGAAAGTGTGATATTCTAGGACTTGGCTTTGAAGAACCATTTTCACTAAGGAAATAAATATTCTTCCTTCTAAGGAAAGCCCTCATAGGAGAACATGATAGCTCTGTTAGATAGAATTTTTGCTGTATTAGCTAAAAAGCAAACCAAAAACTTCAAAAAATTTGGGTGTACAGTAAGTGCCCATGTTTTACTGTTAGGGTCACATCAGACAAAATAATACCTTAGGAAACATCTTTACAATACCTCCCTAAACTGTGACCAATTCCTGCTGATGTTTTTAGATACATCTTTTCCCTGAAATACCTGATGTGTATTTTCTGGTTTAGACTAACTAGATTTTCACTGTTCTTTCTTCATGGTCTTTTGTTGCTGGGCAGCTGAGTGAGTGCCTAACAGTTCATAACAGTTTTCTGCTTTTTTAAGTGATTGGGGGTTTGGGGTCAACAGGACTCTCTTTTGATTTATCAGGTCATATTGCACTGGGTTACTTGTCAGGCATTAACATTTTCTAATAAGCATTTCTGTACAACAGCATTGCAAAAGACCGATTCTTTGGAAAATTTCAACAGGAAAATTCTTCCACCACCCTGTTGGTCACTCCTCATGTTGAGCTATTCTATTTTTATTCTTTCCTGACACTACCTATGTGCTGGTTAGAATGCTGTAAGGGAACATGTCAACTGGCTGTTTAATAACAGTATTTTAGGTGTGACTCTTGTTTAGTTGTGCACTCAAAGTTGACATTTAAATGGTACTGTCCAATTATAGAAAATTCCTCGGGCTCTGTCATGTACTCTGCAATCTGGGAACAGAATAAATGCCCTCTACCTAAACAGCTTCTGAATGTAGGAGAAAGTTTGTTTCCCTTAATAAGAATAACAATACTGAACTTTGTTTCTTTAATGCTTTATTTTAACACATTTTTGGGAACTCTAAAGCAGTGTATAGAATGAGTTGTAGAGGAGAGGGTAGGAGCAGAGCAGGAAGAAGGGGCCGTGGTGGACCTTTTTTCCTTTTCTCCACAGGCATCTCTAGTGTGATTCATTCATGGGAAGATTGTCTACCAAAGAAATTTCTCTCTAATCCTGTCAGTAACTAAGTGTTTTTAGTTTCCCAAGTAGATTACCTGACTGTCATAACTGGTATGTTTGTGAGTTTCTGGATGGTGTTGGGAATTCCTCTGGATTTATTGGGGTAAAATTAGATCCTTTGAAGTGTGTCCACATGATTTGTCTCATACCAGGATGTTCAGGGCAATGTTCCTAGGTATTTTTTAATGAAAGTTGAACTTCCTGCTCCTCTGTACATATTACAGAAGTTGACTGTGTACCTGGGAAGACTTTGAATCCAAGCACAAGAACTTCCCGGGGGAAAGATAAAGCACCTGAATGTCTGCAGCTCACATTCCAAGAAAATCTGGAGATCTTTTAAGTATTTCTTCCTAAGAGTGTAAATACAAGGTAATACTTTTAAAAGTTCCTTAAAAATATTTGAAACTGGCAATCTCACCCTGAAGAAGCAGATATTCTTTTTATATGATCGTATAACAAAAATACTGAGAAGCAGAGAGAGCTGTAGTGGCTGGGAAGGACACACACGGAAACACTCCTCTTCTTGAAAGACTCCTCTTGAGAGTGTCTGCATCCTCACAGGTACAGTAAAAGACTGGGGAATCACAGGGGAGGGATCACAGTGGGGAAATGTAATTCTGTGCCTGACCCCAAAAGATTTGAGGAATGTAACCTCTTTCTGGGGAGTATTTCAAAATGTTTCTCAGTATGCTATTTGCAAATCTTGCACCCGATGGTATTGTATTGTGTGGAAGGAGGAAGAGGGTACCTAAAAATGCTGTTCTGTATGTTCTTCTTCCAGTTCTGTATGTTCTTCTTCAGGGGAACTTTGGTGTAAGATAAGTTTGTCAACTGCAAATGCTCAGAATGAGCCATGTTTGTCAAATGCAGGTAGAAATGAATGCAAGTGTTTATCATTTGTTAGAGGCCCCTGTGTTTTGTAAAAGATAGAAAGGAGAAGGAGAGTAGCAATGCTGTTTCTGTTGGGTGGTCTGCAGTTCCTGGTCCAAGCAGGAGTTAAGGCCTGGTGGTGTGGAACAGTGTTAACTAAAACTGTGCAAAGACATTGTTACAGAATCCTGCTTCATCGGTGCAAGTGTCTGAGCTGCAGAATAAACTTTGTTTAGCTTCTTACCAAAGACATAGTTCGGTATTTGTGGTTTTTCAGCTGAGCAACACAGCTTGCAAATATTTAAATAAGGTAATTTAAATAAATAATTTAAATAATAATAGTAAGAACACTTTTTGCTGTATGAGATGAGCATTTGCAAGCAAGTAATGCAATCAAAAACTTTAATATGATGATGAAAAATAAGGTCTTCTGCTAAATATGCATGTATTCTTTGGGAAAAACTAAACTCTTTAATTTACTAAATAAACAAAAGAGAATGAATAAACTTGGTAATGGTCAGACTTCTGTTTTACTGCATTCAGTTGTGAGTGGTGCAGATGAAACCAAGACTGCTGTTGTTGGCAGGGGAACAGAGGTGTGAGTGGGTTCTTGGATGTTCTTTACAAACAGAGCAGACTGGGCATGGTTTAGTGACACAGTGCAGGACAAATAAATTGTCCTTCCACCAGTGTAAATAGATGCACATCTTCTGATAGAAACAAGGGTAAGGCTTTGGTAGTGTTACACTTGTTTTGGCTGTTGCTGAAGGTTATATACAGAAGGGCAGGGTAGGTCAGCTATAAATTAAATTTCCTAAAATAATGCAAGTGTACGTGAACTTCTAATTCCGTGGCTTATTTTTATTTCATGCTGATGAAAATTGTATGGAGTCCTGGAAGGAAATGCCAGTTATTAGAACCAGACCCTAAAAAACAGAGCATGTTATAGCAGCATTCTGCTTTTGGGAATATACTTGGTTCTGTATTGAAATCTTGGAAAAGTTCTTACTCAAAAGACTCTTTCTGTCTGTCTTGTATGGCTTTCAGAAGAAGAACGAAAACATTTTTTTTCAGCAATCCTATTAGAGCTCATAATAAACTTCTTTGTGTAAACATTGCAATAATTTCCAGGAAAGCAGATTGTGATATTGAATTCAGCACTTTGACCTCATTCCAATCCCAAAGAGGAGCAAACCTTATAAAGTTTTAGGCAGGTATTGCAAATTAACTTTGATAATTGGAAAATTTTATATAAAATTTGGCCATGAATTTAACACAAGACTTGTTCACACCTTCTTCTTAGCAAAGATATTCTACAGATCCAGGTTATCAACCCTAATTTAAATGTTGTCTTTCACATAAATGACTATTTCAACTTTAAGACCAACTGCTGGTTTGTGGAACAGTATATGGTCTGTTTTGGCAGTCTCTGGTCAAGTGCACTTAGAGCTTTTTTCGTGTGGAAAAGTGGTACATCTGACCTGTGCTATTTTGAAGTAAATCTGTTGCTTGGTTTAGTGGTTAGAAAAGTTCTTTGACTGGTTAAGTGAACGCATTGCTCTGCAGATGTTTCTGGATATGAAATCTGTTGAAAACCACTAATGATACATGTTTTGTTTTTGTATAGGAATGTTACATTTTTGTGGTGATGAATTGGTATGATAGATTAAATCAGTAGTTGACACACAAGATTTAGAGAAATGTTTTTTGGGTAAAGTGCATTTTCTTCCTTTGAAGATGCAACAGGAAAAGAGCTTGTTTGGTTTGTATTTTCCAGTCTTGGTTTCTGGAATGGTTGGGTTGTAGGAGGTTTGATTGGGATTGTCTGATGCAGTCAGACAAATGACCATGGCTCTGTACTTGTGCTTCTGCTGAACATGGGTTAGAAGATAAGAGCTCTTCTGTGTGTGCTCTTCTTTTCCATTTCACAGTGATCATCAGGTTCCTGTCAGATGGCAGGAGCTGTCATTCAGGTGCCAGATGTTTGCTGTGTATTTGGGCACATTTCTGGAGGGAGTTCTTTGGACAGATGTGTTAGGTGAATGTGGTGTGGGAATTGCTGTGGCTCAGAACAGAGATCAAAGCTGAGGAGCTCCTCAGACCTTAAAGGTACAGTATATAAGTTTAATTTGTTCTTAATCAGCTGCACAGTTTGTTGCTCCTGCAATTTGCAGTGATTTTTAAACTAAGCTTCTCAAGTGACTTTCTGAGGACACGTCTGTAGGTTGGTATGTTGCTGTTCTTCAGGTTCCTCTATCCTTACCCTCTTATTCATTATTCCCTTGCACTTAGGGGGATTTTTGATGAAAATGTCAGTCTAGACTGCCTTCTCTTGTGTTCCAGCATCTTTTGCTGTGTTTCACTTCAAAGGCCTTCATGGCCCTTAACTTTGTACAGTGTGAGAGATGAAGACTGCTGGTTTTATATGACTGACAACATTTGGCTTAATGTTGTCATTTGTTCTTTTTCTTGAGACATTCACATTTTTATGGGCTTTTTTTCAGCTTCACATTGTAGCCAGTGGATCCTTTTGTCTGTCTGATATGTTGTTACTGGTATTTTAAGTCACGTTCTGAAACAGGAGAAAATTCCATACTTTAGCCAGTTGCTTTCTGCCAAAATTTTTTATCTGTATTTGGGTCTGAAATCATTGCAGGACAGATGAGGCAGCTTCTTTCCAAAAATTCTTGTGGTTCGGGGAGGTAATATATTGTGTCTTCTTTGCATATGCTATTTGATATATTCTGATCTGGTTCATGAGTTCTCTCTGCTGTGTTGATTGTATTTTGCTGCACATGAAATGAAAGACCAAGAAAAACAAGGGTAACTATAGTTTATGAAGTTTTCTACACTACATAATCATGCTCCTTTTCCTTTTAACTTTAAGCTTGGTAAGTGATCCAGTCTCCATAATCACGAGTGTTCCTAGGAAGGTGTGCTGTGTTTTGATTCAGATGTTCAGTGTGTTGAAGAATAAATTATAGTATGAATGCAGGGCATCTTGCATGCAATGTCTATGCTAAATATTTTTCTCTAAAATGAATTTTAATGTGGGCAAAGTTAAACTGGTATAATTTGGAACAGTGGACTTGAGGCGAAAATGCAAGTAGCTGTGTGTGAGTATTGATTATTGTGCTTGGTAGCCTGTGAAAAACCTCATCATGCCTCAAAGCACTGTTGCCTTAGTGGACTTAAAATCCCTTATTTAGCTGTCACTAAGGATTTGTGTTGAGGATTTTTAAAAATTTCTTCTTTTCATCACACCATTGACCTAAGTGCTGTAGTTTATTGACTTTCCCTGATCTTATGCTGTCACAGGCAGGTGGTGTTTTGGCCAAAGGATGGTGGGTTTCTGTCTAGAACAGTCCAAACCTGGTAATCTCAGAGGACCCACTTAATATATTCTGAAAAAAACCCCAGGGATTGGTGATTGCAGCTGTAGAGTAACCCTAGGAGGAGGGAAACATTTGACGAATTGACTTGCATATATCAGTGTGTGTAAGATGTCTTCATCTTAACTGTGGGGTGTTCCAGCACAGCAGGTCAGATGTTATGTACCTCTTTGGTAAAAACCAGCATTTAAAGGACTAATACTTCAAAAGTGATGCTTTGTAGTTGATGTAAAGGGAAGAACTGCTTTTAGTTTTCACTGGTGAAATGACTTTTTTCCCAAAACTGCTGCTTCATGTTCCTCCTTGTGGAGGATACTGCCTCATCCTGGGCTGATGGTGAGCTGAAGGGTATGTGGCAGGTGCTTGTGGCTTACTTGGACTTCCACTACAGTGCCTCTCCTTTTCTTGCTTGTTTTCTTTGTTCAGAATGCTGGGTTTTGTTAAATACGAGAAGAGTGCAGTGAGACACACAGCAAAGCAACTGCTCATAGTCATGAACTCAATGAGTAATTGAGACTATTCAGTGTAATCTTTTAGAATTACAGATGTTAGGTAAAAAAACCCTTTCCTTTCTGAATAGCAAGCTTAAATCTGTCACTTTTCACAGGAGCATGTAGTGATATGACAAGGGAGAATTGCCTTTGCTGAGGGGGAGTAGATTTAGATTAAATACTAGGAGGAAATTATCCCCTGTGAGGGTGGGCACGCCCTGGCACAGGGTGCCCAGAGAAGCTGTGGCTGACCCTCGATCCAGAAATGTCCAAGGCCAGGTTGGATGGGCCTTGGAATAACCAAGGATAGCTGGGATAATGGAAGGTCCCTACCCATGGCAGATGTGGGATGAAATGGCTTTAAGATTCTTCCAACCCAAGCCATTCTATGAATTCAGGAGAAGATAAGTCAGGTATTTACAACACGGGTATGTGGTAAAAACACCAGTGCCACAACATTTTTTCATTGATGCTTTTTCTTGAGTAATTATCTTCTAGGTGCTTACTAGTAGAGATTGCTCTTTAAAACATTGAAATAATTCTTCTTAGTAAGTCTCAGTTCTCACTAACAAAAATCCATTGTTTTGACCAAAGTGTGGACAAAGAAATGACTCCTAAACAGAGTATATATTTCAACTTCAGAGGCAAAGAAATGCCAGCATAATCATCTGAAAAATATGAAAAACAGTCCATGGAATAATTTTGTTTTAGACAGAGAATAAAACATTAGCTGTAGGAGGAGCTAAGGTTCCATTTTGCAAGTGACTTCTGTTTAAAGTGATTTGCTGATAGGCATGCAGCAACTCAGAAAGCAGCAGGATACCTCACTAATAGCATTTGAGAGCCCTAAAATACAGTTTCATCTTAATTTTGAATGTTGTTATGTTGATATTCTGTAAAAAACCCTGTCAGTTTCATTGCAGGCACAGAATCATCTCAATTTTTTATGCTGCTGAATCCAATCACTCTCCTTTTCCCCTGTGATTATTTTTGTTCTTACTTTTCAGTTTTACCTTTTTTTTTTCCTGCTTCAGGCTTTAATTCCCACACAAAACTCTCCTGATTATATGTGCTAGACAGTGAGGATTGGACTGTTAGCTGAAAGATGGGGAGAGGAATCTGCCACACTGACAATGCAAAAGATTTCCTGTTGTTACCAGTTTGGTGTGAGTTAGTGTCCCTGAGGCCGCTGAAGCACTGCTTAAACTCTCCTTGATTCATGTAAATGCACAAGTGGTAGCAGAGTGTAAAACCCCTTGATGCATCCAGTTATACTCTGATTGTGGTTAGTCCCAGCTCTGTCTTTAGAACACATT
Organism: Catharus ustulatus; assembly: GCF_009819885.2. Lineage (NCBI taxonomy): Eukaryota > Metazoa > Chordata > Aves > Passeriformes > Turdidae > Catharus > Catharus ustulatus. Next base: position 2,820,757 of record NC_046231.1, on the reverse strand, counting down.
GTTCCTAGTAAAATAAATGCACAAAGTGGTATGGCCTGCTCCAGCTGCAGACTGTTACTGGATGCTTTGATGGAAGGTAATTATTTTATTTATTTCTAGACTTGAAATTTTGAGAAAATGTCTCATTGAAATTCGACTCCCTCAGTGGGCAGAACATGCATGGTGTGGTGTGCACGTAACAGGCATTGTTAGGTACATGCAGAGAATCCATATTGCTGTGGATAAAACCATACCTATAAATACCTCAGTGTGTTGGAAGGATGCTTGTCTAATACTGTGAGGTTTAAGCTAGCTGGAGTTAATCTAAAAGAAGGGAAAAGAAATAGAAAATAGACCAACCTTGTTGAATTGGAAGCAAGAAATAGAAAATAGACCAGCATTGTTGAATTGGAAGCAAGAAGGCGGGATATGTTTTTAGTGATCAAAATTTGCAGGAAACTACAAACTTCATGTTACAATAGAAATGCAGAAAATAAATGCGGCATCCCTGTGTTTATGAATTATAGTGTTCCCTGACAGGTTTCCACAGGTACATAATGTGGGCTTATGTGGAATATAGATATTGTGATTGTCTAACAGAATAATTCTACCAGCAGAACAAAATCCTTGCAGAGCTGCAGAAGGAAGGAGTATTGGTAGAGTAGGAACACAGTTCCCTATTTTTTCCCATCTAGCACTGTGGGGAACAGGAGTGGATGGAAATCCTCCTGCAAAATCATTTACTGTTTGGTTTGGTTTGTGCTCTAGGCATTGGCACTTTCTGCTACTTTAATTCAGGGGCACAGGACACACATGTCCAGGTTTTTGTCAGAGCCTGCCTGATGGGAAAAAATTGTGGGAGAAGGGGCATTATCATTAAATGGAGAACATAGTAAAAAACTGCAGAAGTTCAAGCCTTGGATGTCAAGGTCTAGCAGCGGGATTCTTCTCAACCACTACACTGTTCCCTGGGCTCTATTACTGTGCTGCTTCTCTTAAAGCAGATGCAAGGAGAAATTTTTCCCTAAATAATAATTTCACTTACCTTCTCCGCAGCCACTGTGGAAGTTGTTGTTTCCATAATACTGTTTATGGAAGAGTGTGGCCATTGAGTTTTGTCCAAAATCAGCCTGTCTGAGCCATGACTGCTGTGCAATGGTTCCACTGGGGCTGGAGACACTTGGGAGTAGTGAGTACCTGGGCATGTATTATCTGAGATCAGTGTTCAGATAGAAACTCCCTGCTGTGTTCTTGAGGGGGGGTGGATGTGCAGTGTCCTCCCTCCCTGCAGGCTCCAGGCTGCCCTGGCAGGGAAGCTGTGTCAGCTCAGCCAGGTGTGCCAGAGAAGTTCATGGCAGGTGGCAGAGTCACAAGGCACAGTGGCTAATACAGTGTTCACTAGATCACCTTGGTATCCTTGTAGATCATATGAATGTACTTACTAGTTTAAATTGAATTGTTGAATTAATTTTTAAACATTAGTTTAATGACTGTGTTGTTAAATACCAAGGAAAACCATCAGGCACTCTGGTGCTCAGTGTCCATTTCACCCTGCTCTGATAGCAGCACTGCTGCCAGCACCTATTGACTTACCTGGTGATGCTCGAGTGCTCCAAAATAGCTCTCAGGTTTCCTTCCAGAAATTTAAAAAAAAAAAAAATTGCTAAATTTCCAGTGAGCTTTGAAGCTTTTCATGTGCTCATTAGTAATTGGAATGTTTCCTATAAACGATTGTGTGCTGAAAGGCTTGTTTTGACTTAGCTGAATGTGCACTGCATGCTTTATTGGAAATGAAGGCACAGATCAGCATGCAGCTCCAGCCTGCATCAGTGACTGTGCTCCAGGAGCCCTTTCCCTACGAAGTAATGATTTTAAAATGGTGTTATGTATGGATTCACTCTGCTGCAACTTGGGTTTCATTCTTTATGACTAATGAAGAATATTCTTAGCATAACTAAAACTACCTAGGCTGTGTTCCTACAGGTCTGTGAAAGATGGGAGTGGAAACAGTGCTGAAAAATTAAACTTTAATGCTGTCCTCGATGAGGACTTAGAATTGCTTCAGTACCTTTCACAGTAAGGGCAGAGACTGTAGGAATATTAACTTATATTTACATTGACAGGCAGTATTATATTAGTTATTTAAATGATGCATTTTATTACTCTGGTGTCCCTAAAATGCTTAATTAATTCACTGTTTTGAAATAGCTGGGTTATTGGGCAGTGCTGTTGTGATACTCTTTTTCCGTTTGACTAACAGTATCCTTTTGAAAACATACTTTCACATATTTTCCTAGTGGCATGATAAATTTTTGTGGTTGTCATTCATTGACATGAGAATCTCAGTGAGGTTTTTTAAGATGCTTTGGGTCCTCATTTCCAGGTGGGGTAGAGAAGTTTTCAAATGTTGACCCTGAAGACTCCATGAAGTTACCATTCAAAATACAGGTTTATAACATTGTGGTTTTGCTGAGGGATGGGGCAGTCCTGACTTGTATTTCTTTATGTCGACAGTGTAATTTTATCTATTTTTTTAAAGGAAAGAAAGTATTGTTATCCTCCAGAAGTCACCTAGGAATGAATCTCATTGGCTGATCCTGTTGTTGATAACTTTTGTTTCATGATACCCTGTGGTGGATAAATATGTTAATGAGGTGATTCTTGACTTCCCAATTTCTCTGTTGTTTTTCAGTACATTCCAAAATCCAACTCTGCTACCTTAAAAGGTTCTCACTCTTGGTTTTCTCTAGTTGTTTTGTGTTCACTTATCTACTTTTATTCTTAATTGCTGGAGGCTGTCCTCCCACTTACACTGTTCAATTTGTGTGGAAGTGGTAAGAAATTCAAATGATGCCCTGCTGAGAGTAGGATGGAAGCTGAAGGAGTGGGAAAGAGAAGCAGAACAAACTGATGGTATTTACTGGAACTGTGTGTGCATGCCAGTGGGAAACAACCCATACTGATTGTGAGGCACATTGATAAGATGTATATCTAAAAAAATTAACATATCTTGTCATAATACCTAATGTCATGGTTCAGAGATTATTCCTCTTTCTTAATTTTTCCCTCTGTGGTCAAGTTGTTCTGTAATTGATTATGTCTGAAATATAATTTGGAAAGTAATTTTGTGAAGTAATAGTGGCAATTTCTTTGCTGTTAGCATCTTAGGCTGTCTGATTCTCTGATTAATCAAGTCATATCAGTGTGGTTGGCCTTGTTTTGAAAAAGTTGCTTCTATCTTGATGTTTTATAAGTATTTTGGGGTATGGGTCCATGAGAATTCCCTTTTCACCCTGGGTTTCAGTGAGGTGTTCCTAAGGGGCAGGGACCAGGTGGGTCTCTCTGGGCAGGGTGAGCACAGACCCAGCTCAGCAGTGCCCAGCACTCCCTCCTGCTCCTGGGGGTGCTTTTTGGGACTGAAATACCTCATTTTGGGGTAGCAGAGGTGTGGTCAGAGTGCTTGGTGAGAACACAGATGTGCTGGTACCTCTTGGCAGCTCCCAGAGGCTGCAACCTCCAGGCTTGGGATGTGTCCTGGAAACTTCTTGTTTTTCAGCACTTCGGAGACAGAAGAACCTTTCTTCATTCCTCTGGGAGCTGTTCTGTATCAAAGTGCTTTTGTGGCAGAATTTGTTCATGGGAAAATATTTGCCCTAGCACCTGAACAGGTCAGGTATAATTGGTAAAAATATGAAAGAGCATTGTGGATAGTGGTCATTTAATTAAAAGTGGAGATCTTGGCCATTGCATTGTGGCCTAGATGGGTGTTGTCTGGTCCAGAAGGCCACTTTTAATTGACTTTTAACAAATTTTACAGAATTACTGGCAAGCAAATGACATATTTTGCCATTGTGAAAACCCAAACAAGTTTATGTGAAGTTTTTGTAAATAGATGGTATCAGATGAGATTTGCTTTGTAACAAACCCCTGTAATTAGTAGCAATTAACTTGATGTCCATAGATACTCTATAAGGTATGAATAATTGCTGGAAGTTAATACTCTGCATTGCAAACTGCCCTGAAGTGCAGATCTGTTGTGTCTTAAGGTCCTCAGATAAACTTTCCAGCAAATTAAGCTGTTTCATTGCAGTGGAGTACTGACAGTAGTATTTAATATCTTTTTCAGAGAAAGCTTTAAACCTATATTGTATAAATACATTGCTTCTAATGCTCTTAAAAGTAATGTTAAATTGCCCTCAACAAGAAACATATGGGTATAAATTCTGACATAGTCCATGCGCTGTCCTGACTGTCGGAAGCAGAGTGTGCAATGTGGAGGATATTTAGCTTAAAAAATTGGGATAAGGGTCGTGAATTGTATGCTAGAAATAGAAAATAAGATTAGAGGTTATGTTTCAGGCATGGAGCTGTCTCTTGGGGGGGAACAGAACAAGGTTACTTCAAGGTTTGGAGCCTGGCTGGGGGATGGGAGAGGGGACGAAATCCAGCAGTGGCTAAAAATGGTGCCTGGGGGAGTTTGTAGTAATACATACAATAGGAATTGCCAGGCTGAGGAATTGCCCTGATGCTGAGCCTTGTGCATTGTAGCCTTCTCCTTGCTGGTGCCAGGTCAGTCATGGGCAGTGCTTGGTACCAGAGGGTGTCCTGGTGCCAGCACAAACAGTCCTGGTGCTGAAAGGTCGCTCTCTCTAAACCTGATAGGGGGAAATGTCTTTGGAAGGGACCTGGCCAAACCCATGGTAGATGCATCAGCTGGGATTGAGACATTGCTTAAATGAATTTGGCATCTTTGCAATGTCTCATGGCTGGCAGAAATTTACTGTGTCGTTGTTAGTGCAGCAGAAAAGCTCTTTGTCAATAAAAGTTGCTGGGAAGGAGTGTCAGTCACCTAAATTTCATTTGGCTCAAGTCATCTAAATATAATTTCATTGAAGCTTAGTCTTTCATGTTGCTAATAAATTTTAAGTATAATTGACACATCAGAAGATGCCACTTAAAATTTTGAATGTTTTTCTCTTAGCTTGTGAACAAAACCCAGCTCTCTTAAGGAGTGTGGAGAGATGCCATAGCATGTGCTTGGTTAGGTGTGGGCTTGGGATCTTCCACTTTTGTGTTCGTGCCGCTGTTGGGACTTGGTGCTTCAGGGAGAGCACACCTGAGGCCTCAGAAAGAACAAACAATGCAAGTTTAAGTCCCCAGGTTTGCCTCTGGATGTTGTATTTCTACTGAATAGATCAATCCCATTGTGTTAATTTGTTTCATGGATTAAAACATTACATTTGTTTCCCTTTCAAACCAGCATAAATATCCCATTGTATCCTCTGCTGCACAAAAGAGTTCTTGCACAACTCAGTGCAGAAATATTTGGCACATAACCTGGTGACAAATCATGCCCATGATTGAGGGCTTAGTTGTTTATATAAAACTATCAGTACTTTTAATTTCAGGACCTGGTAAAGTGGCGTGACTGTGTTTTATATGTTGTAGATTAGGACTGATAATTATTTAACTACTGATGATTTTATTGGGAAATATGAGAGTTCTTTGGTGAATAATTTTCAAACCAAGAACAAGGCAGTTTTTTTAAAGGGGGAAAAACCCATTCCATCAGCCCTAGCCCCATCAGTATTTGTGTGCACATCAGTCTGACTGTTGTGTGCCTTTCCCTGCTGTATAGTTAATGCAGCAGCTTAGAGCCGGGAGGGAGGAGAGTGCCAGCAGAATTCCATGTATGCATTTGTTAGCAAAGAGCTCTTGGGGGAAGTTATTTATACTCCTTGGTAGCATCTACACCAGATTTATTTTCCAAATGTGTGAATTTATTTGTGTTGAATGAAATTAAACTTCATTTTTAAAATGTTAACTCTGTTTGAAAGAAGCAGCAAAACAGTTGTTAAAATATTAAAATACTTGCTTTTCTTAATAAAAGGAAAATAAGTTTAATCAAGCTAGTCTTTGTAAGAAAAGCATATAAAATGTAAACCGCAGACAACTAATTGCTTTTGCAGACAGAAATTTCTTACAGCTTTCTCTGTGTAAGGAGTGGATGGAAGAGACTCAAGATTGCTGCAGAGTTCCTCAGCCTGTAGCTTTTTGATGTTGACCTGTGGCTTATTTTGGCATTTACATTGTGTGGATGAAAGGCAACACATTATTGTGTGGACTGAAATAGCAGGTGGGATTACTGGTGCAGCTAATGGAGGCACTGGAATCTGAAGTCTCAGAGATGGGAGCTGCTGCCATTGTGGCCTTGGCTGGGACAGGGCAGGAGCAGAATCCCTTTGTCCCCAGTGCTTGTGCCTGAACTGGTTGTTAACAGCATTTGCAGAAGGTTGAGCAGCTTGGGGAAGAATTTTTTTCAGTTGTCTGCTGTGTAAAGCTGGCAGAACAACTAGATAAGCACTAAGCTTTGGGTGGTCTTGGAGGGGGAAATGTTACAGGTGGCAAGTTTGGGCTCTGTCTTTTCCTTTGAATTTTAATTAGAGATTTATAAACTGGAAGGGTGCTATATTTGATCTTATAACTATATAACTAATCCTATTTTGGCCCCAGCTATGCAAGATGAGTTAGGGCTATTTTAAAAATTTCATCTATATTTAATTAAGCTTCAGAAATTCTGGTCTTAATGCAGAGGTGAATTCTGTGCTCAGGACACACAAGCAGCATTTTTGATCAGAAAAAATGAGGAAAGGTTATAAAGTATGTATGCTACTGCTTCTAATTTGCTAATCTTTATGATCTCAAATTACTTGTCACCACTGTTCCTTCATCAGCTACAGGGATTAGTTCTACATAAGATAATATATTGCAAACCATAGATTTGTTAGAAATAAAGCATTTTCACAGTTCCAAAAAGTCTTCTGTTACAGTCTAGTTCAAGAATGGTTTTTAGAATTAAAGTGAAAACTACTCAGTTACTACTGTTTGTGGAATTGCTATTTACAGTAGCATTATGCTTTTGTAGTATTATGTACACACTAATGTTTGGTTTTGTTATGGTGGGGGACTGTAATTCACACTGGATTGCTCTGGTTTATTCATATCCTGTGACAGTGAATCAGATACTGCTGTCTATATACAGACTGAATTGCCAGCCAGCTTTGGGCCCAAATATGGTAAACATAATTATGTTCATTTGCTGTAAAAATACATTCTCCTTAGTTTAACATTTTCATGATTACAGTTTTCTGGTAATTCCATAATTTTCAACATCAGAGGGATATGAAAGGCGTAATCATCATGTCCCTCTCTTCAGTGTAGAATATAGTTTGTTTTCCTGGGCAAAACTCCAGCTGTTCAGTGATGAATTTACTGCTGCTCAAATACAGTGAGCCCATAAAGCATTTGGAAAGGCTGTTCCTGGGACAGGAGCTGTGCTGTGGAGACAAAATCTCTGTGTGCACAGACAGCAAAAGCCCTGTGGCTGCAACTGTCCTGTGGCACTGAAGGGATGTGCTGATGTCAGTTCTCCTGATATGGACTCCTGGTTCCTATTTTTGGACATGAAATTAATATAGTTTCAGAATACCTCATACTTCTCAAGTAGGAGACTTTCAATGAATGAGTTGGGAGAGCATTAAGATAAAGCTCCTACTCTGTACTGAAGAGAATAAATATTAGTAAATATTGGATTAGGTTTTAATTTCAGTCACAAAGGAGTGTTTATGGTAATAGTTAGTAAATGAAAAAGAGGATGGTTTCCATGTGGAAATACATGCTTATGGTCTCCACTTCATTTATACAAGGGGGTTGGGATTAGTACATTTAATGCAGCTAAGAAAGTGCATTTGCAGGGTTTTTTCATGGCTTTGATTTATCTGGTATTGTATCTGGTATCAAGAATGTTGTAGATGAATTCTGTGGCAAGTGTTGAGAATTCAGGAGCAGCATAGTAATTTGGGTAAGGAAAGATTGTTGGTGTTGAGTTACTCCAAATGTTTTGAAAGCTTTCATCATCCTTGCTGCAAACAGGCAAAAAAAATCACATACAGGCTTTACAGGATTTGCTGTACATAATCTGTCTCATGTTTCTAGTACTCAGAACTTCCTTCTTCATAGAAGAGCTTTAAATGTGTAGATCATCTATAATTTTCTCTGCCTTGAAATACTACTTTTGTCTAGCAGTACTAAAATAATTAAAATGCCTACTGAAGTTACTCTGAGTTTGGGTTTTTTAAAGATGTATAGCTTCACAAACTCTTAAAACAGTTTGACTTAGGGATATTTATTTCAATGAGAAAATTCAAATGTGCGTGTGCTGGGAAGTGAAATCCTGGGGCGTGTATGAAATGTGGTATCTGTGTTTGCAGGAGCAGCAGAATGGCTGCAAGTCTGAGATGGAATAGCTGAGCTGGGCTGAGGGAATGTTCCTGTTTGCAGAGGAGTTGTAAACAGTGTGTATGTGTCCTTGTGGCACTTTGTGTGTGACTGTTCCACTGCTTTCAGTGGTTGCTGGGGTAGAGAGAGTGACAGAGTGAAAGTGGCTGATTTGGGCTTCAAATCTGATGTACCTCAATCTCCTTTTTCACTTGGAGGTTTTAAATGGATATCTAGGGAAAGGCAAGAGCAAGGTCAATTTGTGGGCAATGCTAATTTAAAACTGTCCTCAACAACTTGCTGCATGTGGGTTCCTGAGCCTGTGCTCAGACTGTTCAGCAACCCAAGTGACCCCCTCTGTAAAGGAGGGTGATAAGAGACCAGGACTGCACAATAAATTTGAAATGTGGGTAAACCATGGATTTATGCAGTGGCATAAGTATGTGTCTGGCTTTTCCAGCATGACTGTTTCCTTTTCTGTCTCTGCCGTTCAGCCTCAGGCTGGAGTTTAGCAAAATCAGTCAGTTTTAGCACTGAGATCACCTTCCACAATGGTAATGATCAGACCAGAGCCCATCATTTTGTGTGTGAGGTTAGGATTCTTTCTTCATGTATAAGCTGATAAATGCATCCCTAATTAATCTAGTGTCTTTAGCCCCTTAGTCCTGTGTATATATGTGTATATATATTTGATGTGTTAGAGCATGCAGTGTGTAATGCCTGAGTAGTGTAGTATTGACCCAGGTTCTTATTCCCACTTGTCTTTCCAAGTCTTGTTTAAGGTGTGATTTGTTCAGGAAAATGAAAGCTTCCTCAGAAGAATCTACCTGTTAAAAGAAGATGTGTTGAAGAATGTCTTTCATTTATTTCTCTGTGTACTTTTTCAAAGAGTGGGAATTATTCCCATTTTTCTGGGTGTGGAAACTTTTTTTGCAGTGTTTGAGTCCATGGACAAATCATTTTAAGCTGATGATAAAGCACTATGTGGAACCTTCTGCCTGGTGCCTTGATCTGCACAGACTCAGCAGTAACTAAACTCTTCAAAGTGATTTCCTAAACCTCTTTAAATGAATTTTAGTAGAAACTTTTAGCATGGATCTTAAAATGTGTATTGAAAACATTTTTCCCAGTTAATGTTACTGCAAAGGAAGTATGACATTTGCTTATGCTGGAAAGCTGCAATTGATGGTGTAACAATGAGTTTAACTCTCACTAACTGGACCTGGAGCTAAACATGTACTAAGTTCATTACTGAAGTGAGCCCAGAGGTTTAAGATATCTACTGTAAAGGGTCTTTTTGATGTTGTTTTTTATTGTATTGTGTTCTCCCTACATGTGAAAACTGGTTTTCTGCATAAACTTGGGAAATGGTAATTTTTGGAGTTTTCAGTACACAACTGAAAAACAGTTAAATTTGTTTTCTTAATGCTTGTTTTTTCAGTTAAGTTTTAAACAGAAAACATCATCCTAGACTCTGTTTACATTTTTACTTTTGAATACAGCCATCAGGGGTGACAGGGTGAAGAAGAATTGCCACGTGGGTGGCTTCTGCTTAGAAGGAGTTCAAGTGTGGATGTGATGTGCTGGGTGGGAGTGCAAAGACAGACTTGGGAGTTGTCTCAGGTTACCATAACTGGACCATGGTGCATAAGCCTGACCATGTAATATTCCTGTTCCACATATGCTTAATTGGATATTTATCTAGCTCAGCCTTTCCTTCCTGACTTCCTTCAAAAGGAAGTGAAATATATGGCCTAAAAAAATCATTTACAAGAACATGTCAGCTTAATGTCAGGATTTTCTAGAAATTGTCAGCTGGCTGTCCCTGGGTTGAAACTCTGGGCTGCAGTTTTTCCCTGGGTTTGGGAGGGAAGTGTATTTCCCCCGTGGATGGCTGTCCATGTGCACAGGTGTCTCTTCCTGAGCAGTCCTGTAGGACCAAAGAATTCTGTAGGTGAGCTGTTCTGGGAGGCAGAACTGTGCCTTTTCTACAGAAATGTGTGCTGCTTATGCATTTTCCTCATCCTAGCACATTTTCCAGCCTGTGGCTGGTGGTGAGTGCACCCTTTTGGGAGATGAGAGATGGAGCCTGGAGTCTCCCCTGCCTGACAGTCGCGTGTGGGAATTTCTCTTGCTGTGTGCAGGGGCTTTGTTATGCTGCTCCCTCAAAAGACTGGGCATTATTTTCTTTCTCTTTTTGAAGGGGAGCTGGTCCTGCTTTCAAAATAGATAAGGTAAGCACCTATTGCCAAGGGAGGATTGAAACAGTGATCCTGATCTGACACAGGCATCTATTTTTGATGTTGGCAGAGGCACACAAGGCTGAAAGAAGCTCTGGTTTAACACATTCCTTTCACCAGCTTTTCCTTTTGCTGTCATATCTTATTGCTGAGACTTGAGTTAGTGCTATTTGGAGTGGTTTTTTTACGTGTTTTACTTCAAACAAAATGCAGGAAGTCTCCTGATGGACTGTAGGCTCTGCTGTGGAAAAATCCAATTCACTGTGCTGACAAGTCTGAATCTGACTGCAGAGCACCTACATTCCATGTATATCTTTTAGGGAGTGTAGTTACATAGGTTTATGGGTTTTTTTCTGAAGGGTTAAGGTTTGGCTGAAGGTGGTGTAGTGCTGAGCAGGCAGGACCATCAGTACTTGCCTAACTCCCCACATTTGATGTTCTTCAACCTTTTCCAGGCCTCACTGTTTCTGAGTGGTTTTCATGACAGAGTTTTTGGTTATTTGGGATTTTTGGGCAGAGCATGGACATATTTTTCTTTGCTTGTCATTTCAGACACCTAACAGACATGTGCTTCTACAGGATTTTTCAGTACAAATGCAAAAGACACAAATCAGCACAAATAATTTACGGTTGTTGCTTTAAGGAGTGTCATTTTGAAGAGAAGAAAACTCCAGTCAAAAGCATAATAAAATAGTTCAGAGACTCTCTATAAATACTAGGTCTGTCTCTATCTCTCTGTGTGTGTCTGTATGTATATATATATATATATGTATCTATATCATCAGTGAAATTGGCCTTTTGAGTTAATAAAACTAGGTTGCTGGTTTAACAGATCTCAGTGCTTTGGTTGGAAATTGCTTCACTGGTAAGTGAGAGAAGGTTCCAAATTAATCAATAGCTCTGTTGAAATTTGAGTTGCTCAGTTTGATTCCAGTTGAACTGTGCTAACTCCTCGGGACCTGTGGAGCGTGTTCTGGGATCTCTGTGCCCAGCTGGGGCAGGGAGGATGCAGGGACAATTCCAGTGAGGCTGCTGGCATCCCAGAGGGCTGGGAGGGTGGGTTCTGCTGGGCTGGTGTTGGGAATGGAACACCCTGGCAGAAGAATGTACCCAACAGGAGCTTCATGGATTCACTAAGGAATCACTTGACTACTTTTTTGTTTTGGTTTGTTTTTTTTCCTCCAACTGTTCCGGGCAAGCAGCCAAAAAGGAATCCCAGTGAGCAATTCATGAGCTAACAAGAGCTAAAATGATTTTGGTGTAATGGTCTGTTTCTGACTTCCCTCTATCCTCCTCTAATAGGAGATTTTTACAACTTGGATGACAAAAAAAACCCCAAACTAAAAAACCCATCCAAAAGGTGCCTGGGTCTCTTAGGGGCTGCAACCCACCCCATTAGAAAGCCTTGGGAAGGCAATGCTGTAGCTTCAGAGCAGAGGCAGGCAGGGTTTGGTGAGGAGGATCCTCTCCCTGTTGGCATTTCCAGGCTGCTGGGACTCCTGTCCTGTCCCTGCATCCTGCCAGCTGTGGGAGTGAGGCTGGAAAAACCCTAAGCCTCGTTTGCCCTGCCAGTGAATATAATCAATACTTGTCACCACCTTTAAAAATATTTGCATGCTTTAAGTATTTATGATGGGTTGGTAACAAAATTCTGAAGTGCAGAATAAACTTGGTTGATGTCAGAGGTGGATGTATATTTTCTACCAGTCAGCATTACTTGAAGGTGGTTCTTCTTGTTCACTGAGAAGTTTAATTTTTGAAATGTAGTTTCAGCTCTTGTATTATTCTGAAAAGTTATGTTCAAAACAGTGTTTGAAAATGAGAACAAATTTTAGAAGCCCACACACATTTAATTTGATGTGTTTTCTCTTCATGGGTGGATTGAATATATTAGACAGGTGCCATTCCTGTGGCAATTTTAATATCAATAGGTGTGGTATATTGATGAGTGTAGTGGAGAAGTTGTAGTCAAAGTCAGAGTTTAATTTATCAGGTTGTAATTTGTTTGCTGAAATTAGAATGGTTCTTTATATTGAATCCCTGGTCTGTGGATTCCAAATTCAAGTATTTTTGAACCGATATGTTTTGTAGATTTAAGCCATCTTCAGTTTGGGAGAGTGTAAAATGAATCAACTCCCAGTTAAAAATGTGATGTCTGTCTTAAAACCGTCCCCAAAAAGTAGTTGGGGATACTTGACTGGTTTTTTTTTAACCTGTTTATTTATAAGGATCCTGAAAAGTTTACTTGGAGGAGTTTCCACCATCCATTTTAGTCCACTTATGTTGTTACCTGCACTTAGTGAACTGTGTAAAAGGAGGAGCAGGAAGGGCCCTGTTGCTGATCCCTGGGGATGCAGGCTGGCTGTTGCTCACCTAGACCCACTGGTGCCACTTTTGCCAGTCCCCACCTGGGACTGCTTCCCCTTTCTCCTGGCTCAGTCATGCCTGTGCTTTCAAACCACACTGCTGCTCTGGAACTTCCATAGTCAGGATCTCTGCTGTCTTCTGAAGGCCTTGCTGTTGTCCCTGCCATCCCTGGCAGTGTGTGCTGCAGGTGAGCTGTCCTGGGGATCCCTGGCAGTGTGTGCTGCAGGTGAGCTGTCCCTGCCATCCCTGGCAGTGTGTGCTGCAGGTGAGCTGTCCCTGCCATCCCTGGCAGTGTGTGCTGCAGGTGAGCTGTCCCTGCCATCCCTGGCAGTGTGTGCTGCAGGTGAGCTGTCCCTACCATCCCTGGCAGTGTGTGCTGCAGGTGAGCTGTCCCTGCCATCCCTGGCAGTGTGTGCTGCAGGTGAGCTGTCCCTGCCATCCCTGGCAGTGTGTGCTGCAGGTGAGCTGTCCCTGCCATCCCTGGCAGTGTGTGCTGCAGGTGAGCTGTCCCTGCCATCCCTGGCAGTGTGTGCTGCAGGTGAGCTGTCCCTGGGGATCCCTGGCAGTGTGTGCTGCAGGTGAGCTGTCCCTGCCATCCCTGGCAGTGTGTGCTGCAGGTGAGCTGTCCCTGGCAGTGTGTGCTGCAGGTGAACTGTCCATGCCATCCCTGGCAGTGTGTGCTGCAGGTGAGCTGTCCCTGGGGATCCCTGGCAGTGTGTGCTGCAGGTGAGCTGTCCCTGGGGATCCCTGGCAGTGTGTGCTGCAGGTGAGCTGTCCTGGGGTGTTCTGTGCCCCACAAACCCCAGCCAGTCTTGCCTTTCCCAGGGTGTTTGTAGCTGGATGCCCACACACATGTTGTTGCCTGGTCATTCTCCTAGCCCTGAGCCAGCTGTGGTGGGGACAGAGGGACCCTGACCAACCTCGGGACGTGGTGTACTGACCTCCCTTCCCCTCCTGCTTTGAGTTTGCTGTGCAGGTGCTGAGGACCATTTAGAATCTCTTTGGTTGAAGGTATTCACGTTTGGACATCAGGTGCCTGGCCAGGTGATGGGTGGGATGTTCAGGTTAGTGCAGGAGACTGAAGGTGGAATGATTTCCTTGTGGCGTATCTTTTAGATTTGCACCACATTTGTGTCACTAAAGCCAGAGGGACTTGGGTGTGTTTTTGCCAGGAGGCCCTTGGCTCTGGCAGCTTCCTGGCCTTTTGGCCTTGCAGTGGGTTTGTTTGTTCAGGCTTTTCCTGGGTAAGCAATCTGGCTGCTCTGGATTGTGTCTTTTGGAGCTTTTTTTTGAACATTAATTGAATTTAGTTTGTTTTACATCAATGGTGGGTGTGTGTTAAGTTCATCCTGACATTTGGAATCTGTATCTCATAAAATTAAAACCAGCATGAAATAACATGAAGTGTTACATTCAAAAAAATTAGCTCAGGTGTTTTGGACTGTCTTCCTCTTCTATTTTGTTGCATACTCACTGGAAGGACAACAGAATCCCTAAAGAACACCATTTCAAAGCAAAGTGTTGTCGGTTTTTAAAGTTGAGGTCAGAACCTTTTTTAAAACATTGCTTCCTCTACTCAGTTTCCTGTGTGGATTCAGGGAAAAAGTTGCCTTCTCTTCTAGCAGGGTAATCCCACACAGGACAGATGGGGGATTAGACCCCTCATGCTGGCCCAAAACAAACTGGGGGGCAGCAAACTGCACTTGTCTGCAAGCTTTCCCTCTTTATTTCATCTCTTGCAACGCCCGAAGTTGGGAAAAGACATTTTTCTGGGAAGTATCTAAGCAAAAGAATTTGGATGCTACATTTAAGAAAAATAACAAACTCAATTTGCATTTGCACTCATTTTCCTGCAGTTTCTCTTTCCTCTATGGAAATGTGGCCTTTTTTAGAGCAGCTTGTGCAGCTGTCTGATTCTCTGGAAGTTCAAACAGTCCGAACTAGTGGCAGTTCCTTAACTTCAGCATGAACTCCTTGAAGTGAGAAGGTAAAGAGTGTGCTGTGCTTTGCCAGTCGGGTTTGCCATTTTGAGCAGGGTAGTGTTCAGTGTGGAGCTGGGTTTATTCTATATATTAGTTCTATTGTGGTCTTTAATAGTACCTGAGCACTGTTTTGGTTTTGATTACACAAGGAAAGGACTAAAATACCTTTTCTTGTGGTATGGTAACTTTTAAAATAATTTCTTTACTTGATTTCTCTGAGTATTTCTGTTTTCCACATAATGAAATACAAGCTTAAGGTTTGTATTTTGGGTGATACTATGTTGTTCTTGTATCACTAGAAGGAAACACGTTGGTTACTTTTTTTCCCCTAAGGTGGCAAAAGGTAGGTTGGCCCAAAGTTCCTCCAGTTCAGTGTGGAGTCCTGACATTTAGTCCGGGCACCAAAAGCAGTGGGGAAGGGAAGGGAGAGCGTGGGAACCTTCTGTGCTTCTCTTTTTCAGGAAAAGATGCAAAAGGAGGAATGTTTATTTTGTATGTAGCATGTCAGAGGGCTCATTATGGAGTTTCAGACATAGTATTCAGACGCGTCTGGTGTTGAGGCATGCAGCTTCCCTCTCTTTGAATAAATATCAACTGAAGATACAAGCTATACTCTTTAAGCTTCTGTGTAGGTTTTATTACAAGGAAATTTTGAAGCTAAAGAATTGAGTAAGTGGCAACAGGTTTGACTACAAAATTGTCTAGAAGTAAAACACAATGATTTGTCATTTTTGTTTATGACTAGAAAATACGAAACCACCTTTTTTTTCTATTCATAACATTTATGTTCTTTTAGGATGCAGCAGGTTTATGTATTGGCCAAATATCTTACCATTCCAAATGATGAGTTCATTGTGTTTGATCCTGAAAGGACTGTGTGTAATCACTGAGCTGAGGTGCATCTCTGATAATCTCACCTAATTCAGTGCCCTAGAGCTTGAAACCCCTCCTTCTTAGTTTTTTCTTTCATGATCATTTTTTAAGTTCTTCTGCAATGAGAAATTTCATGTCCACTTAGGAAAAACAATCACTAATTCACTTCTATGTTGCACTTAACCAACTCTCTTGTTCCATCTATATTTATATGCAATCAAGGAAGCCAATTTAATTATGCTCTCTACTGTAAGGTGCCATAGCTTGTGAAACAAGGAGAAAATTACTTTCAGCTATGCATGTGACATCAAGACTTCCTAGAAAATCATGATTTTAATGAATTTCTTGCATTTTGACAAATTCAGGTGTGAATATTGAGAGAAGCATTAAGTAGTTAGGGAGGTAAGTAGTCAGCTTGGAGTACTTTAAGGATGCTGAAATGCATAGGGTAGTTTTGTTGAGTTTTAGGTTTTAAAAGGTGAATATGAAAGAATATTTGTTCTAGATCTCAGAAGCAGAACCATCTGCAGCAACAACTTCCTGAAAAACTTGGGTCCTGTTGTTCTAGTGGGAGTGAGACTACCCAGCTCTACCCAGATATTTTGTCCTGCTGTGTCTTGCCTTCTTATTCTGTGGGATGCTTGTATCCTACATATATGCCAAAATGGGAATGAATGAATGAATATTATGTGTGTTCACACAGATGGAAATAAGAAATTTTGACTGGAAATAAAATCTTTGTTCTCCAAACATTTTGACAATATTACTACAGATTTCATTGCTAAAATATAATAGCTAAAGGAACATTTTGTTGTTAAATTATTCTCTAAGTGCCTGGGATGTTGTAATTGCTGCAGTAAGGAGAAGGATGTCCTTGTTTGATAGAATCAAGTGGGGTGTGTGTAGGAGAGGGAGAGAGTGACCTGAAGTGTGACTGGAGCTAGGTCTGGGCAAACTGATGGAAGGAATTGTATCCTTCTGATCTTGTCCTGCCACTGTTTGATCAGTGTCTGGCATTGAGCACCTCTTGCTCCATGCTGGCCCTTTCCCCCTGCTCAGGCTCTGTTCACCTCCCTGCAGATGCCCTCAAGGAGCTCCTGGCTCTCCAGCTGCACCAGGGTTTGCTGGTAGGAGCAGGGCAGTACAGAAGTTGCTTCCTCCCTACTTTGAGGTGTGCTGAGAGTGTTATTTAGACCAGTCAGATTCTTAGGCAGCTGTGCCTTGTATACCACCTTGTGTGTGAGAGATGCTGCCTGCCTATCACACTGGAATGGAGCACGTTACATTTCTCAGCTGATCTCCGGTAGGATAAGGCAGATTTATGTTTGTGCTATAAAAAATAAAGGACCTGTGTCTGTTGACTTAGTAAACTATTAAAGTGAATGGGAGAGATCTGCAATAAACTATGGTGCATGAAAAAAGTTTTTATTGATTTCATTCTTTAATTATTTTTAAAAGATGAGATTAGAAAATGTGATTAACTCCCCTTGAGCTCTGCAGTAATAACCTCTCACTGTTCTTAACTGTGCGAGACTTGCACTGGGGATTAACCGGCTCTTAAGTTTGACAGCCTAGAATGAAAGAATTAACAAGAACATATTCAACAGTGTTGAGTTTAGCAACAGGATGATGCCGGCTTCTAACAGCCTTTTAAAATGTCAGTGCAACTCTCTCTTCCTTTGGATCTTGAATGTTGTTGACTGTGTGCCCCAGAAATGTGAAAATGTGAACCAGGACACTGCAGGAGTTAAATTTTTAAACTTTCTCATTGTTCTCTAATGTTTAAACTTTTTTTTTTTTCTCTTTCACAGGAAATGACCTAGAGGCCTTACAAATACATTCGTGCATTTTTGTTCTGAGTCTGCAATTGAGGGCAAACGCAGTCTGGAAGCACCACTTCTTAATGTTACAACAGAAACAACTACCTCAACAAACAGGGAAAGGGGAAGAAGGCTTGCAATAACAAACACTCTAGTTTTTAATAGCTTATATTTGCAAAGTCTTCTGTAAACAGTCCCGATTTTTTTTCCCCCTCCAATATTAAGAAGAGACACTACAAGTAAACTGAGTTGGCAGACTGGCTCTGTCAAGACATTTGAAGATATTTGATCTGCTGACATAAGGATTTGCTTTTTCAAGGAAAGAGCCTCTGCAATGCTTTTATAATCGCTGTTGATCGGTGGTTTGCTCCACTTTTCCTGATACTACTAATGGGAGAATTATATTAAGGTATTGCTTCTAAACCTATTATTTGCATTGACAAAATTAACTTTTGTAGATGTAACAGCAAGTGACAATGTTATGCTCGTGAAGAACTTGTAGGCGATCACCTCTCTGCTCCAGTTGGCTTTTCTGCGTGCAGAGGGGATACCACACAAGAGACAGAGCTTTATTGAGATACTTGGGCTTGCTTTTTGAGTACAGTTTATAACTGCAGCAGGGCTGCACTGAACACTGAAAACACAGAGTCAGCAAATCTGCTGCCATTCCCACTGCTGATACAGATTATACAGACGCTTGCCTTTCTGAAATGCCTTTTGTGAAACCTATGTACACAGTCCTGCATTGTTACTGTACATAGATACTCGAGGAAGGAATTTGACAAGTGATTGTTAATTCAAGAACTCTCTGGACAAGCACTCACTTATGTATTGCTGCAGTGCACAAGAAAGCAAAATGGACTATAAGCGGCGCTTTTTGCTTGGCGGGTCCAAGCAGAAGGTGCAGCAACACCAGCAGTATCAAATGCCCGAGCTGGGCAGGACCCTGAGCGCCCCGCTGGCCTCGGGCACCCCCAGCACCCCCCTGGTGTCCCCGGCTGCTGCGGGCGGCTGCTCCCACCCCGCCTCCCACACCACTCCCATCGCCGACATCCAGCAGGGAATCTCCAAATACCTGGATGCACTCAACGTGTTTTGCCGTACGAGCACTTTCCTTACAGACCTTTTCAGCAGCGTGTTTAGGAACTCGCACTACTCTAAGGCAGCTATGCAACTGAAAGACGTGCAGGAACATGTCATGGAAGCGGCGAGCCGACTCACAGCAGCAATAAAACCAGAAATAGCAAAAATGCTGATGGAACTGAGTGCAGGAGCTGCAAACTTCAAAGATCAAAAAGAGTTCAGCCTTCAAGACATTGAGGTGAGTTACTTTGGAGGGTGCTGTTCTGCTTGTGAATTTGTGTCATTGCTTCTTAACTTGATTTCTCTTCAGAATCCCTTCTACACCAAGAGTTTTCTCTGCCTTGCTGTGTATTTGTGAGTGATGCTGGTGAAAAAAGAAACTCTTCGTTTCTTATGTTCTAAAAGTCATTTGTGGGCTCTGACCTCCATCCATGTTAAATTAGCTATCTGGTAGGTATTTCCGTAGAGGAACCAACAAGAGAAAAGTTTTAAACAATTTTCTGTTTTCTCTTAGCTAACGTTTCTAGCAGTGCAATGCCATGGTATTCTAAATCAACCTACACTTTCCTTGGTACATCCATTCCAAGGGGAAACCTGAGCATGTGTGAGTAGCATATTGTCATCAGTGTTTCAGTAAAGCTACATATTAGTTGATTAATAATATTTAATCACTCTTTAGAACATTTTTGTCTCTTTGAGCTGTTGTGAGAGGAGAAGAACACACTGTGTGAGAGGCTTGTGCTGTAAAAATTTGTCATGACTTTGCTATAATGTTCATCACTGGCAGCAAGTGCCCAAGAATCAGGATTCAGAGAGAATCTCCAAATTCCTGCCAAGCCTACCTGGAAAGGTCTGGGTATTTCTCCTCTAATAAATGTGTTACATAGCAGGCAGTGCTAAATGATAGTCACAGATATATCTCTGGAGTTTTAAGTAGCTCCTTGTGTTTTGACATAGTTCTTCACTTTGCAGCAGTCTTTGCAGAGTTATTCCTTCAGAACTACATCCTGAACGGAAAACTTACTTTTAAGTTATCTTGGTTTTGATTTAGATTTCAGGTAACTTTGTAAGAGTGAATGTTTGTGCCTGTCAGGCATTATCTGCTTTCTCTAACTGCACCACTTCCAGATGGAATCGTTGAGGAGGATGCAATTTGTCAGTCACAGCTCTCCCTGCAGTTGTGTGTGACAGTTCTCAGTGTTGTATACTTGGTATAGGCTGAAGTAAAATGGGCTAAATATTTGCTATAAATGCCTTCTGTAGGCTAATATTTTTAAAGGCAATCCAGTAACATCACTCTTTAACTAAAGCTACATCTATGTATATAACAAAGAGTGAGTTTATCTAATTAATTGATCTTTAATAGATGTGCTGAAAGACTTTCTGAATTAAAAAAGGCATATGAAGCACTAGATGTCTTCTAGGGGTTTTTGTGGATTTGGAATTGTTGTCTTTCCAGGTTTTGGAGCCATCTGTAGAGCTGCTTTTGCCAGTGGGCAGGCAGTGGTGGGTGCTGGTTCTGCCCTGCCCCACGTGCTGTGCAGGCAGGGTTTGCTCAGCAGGGAGCTCAGGAGCAGAAGCAAAGCAGAGTTTGCATTAGGTGGGTGCAGATCCTGCCAACCTAAAGCCAGAGAAACTTCCTTTGGTCCCAGCTTTACCTGACCAGACCTAACTCTTGTTCTGGGCTCTGTGTGCACCCGCAGTGCTCCCTCCCCTCTGTGGTGGGAACAAGTGTGTGGAGAATGCCAGCAGAACAGAAATGCTTCTGTGCTTTCCTGCCTGCACCTCTTGGGCTGTCCCAGCACTTCTCATTGTACTTTTCTGAGATCTTTTTTTTAATTAAAACTGCACCTTGTGCATGGCTTTGAAAAAAGCCAATATGCAGGATTAATGGGAACTTCTGTATAATGAGACAAGTGTTGTGTTCTGCTTTGGCTTAAGCAGCAGCAGAATGTGGGAATTTGGTTGTTCTGTGGGTCAGTCAGGACTTGGTGTAAGTGAGGGAATTCTGCAGGCAGAGGGATTGGGTGGTTGTGCCCAGGGAGCAGCAGCTGCTCACTGTTGAAGTGGACCTTGGCAGAGACCAGTTCAGGAATGTATTTGTTTGTAGGTGACTCGAAAGCATACTGGGAGACCTGCTGAACTAAAAATAATCTTGAACAAATGAGTTTTCCAGTTGGGATGGAATTCAGAGGGGTAGCTGAATGTTGCAATATTTAGACTTTTTCAGCCTCAGGAGTGGAGCCCACTGGGCAGCAGTTCTGTAGAACAGTCCTGGGCTTGTGGGAGTTGTATGTTGGGTAAGGGTCAGTGTTGTGCATTGGAAATAATGAATCAGTGCTGTTGCTGTTGTGCAGACACTACTACCATGTATTTAATACAGCCCTAACCTGCAAGAACCATCAACTGAGCACTGAACTCTTCACTGGCATTATGGCCTTAAACACAGCACAGCACTGCAGGTGCACTTGGAGAAATAGGGAGCAACTGGAGAGGCAATAGAGGAGAGTAGCAAGAGTAGTTAGACATCCAGGAAAAAGGACATCAGAGGACAAATTGAAAAGATGGACTCTACAGAAGAGGTGGCTGAGAAGGAAAATCAAAATTGCTCAGGTATGTGAGAAGCTGCCAGAACATGTCAGTGTCTGTTCTTCATGTCCATGTAAGGTGAGCAAGGAACTTAAATTTCAGAAGGAAAGATTCACATTAGATGCTGTGGAAATCCTTTGTAATGTTAGTGGAGCACTGATGTGGGTTGCTACAAAGAGTAGGGCGCAGAGCTTACAGAACAGGTTAAACCTGCACCTGACAAAACTGACCTGGGTGAAATTGCTCCTTGCTAGGGACAGAAGGATGACCTGGTAAGACCCTCTCCCATTGTGCTTTTCTGGGATTTCAAGACTGAGCTGTTGATGC
The DNA here is from genome assembly GCF_009819885.2 of Catharus ustulatus. Taxonomy (NCBI): domain Eukaryota; kingdom Metazoa; phylum Chordata; class Aves; order Passeriformes; family Turdidae; genus Catharus; species Catharus ustulatus. The sequence continues at coordinate 2,799,220 of NC_046231.1, read as the reverse complement.
TGAAATTTTCAGGTTAAAAAGTGGTTTGCTTTTTTTTCCCCCCTGGTGGATAGAGAAGTTAACATTTCATAAAACTGCCAGCAGGATTAAAAAATTCACAATGTAAGCAGAAAAACATAAAGGGCTTGCCTGACTTCATCAGAGTTTGCTGAACAGGGAAGTGATGGGGGAAGAGTGTGAGGCACTGTAATTGTTCCCCTGGAAAATACCAGGAGGGAAATACAGGTATATCTGAAATTGCTTTGTCAGCTTCTCTAGTGGGTGACTGAAGGAACTCAGAGCTCTGAGAGAATTGAGAGATGGTGAAACCCCTGAGTGGCAGCTCAGCAGGACCCTAAGAATGGCTCTGCAGAGGCTTCTGTTTGAGGGATGGAGGTTATAGAAGTCCTGTGTTATAGGAGCAGTGGGAGGTGAGTTGTAATTTAGGGTGCAGGGGGCAGAGTCCCAAATTCATGAGAAGGACATAAGAATGAGGCTTTGTGTGTGAGCCTAGCTGAGGAAAATGCAATTTTCCTAAACCTTGTTAACACAGCTGTAGTTTTTGGGAGGAGTGAGAAGTCCAAGCAGAGCAGGTTTGGCTTTAGGAATCAAAGAGAGCTGTGGCTTTTCTGCTTTTTTTTTTTTTCTACTTTTTATCTACTGTCTCTAAGGCAGTGTCAAGAAAACTTCAGTTTTGGTGAACATACCTGACTTGAATTTGAACTGGAAACTGTTGTGCAACCTGGAGTATAGCACCATGGGATGAGGTTTTTAATTTATTTGTTGTTACTTAGAACAAAGCTTGCTAGTTCAGCACTGGCTGCCAGGCTGTGTAAGAAGGTGACTTGCCTTGATCAAAGTGTGGTGACAGATGGGAGTTTCCCAAGGTTTCTTTATTTCAGAAATGCAAATGCTGACTTTTATTTTCTTCTTTTTCTTTTCCCCTTTCAAACACCTTTGAATTCTTGGGTATTCTGTGCCTGTATGGGTGAGGAACAGCTTGGAAATCAGGGTAAATGAGAGGGTGTTTTCCATGTCTGTTTGTCAGCTGGGGGAATGCAGTAACTCTGTGCTTCTGGTAATAAAAACATTAAAGCAAATCCGTAGGGAGGAGTAAAACTGATAAAAGTAAGAATATTTCCCCTTCTCTTCTGAAGCTTTGCAGAAACCTCAGTATTGCAAAATATAAAGAATGGCTTTTAGTTACACAAGGCTTGTGTATTGTCTTAGAAGTAAGTGGGAGTAAGGAGAGGAATGTCCACGTTGCCTTCCACGTTGCTGCATGGATGGGCAGCAGATATATTCCTGGATGTTTTGTTTTGTATTAAATTGAGATAATTTTTGGCTTTTATGTGTATAAAAACACCTAAGATTTTTTTGAACAAGAACCTTGTGAGACAAAAATGTCTGAGTAAATATTAAGTGTAGGCTTTCCTTAGCAATCATTTGTAAAGCCAAATTTAACCATTTTTAAAATTACTCTTTCCTGGGATTTTCAGGGATTGGCTCCAGACTCTTCTGAGTTGAGGAACAGTTAGTAGCAAAAAAATATTTTGTCTTACATTTTAATTGATGCTTTTTATTTTTAAAGTGCTTCACACTTAATTGTTTTTTCTGCTAAATGATAGTGACCACTTCAGTAGCTGTCAGGATCAGATTGCCATGAGTGGCTTTTAGGGTCACTGCTGGAAGACATGAGTCTGTTGGGTTTCCCAAGTCTCACAGCTTCTGCTGGATTCCAGTTCAGCCTGCAGGTGGTTCCAGCTCCTGGGCAGGACTGTGTCTTCCCTTGGAGGTGTTCTGGTCATGAGATCACTCTTTGGAACTGCAGGGAACTGGTAGGGAGTAAAAATGAGGAATATTCTGCCCACTTCTGGGAAGGTACAGGAAGGTTGTTGGCTCATAATGGGGCACACCAGTTCAGTGGCAGCCAGGCTGTGCCATTAAGGATACTGTTAAGGGGAACCACCAGATAATTCTGTTGTGGTGTTTGACTTTTAGAGCATTCTGCTTGTTTCAGGAAATAGCAAAAAAAAAAACCCAAACAAACAAAAAAAAAAAAAGAAGAACGTTCTGCTGCATAAAATGGTACTTAGAGAACTGCAAACCAGTGTTTGTATCAAGTGTGGAAGACTGACACTTGTTATTTGCTGACTTTATTACTGGTAGTGTTCTGTTTTAAGGAGTCTGTTGTGCAAGGTTTTCTTGCTAGACAATTTATATGGCATCCCTGTTTAGCAGTGAAAACTGGCAATTTTGTGTACACTTTGTCTAGTGGAATATTCCAAAGCTGATTGTGTGCCCCCATTAGGAGGAGAAAGTGGGATGGAGTAACCTAACACTGCATCTCACCTGGTGCTCCTGTTGGTAGGGAACCAAAAATCCCATTGCAGGTAAGGCTCTGGTGGGAACAACAGCTGTCCTGCCTGATACAGATCAGGGAGTGGAACTGTGTTCTGTGGGACAAAAAGTTTGGAAGCTGAGGAGGACTTCACTGTTCATGCAATATAAATGAATCTAAGAAATTAAGAAAACATCACCAGTCCCAAGGAAATCCCACTGCTTGCCACCTGAGATGATTCCAGTTCAGCTTTGATTCCTGCACAGTTTATAGGGTTTATGTTTATTCTACTCTGAAGGAGGAAAGTCACACTTCTGCATGGGAAAGTAGGGAAAATAAAGCTGAAAAAGACTTGGTGGTGTCTCTGGCTGAGGAAAGCTGCATCCATGTGCTGATGCTGTTTCAGGGGGTGCAGCAGAGGTTCCCTGTGCTGCTCTGCACAGGGGTCAGTGCCAGCCCTGCCTGGGGGAGCTCACTGCCAGCTGCACCTTCCCATGGATAAGGCAAAGTTTGAGCTCTTTGGCAGAAAATCTGACCAAGTGAGCTCTTCAAAGCTTTAAAGTGAGTTTGGCATCTGCCATTCATCCAGAGGGAGTGTTTAACAGTGCAAAAATCCTCCACTCTGATAGAGAAGCAGTTTAAACCATCCTTACCCATTTTGGAGAAATGGATTTTTTTCAAACAAAATAAAAGTTCAGTAAAGCAGATGTTACTATTTACCTTCACTGTTTTAACATTTTAAGTTATAGGAATGTTGTGTGCTGCCACTTAAAACCTAAATCATTTGTTTATTTTGAGCATTATTCCCAGGCTGGGGAAACTTCAACCTTTGTACCTTAAATATTCTTTGAAATTTAATCAGCTTGAAATTCCTAATGAGTGCTAGTTTCATCTTCCCCTGAGAATTACATTCTTCCTACACAGAAATAATTCAGATCACCAGTTGCCTCTTCCTGCAGTTTTCTTATAAATCTTTCTAATCTCATACCCAGGAAGGTTGGAGTTTTCTTCATTTTATCATTTGCTGACTGTTTTTTTTAGTAAGGCAAGCTCCACTTTCAGAGGTCAGTCAAAGTACCAAAAATGTTTAATTTTATGCCTCGTACAAAGAAGGGAAGTGATTGAACCAGAATGGAATGTCAAAAGGAGTCTGGATGCAGTGGAAAAAAGCATTGCCACCACTGGTTCTTCTGAAGTAGATAGTAAATGCATATAACTGTTGGTGTGACTGGAGAGTCCTGCCAGGATCTACATTGTGTCTGAATAGTTCTATTGCAGAAGAATGTAGCTGGAAATAAGGCAGATGATTTAATGGCTCTGAAGCATGATGGCTTTGTACATTATCTGTGTATTTTATGAATTATTCCTAAAATGGAATTAAAGTTGAGTCTTTTTTAATAAATCAAAGTCAAATACACATTTAAAAGTGCTTTGTGTGATAAATTTCATAAAAGAAACACTTTGAATAGCTTTTAAATACTTTCTACAGTGATGTGGAAAATCCTTTTCTATACAGCTCTCTAGTTTCACACTTGGCTGTCAGCGTTTTCCTGCACGGGGAGTGTGGCCCCGGAGAGGATTCCTGCTGGAGCCCTTGGCTCTCCAGGATGTCCCTGCATGGTGGCACTGCTGTTCTGGCACCAAAGGGCTGTGGCACAGCAGCTGTGCTGTGCTCGTGGCACCCCCAGGTGTTTGGGTGCCTCTGGGCACAGCTGGAGGGACGGGTGCCTGCGGGAGATGTGGATGCTGGGTGGCATCTCCTGCCCTCTGGGCAGCTCTTGGCTGCCCTGGCCTGGCCTGGCCTGCCTGAGGAGCATGGCATGGCCCAGTTCAGTGCAATATTCCAAAGGCAGCTCAATGCCAGTGCTGGCAGTTCTGTCACACAGTGCCAGGCTCAGCTTTGGGCACTGTGTGTGGGATTATGGGGCAAAAGGCTGTCCCTGCCCAGTGCCTGCCCATGACCACTCTGCCTGGAGGGTGAACTGCTGGGCCAGCTCCTACATTTTATGTTGATACTTTAAAATCATTCATATTCAGTTGTTGCTGCTTTGGATTTTTTATCAGAAATTCAGCCAGGTCTTTGTGCAGGTATGTTTTGGTGTTGACTTGGTCCTTGTGATAATATGCTACTCCCATTTTTGTGCTTGATTTTGCCAAGTAACTGAGCAAGCTTTTCATTCATCAAGTAATCAAACTTGAGTACAGAACTAAAAATGACTCAGGACTAGTCTGATGTCACATTCATTTATAGAAACTAATGCTCTCTTACTTTAAGTAAATTGTTAAATATCATATCTTGCTTATGGTCTGAAGCATTATTTTAATTTAAAAAATCAGAGTTTGACATAGTTCCTTATCCCAAACACCAAACAAAAAGGAAGAAGAGAAACTTCCATGAGCTGTTCTATGTGCTTGACACTGGTTTGTTTGTCTCCCACAGGTACTTGGGCGATGTTTCTTGACAGTGATGCAGGTCCACTTCCAATTCCTGTCACAAGCTTTGCAGAAGGTCCAGCCAGTGGCACACTCCTGCTTTGCTGAAGCTGTAGCTCAGGAGAGGAAGAATGTTAGTGGGACTGGAGCCTCAAATATAAGCCCCACAAATGAGCTGGAAGATGCAATAAGATCATGGAGAGGAGCAGCAGAGGTATGGAGGTCTTGCTGCATGCACAGCAGACTTAGTGAAACCTACAGTCAGCCTGGGTGTCCTAGCAAAGGAAGAAAATACCTGGTTTTGAAGACATGCTGTGTGGCACAGTGGGTTTCAAACACTAAGACTCATTTTAGTCATGTGATGATTGCACTATCTTTGCCCTGTGTGAAGTTTTCTTTGTGATAGGGTTCTACATAAGGAGCACAACACACAGTGCAAACAGATTTTTGCTATTGTTAATGAACTGCCAGTGTTCAAATAGGGCAGATTAAAATTAAAAAATGTAATGAGTCTCTGTGAAAACAGAGCAAATCTTGATGAAAAATAATCTCGATAATATCTATTTCTTTCAAATTTTGAGCATGAATTCTATTCTGTACTTTAAAATCTTTGTGGTGATTCTTAACACTTTTGTCTTCATGCTGTTAAGCTTGATGTTGCATTGTTGGAGTGTGGCCCATGTTACTTCAGTGTGCCACTCTCTGGACTTGTACTTTCACAAACACCTGTCATCTGTGGAATCCTTACTTTGCCAGCCAAAACCAGTATTTTATAAAGACATTCAGTTTTATGGGGTTTTCTGCTTTTCCTGGCACAATTGAAGTCTGGAGACTGATGGATGATAATGGATTCAGACACAGAGTGTGTGTTTTCCCTAAATTCAGCTGACTTGGAGCATGTGCTTTTGCAGTCTCATTTGGCCCACATGGCTTGTTAGTCATCCTGACTGGAAATCTTGTCAAGGTCTCCATTTATCACTAACATCTGCAAGGTACAGGAAAGCAGATAAGTTACATGAATGCAGAGGGATTATGTGTAATTTTTGCTGCAGCATAAATTTATTTCACTGGATAGAACAGGGATTTGGGAGTGCTTTAGGTGTATTATGGATAATCATTACAGGTCTAATCCTGGTACAGAAAAGTAGTTAATGGAAAAAAGTAGTTAATTTTATGTGCAATGTACTTAGCTTTTTAAAACTACTATTTCTAGAAATGCCCTGCAATTCCTATAAAATTTGTTTGAACTGTGGTTAAAATTAAACTTGGCTTCACAGAATCAAGGACCTTAACTTTATTTCTTAATTTATGAGCAACCCACTTCACCTATTTCTGTTTTTCAGAAGTACCCATATTTCAAAAATTTGATTATACTAATCAAATCCTGTATTAAACATACAAGGGGAGGAGAGAGATAAAGCAGAGGTTCTCCATAGTTCCAAAATAACAACAGAAGAAACTTCTCAATTTTTATGATTGACTGAAATAACTGATTTGGAGTACTTGTGTGGGGTATTAGGACAGCATAAGAAAAATATGTGGTTTCTAAATAAGTAAAATCTTTCTCTTGTAATTGTAGATAGATTAAAATAAATAATTTTGATAGAAGGAGATTTGAAATACTGAAATCCTTGCCAATTTTTACATTGTTTTCCTACAAAATCAGCCTCTCTGGCAGGAGAACAGTGCTGCTTCAGAGTGAAGTTTAAGATAATACTTTGTCAGTAGCTCAAAACTGGTTTTGCTCTTTTAAGATTTACTTTGGGAAATGCAGTAATTCTGTCCATGAGGTGAGCCCATGTCTGTCCATTGGCTGTAGTACCTGAACCCTCCAATTTGGACATCCTGCTTTAGAGCAAGACTCCTTCCTAGACTGGAAAATAACCCACATCTATTTGCTTTACCCTGTTCAGTGATGTAGGATTTTACAGCTAAAAGTAGACATTTGGCTTATTTCTTGTTTTTCAAAATCATACACACAAAGCTGTTTTCTTGCTGTGTTAAGATGATCTTGGCATTGTGTGGCTCCTCCCAAATTGCACCACAGTAATCACCCATAACTTTATGAAATGCATCATCCTATGAATACAGGAGTGCTTGTACACATGATTTAACATATTTCTGTTTATGTTGGAGTTAGGAGTCATCCTCAGGTAACCACAGCCATGGTGTGGTCTGTGTAACAGGATCCCAGGTCCTGAGAGGGAGCTGAAATAGTAACAGCAAACAATGGTGAACCCAAGTATTGGCCAACACCCATGTGCTGTACAGGTTACATCACAGTTCTGCTCCCAAAGCAGCAGTAAAACTTGTGAAAGTTATAATAAAGTCTCCTCTAGGTCCTTTCCCCCAGGTGCTGCTTCTCATCTCCTGTAGAAGGTTTTAAAGTCTGTGGGTGTTTTTTTTCCTCTTTTTTGAAATTTCCTTAAGCGTGACCTGGTTTAATGCTGACCCTCCTCACCCTGGATTTTTATTTTACATTACAGGCCACATCTCGACTGCGAGAAAGAGGCTGTGATGGATGTTTGGCAGGAATTGAAGTTCAGCAACTTTTCTGCTCACAGAGTGTGGCCATCCCTGAACATCAGCTCAAAGAGCTGAACGTGAAAATTGACAGTGCTTTGCAGGTGGTTTTTCAAGTCTGCTGCTTTCATGTGCATGTAGTACAGTCAGTGGGTCAAGGAGTGAAATAGGGAAGGAGTGTGTTCCTGCAGAATTGTGTACCACAGGCAGCATAGAGGTATTTGGGAATGACTTTGGAATCTTACGTGGTAAATGTGTGTATGCCCTAGAGCTGAGTGGGTAAATCCTTGTGCCAGTCCCTGTCTGTACCCAGTGACTGTGTGCTTGCTTCCTTGCTGATACACCTGTGCTATCTCAACTTCTTGTTTAATGTCAGGCTTACAAAGTGGCTCTGGAGAGCTTGGGTCATTGTGAATATGCAATGAAGGCTGGCTTCCACTTGAACCCAAAAGCAATTGAAGCAAGTCTTCAGGTAGGATCTACTAAACCTGCTCTCCTTCATCCCTCCTCACCTTGAAAACGGGTACCTAAAATGCACAAACATTAGGACCTATATTAGGATTTTCTAATGTGTTAGTTTCTTCTGTTTGGTCTGTTCTGTCCTTCAGGGCTGTTGCAGTGAAGCTGAAGCCCAGCAAACAGGAAGGAGACAGACTCCACCTCAGCCCATTCAGTGTGAGCTGCCCACTGTCCCTGTCCAGATTGGATCCCATTTTCTGAAAGGAATCTCCTTCAATGAGTCTGCAGCAGAAAACCTGAAGCTGAAAACGGTAATAACTCCTAATTAACCACAGAAGTAAAGGTGGGGGGAGAAAGAGGAGAATTTACTAAAATGTAGAGAACAGCAGCAGTAGAAGTTCTGTGCCAAACCTGTGTTTAAAAGCCTGGCTTCCTGTGGAAACATGGTGTTGATAACATGGTAGGGCTACGCCTGTTTGTGGCGACATTTTGACCACCTGAGCTATTGCAGTCCAATCTGAGAGAAGCACAGGCACAGAGATCTAGGAGGCAGTGAAGCATCTGTGAACTGTTTGAAAATAGATGTGTTAGGTATGAAGAAGTGCAGGGGGAAGTGAGCCCTTACACATTCCCCAGCCAGGTGATGAATGTCAGAGCCTTCATCTTCTTAAGTGCCCAAATAAGTCAGCCCAGCCTGATGGTAATTGGAGGTACTTGAAAAAATACATTAACAGAGATCCTTTTGATATCATATCACAAACTGCAATCAATTTTTAAAAAATAATTTTAAATTATTATTATTATGGAGAAGTTATTTGTATTTTCAATATAAACAAATGGAAAATATGTCCATTCAGAAGTAATTTGGTTAATTTTAATCAGCACTTTCACTTTTTTTTTTAGAACAACCCAGTTCCTCACTCCTGAAAGAGCTGAAATAATAAGTTGCTCAAAATGCTGCTTTTCTGTTGTCTTTGCAGTGCTTTTTGTAGTTTTGATTAAACTGGTTTGCAAGAATATAAGCAGAAATACTGTGTATGATTTTGGAGCACTATTTTGTTCCAAATAGCAGAGATAAGCTTCCATGTTTCTGTGCTGCAATGGACCTTTCCTAGTTACATAAGACTGTTCAGAGGCTGCAGACATTATTGCTGTTTGAGAAGCATGTAGAACAATGTCAACTCCATCCAGAAGCACTGGTGGTACCATTTGTGAATGATGTGTTGGGTAGGACAGAGTGTTTATTGTTTTTCCAGCACACAATGCTGCAGCTGATCAAGGAGGCCGGATGCCATAATGGACTCACACCCCGGGACGACTCTCCTGTGACTGAAGTGCTGAACCAGGTCTGCCCTTCCACGTGGAGAGGAGCCTGCAAAACTGCTGTGCAGCTCTTGTTTGGCCAGGCTGGACTGGTAGGTGGCTACCAATAGTCTTAGCAAAACAAAGGTTGTGTAAATGCCCTGAAGAGAATCTAGATATTTTCAAGATTATAAATTAATTTGCAGTGTCTTATTCTGTGCTGCTCTATTTTTATTGCTGCAGTTAACTTGATTTCTGAGCAAAATATGTCTTTGTAGAATGGGAGTCTGTAGGTGGTGTCCATAGTTGACAGGAGCAGAAGAATGTACCAGTTGCTTCCTGGTCTCTTTTTCAAGAGAGAACACAAGACATGATACTTCTACCTCATAGAGAAGTAGAAATATTTTCAAATTTATAGATGATCATGTTAAAAAAAACAACTACAGAGCCAAACACACATCTACCCCCTTCTCAAATTGGCTTCAAAACCTGCCATTTTTTTCATTTCCTCTCTGCTTTGATTGGAAGCTGAGTTTCCTGCCCAGCATAGCCCTGCAAGTCTCTGCACCAGGTAATGCTACCTGACATCTCCAATGGAGGAGAGAGCAATTAAATGCCTTGCTGAAGACAAGAGGGGAAGAAAACCAGTGGAATTTACAGTATCTAAGTAGCTGATAAAAATAGATGCTTGGAACATACTCTGATAAGAAAATGCATTTCTGCTCCCATGACTAATTACTGCAGTCTCTGCACTCTGAAGTGTTCCTGCATGGCATGTAGGATTTTTGACTACTGTGAGTAGGGGAAAAGCCTGCACCTTCAACATGGGAAGGAAATGCCAGGATAAAGGTACAGCCTATGAGAGTTTTGTCAAGTATTCTTTGAATTGTCTTTAACCTACAGTGAGTTAAATGCTTCTTGCTGGTTCATTGCTGATTCCTTGCTCAAGGTGATGGGAGACCATGAGGGCTTCATAATTAATTTGTGATTCAAGGACCCAAATAGCTGCATATTTTGTAAATCTGTTTTTCAGACAAATCACACAGCTGGTTAGGTAACCTAGACCTTCCATCCTAGCAAATTAAACCATGTGCTTTTGGTACTGTTAAAAGGTTCTCCAGTAATGTTGAATGATAAATTGGAAATGATGAATTTTCCAGATATTTCTAATTCAGCATCCCTTTGATACTAGATACCAGAACTGAGATACTCCCTTAATATTAAATGCCTATTAGAGAAGTAGGTGAAAATGATACTGGAATTCAATTGACTATTCATATAATGGCAGCCTAAAATCAAAGGTGCAGTAATCACTGTTGTAACAGCAGTGAACCTGCTGTCGGTCCTTACTTCAATGGGGACTGAAGGATAGGAGATAGTAGTGCTTTGAGTTTTACAGGGAGGCATAAGAAGGTGGTGTCCTTGCAGGGACAGAGAAACTGGAATAGTAGGATTTAGCAAATTTCTGCTTAGGTGTTTTGAAGGAAAACAGGTATTAAATATTAATAAATACAAGGAGGACTAGAAAAAGGATACAGTTAAAATAGGATTATGCCTTCAGCTGCCACAGTTGGTGGTAGGATGCTGGGAGTCAGCAGTGAGGTACAGGAAATGAGGCCAAGGAGGAAGGAGTTTCTCAGCAGCCCTGTGGGAGTGAGCTGTAATCCAGAAGCAGTTGGTGGCTCCTGAGTGTCTGGATCAGGAGTGCCTGGGAGGATGCTGCACCTTCCACCATTTCCTTTCTAGGGGGTTTCAAACTTGTGCACACCCAAGTCCTGCCCTGAGGAGGTTTGAGGAGTGGCACGAGGCACATTTGGACTCAGGAAACTGGAAATCTGGTGTCCCCCAGTCTAGACATAACGAGTTAGACCTGCTGGTAATTGAAGCACTGACATTCTTCAGGTTTGTCATCACTTTTGGAGAGTGTCAGCATAAAACTTACTTACACATTCTCCCAAATGACAGTGCTGAGCCAAAGATTTCTGCGTGAACCTGAAAGTAGCAGGCTTCACCCTTCAAAGGCACATAATGAGCTGTGCACATGACACAAGGCCTGCAAGTCTGCTCTCCTTCATTCTCACTTTGATTTGTTACAGTTTAGAGAGGTATGAGGGTTGAGGTTTTTCTTTATAAGCTATGTGCCATCTTTTTTTACAACATCCAATTAGGCTTGTATGTAGCTTTGTGCAGTGACAAGAAATGGTAATTTGTGTCTGTAAAGAGCTCTTTGGGTGGAAGGGAGAGAGGAAGCACCTGTAAAGCAAGAACAATGGATGGCTGAGGTACAGGAAGCTGTTCTCTAAGAACCACCAGGCGGGGAGGGAGGATGTGTTTATTTTAAGTTTATTTTCTGAAGAGGGCAGATAAATGAATCATGGCACAGTATTACGTAGGCTTTGGTGTGCTGCTTTTACATGGGCTGTCTGCATTCATTCAGAATTGTGTGGATCTGTATCTTAAATGCCCAATTGGAAAAAACATTACTTGACAGTCTCACTGTTTTTAACCTATCTTGCCATGTACCTTTTAAGAAGCAACTCATTAAGTGTGGAAAGTACAGTGAGTTGTGACTTAGTTTGCTTGGTTACTTTGGGCTGTAGTTTTTTTAATATAAGAAATAATTTGAAGTGTGGATTTTCAGTTCTTACCTTAGCATGTATATAAGAACTGCATTTTGAGATTTGGGTCAGCTGATGAAATCTGCATGTTTGAATAAAAAATAATGTACATTCAAATAGCTGAATTCAGAGGATGTGCAGAAATAAAACTTCCAATTGGCCTCACGCAACGAGATTAACAAATAACACTTTTTTTTTTTGCCCTGGTAGATCTTTCCATAGCAAACACCAACATGGATTGCAGGAGCACTAAATCCCCTAGTAAAGTGTAAATCCCAGAAATCCTGACTCTGACAGATGTTGAGAAATGCAAAGCTTTTTGCAAAGGGAAGAAATGAAGGTTTCCCCAGGGGGAGGAACACCCCAACAAAGCCCAGACCATGGGTACCAACCGTGCACCAGAACCTGACACAGGTCTGCACAAATCAGTTTTCAGGTCCGAGGTGCAGACTGTATTCTTCTTGGGAGTTGAGAACAAACACTCCTGAGTTCACTCCTCCTTATCACAGTTACAACTGCAATAGGGCTGAATTGCAGATTACCCAATTAAATAAAATGCAAATGTACAAACACCAAGAAAAGAGTACTGGAATTGCCCTGTTACAAAATGAGAGGTATTTTCATGGGTGAATGAGGGTGGCCTTTTGTCACCATGTTTAGACATGTTTAAAATTGAATAAACCTGGGCAAATGCTTAGAGTCAACTGAAGGAAAAAGAAGGCCTTACGATAAAATATTTGCAAGGTAGGAAATAATTATATTCAAGTGTTCTTTGATAGTTTTGTTAAAGTGAGAGAGGAAAAACTCAGCATTATGTTTCACATTTTTTCATACCACTAACAGACAACCACTAGGTTAGGTGATGGCAAAAAAGTCAATAATGTCCCCTGAGGCTTATTTATGCCAGAGGACTTTTACCATTTCAAGGATAAATGATACAGCTAATCTGCAAGTCTCTAAGCAGGAACTGCTGACTGCTGCCAAAAAGCTGCTGTTTCAGCATGACCAAAATAGGAAGTTATGGAAATTATCAAAAAGGCCAACCCATGCAGACTGGACAACAACAGAAAGCATGAACCAAATATGGAACTTACTATCACTAAATTAAAGGTTGAATGAAGCTGAAGTGAATCCATTCCTTTTCCATTGTCTAAAAAGAAAGGTTCCTGACACAGGGTTGATTTTCGAGACTTTCCTCTTCCATATGTCTTCATGATGTCTTACAGATGGCTCAGAGTCCAACAAACTGAACAGTCACTTTTCTTCTCTTTATTTAATCAGGAATTAATAATAATACTGTTTTATTAGATAGAATAGAGAAAAGTTGGTGTGGAATTTTATAATCTTAAAAGGGAGGGGGTGGTGTATGTTAGGAATTGTGAAGGATTTCTGGCTGAATATTACTTGTCTGTATCATACCATGCACTACAGTTATTTAAAACGTTTTGCTGAGTAGGTGTTTGGGAGCTCTTAAAGTAGTAACTGTGCTAAACTTAAAAATAAGGGCTGTTGTGTGGAGCCACTGAGAACTACCAGCAGAGAGGTAGAGCAGTTGGTAGTGGCATAGTGATATACATTACTAAAGGATGTAACTGAGAAGAATTAAATCCTTGGAATACAGGTTTTTGTACTAAACTAATTTTATATTAAAATAGGAGTAAATTTACAATGATTTCATGAGTTGGTTTTGTTTTATTTGGGGGTTTTTTTGGTCCCTAGCATGACTGGGAAGTGAGATTATCAGAGTTTAACTATAGGGTATAAAATAACTAATTCCTAAAATTTTTTCCCTTTTATTTTATTTTCTAGGTGGTTGTGGACACTGCACAGATTGAAAATAAAGAAGCCTATGCGCCTCAGATAAGTTTAGAAGGATCAAGAATTGTAGTGCAAGTTCCATCAACTTGGTAAATAAAAATACTGTATAGTAGATTGTGACTGAAATACATGGGGGACATGGTTGCAGTACAAATGGAAGAGAGAATGTGCACAAGTATGGCAGAGCTTCCTTAAGTTCCTCTCTCTGGACTGGTTGAACACCTCCATTCCTGACAGGAACTTCAGCTGCCTCTGTAGGAGGCCTGGCAAGAGAGGCAGTGCTGGGGCACTGACACTTGAAGGAGATGTGGAAGCTTGATAAAAAAGAAGGTTTCAAAAATCATCATCTGCCAGTAATAATGTCCTATTACACTCTGCCCTGGCTGGTCCCAGCTGTAGCTCAGGAAGGCCAAGAATGGGCTGAGTTAGTGTGAGAGCCTTTGCTCCTTCACTGGGCTGTTCTTTGGGTGCTGTTGTGAACCGTGGACCTCTGGGCTCCAGGAGATGCTGTTCCTACCAGTGTAGCTGACTGCCAAGTAAATAATGGCTGACCTGCAGATTGTGAGGATTTGTTCCCGTTCAAAGCAGTGGGAACAGGAAGCAATGGAGTGTCTAGGTGCTGTTTCTGAAGGAAGGAAGGAAGGAAGGAAAGGAAGGAGCCAAGGAAGGAAAGGAAGGAGCCAAGGTAGGAGAAGGAAGGAGTGCCTAGGTGCTGTTTCGGAAGGAAGGAAGGAAAGAGAGAAGGAAGGAACGAAAGAGCCAAGGAAGGAAAGAAAGGAGCCAAGGAAGGAAGGAAGGAAAGGAAGGAGCCAAGGAAGGAAGGAGTGTCTAGGTGCTGTTTCGGAAGGAAGGAAGGAAGGAAGGAAGGAAAGGGCGAAGGAGGGAAAAGGAGCCAAGGCAGGAGAAGGAGCGTCCCCGCTGGCCGTGCATCGTGCCCAGGCAGCGCCGCCTGCCGGCACTCGGCGGTACCGCGGGCCCGAGCCCGCAGGGTTCCGGCTCGGGCTCACCTTCCTTCCCCACGCTGCTGGATTTGCGGGGTTTGTTGCTACTGTGCCTGCTGAAGAGCTCTTGTCAGTGATGGTTTCAATGCACTGCTGAACCTCACAGTTAGCTTAGCTCTGTGTTCACAGCAGGCAGAGACTGCTCAGGGGCAGCCCAGGAACCCCTAGGCATTCCCATGTTGTTCTGCAGGAGTGCAGCAACTGGTCTTCTGTATTCTGATATGGTGGAATTGTTTAATGTAAAAAATGAGCACTTTGGTTTCTGATTTAAACTTTATGGTGACAGGTGTCTGAAAGAAGATCCAGCAACAATGTCTTTGCTACAGAGGAGTCTGGATCCGGAGAAGACTTTGGGGCTGGTAGATGTGCTCTATACTGCTGTGTTTGATATACACAGGTGGAAGGAAGGAAGGTACATCTCTTTTCTAGTTCAAACTAAGCTGTCGTTGAATAATCTGTGCTGAGGGATTTGATAGTGCCAGCTCATCAGAAGGGGAAAACAGGAGTCAAACTGAGAGTGAGGCTTTGCTAATCACCTCAGATACCCTCTGGGTACATCCAGAGATGCAGGAGACTGCTTAAAACCAAACCAGCAGCATATCTAAGGGTAAAAAAGTATTTGCATCTCTCTTACAAAAATATTTGACTTATATTAAATTTGTCTCCATTTAGGTCTAGAAGTACAACTGAAATTTAAGGAATGGAAAATATTGCAAATATGAGGAATAATTTGCTTTGTAACCATAAGAAGTAGCTGGTGGACTTGGCAGTCTTTGGTGTTGTTTCTTTCTTGAGCTATTATGGAAATGCAGGTTTTCCCCCAAAGTGCAAACTCAGTTATGTATTAGGTGGTTTGATACACATGTTTTCTGTTGATGCAGGGAGCAAGCTTTGCCTTGTATTCAGATCCAGTTACAGCGTGAGATCTCAGACTTTGGGAGCCAAGTTGACATGCCATCGGGGAATGGAAGCAAATCTTCAGGGGGTCTGCAAAAGACATTTTCAAAACTGACTTCACGGTTTACAAAAAAAACTTCCTGCACCAGTACAAGTAACACAGGAAGTTACTCAATCCCCAATACACCTTCCAAAAATGTCTTCATAAGTTCCAGCTCAGAGGAGAAAGCTAAAATGCCCACTAACATGGACGCACGGCTGCAGAACATCCTGAACATTGGGAACTTCCCTCGGACCGCGGATGCTCTGCAGCCAGTTCAGAGCACCAACAACCAGCTCGTCAATGGCTTTCTAGTGGAAAGACGGGACAGCTTCTTCAAACCAGATGATGGCAAGGATGACAAAGGTATGAATTTACCAACTGACCAAGAAATGCAGGATGTTATAGATTTCTTGTCTGGTTTTAACATGGGCAAGTCTCAGCAGACTTCTCCGATGGTGAAAAGAAGGAACTCTGTTGCATCCTCTACAGCAACAGAACAAAAGTCGGGAGCAGTTCAACAGCAGCCACAGTCTGTGTCTCACACTCCACTGCATCCTCCTCAGCAAGGCTTGTCCCAGCAGCAGTCCCAAAAGCAGCAGCAACAAATGCAGTATTACCAACACTTGCTTCAACCTATTGGACCACAGCAACGTGTACCTGCCAAATGGCTCAGTAATTCTTCACAGCAGCAATCCCCGGCTGTTGGAGCTGGATTGTCTCATATAAATCAGTGGAACAATCCTGGTTTTTCAGATTTAAGCTCTGATTTGTACAGCTTGGGTCTTGTGAGCAGCTATATGGACAATATGATGGCAGAGATGTTAGGACAGAAACCACAAGGACCTAGAAACAACACATGGCCAAATCGTGACCAAACTGATGGAGTGTTTGGGATGTTGGGAGAAATCCTGCCTTTTGACCCTGCAGGTGTGTGTCTTTTCTTTACTATGCTTTTTGTAAGAGTCCTTTGTAAAAGAATACTGTAAAATATTGCTGGCAATAACTGTCATTTCCCCATGCTGCTCACTGGATGTAAGGGTGCTGACCAATGCCAGCAGGGATTTGTGTGTGTGCTTATTTGCTTTTTTAAAAGAAGGTGATCTTAAAACTCATTAATAAGCAAGCATGGAAACTAATTCCTTGTTTCTTATCCCAGTTGTAGTAGTCTGACCTTTTCAATATGGAGCACAGCAGGGTACTGAAAAGATACTTACAGATGATATTCCTCCTATTCTTAGTTTGTAAAATTGTTTAAAATCAAACTCTTGAGCTTGGGTATGTTCCCTCTCCTTAAAATGATTCTTCCTGCTCTTTACCAGTCTTGTAACCTGGAGATACAGCTGGGTTGCATCTTTCCTATATCCCTACATTTTCCCTCCATTGCTACCCAATTCCCTGGAAGTCACACCGCTTCCTGTTCCACAGCTGGTTCTGCAATGAAAAGTCTGGATGTCAAAGCACTAGAAACTAAAGAGCAAGTGCCATGAGATTTGCCACATGTGTTTGGACCACCAATTAATTGTAAATATTGATGAATTATTCATTCTCACAGATTGAGATAAAATTTTAGAGTCATAAACAAATAGCTCCAGGCCAAGAAATTGCCCATGGAATCCAAGAGGAGATGAACATTTGAGCCTCATGTGGGCCACTGGCTTGAGAGCTGGACTTGATGATCCTTGTGGGTCTCTTCCAACTCAGAATATTCTGTGACTGTGTGATTCTGATCATAGCATTAAGAACAACAGCTGCTACCTTGTAAATGTAACTTTTCTTGGCCTGGAACACAGCTGCAGGAATGTTGTAATGTGCATTTATGGCAACTGCCTGGAGGGAGGAGCAAGAGAACAGGGAAACCTTTTATCAAAGGGGGGCTCAGTTTCCTGTGCTCAATTGCATTTGTCTGTGTTTGGAATGTGTAGGCGTCTCAAACCAGCTCCTTTGACTCATAATTATGATAGTTGTTTTGTCAACTTAGTTGACAAATCAGTGGAGTTTCTGTGGCAAAAATAACCATAGAACCATAGTTACGTTGTTCCTTAATAACTGTAAGTCTGAATTAGCGTCATCTTACTTAAACATACTTTGGGTATAGACTTCAGCATTATCACAACCTCTAAGGAAGAATGAAATTATTTTCAGCAAGCACTAAATCCATGTGTGTGTAGGGAAAAGAAAGCAGGTATGCAAAGGACTGACATTCTCAGGATTTTGAATGCATTACATTTCTTTAGTATTTTCCTTTTGCCCTACATAAAACTACTTGATTTGTTCCATTTGGTGAATGTCAAGGACATAGAAAATAGAAAATGGTACTTGGAAAACTTACTCAGGTTCCATAAGTGGTGCTCAGTGGATTAAGATACACACTTCTGCAGTTTTAGTGATAAGTAAACAGTATTTTTCACAGATCTGGCATTTAAAAAACCGAAACCAAACAAAAATCCTTCCAACTGAAGGAAGAACTTTTCTTCATAGAACTTGCCAGGTGTAGATATTTTCATTTTGAGCTTCAGCATAGTACAAAAAGCTGTAAGACAGAAAATGATTTTTTTATTTCCAGGCCTTCCTAGGACTGTACATTTGTCATTTGAAACAAACCATGTTATTTTTTTGATAAATACTTTTAGAGTCTGAAAATGATGTCTCTCTTCAGATGCAAAACTGCTGATTAAGAATTTATAAAATTGAAATTGATAGCTTTTCATACTGAATGCTGAACTAGTCCCAACAATGTATTTTGTAGTACTTTAATCATCACTAAGAACTTGATGATGGAATGTTGCAGTAAGAACTAGCAGACGGAATGCTGGTAACTCAAGTCTTTTGGAGTAAAAAACTATCTGATAAAAAACTTTCTGAAAGATAAAAATTAACACAAGCTTCTATTTTGAATATACCTGCACTTCAGAACTTAATGCTGTCCAGGTAAAAAAAACCAGACTCCTTCTAGACTCTCTTCTTAGATCTGAGGAACTGTCTGGCTTCCAGCCTCATCTTAAATAGACATAAAGATATTTCAGAGGGAGAACAAGCACTAGTGGGAACGTTTTGTTCCTAGATGGGCTCTCAGATAGCCCTTGCTTAATAAAGGAGGCAGAGTAACAAAGTTTTCTTCACTGTCCTTTTAATTTGCATCCAACAAAACATTGTGCAAGTCTTTTCTGGATGTGTCAAATGAGAACAGGAAACGTATCCTCTAAATGCAGTATGGAATATAGAGAGCCATCAGATGAGAGATTTCTGCTTTGCAGGCTGTGCATGATTGTTATATGTTCTTCAGTCTTCACTCAATCTCAAACTGAGGCTGGCAAGCCAGCAGCTCAGTATTTCCCACTGCAATTACTGTGCATGTAGTCTAGACATCTTCCAGTCAGATTGCCAGGTTTTTCTCAGGGAAGAATAAAAGGCAGAAGAAAGAGAAGCTGTGGAAACTCAGTCACACTGACTCATAATCGGCAGTCTTTTGAATCCAGCAATTGCATGCTCTGGTCAATGGAGCACTTGTGGATTACGGCTTTTGCTGTGTCTACTCAAAACCATGCTTATTCCTTATTGGATGCTTGGGACACAAAAAGCATGTTGAGAATGGAAGAATTTTTAAATTACTGCTTTTTTCTGTAAATATAATTCTTCTTCTGAAATATTTTGTAAATCAGGATCAGAACATTTTCAGAATTGTCTCATCCATGTAGGAGGGAGGCAATTTTGGCACTCTATGTTCTAGTATGATCCCAGCTGGACATAGCTGGAAATCATATTGCACTCTGGTATCAACTACAATAACTGTTCTGCTCTTTTTCATGTGTGTGGATAAATGTACACATGGTGTCCATTTCATCAGTGTCTGCTGATGGATAGTGGACCTTTCAGCTTAGACATGATCATAGTGCAAACACAATTTCCCTGATGGAATGCAAGGGGCAGGTATACTTCCATGTGATAATTATTATCCACCATGGATGCTGTGTATTTCATCTTTGTAAAACATTTCCTGTTCAGTGTTCTTCATTGCTCCATGAAGACCAATCCACTGCTGGCTGCCATTTACCATCAGGGAGGGAATTACAGTAATTTCATGATTATAAGCCGCACCATTTTGACTAAAATTTTTGTCCGAACCTGGAGTGTGGCTTATAATCAGGTGCGGCTTATATATGGACAAAGAACGAAAAGTTGCTGTTTTAGTTTGGAGGACAGGTGTCTGCTGAGAGAGGCAGGAGCTTCTCTTTGAAATGGAGAATGTAAACCCTCTCCCTCCAAATTATTATAATTTTGAAATCAAGGGGCTCTCAGGCAAAGATATGGGAATTAGGAATAACAGTTCTTTACTAGGGAAATTAAAATAGAAATACAGTACTACAAAGAAACAAACTCCAAACCCTGACAAAGTCAGAATACAACCTGACACCCTGTCAGGCAGGGTGTTGGTAGCAGTCCCATTAAATGGTGGCTGCATCCTCCTGCAGTGACAGATGCGGTTCAGTTGAGGCAGTGCTCCTGTACAAGGTGCAGTTTCCCTCCGGAGCTCCAGTGGTGATGTGGAGAAATCCGGTTTTCCTCTGGAGTCCAGTGGAGAAAGGGGCTCCCTTAGTGTCCCAAAGAAATGTTGGGTTCTTCCCCCTGGCTGGAGCAACTTCCAATGGGATGCAGTAATTTTATCAGTCCCACAGTGGGACTCAATGGCCATTAGCAGAAAATGACTCGCTGGAGGAAGGATGGGTTGTGAAAAGATAAAGAACAATGCCCTGCCTGGTTTCAATGGATGGCCCATTAGCAGATTATCTGCCATTGAGATAAGGATCACTGCCCCCACCCTCAACAGATGGTGATAGAACAGATACCTTTTATCACACTCTGTATTGTAACTTGCGGCTTATAATCAGGTGTGCCTTTATACGCTTGAAATTACTGTACTTAATTGTGCAGTATGATCAAACCTAAAGGATTGAAAGTTCAGCAGAAATAGCTGAGTGCCAGCAATCGACCTGTTGGTTTCTTTCATTCAGTTGGCTCTGATCCAGAGTTTGCCCGCTATGTTGCTGGGGTGAACCAGGCTATGCAACAGAAGAGGCAAGCACAGCACGTCCGGCGTCCGAGCACCACGCGTGGCAACTGGCCTCTTCCTGATGATCCTCACAAAACCTGGCCCTTCCCTGAGTATTTCACAGAGGGGTAAGAGACTGGGCAGGCTCTATGCTTTTATTGTGCAAGTTTATTTTACACCCAGATGTGACAGAAGGTGGGAATACTGTGTGTTTTTTCAGTGAAAGCTGCACTTCACTGGTAAGAGTGAGCAGTGGGATCCCCAGCTGCTTTGCTGATCCCAAGGCACTGACATGCTTGATGTCATCTTTAGAGTGGCATGGATACTGACTGTCATGCCAACAGAGGAAATAAGGAATCTGTAGCACAGATGTATTCAGGACCGTTTTCTTTAGTATTTTGAGGACAGCTTTAAGACCTAGTTTTGATGAAAAGTGATGCTGTCAAAGTTGAGGTGCCTGACTGAATTTGGTTTTCCAGATTTTAGCCACTTAATCTTGCTACTAAAAGGCAGGTAACTCACAGCAGGTACATTTATGTACAGTTTTTAATCTCTTCCAAGTCATAACTACTTACTACACAAGAAGTGTTTCAAGATTCTGTCCATTTGTCCATAATGTAAAAGCCGTGACTCTCTAGTGTAAAGCCAGTAGGATGAATGTGTGTTCTAGCTCAGTTTTGCAGTGAAAAAGTCAAGTACTTAGTGTTTCCAAACCCAAGCATCACTTGTTTCTTCTTCCTGAATAGGAGAGGTGCTTCTAACTGATACAATTATTTTTGTAAATTATATTAAGAAAAGGCTGTAACAGACAGAGCAGTTAGTATGACCACTCAGAACTAGTAAAAGTATTTGTGTTACTGCCACATTTTACCACGTACTGAAATTTTGTCTTCTGAGGTATCACCTGTGATTCAGCACAACTGTGGCACACAGTCTGGACCAGGCACTGTAAATACAAGGACTAATACAACTTTCTGTCTTGCAGTGATGTGACAAACAGCTGGTCTGGTACTCAAGGAGACTCTGCCAGCTCAAGTGATGAGACCTCCTCAGCTAACGGAGACAGTTTGTTCTCCATGTTCTCAGGGCCAGACCTTGTTGCTGCTGTAAAGCAGAGGAGGTGAGCAAACTGAACAGAGATAGGCAACTTGTAAGGCCCCTTTTGTTTATATATAATTTCATTTGAATGGCCAGACAAAGGGAATTCCTGGCAATGAGACAAGTCTCCACAAACACGAGTTTGTGTACTACACTGGGATGTGGACTGAGGATTCCTGAAGTGAGCAGCTTTCTCCTTCTGCAAACCAGCACCTGTTGTGCATGGCCAGCCATTCACTGATGGCTAGAAAAGATGTGATGCTTTCCCTCTTCATGAGAGTCTCCTTTGGATGCCACTCCCTGGGGCTTGGTGAGGTTCTCACTGGGTTTGCAGAGTGCCTGACGTGCTGCCTTTCCTGGCCTCAGCTGCAGCCCCATGGCACTGGGGAGAAGCTGCTGCTGACTGGGGGAGGACTTGTCTCACCTTGGCTGCTGCTGTTCTGGGAGTGGGAAATACACTCCTGCTTAGTCCTCTATTTCTCACAGCAGGAAGAGGAGGCCAAACTGACTTCATAAATAATTTCAGTAATGGAAAAACTAAGCCAGATTTTCCTCTATGGACAGTCCACTTCTATCAGTACTAGCAATTACAGCAATTCTGCTTTTCTAAAAGGCTGGAGGCTTGGTGTGTTTGGAACCTGTGTGTTGATTCCACAGCAGAGGTAGTAACAAAAGGTACAAGATGAAGCATGAATACCAACCCAATTCCAATCTGGGATAGTTGTCTCAAACTATTTTTCAGTCTTTTCTAAAAATGAAGTAAGTGGCCAAATATTCTTGCTTTGTTTACAGTCACAGAGTAATTTGGAGTCAATATATAGATACAAGATTGTCTGTCTGCTTTTTGGTGAATGAAAAACAAGTCAGTGCCAGTTTCTCACAGATTCTATCTGGATAGCTATTTTTGTATGCATTATCAGAAAGGAGTAAGAGTAGCTATTTTCTGAGTCTTTACACATAGCCAAGACTTTATAGGGAGGGAACAAAAATTGAGATTCAATGAATGTTAAATTGAAATGAATGGGAAAGAGCCATCTCATAAACAGTCAGAAAAAGTAGTAATTACTTGTATTTTTAAAAAAAAAAGCAGCAGGGAAGGAAAACAACCACATCAGGGTGACTTAACATGCCAAGCCAGTAGATAGCTGGAGACTGATCATGGAATAAGAAAAGTCTGTGTTTTATATAGTGCTCTAAATAGCAGAAGAAAGTTTCCAAAGAGGGTGCTTTGTTGACCAAAGACCTCAGCTAAGGAACAAGTACTACTGTTTCCTGTTACTTGTAGAAGAGCAGTGTTCTATGGCTGAAGACTGACAACGCACCAGAGCTAAAGCTGGGCAGTGAGAGGAGGTAGAAGGGTTGAGTGTGCTAAAGCTGACCTGCAAAGGGCTGCTTACTCATGGGAGCCTGACTGGAATGTGCTGATGGGGTTTTTTACAAAAAGGATGAAATAAAAGATTCTGCTTTAATCTAAACCCATGCCCTTAACCGTTCCTCCTATAAAACAAAACAAAGCAAAACCAAACAAAAAACCCCAAACAAACAAACAAGGAAGACCAAAAAACCCCAATCTCCCAGAATGCACATGTAGTCAGGGATTTCTGTTTGATAACTAGGTGTTACGTCACAAATTTGAACTGAAGGTAGAACATTTTTCTTCAGTAAAATTATTGTGCTCAGCTGTTCTTTCGTGTTATCTGTAAGGTTATTTCAGAAAAGATACTTAAAAAACCCAAAAAAACCCTAGCCACAAGAGCAGGTAGCAGAACAAAAACCACAACTGATGGCAGATTTCTTGAGAATGGGCAAAAGTCTATCCCAGTTTCCTTTCACCTCTACAAAAATGTTCAAGCTGTAGCTCCAAGAACTACTGCACTGTCAAGTCCCTGACAATTCCTGTATTGCTGCTTTTACCTGTACTGAACAAAAAGTTGAAACCAGAAAAAACATGAAACCAAGTGTTTCTGAAAATACATACACTGAAAACAGTATTGTAGGTTGCCTGATCTGTGCCAGTGGCAGATTAATGATGCTGACTCATTTAAAACCAAGAAGTAAACGTGTCTCTCTCTCTCTCTGGGCAGAAAACACAGCAGTGGTGAACAGGAACCCAGCACACTGCCATCGCCTCCCCTTCTCTCTGCAGCAGATGACCGCAGTCAGGTGAGCTCAGCATGGCTTTGCTTAGTCCTTTCTCCTGCTGCCACTTGGAGGTGAGTCTCCATGAGGCAGTCAGCTGGAGAAGCATCTGTATCTCCAGATTGCTTACTTCATGAAAAGCTAAACATCTGCACTGAAGTAGCATGAGATGCTTTTGTCAGTCACCAAGCTTAATGTATTAAAACTGAGATGCTTTTGTCAGTCACCAAGCTTAATGTATTATTGTAACTTACTTTTTCCCTTTTAGTGGGGCCACTGTATATCAAGCTGAAATATTTTTTTTTAACAGGCAATTATTTTAAGAATTGAGAGTGTCAGTTATCAGTTCAGGTTTCAAACAGAAACTAATCTTGTGAAAGTATCTTGAGGTGATAAGATGATATATTAAGTAGTGTCTCAAAAATGCAGCATTCTGTTGTTAAACCAAACCCAACTGCTTTTGTTTTCTCAGGATAACAAGACCAAAACCTGGCCTCCCAAGGCCCCGTGGCAGCACACATCCTCCGTGCCCAGCACGCTGCCCAGCCAGAGCACGTCCCTGTACCCCATGAGCAGCCCTGTGAGCCAGTGGAGTGACACCATGCAGATGCTCCAGTCGCCCATGTGGGCCAGTGACTGCGCACCGGCGGCCAGCATCTCCTCCAGCTTCGCCTACGCGCAGCAGCAGCAGCAATCTCAACAGGCTTCCCAGCACAAACAGATCAACAAGGGCTTTAAATCTTTCCCAGTGAAGCACGAACGCAGACCATCTTACCTGCACCAGTACTAACTGCTTTTCATACTGGAAAATGCAGCACAGGGCCAAATGAAAATCATTACTGCGATTCACAGTGCTGTGTTGGCTATATCCTGTTTCTCTCTTGATGTGGGATTGAGGGGGTTTGGGTGAGATGGACAAACTCTTGGATTCTGAGTTACAGTGCTGAGCAAATATGGCCAATATGTTTGGTGTACATGAAACAGCCCGAAACTGTGATGTAGAAATGCTTTTAAAAATGTGTAATTGCCTTTACTTTCAAGACTTTTTTTTTTTTCTAAAAAGAACTGCTGAAGGACTACCATACAAGAAACACTGTATTTTATAGCTATTTTTCATATAGATTTATAGTTAAAACATCTTACTGAAACACATTGAATATGTTGAAGCAAATATATAGTGGTCACTTTGCTCAACACTGTTTATGTTTAAATTTATAAAGGACAAGCTGTAGAGCCTTTGTATTCTCCATTACAGCCTGTGGGCAGCTTTTTTAAAATGAAGTGCAACAGCAGCTCTTCCTGTGCCACACAAGCGAGTTCATTTGGGAAGTGCTGCAGAAACAGTTGCAAAACTGAGTTGTGTGGCAGTTTCCTTACTCTAGGTGAAGATCAGCAGAACCACTCAGCCTTGTGTCACTGACGTTACCTGAGCTGCTTGACATAGATGGCACCTGTGTGGGCAGTGTGACCCTGCTTCTCACACCTGTGTGGACAGAGGGACCCTGGCTGTCACACACCTGTGTGGGCAGTGGGACCCTGGCTGTCACACACCTGTGTGGGCAGTGGGACTCTGGCTGTCACACACCTGTGTGGGCAGTGGGACCCTGGCTCTCACACACCTGTGTGGGCAGTGGGACCCTGGCTGTCACACACCTGTGTCGGCAGTGGGACCCTGGTTCTCACACAAACCACATCCTGTGGCTGTGTTTGGCCAAAGGCATTATCCACACGGTGCTCCCGCAGTGTGTGAAAGCAAAGCCTAAGAGACTACTTGCATTTATTTAAAGTCTTATTTCAGATGCTACAGTTGATTAAGAATTGTGAGCTGGCTCAGAAGATACTAAAACCATAATGTGGGGTAGCATTTAGTTAAAAGAACGTTATTTTTTTTAAAAGGATAAAGTAATTATTTGCAGTCAATATGTGCCATTAAGTGAACCTGTGGAATTAGGAATAATCTTCCAACCAAAGTGGATCGGGGCGAGTGACTGGTGCTTACAAATTGAAGAACAATGGTAAATATATGTATACCTATCCCACTGTATATGAATTGAGATTACAGAAGATTCTTTATATAGTTAGAGCTTATTTAAATTTTCATATTTCATCTTTGAAAGAGTCTAAAAACCACAATATTTTCTGGTATAAGAGTTTTGACAGTATTAATCTTATTTTTGTATTTTTCTTAAGTCATATCATTCTAATATGTTAACTACTAGGTTCTAACTACATAATTTTTCAATGAAGATAAAGCACATTTTTTGGTTTTGGTTTTACAAACTAAGTACATCTATATCTAAAGATACCAAAAAATAAATACATTATATATATATATATATAAATAAAAAGTATACACAACACTAAAACTATTAAACATTTGGGTATTTAAAACCCATCCACCTTTTTTGTTTGTATGGTGACGGGCTCTATTTGCAGGCCCAGATTGTTACCTTTTGTGCTGTTTGAGGATGCCAATGTTGCCTGTATTTATGATATTGTCACCATGTTTTCTGAAACTTCATACTTACCATGTTTACAAAGATTTGTTTGCTGTACATAGACTTTTTACAGTAATGTGCTTTGCACAATCAGTGTGGCTTCTGTCTGTAAATTGTTAATGGTCTGTACTACTATAATTTTGAAAACCCTCCACTGAAAATGTTAGTGGTTATTTAACTCATGAATGGTTTCGAGTTTCCTAAATCTTGTTGTTTAGATCTAATATTAAATCCCAAATTTGGTTGTACTTACTTGGTTATTCATACTAAGACCAAAATGGAAGTTAATGAAAACAACTTAATTTTGAACTTTTTTTCTAACAAGTGCCAAAATGATTGCTATAGTTTTTGCAGTTCATTCATAATTACAAATGCTGGCAAGTTTCTGGACCTACATAAGTGAATTGTGAAAACAAAGAAAGTTTGTCTGCATTTTGACCACGTGGGTGCTACTCTGTCCTTTGCTTCCGATTGTTCTGAACACTGGTAATTTTAAGAATTGTTGCACTTGGCAAATGAGTCTTGCCCTTAAACTTCACTTACACTGCCAAGTGCAAGGGTTTGGTGCTTAGTTAACTTACCCTTATTGCAGTGCTTCTTGTGAATAGCTAATGCTTCTGAACTGGAACTGTACAGTTTGTATTTTAAAGCTTCTGTAAAAGTAAACTATTTGCTTTATTAAAGATATACATTTAATAGGTCATACCTGTTTAAAATATGCACCTTGCTGAAAATGAGCAGCACCTTAAACTGTAACTTCAGTTTGTAAACAAAGATCTTATTTCATTAATATGGGATTATTTAACAGTTTGAAAATTGTCAACTGCTTACTTACTGACTCTATCATATAAAAATGAACTTTATGCACAGTCTAATCTTTAAAGCTGCTTTCTCCAGTGATGGCACAGAAGAATGTGGTACAGACAATGCCTCAGCAGGGTCTTTGGACCAGTAGTGCCGGTGAACATTGCCAAAATCACGTTACTTGAATTTTTAGGAATCACAGACTAAATAACTTTGATGTTTGTAAGTAAACTCTGTCCCTCTCCCTGCTGTGATTAAGGCTGTTAGATGAGTGTGTGTTAATTGGGGCACTGGAATGCTGTATGCAGGGGGTAGAAAGCTGCTTCCTTCCTTCCTGGATAGGAGCACACAAGCATGCAGCTGGCCAGTAGTGCTGACAGTACCCAGGAAGCACAATGAACCCACTTTGATTATGTAAGAGTTGACCTGTTCACAGAGCATTTCAAGCACAGAGAAAAAGTCTTAATAGACTTGGGCAAAAGATTGCTAAAATAATGGCTTGGTTTCTCCCTTGTGTGTAATTGCTGAGGGGTGCAGCAATCCCACCAGTCCTGGGAAAGCTAAGATTTGTTTGATTAAATCACAGAGCAGCTCCTTTGTTAATATATTATATTAATTCAGAATATACTACAATTTACAAAGAACATCTTTAGTTTATTTAGCACAATTGTTCTGATACAGGATACAAAAGAGTCTACTGCTTTTATATACAGAACACATGCCCAACTTTGGAATTGCCCAACATTCTGGAAATAGGAGTCATGTAGCATAACATCGACCTTGTTATTACAGAACCTTACTCATGAGATGGGCTTTGCTTCCCACAGTGCTGTCCTGACAACCAGGCTATTCCCACAAGTACACTGACTTGAGGTTTTCAGAGGGAAAAGGGAATGTAATAATTATCGTTCTTAAACTGTGTTAGTTACAGTAACAAGGGAAAAGCTGGCCGAATAATATACTGAAAAGTACATTCACATTTTAAACACAGAAGTACAGATCACTTTTTACCTGATTTTTTTCAAACCCACACCTTCTTGGCTCTCAAAGTGGGACTCT
Source organism: Catharus ustulatus (assembly GCF_009819885.2). Classification (NCBI taxonomy): domain Eukaryota; kingdom Metazoa; phylum Chordata; class Aves; order Passeriformes; family Turdidae; genus Catharus; species Catharus ustulatus. Next base: position 2,771,161 of record NC_046231.1, on the reverse strand, counting down.
AAACTATTTCTACGGCCTCTGAAAGCCCTGCTCAGGTCCAGGTATTGCAGTCAGTCTGCAGGCTTCTGCGTGCTGGGCGGAGTAGCATCAGCAATTGTAGCTAAATAAATGAGGTTTCTGTGCAGGATATGCTGGTACCTATGAGAGGAGGAAACACAGGATCTGGGAGACATTCTTTTCTAGAAAACGACTCCTACTTGCACTCGTGTACTCTGATCAGTATTTGCAATTAGGCAAAGAAATAGCAAACTAAAATAATAAATCAGGGGAAACTTAACTTGTTCTTATTCTGAATCCCGGTACAACACACTGAACTGCACTCGGTAGCCGAGCCTGTGCGAGCAGCCCCAACTTGGATGGGCAGTAGTACATTTAGCTGGCAACGCTGAAAGGCGCAAAGGGCAGCGGAGCAGGACAGGACAGAGCCTGGGTGAGCTGCCGTGAGCAGCTGCAGCGGCTGCCCCGCAGGGTCCGGCTGTCCTGCGGTGACACCGCCCCGAGTGCCACACATGGCCACAGTGGCCGTCACAGAACACTGAGCAAACACCGGGCCAAGGCGGCAGAGTCACTCCGTGCTTTATAAGTCTCTGAACATAATTCTGAAGAATCCCCTTTGTAAGCGGTAGGAAAGCTCTAGGAGCTCGAGCCCGTCTCACTCCCGTTACCGACAGCTGGCCCCCAGGCTCCGCCCTCCCGCCCACGCCGGTCACTCACTGCACGCAGTCGGTGGCGCGGCCCTTGCTCTGGTACTCCACGATGCACCGGATCAGCTGGTCGTTCTCCTCCAGCAGCTGCGGCACAGAGCGCCGTCACCGCCCGCCCCGGCCTCTGCCCCGCCCCGGCCAGCTCGAGCCCAAGCAGGCCGGAAGGGCCTGCGGCACCGTCCGGCCCAGCCTCGGCTCCGTCCCGGCTCCGTCCCGGCCCAGTTTCGCTCACCCGCTGCAGCGTGTCCTGGTTCACCTCGGCCCTCCCGCGCTGCCGCTCGGGCACGAACGCCACAGACATGGCGGCTCCCGGCTGAGGGGCGCGGTGGCCCCGCCCCTGGTCGCGCGCACGCGCGCTGGGCGCCCCCCCCTCGCGCCCAGCCCGGCCCACAACAAACCACCGCCGCCGTGCCGCTTGTACTGAACAGTTTATTCTGGTTTAAAATTAAAAAAACAGAAAGCCTGGGCGGGCGGGGCGGGGCTACGCAGGGTTTGCCCCCGCCCGCGGCTCCCGGCCCGGGTATTTACAGCTGGAACACCTCAGACAGTAAAGAGTTATTGCAACAGACAGCACTTGCCTCTACGGTCAAAAATCTCAACCGGTGTTCAGAATCATGACTTGTGGATCCCAAAAGGCAGTTGTTAAACATGCAAAAACATTACTAAACAATATTATCTAACTTCTACAGCTGTCAAATACTTGACCTTAATAAGGAAACCAATTACAAAATACTTCGTTGTAGTGCTATACAAAAGTTATAAAATTAAGATTCTATCAACCACTTTTAAATATTCCAATTTTTCAACAGTGCAGTTTTTCACGTCTTTATCACCACTGAACATTTTGAAGTTAAAAAAAAAAAAATCAGCAAATTAGATCAAAGTGATGTAATCTTTGGATCCCTTTATTCCTGTGGCCTTCATATACATACACAGACACAAATGACCAGGTTTCTATTTCAGCATATCAGGAAGTTGCAACTAGTTATCCAAAATTGGCAAAAAGTCCGTACTGTCATTTATGACTTTGTGGTCTTAGAACCAGAGTCTCAATGTCTCCAAGCTACGGTCTATCAAAATGCAAACAACTTCAAACACTAAGAATTCTTTAAATTGCTCATGTCTACAGGTATTACAACAAAGTTAACGTTTCAAGAATTGACAAATGGAGACAGACTTTTATCCCAGGCATTCTAGGAGAATCACCAACTCGTGTGCCTGGTCCATTATTAAAAAAAGTTAATATTTCTCACTAAGTAAAATTAATTGCAAATCTTGACATATGAAAATTCCTTTTCTCCTTTTTTTTTTTTGAAAATATCTCCTTAACTTGGTCAAATACTGTGATATGCCAGAAACTACAAAATCAAATTCTTACAAGAGCAGTGAAGCGTGTATCCAGTCTCATGTAATGGAAGAACATTTTCAAAACTTCATTATAGTCCAAATATAAAATCAAACATTTAAGCTTGAAAAGCTGCTAAAGAAAAAAACCCCAACTAATTCAGTGTTCTTCAGCATATCAACTTTCTGCAATAACAGTATGTTTACCGACTTAAAAATGTTTATTCTTTAAAAAATTAGTTGCTTTTTATACAGCTATACAAAGTTTGTAATGTTTCTTTGGCAATGGGATATAATGGAATTTTACAACTATATAAAAACTTTCCTTTGCCTAAGAAACAGTATTTACTGTGTGTACATATCTGACTGACAAAGCAAGTTTTCTACTGTCCAGCACCCTAGTTGATACAAGAACAACTACCTCAAAAGGGATTTTACAGGATTTCCAAAAAACAATCTTCGCTGGGTCAAAACACTCACAGTATCGACGGCCTCCTGCATACCATTGTCCTTACAACTTGAAGCAATTATCAAATACAGTTTAGTAATAAGAAAAATCCTTTCAGTGATGAAAAAATACTTAAACTCCATCGAAGTACTGCTTATAATTAACTATACATAAGAAATTACTTATCCTTCTGTCTCAAATATATTTTAATGCTTACTGTTTCCAAAGATGGCCATTTCTCAAAAGTAACTGCATTACACCCCTTTGAAATTAAATAGTTAAATCCCAGTGCTGGTGACAAGTATACAGCAAATTAACTTCATTCTTTGCAGAGATCAAAACTAATTCTCTGATTCAAGAAGATCTAGACGTTCACCTGGTTTCAGCTTTCTTGTAGACTACGCAGCAACTTTGTTGTCTTTCTAGAGGGAACAAAAGCACAGTGTTGAAATCCATTTTGCAAAACAAACCCCACAAACCAGTCTGGGCAATAGCCCTGGGAGCAGTTGTGCTGTGCTGTACTCCCCATGTCCTGCAGCAGAAAGGAGACCTCCAGAGATCAGCTTGGCATCTGCTCAAACCCCCTCAGTCTGGCACAGTAGAGCAGCTCATCACTCCAAATACAAGCACAGCACAAATGCTCAGCCCTTACACCACCTCCTACTCAGCTGGAAGGCAGAAAAACTGTTCTTCAGAAATTCAAATTGCTAATCTTCAATCCCTCATTTCCATTTATGTTCAGCTACCCAAAGTTCCTTTAAGTTCCTTTAAGTCATAGGACTAACTGCTGCAAACTAATCAAGGAACAGCTGAGGGATGTCTCACAACAAAGAGAAATGTGCTGTGATGAAACCATTATTTTAGTTTAGAAAAAAAAATATATTTCCATCCAAAATCAGAGGTTCTTGTTTGCAAAACTCTAACTGTTCATGCAGTAACCTAGCAAAAGTTGTTGTTCTGTCCCAGTCAGCACTCAACACTAGTTAGCCTAGGTTATCTGAACCAATCTGGATAGTTGTCATTGTTACTGATTCTAACCAGTACACTAATCAGTGACACAGTACAGTCTGTGCCAACTCATTCACAAAGAATTCAAAAGTTTGTTGCACACTGGAAACAAGTTAAATTATACCCTCTCTATTCTTTATATATTACAATTTTGCTTGGAAAAATGCTTGCAATTTACATACCTAACATTTGCATTCAATCTCTAGAATTTTTCCCCCTTCTTTTTTTTTCTTCTCCTTCCCAATACCAGCTATCAAATAGCTACTCAGAGCATGTGATGAAAGGCAACCTTTATTTTTGGTTGCTGTAGATAATAAAATGATGCTATGTAATCAAAATTAAGCATTAATGGACTTTCAAAAAAGCAGTTCAGAACCCCTGCAAAATACCACTCAAGAAATTCTAGTTCAACACCAAATCTAGAAGCAGATTTTTGACCTCTCCTTTCCCAGAGCAGCGGATCGGGTCAGAGTGAACGAAGAGCACCTTACCCTATATTCGAAGTCAGCGAACTCCCTGCCTCCACGGCCGCCTCGGAAGGCGCCGCGGAAGCCGCGGGGGGCGGGGAAGCCGCCCCTGCCGCCGGCCCGGCCTCTGCCCCCTCGGAAGCCGATGACGCCCCTGCCCCTGTAGCCGCCGCGCCCGCGGTTGGGGCGCAGGGGGATGCCGAAGGTCTCGGCGTTCAGCCGCCGCTCCTCGGCCCAGGTGGGTCGCCGTTCCCTGCAGCACAGAACCAAGAGGATTGCTGTGAAACACTTGGGAAGGGAGGGAGAGGCGCCACAAAGCCCCCGAGATGAAAAGTGATACATTAATTACATGGTAAATCTCCACAGTATCCCTTCGCAGGTGTCTGCCACAGTTCACTGGACTCATCAAGAAGGAACATGTTTTACAGTCATTAATTAGATATTAATAATGCTCCGAGAGTTTGCCATATTGAAGAGCACACTCTGTGTCCTCTGCACAAAGTATCGTTTAAAACAAGAAACACTTTACAGTTACAGATGTTATTTTATCTGGCCCTGAGTACAACCAACAACTCTCCCTCCCCCTCCTGCAAGTCCAAATAGGTCAGCAATCCACATCATCGTGTCTAATAAAAAGGCAGCAGCAAAAGATAAGCTTTAATTTCCCTGAAATGCTATCTGCCCATTTGAGCAACACTACTGGCCGAGACAGTTATGTAATCTGCTTAGAAACCATTATCAAAGCAGGGTCATAATTGATTTAACTGAAGTGTTAATTTAAGAGCAAAGCAAAACAAACAAACCCCAACACATCTTAATAAATCTGGAAAGGAGACTCTAGAGCCTGTGCAGTAAGTTCTAAAAGCATGGGTCTAAAACTTCTTAAAATACCTTCCTGTGACCATACTGCACTTGCCTGCAAAGAAATTTTGTGCTTCTTATTCCTGTTTTATTTTTGCCAGCTGCATGTGGAAATAAGCTCTAATCACCTTTGATTCAGACTTGACTGTACCTTATGATATAAACATGCATTAAGCAGACTAACAAGCTTCTCCTTGCAGGCCATACCTATTGTCATCACAGGAAATGTTATCAAAGAAGGATTTGGTTTTGTCATAGTAGCAATTGGGTCCAAGTGGATCTTCCTCATCGGCATTCCCTTCGCTGTTCTGGGTATCAACACCTGAGTCACCTTTGTCTTCTCCATTTACAGGCTTCTCTGGTTTCTCAAGTTTATCTTCTGGAAAATAAAAAGTGAACAGAAGCCTAAAAAAACCCCAGCACTATTAACTTATTTGCAGTCAGAGAGGAACTATATTGAATGCTACAAAAATAATGTAATGTGGAAGTCAAATAATTTGACAAGTAAATCAGCATGTATTTCTGCTGCTGTCTGGAGGTTTCTATGCTTCCTGTGGGTTTAGTTAACAAAAACCCTGTGGCAGAACAGACTTGATAGCCATCTATTTTCTCCCCTCTTTAGCTACCTCCTTCCCAGGCTTAAGAGCCTCATTCAGTGAATCCTCCAAAAAGTCACCCCATGGTTTTATTCATCCCCATTGTCCTTTTCCTTTGTCTTCTGGTTTTGCTGTTACTCCTTTGAGATGCAAGGCCAGTATTTTGACTTTATGATTACTTATTTCCTAATAACGTCTCAAGTTCAACTTGCTGTTTTAACTGGTTCTAAAAACAAAGCCGATGGTTCAACACCAGCAGCTATTACTATCTTTAAATCTCATTCCTAAACGTCTACAGCTTACATCTCACAATGTTGTGCATAAACTTCAGCTAACCAGCTCAATCTTTCCACCCCACACACAAGAATTACCACACTCACAAACATTTCTATACCTATTGGTGGTTAGCTTTCTGTTTCTCTTTATTATTCTGAAAAAAACAGTATCAACAGCAAACCATCAACTCATTGATAAATGTTCCAGAAAAACAGGCAAGCACCACAGGACAAATTTTATGGGACTCAACTGGTGTTTTTAACTCTACACTGAAGTCTGAGCATTTATTCCCACCTTTTGTTTCCTAGGTTTTAGCCAATCATTCACTGAAAGAGGGAACTCACTATATCAACCTGCAACAATTTTGTCCAAAAATAGTAGCAGCGGTGTAACAAACAGGTGGCTGGTCACAAGAGAATGAGGTAATCAAAACAAGCCTGCTAGAAAACAAGTGCTGGCAGCATCGTTTCTAACTACTCCTGTGTTCCTCTGAAAAAGGATAAAAGCAAAAAAATGCTAGAAACTTTCAAACAAACTCTCCTGCATACCACAGTGAAGCTCTGATCCCAAACTCCTCTGCTTTTGGTCTATAATTGACATTAAAATTTTGGTCTAATAATTGAAAACCTAAAACATGGTTTTTCTTTTACTGCATCCTTCCCAGAACTTTAAAGTAACAAACATTATTGGGACTTCTGGTTAAGTAATCTGCATTTTAACAGAGACTTGTTAGAACTTCACAGATGACATCTGCCAGTTAAAATTCATTAGGCTCAAACATTGATTAAAATATTTCATTAACATATGATCCCAGTTTATTTATTAATCGGCTTTAAAATTTATTTTTAAGGACTGCAAACAAGACTTAATACTATATGCCTTTTAAGAGTTGTTCTCCAAGGTAGGATCAAAACAGCAACACAGTTTTCCCATGCTCAAATCTAAAGCAAAAATTGATTTACCTTTTAATTTAAGTTTATTATGAAATTCTCTATCAATTTCCTCCTTATTGAATTGTGCATTTGCACTTTCAAAGTCAAAGTCCTTCTCAAACTTCATTGGACCATCTCTCCTAATACCAAATCTTCCTCGGCCCCCTCTGTGACCTCCACGGCCTCTCCGTGCTGCAGGTGCACCTGGAACTGAAAAGAGGGAAATTCTGTTTGGTTTTGCTTTGTAGATTGCTTTTCTCTGAGGGTGGTGGAGGGTGTTTTGTTTTTTGGTTTCTTTTCTAATTCCTGGGGTAACAGGTTGGGACTTCAGAAGTGCAGGAAGAGAATGTCTGTTGTTTAAAGTCCCATCAGACAGCTTCTAATTTGTAAATTCACTTACAGTAATGATGGCAGTGACACAGAACGCATAATAGCACTAAATTTGTGTGTTAAAAGACTCTCTAGAAGTCATTAAAAACTTTTGGAAGAAGAGTTAAAATATTAGTGGCTTTTCCATCAAGTATTTTTGTAGAAAGGATTTTATTTCATGCTATTATGTTTATAAATCCCTGAATAGTCCTTGATTTACATTTTTATTTAAATTGATTGCTTAGTATAAAGCAACAAGAAGAGATTTTTCTCTTCAATGTTGACTTCATTTGCTTGTATTCTTCTGGCTCAATGCTAAGTTGTTACCCCCTCAAAGCAAAATGTGAAAGAATTTATGTATCTTAGAAAATTTTTAAAAAGTATTGGTCTGAAAGCAATGATAGCTATTTCTCAAAATATGATTTACCAATTTGTCGTTTGTTTTCATTTCTGAGTTCATTTTCTGATCTTGAAACCTTGTGTGCTTCAGCTAAAGTTGGAAATAAAAACATGATTTGTTTATCCAATTAGGTATTTTTGATCATACTTTTGTATTATAGTTCAGATTTTTAAAAAAATCCAAACCTATAAATCTAAACCACGTTTAAATCATAAAAGAAAAAAAAAGTAATTTAGAATATATGCTTAAATTTAAAAAGAAATATATATGTAATCCAGGTCTCTGCTGGCCAGCCTAGCAGTAATAGATAGCAGGAAAATTCCTATGTATTACCCTTTAAAAGAGCACTTTGTATGTGTATGGAAGGAATTAAGCTGTGTGAAAACTCTCCAAAGCTACCTCGTCTGTGCTCTTGGTTCTCTAGAGATTTTTGGCTTGCAGACACCAAAGGTCTGGTTTGTACAGGACTCCTCCTCCCAACTGGTGCTGGAGTGGGCAGGTGGGCTGAAGCTGTTTGCACAGCTTGTTCCATGGTGGGGCTCCTTCTCAAATGGTCCATCTGAGGGCTTGAACGACCTGGGGAAAAAATAAAACAAAACCAAACCCCACAGGGTTATTTCTCATCTTCAAAGGTGAGTTACTGGAGTTACTGGTCTCAACCAATCTAGACTGACAGGTTTATCTGCCTTGTCAGTCAAGACAGCTGTGTCAAAAAAAAAAAAAAGTATTTAGAAATATCCCTTCCCTCAGTCTAAAAGGAAATAATGGGTAGGGCACTCAAACCCTACCCACCCATATTAATGACGTGCATTTAGCTGTGGAATGAAACTTTGGCATTGATTAGAGGCAAAAATGCTCCCTGGGATGCTGAGTGGGAAGAGGCTGCTGCTCCCTGATCAGGCACTGCCGCAGGATCCCTGCCCCGGTGCCTGGGCCAGGCTCAGGGCAGGGAAGGAGCTGTGGGAGCTGCCCCACACAGCACTGCTCACACAGGGCCACAAGCAGCACGAGGGGCTGGAGCAGAAACACCTTCAGAATGGAGGCATTGATCCAGCCAATTTACAACATCAAATAGGTAAATCTACTAAGAAATTGGAGTAAGACTCAAGTCTCAGTAAGAACAAGGTTCTATATCATTACAAAACTAACTAAAGGAAAATAAAGAAATAAACCAAACCCACAAAAACCCATGAACAAAACAGAACAGAACAATAAATCCAACCATACCACACATACAATCTACAAAACCGAAAAACACTTCTATAAGCAAACTCAGAAAAAAACTGTTGTTGCCCCACAGGAAATGCTGTGGCAGAAGGTATGTTCACCTGGAGCATACATCATACATATCCATACAGGCTTTAACTGCAGAAAAGCAAACTACTATTTCAACAGAGAAATGCTCAGCATACTTTTGCCCCTTGAATTAATCCAACAAAGTACAACCTATTTTTGGCAACCCACTCAACTAGTCCTAGAAACTCTCCTAATGGATATACAAATCTCAGCTGGAATTTAGGAAAAAAGTTTGCTGTAAGTTTGCTATTGCCTTTTAGCATGAGTGTATAATTTAAAAACAGCATTAGGAATGTATCTTGGCACACACTTCGACAGCAAGGAAAAGTGGAAGAGCAGGAAGTAATGGGGCTTGGGTTTTTAAGGAGCATTGTTAACAGCATTTGCATGAAGGGGAGGGTGAAGGTTCTCAAAGTTAACTTTCTTTTTTCTTTGCCATTCAAATATCATCCAGAATCTAATTTTTTCCAATATTACATAAATGCAGCTCCTGTTACTATTAAGCTGATTAAAAGTCATGTCACCGTGTCTACAGGAATTCAGGTCTGCTGTTAGTATCATCTGTGCAACTATATACGGACAGAAAAACTACAGTTAGAGACAAATATTTTAAAATTATAAGCTGAAGGCTTCCCATTTCAATCAGTATGAAGTATCTGCAGTTCTGTCATTTTATCAATAAAACCAAATACTGAATTTCCACATGTGCCTGTTTGCTAACATTACTTCACTTAATTAAGTCCTACTTTCCCTCAGTACACATGCTTTAAGGGTAACAATAAATGTGCTACTACCTGCAGCACTCCAAGATGTAGAGAAAACACACTTAAAGAGCAAACACAAAGCCTCTCAGTGTTTCCTGGGTTTAATACCAAGTGTTTTCATGAGAGAATTCAGCTGTTTGGTTGGCATTTCTGACAACCACCAAAATCACACAGACACAATTGGTCAAAAATGACTGAAGTCAGGAAAAAATATTTTACCTTGAGACATCTGTGTTTTTAGTGATCTTGCATCTGTTGTAAATGCAGAACCAACTGCAGTGCTTTGGGACATGCTAGCACTGCCTGAAGAGTCTGTTCCAAAAGATGTTAAAGAACCTCCTGCTTTGAAAGAAAATATAGTTGTAAAATCTGTTTTAGACTTTTTTTTTTAAACTAGCACTAAATAATTAGTGAAGCTGTATTAGGCACTTACTCTAGAGTACACATAAGTCTGCCCTTCCCACACACTTTCAGTTTAATTTAACAGATGTATGTAAATAAGAAGGTAACATTAATATCTTGATTTTTTAATCTAAAATGACAAATACTTTTAACTTTATCATGACAAGTATTAACAAAACAAGTCTTCTTACAGAGCCATACATATTATTGGTATATATTTCCACTTAAGATCCTTTCAGCAAAAATATAACTGACATCTCATTAATTGATACCAAATTATGGCCAATTCTACAGCCTTTCTTTTGCATAGCTAACATTTTCAGCACCAGGAGTAACACTGCTACCATAACACTTACAAGACTATGAGTTCCTATGAGAAAAACTAAACTGAGTTCCTATGAGAAAAACTAAACTGTGAAACAAACTCTCAGGGAGGAAGGAAAGTTGGTTGGTGAGTCTCAGAGAGACTATGCAACTAGTCCATGTAGCTCCCAAATACTTCCAGCATCTATTTCCCATCTAACGAACACCTCACGGATAGCTGGAGGACTGTGCTGGCACATGATTGCTGACTGATCCAAATCCTTGGTTAAGCACACAGCACCTGTCAACCCAAGAGCACAGCTACGGGGCTTCTCTGGAGGGGCTGCCTCTACCACTCGTGAAATACAATGAATACTTGTCCCTCTGAGATAGGTGTTCAGTTCTCAATCACAACTGTTTTGATTTAAGATGCAAAGACTACAAAGCACTCTCTACTTTCAAGCTAAAGTGCAGAACTAACAGAGATGGAAGACTTTGAATCTGCCTCTGGATAAGACACTGATGAAATTCTAAGCAGCGCTTACTGCCTGTGCACACACAGAGCTGCACTCCCAGGAGAACACTGGATAACCAAAGTGAACCTACCAACTCCCACAGCGCCGAACTGCTGCCCCACCAGCGGGCTCGGGCTGAACTGACTGTACGCAGGCATCCTGCCAAAAGGACCATAGGACCCCACAGACTGGAATGAAGATGTAGTCGAAGATCCTAGCGAAGACTAAAGACAAAACACACAACACACTAGCAAAAATTCGTATTTACACAAAAATTAGGAAACAGTTCTGTGAGGCAAGCAATGTAGAAACTCTAAAATAAACATTTTCACAAGAAGGTACAGCTTAGAAAGCACTTTCACCCTTCCACCATCACAGACCTGTGGAAACAGTACCACAAAATTTTGCAATCTTTTCCCTATAACCTCAGACACCAGAGTTTCTTGTCCAACACACACATATAAGCTTTGTTTGCAAATTTATGAAGTCCTCTGTACCCAAGCATACTGGAGGAGGCTGGGGTTATCACTGGGTTCACAGGAATGCAACTTCACCACCCTTGACTACAACTGACAGGAGGACTTGCATCAAATTTAATAAAAGTCCTTGGAGAAATGCAAGGGCACCTCATATGGAAGTTCAAAAATGTTATCCTACAGAATAGATAAAACAATAGAATCGTATTGCATGGGATTATCAACCTCTATTTGAAGTAAGAGATTTCCTCTTGCCCTCAGGCATGACACCATAAGCACAATCAAAAAGCCAGCAAATTCCTGAGAAAACTATTTATCAGTTTGTTTACTTCAAAATGACAGACTAATTAAATATGAAGTCTTTAATTTGTAAGTTGCTTTCCCCTCAGAAACCAAGTATTCAAATAACTGCCTTATAGTATGAAGTCTGTTTGAAAACACAAAGCTAGATGAAACACTTTAAAGTTATAGTTAGCAAAAGATGTTGAACATTAGAACAAAAAACAAAACAAACAAGCAAACAAAAGCCACTAATGATCTGGAGATATTTCAGCATCTGTTCACTTTGATTTATACCAAATCTGATCTTCCCAAGAACTATGTGTCCTCCTAAGCCAAGTCCCTTTCAAAAAAGGCATCAAGACCTACAAAACATCATTAGTTGGTTTTGAAAAGACAGCAGCTTTGGTATGTAGTGCACTGTGCTAGAATTAGATTTCAACCTTCATTTTCACAGTTAAAGACTAGGAAAAGACAAAATCCTTCCAGAGTTTTTACATTGGGTTGTGAACCTTACAGTGATAAACACTTCAAATTCTTAAAGACTCAGCTAGAGAGCACTTAAGCTAGCAAGTTACTTCTTCACTATTATTGAAAACTCTCTTTTGACTTACCTGAACAATAGCAGGGTCCTGTGGCAAGGAGCACTGAGGTTTTGGTGGCTCACAGACAGTCAGGTCTTTGATGTCGCTGCCACGGAAGATAATGTACTCGAAGACTTCATCGCGCGGTGGGATAGGTCTGTCCGTGGGTCTGTCCTCGGTGCCAAAGGAGCGAACTGCAAAGTTGGCAAGGGAGAAAAACAATGAAACGTCCCACATTCAACAAAAGGGTTTCAAATATACTGCAGAGACCAACAGCTTTACATAAAAATAATAAAATTTCACTGAGAAAAATACCCTTTATTGAATAGGCATCATATTCTTTATCAACTCTCCTCAGACAAACAAGTAATTTCAGCTGAAAATACTGAGTTAAAACCCAAGCTAAAAGACTGAGACATCACTTATGCTTTCAATTACATGTTGAATATTTCAACTGTTTCGTGAGGGTAAGGGGAAGCAGCAAGGCAGGCTTTTTTGGCTGGTAAGTCAATCCTATAAATTAAGGAATACATGAGTTTACATACTTCATATTCTGTATTTGCAAAATAAGAAAAATATGCTAATATTACTAGTATCTGGAATATTAAAAATTATCAAATGTGAATTTCTCAAGAAACTCAAAATTTAATAAAACAACAAGAATTCTGTGATATTTATATTCCAATTTTCACTGTGCAAAATGCATTCTTCTTGCTGGTGTAAGGTTCATATGATGTCATGTGATCTCTGTCAAATTAAGAAAACTCACTGGAGCATAATCATCTTCCCAGTGTGCACCATCCCAAGCTATAAAATTCCTTGTATGAATTCCAACAGCCTTCTGACTGCACAGCAATGAAGCAATCCAGAGTTCTCTTTTGCACTATGTATCATCACTACCACTGCACACGGATACCATCACTTGGCTGTCACTGCCCTCTCAGAAACTCTTCCCCACCCTTAGACTGCCAACCTTGGGCGAGTATCAAATGAAACAAACAAATAGCTGAAGAAGAGATTTGTCTCCAAGAGCTAGTTTTGTAAGCAAAAACTAAACAATGGATTGAAACCAGAGAGGGGCAAAAACCAAAACCCCGAAATCGTGAGTCACATTCAACCACAATCTCATCAACTTGCAGTAGCTTTAACAATCCCTTAGGACTGTTTTTACTCCTGTCTTTTAGAAACTGTTTGCTTGTTCTGCAAGGTACAGGTTACGCTGAGAAAAAAAAAAAAATCTGTATTTTGCTTTAATTTACCAGAATTAGATTTCCCTCCATTTTCAGATGCATCAACATTTTGGGGACATCATTAGGCACTTATTTGCAGCCATAGAATCATTAGTCAAGAAAAGCAGAGTCTCCTGTAGAGATGTATAAAGTGATACTGAGTCATTTCTCAGGCTGCACCAGCCATCTTCCATCACTGTTGCTTCTTGTGATACTGCATAAACAGAGCTTAACAGTCAGGTATTAAAATCTTTCTAAGCAGCATAATTCAGGGGTAAAGAGATTATGTCCACACTACAAAGAAAAAAAACATTAAGTGGTTACAATTATTTTGCTCATGTTAACATCTAGTGAGCTGACTTTCATTATCTCTTCTGTTTCTGTGTATCTGAAAGTCTGCTCTGAACGGTACTACAAAGTGTGAGCAATGTAAAAAGGCACACACTTTAGTTAATGCCAGTCCTTGTTAGAAGAGGAATCTGTCTTCTTTTCCTCTACAGAAAAGTGTCTGGAGCTTAAGAATTTAACTCAAAGTAATGCATAGTAACTTAATAACATTTTTAATGGGTCAGGTACATTCCTGGGTCAATTAATTCCATTGCTTTTTATTCACCAGGCTTTTCTATTTCATGATCTTGACCGTGGATTTACCCTCACTTTCTGGCCATCTTGTACTCTAATTTATCAGATAACTAATAAATTATCTTGGACTTTCATTCCATCATTTGACCTGCTGCCTTGGTAAGTAAAACCAAAGTCGATTTTGTACTGCTTCTCTCTGTCCCACACTGAAATGGTTTCTCTAGTAGCCATTTTGTCTACAAACATACACAAAAATGGCCAGAGTATGATCAGCAAGTTACCAAAGGATTTTACTTTCTAACCAAAGTGAAGAAACTACTCTATGGCAACAACACAGAGAAAAGAAAGTATGTTAGATCTAGGGCTGCATCTTCCTTTACATGGAAATAAAAATCTGATGAACTGTGGAAGAAACGTGTTTAGAAAGTATTTCTCTTAAATCATAGCTACACTACATAGGTTAAGTACTTTAATATTAATACTAATGTCCCATGACATACAGGAACAGTTCTAACACCTAGCAATTACCTTTCTCCATTCTAAACCAATCAGAAAAAAGGGAACCACCAGACTTTAATCTACTGACGCGCTGAAAGAAGTAAAGGGATTTTAAAGAGATTTCAGTGTATGTTAAAAAACAATGTCTCTCTCCACACCATGACATTATCATAAATTCAAAAGGAAGTTTTTCAATGCCAAAATTTAGAATTCATCTTTAAGAGATTCAACTGTCTATGCAGCTAACCCAAGACACTGATATGGTTGTCAATGGTTTAGCAATAAAACACATCAAGACTTGCTACAAAAATTTGACTCTTCCTTTATTTCTCCCCTGCCCCAAATCAAACTGGTTTTATCACAGCCTTCTGAAGAATATAAACACAATTTCATCCAATGAAGATCTGCTCTGCTGCAGAGAGCTAAGCAAACTCCCCCGATCTGCAGTTCAGACTCAGCTCTCACCACAAGAACCAAAATAACCACCCCATGTCCAATTTCCTTTTAAAGCAGGAACCAGAACTGCATGTGCTGTGATCTTTGGAAGGACTGCTTAATGAGCCCAGCCCAGTCAGGTCCTTCAGAGTTGTGCTAAGGAGTTGAAAGTTACTTTTTGTATTTTGCAAAGGCATACCTATCTTTACAGTTTCTGTTTTCCTCGCTTAGATTAGGATTTAACACAATCTGAGCTCATGAAAGTAAGAAGTCTAATATTAAAAAGTGGTCACAGGATTTTAGAAAGAAATAGCTTTTACCATGTTTTCTGATACTCAGAAATACTAAGTTGCCAGAGTATCAAAAGCACAAGGTGTTGGAGCAGCAGCAGGCTTAGAGCTCTATCCAGCTCTGTCTCTTGGGGAATTTCCTCAGACTACCTCCTTCCTTCAGTAGTTCATATATAGCAAAACACTGAAGAATGAGAGGAAATGAAAATAAGCATGTTAAAGACAGTCTTACAACTGCAGTAAATCTAATTAATCTTACCTTGTCCATTTCAGGATTGTTTTTTCTTTTGTTTTTGAAAGAGCTAAACTGGCTTAAGGACTTGCAAACAAAAGGACAAGTAGTACATGTTAAAAGCAAACTTACTTTTTGTCAGTGTAAATACACACAATTAAGTAGCTAGCTAAAATAACTAGTTCTCTTAAGCCTAATCATATATAAACTTATGCCCTTATAGTTTCACCAACTTCATATTAAAGTGCTGTGAGTAAATTTTTGTAGAGATTTTGACTGTGCTATTACTAGTACACAACATTTTAATGTGTATTACCATATTGTACTACTGTAGCATTTAATGGCAACATTGTAACTTTCTCTGTCAGTTAATAGATATGATTACTTGTTGATTAACACAGGGAATCTAAGCAGAATGTTAACAGAAGTGAATCTATTGTCTCCGCTAGCAAGAGGACTTTTGTGAATTACTGCAAACAGGCAGTTCAGTCTGTGCAGAGCACTGACACTCTCTCCTCACTCCCTGAGGAGCAAACACACACAGAAACCAGCTCTTCCCTGCTCCTAAGGCACACAGGAGGAGCATAATGACAAAAATGAGACCACCACAAGTGAACAAGTAATTTCAATTGCCACTTCTGTCCAAACACCACCACCCTTTCACTGCAAACACGCTTCGATGCCTGCACACCACACCGAGCTCGTGCCAGGCTCATTTCTCCAGAACAATTAATTCAGCCTGCATTCCCTTACTTGCAGGGAGATGGATGAGGGCAGCAGCCAGGATTGGGTTTTGACGAGAGAAATTTTCCTGCTGTGACATACTGTGCACAAGTTTGGTTTAGCACACGTGCCCTAACCTTCAAGACATGCAAGGGGCATGTTACTTAACTGACTGAAAAATACATGCATTAGAATTTGATAGAAATTTAACCCTTCCCTTTCCTGCTCCCATCCCTGAATGAGCTCAAGCCTTCACAAGATTTTAACTCTGTCTGCATTTCTGCGTCTTTCACCTGCAATTAATGTTCTGTAGAAGTCTAAAAGGGAAGTTTTCCTTTTGATGTGCCATTATACCATGGACAACACTACAGACGGTTGAAAATGGTAGAAGTTTAACTACTACTTAAAATTACCAAAAGCTGTTTCATTAATGTCTACCAATTATAATGGTTCCAAATGCAATTCTCCATGGTCCAAGAGTTGCTAAATGAGAACTGATGGGTTACAGCAGAGACAATGTATAATTTTGTTTCTTATACTCACATACCTAAGGATTCCCTTGTTGAAGGAACAAAGCTTTTCCTGACCCAACATGGTTGTTCTTACACAGCTTCCTGCATTAAAAATAACTCTGTCTAAATCAGTGCCTTGAAACAGAAAAGCATTTATGCATAACTAATATGAAAGACCACATCTCCTTTTTAATGCCACAACATTTAAGATCAAGTACTGTGATTATTCTGTAAATGCCCCAGGTAGGGTAGCAATCACTTTCCAGCAAGAAAACTCACCATGACTTGCAAACTCCTCTTGAATTTCTTGGGCTTAATGTTTTAAAAATTAATAATGAATTTTTTAAAAACTAAAAAATAACTAGAATCATGAGCCATGTTAACTAGCACCATGAACTAGAAGGACATTACTAGTTATTTTAAGGCTTGACAATAGGAGTGAGTGGGTTTTGGCTCCAGACACTGTCTCTGAAAAGCTGTCGATCCAAAGAAAACACACACACCAATAACATTTAAGAACCTCACATGTCTGCACAGCTTGCTTAGTGTTTGGATGATATTATTTATATAACTATACACTTACACACTTTGTGAAAGGCTGCATCACTTCACCTTATCAGACTCCAGCTCAGGTTAAAAATGTTACGTTCAATATTTAACCATTCCTATCTTTCTCTAACTGTGAGATGGAGGCAACAAGTTTTGCCTCGTGAAAAGATCACAACGTTGTAAACAAAATGCTGATTAGAGAATTAGAGCAGATTGCCCCCAGTAAGGCAAGACTACAGTCTGTGCTGGCAACCAAAAAAACTTATTTCTGTCTGAAACCTTAGACAATTTAAGGCAAACGAAGGCATTCCATGAATACAACTTAATGAGATTAATCTCCGACTTTGGTTTAGCCCACACAAATCCCACAGTTGGGCAAATGTGTAGTTATTCAAGAACAGATTCTACCTCTGCTTCTGCACTTTATGTCACCATTTCAGTAACCTCAACTAGAATACGAATAATGATAAGGTGTCCTGCATTCAATTCAAGGAACAGTCACGTCACACAGACTACACAGCTGAGCAATTGAAAGCATCAAGTCTTTGTTTTTTTTTTGTTATTGTTTGTTGTTTTGTTTTTAGTTTTTGTTTTGTTTGTTTTGGGGGTTTTTTTGCATATCTCTGGCAAAAAAAAATATGACATTTGTGGCCAAGATTCACACTACACAGTTCTGGTGTGACTTCTGGACTCAGTACAAGAAGAGGCAACTGTTACCTGATCAACATATTTACAGCTAGACTACAAGTTCTGCTTCTTTCACAAACAGACCTGGCCAATACTTAAGCACACTTGCCATCTTACATATACACTGTCATATACATTCAATGGCCTAAGTCTTCAGAAACTTGAATACCCTTGAGTGGAGCATTCTGCTCATGAGCACAGAGAACTTCTCTACAGGCTAATAGTATAGTTGTTATCAGCTCCAGACTAATCTCAAGATTTCTGGTTCCATGTGGCCTAGAAATACTGGTTTATTCTCTTTGGAATCAGAACACTATTAGAAAACACACATTCATCAGCTAACTCGGCTAAGTTTTATTAAAATAAGTTCAATGGTTTAGATGTACATATCTGATGAGAGCTACGAGAAGAGAGTAGATCAGACACGTAACTGTAGTTTAATCAATCTTAAATATGCACACTTTGGCAGGCACACCACAACATGACTTAACCACTCTTGAGAAGTCATGCAAAATCGGCTTGGTCAGCACTAAATCAGGCTAATTTTGGACAAGACTATCACAAGGTCCTCAAGGATAGGATTCTTTTTCTATGTGCTTTTGCACAAGCCTTAACAATCACAGCATGCAACTGGAATTTCTGGACATTTATTTTTAATCACATTATCCAGCTTTTACTTGTATAAACCAAAACCAGCTGTCCTTTCAAAGTAGATAATGCAACTTCAGCCAGGCAATTTAACCTAAAGGCAACTTTAGAAATAAGTAAAAATCACATAACGAAAGCAACTGCCCCGTAAACGAACTGTACAAGCCTAAGACCAAACTCACAGTAAGGAGTTTCAAAGCCGATGTGCGACAATTTACAAAACAGAGTAACCTATTTCTTAAACAATAACGGGGGGTGCTGTTTGCGAAGAGGGAAGGCCTTAAAGTGACACAGCGCACAAACAAGAATTACCACAAAGGGCAGCGAAAGCGAACACACTCATGGTATGCACCAGCACCCACGGCAGCTGTGCAGAACGGAACAGACCGGGGTTAAGCCTTTCATTTAAATCAGGGACCGAGCACTGGAATCCTCTCTGGCCCAAGGAATAATTTTTCTTCTTACCTAATGGCTAGACAGACTCTCTGCTTTTACATATGAATTTAGATTACTTAGCAAGATTTCACAGATGCGAGAAGTGTAAAGGAGAAAAATGCTGATACACATATAAATCTCTTCTGGCCGGTAACATTCTCCTACCATTTCGAACTACACTGTGCCATAAACCTCCAAAATTAACATCTTACGTTCAGCTTTTGTCCGTAATCCAGCACTCAGGACTCCCTTTAGACTCGAGCAGTCTGCCGTCCTAAGATGCAGAGCAATCCAGTCATATACCCCTGTAGGTCTGTAATTTTTAACAATGCAAAGAAAACCTCTTCATAGCCTCCCTCTCCTACTCCCTTTCGCGCATTAGCTCTGGACCGCTTCCACCCGCGCTTTCCACGGGTTTTATACTTGCACTCCACTAGGCAGCCCCCGGCGCGGCACCGCTCCCGGCTGCTCTGCGCGAGGGTCCCTCCCGGAGCAGGGGGAGCGGGGCCTCGCAGCGCTGCCGCGCCGCCGCTCTCACGGCCAGACCCTATCTCGCTTCCACATCCCCCGCCGCCGCCCCGCCGGGAGGACGGCGGGACGAGGCGGGCTCTACGCCGGCCCCCGCAGGCTGCAGGCCGCCCTCCGGGCCCCCGCAGCGCCCGGACCGCGCCGCCGCTCCAGGTCCTCGCTCGATCCCGGTCCCGCGGCCTCGATTCCGTCCCGCCGCCGCGCTCCCCGAGCGCCCCTCCCCGAGCGCCGCCGGGCCCGCTCCTCCGGCCGGCCGCGTCCTTACCCTTGGCCAGCGCCACCGTGGAGTTCTCGGTGTCGATGGTGTACAGGATCCCCTCATAGCGGATCTCAGCCTTGGAGATGAGGCTGATCTTGCTCCCGATGTAGGGCGTCCCCCCGCTCATGGCGCTGCTTTCTCGGTCAGGGACACCCCTTCGCCGCTGCCGAAGGCTCCTTAAGCGAGGCACAAGCAGCCAAGAAAGCCCAGTCCTGAGTCGTAGTAGGCGCTGTCCTTCCGCCGCCCCGAGCCGCCGCTCCCCGCACAGCGGAACCCTCGGCACAGCCCTCAAGCGGAGCGCTCAACACGGCCCGCGCCCCGCGGCTCCCAACATGGCCGCCGCCTTCATCTTCCCTCACAGCGCCCCCCCGCCCGGCCCGCCAGGTGCACGCCGGGAGCGCGGCTGCTCTCGCGAGAGCTGCGAGCGGGGACGCTGAGCTGGGGGCGGGAACGTCGCGGAGCAGCAGCGGGGTCAGCGCGCGACGGCGGGAGCGGAGCGCGGAGCTTTGGCTCGGCTCGGCTCAGTCCGGCCCGGCTCGGCTCAGTCCGGCTCGGCTCAGTCCGGCCCGGCTCGGCCCACCCGCCCCCAGCGTTCCCCCGCCCCGGCCGTCCCGTGTTGTCGCTCCACAGCCCCGGCCTTGGTGCAGCTCGTGAGCTTTGGTGATGGGGGTTTCGAGGTGTTTGGGGGCCCGGTCGATGAACGGCCCCCCGTGAGCAGTCCCATGTAACATGAGGTGACAGGGAGAGAGGCTGGAGAGTCCCTGCTGCTCGGCCTCTTGGAGGAGGGGGAGAGGCTTGTAACAGCGTGGAGGATCGGCTACACCCGTGTTACAGGGGTATCCTGCTGCTTAAACGGGGTGGAAGGAAAGAAGGAAGGAAGGAAGGAAGTTCTGGTTCGCATCTTCCTAAGACTTCTCTCATCTGCCTCTCAAAACTAGAGAGGGTGGTTTGTATGGAAACACAGTTTAATGCCACAGTATTAGAAAAATGGACACTAAAATTTATTTCATAGTCAGGACTAGTTGCACAATCATATGCCTACTTTCCATTCTACATTTATAGAATTAGGGTTCCAAGGTCATGTGGTTGAAAGAGGAAATAGAATTTGACATTTCTTTGAGCTTGGGACACAATAGATGAGCGTTTCAGAAGAGAAATCAAATGGAAAACTGCCAGGGTTTGTTTTTCACAGAATCCCAGGATGAAAGCGATGACCGTGGCTCATCTGGTGTCACCTCCCTGCTCCAGCAGGGCCATCCCAGAGCACAGGGCACAGCACAGTGTCCGTGGGGCTCTGGAATATCCCCAGGGAGGAGACTCCACAGCCTCTCTGCACACTCTGCTCAGGGTTGGCACTGCCCAGGGCACAAGTTGTGCCTCCTGTGCGGGGGCAGCTCCTGGGCTCAGCCCCTGCCCGTGGCTCTGGGGCCATTGCTGGGACCAGAGCAGAGCCTGGGACTGCCCTGAGCCTGCTGCACACAGGGACACCCAGGGCTAAGGGCCCCTCTCAGCTGTCCTTAGGCTTAACAGCCTTTTCTGAAACAACTTGTAAGTTCCTGGAGGAGAGAAGTTGGCCAGAATGAATAACAAAAGCAAAACAAAAACTAAAACAGACAAACAAAAAATCTGCACAAATGCCTGAGAATAGAAAACTATCCCCTTGAAACACTTAGGGGTTAAATTCTAATCTTGATGATAAATGTTCCTAACTCTCACCCTCACAAATATCTACAACTAACTTTGCAAGCTCCAAAATTCCTATAAGCCGTACTTAAAATTTAATTCATTTACAACTGAAGTACATGAAACTAAATTTAGACATATTCTGCCTTCCAAGCCAGGGACCCAGGTTTGGTGAAGCACCTAGGGCAGAAATCTTATAAAGAGCAGCTGAGGGAGCTGGGAAAGGGGTTCAGCCTGGAAAAAAAGGAGGCTCAGGGGAAATTTCTTGCTCTGCTCAACTCCCTGACAGGAGGGGACAGCCAGGGGGTCAGGCTCTGCTCCCAGGGAACAGGGACAGGAGGAGAGGGAATGGCCTCAAGCTGTGCCAGGGGAGGCTCAGCGTGGATATTGGAAAACATTTCTTCGTGGAAAGGGGCAGTTAGGCTGCCCAGGGCAGACTCCCAATCCTGCAGGGAAAAACATGTGGATGCAGCACTTGGGGACATGGGTTAGTGGTGGCCTTGGCAGTGCTGAGGGAATCTTAGAAGTCTTTTTTAACCTACACCTATGCTAGTCCTAGGACAGCTCTTAGTTCCCTAATGGTCTTTGTGCTCTCAATTTTTGGAGTTTGTAATTTCTGTGTTGTACTTAAAATGAGCAGCTGAAGGAATATTTTTATAGTGTGAAGTGGATTTTAATAACATGAAGAGTTCTTCATTTTAGGAAGTTAATTCAAAATCTTACCTGACTTGGTAGGCAGCATCTTGATATTAAACTTAAGATGGTTAAATTATACATTTGAAGGCACTGAAAGTGTGTGTTTGAGACAAACCCGTAAGCAGGAGAACAGTGCTCCTTTCTAAACACTTTCACTTCTGTAGAAGACAATGGGTTACTCATCCCCATGCCCTGTTCTCACTCCATGTAGCTGAACACAGCAAGGGGACTTTGCTGTGCACTGAGTTATTAATGACAGACTTGGGCTGCAAGCAGGGCAGAGGCAGTGCTGAGAACTAAAGAGCAGCTCAACAACTTCTGTGGTAGATTTTCTTTCACAGGCAATTTTGAAACAACAGTTGGAAGTTAACTTTTCTAAAGACCATTCTCTATCTCAAACAAAAAAATAATTCAGGAAAGCCTCTCTCTTACAAGATCAAATGAGATGATCACAATGGTCTCTTAGATTTTTTTCTTTTTTTTTGGTGTTCTGTACATATATAACTCCAAAAAATGAAAGAGCAACAAATATATTCAGAAATGTTTTTGTGATGAAATGCATTAAAATATTTAGAAAACATTTTTATAATAGAATGAATACAAACGTTCACAGAGATTCTGTATTTTACCAGAAGTATTTTTCCCCATGTAAAAGCTCAAGCCCAAAGGCAGTTTCAGCAACAAGTTTATAAACATTCTTAGGTATGTCCTCACCTTTTGACTTGAAGGAAGTCCAATGTGACAGTATACATCATGTTTTATTAAATAAAACATTCTATTACACTTTATTGCCTTGTATGTTTATATATATAATGGCTCAATTTGAAAGGAGTGGGGAGAAATATGAATTAATGTTTTACAGATTACCCAAGCACAATGTACATTCAGATTGTAATACTTGCCATTTTCTCTGTCCAGTGGGAAGGTAACTTTTGTCTTCTAAAGTTACAAAGCAATTCACTTTCCTCTAGGGTGGTTTTTGTGGAAACCCCCAGTTTAATGCCACAGTATTAGAAAAATGGACACTAAAATTTGTTTCATAGTCAGGACTAATTGCAGAATCATATGTCTACCTTTCCATTCTCTTATGAAAACTCTGGAGATGGTCATATGCAAATGAAGTTCAGGAGCAGGGCAACTATGTGAGGACTGCATGGAACATTCTCTGATAGATTTAATAGTCTGTGACTCATAAAAAAGTCATATTAGATAGATTTTTATTTTTTTCAAACCCAAATAATTACTCTTTATATTTATGTAATAGCAAATGGAATCTTAATATCTACTGTGTTTTAATTCAACTTCCAGGAAAAAGCAGTTATTAAAAATCCAAATTTAATTTAGCTGTAGCACTCCACAGAAGTAATGCTCATTTTCTAAGCCAATTTTTGATGTATAGATTTCATAAACACTGCTGTACTTTCCCATTCACCAGCTCCCTACCACACCTTTGGACCTCCAGTATTTTCACTGCTACTTTCTTGAAGAAATATGCACTGGTTTAATTTCAGGAGGCATTTAAACTTACCCTAATTAAACTGGTACAACCTATATTTAATGCATTTTAAAAGTGGTCTCTTTTGATTCATCATAAACTTGCTCCTAAAGGACAATCAGGAGAAACTACCCTGAGTAAAAATGTAAGATCCTTTGATAGGAAACAGCAGCCAGGAGCAGTTTGGTCTTGTTACTCCAGCGAGTCTACACAGTAGGACTGAGCAGATTGAACCAGGACTGGAGAGGAGCTCAGCCAGCCCCCCACTCCTTCCCACCAGTGCAAGGAGCAATTGGATGTCCTTATTCACTGAGGTACCTTTTCCAGTTTTTTGGAAAACCCTGAGATCACAAAATGAGGAATGATTCACCATTTCAGACCACAGAGCAGCAGCTCCAGCTCCGGTTTTGCAGGCACTCGTGCTGTTGCAGAGACGGAGCTGGAATCCAAGCTGCTGCCGGGGTCACAAATGCATGGTTGTCCTTTGTATGGAAAAAGTTTTTATTTGGAATGTTCTATCGAAGACGCTGTCCTGTCACTAGTTTAAAAACCGATTATTTACGACCACTGTCTTTCACTTAAGTTATTTCAGAGTGTATGAGGAAGTGCTGGTGGGAAAAGGGCACGCAGAAGTGCGGTAACAAAAGCCTTAGCAACAAATTACCTACCTCAAATTTCCCGCGAGGATGCCACGGAACAGCACGCCAGGGCAGCAGCTCTGGCGATGGAAGGAGCCTTATTTTTGTTTTCTAAATCTTCTGCCAGCAGCGTCCCCGTTAGGAAATGCTATCGCTGCAGCCATTCTGGTCTGGCTAGAGCAAGTAGCTTTGGACACCGGCAAGTGCACAGCAGAGCAGTGCACCCGTGGTGCGTCCGTGCTCCCTCCGCTGCACATCCCGCGGCGGGGCCGGGCGGGGCAGCCCAGGCTCGCTTCTCCCGGGGGCACGGGACGGGCCCCGGCGGACACCGGGGCAGGGAGGCTGCTCCACACCGAGTCCGTCCCTACGGCACCGCCCTGCACCCGCGGCTCCCCGAAGGGCAGCGCCGCCCTCGCCCTGGGCGGCTGCACCCACTGGGGCACTCCGGCGGTCCCGGTGACGATCCCGGGCGCGCTCCCGCTGAGGCGGTCCCGGTGTCGGGGCCCGCTCCCAGCGGGGCGCTCGGGCGGCCCCAGTCCTGGTCCTGGTTCTCGTTCCACTCCCAGCGTGGCGCTCGGGCGGCCCCAGTCCTGGTCCCGCTTCTGGGCGCGCCCGCCCGGGCAGTCCCGGTGCCGCCCCGGGGCGGGGCGGAGGCGGTGGCCCCTCCCATGGTGCCCCGCGCGCGGCAGAGCGTCGCGCATGCGCACAGCGCCGCCGGCTCCCAGCTCAGCGCAAGATGGCGGCGGGCGCGTCGGACCCACTGGACGAGATGCTGCTCTTCTCCGAGGAGGTGGACGAGAAGGCGCTCAGCGACCTGGTGGGATCCCTGGAATCGCAGCTGGCCGGCAGCCGCGGCCCCGCTGAGCCGCCCCCGCCTAGGACCTCCGCCCCGTCCCAGCAGCCGCAGCCGCAGCAGGGGAGCCTGGCGGGGGGCAGCAGCCCCGGCCGGCAGCAGCACGGCCGCCCTGCGCCCCCTCCCGCGCCCGGGGCAGGGGAGGCGGCGGCGCGCCCCGGCAGCGCGGGGAGCCGAGCCCCCGCCCAGGGGCCTCTCCCGTCCCCGTCTCCCCCGGCGGCGGCGGCAGCGGCGGCGGGGAGGGGAGCGAGTGTAAACAGTAGTAGTGTGCAGCAATCACATGGAGCGGCTCCCGGCGGCGGCAGCCCCGCCGCTCCCGCCCCGCCGCAGCCCGCCGCCCCTGCCCAGCCTGTCAACAACCATGTGGCCGCTGCAGCCGCCACCGCCGCGCGGGACGCGGGGAGCCCCGGCCCCAGCCCGCCCGCCGCCGACGGCGCGCCCGGGGCCGCGGGGGGCGGCGGGACCCCGGCGGGGGGCGGCGGAGCGGCGGGAGCGGCCGAGGGCGCCGCCGCTGCCCCCGCGCCGCGCCCCGGCGAGGCGGCGCCCAACGGGGAGGGCGCGGGGGCCCGGGCGGGCGCGGCGCCGCCCGTCAGCGGGCACGGCGGGGCCGCCGCCGCGCAGCCCCAGCCCGCGGCCGGCGCGCTGCCCGCGGTCACCGCGCTCGGCGCCTCCGCCAGCCCCGCACCGCCGGCCCCGGGCTCGGCCCCGCCGGCCCCCGCGGCCCCCGCCGCGCCCAAGCCCGCGGTCACCGCCAAGGCGGGCGCTGCCCTGCCCGCCGCCCCCCAGGCCGTGTCGCCGCGGCCGGCGCTGGGCGCTGCCCCCCGGATCGTAGCCCCGCAGCTGATCGTGCGGCCGCCGCCGCAGGCCACCATCCAGCTGCCCCCCGGCTTCACCATCCCGCCCGGTAAGTGCTGCGCAGCGCTCCCGGCTCGCCGCTCGCTCTAACCTTCTTCTCTTGGCCGAGGGCTTTGCTTTCCCCCAAAGCTGTCATGTCCCTGCTGCTCGACGTGCTGGAAACCAAAGAAGAAGCACCTGTCTGAGGGCACCGTCTGACGAGCAGGCTGCCGCTAATTAGGGTGTAACTGGTACGGCTAATGCAGAGTAATTGCAGCTGCTGTTGGGTGAGTTACTGGTTTTGTCCTGGGGAGAGCGGTACTTACGGTGAGTTACTCTGTGATGGTGTAGTTGGATACCGGATAAAAAACTGGCCTGGTAGCTAAGAATAACTTTATATGTGTTTTAAAGGACTTTATCTTCTGCTTTGTACTTGCTACTCCTGAAAAGTTTTTCTGCTTGATTTTCTGCTGTGAACCAGATGGTAAATGTGTGTAATCTAAAATTTATAATTTTAGTAATTGTGATAATGTCATCGTTTTGTGAGGGTGGTCTTCACCTCACCAGATTTTATTTCCAACTCTGAAGCAATTGTGTGCTCTTTGTACTCCTCTATGTTTCTTAACTTAATTTGCTAAAACTTTAAGTTCAGCAAGATTGCTAGCTAACCAAACAAGCATCCCTTCATCCTCATGATTCCTATTCTTAATCGGTATGTTGTTTCATCTGAAGGATACTGTGGTCCCTTACTTGCATTTTCATGTTGAAAACTTGGGTATCTTCGTGCCTTCTTGATTTAGGAGCTGATTCAACATTTAAGCTAATTATTTTTTTTCCCTGTTAGTATCAATAGTGTGTTAAGATGTGGACCTATTAATGTAGTCTGAAATAACTTAGTTCTTTCACCCTGTTTCTTGAAATATTTGATATTTATTAGCTAAGTAGAGCAGCAATGTGATGTTGTAGATGTTTGCTCCTGAGTGGGCTTTTAGTAGTTGTGTATTTGGCACTAGTTTATGAAAAATCCTCCAGAATCTGAAGGTCCAAACATACAAATCTTGGTGGTTTCATGAAGACCCAACTAACTTGAAACAGATAAGTGCTGTTCAGACTGTTTGTCTTTAACCTTTGCCTGCCTTTGTTAATCTGTGGAAGGTTACTCTATGCAGACGATAATGTGCATTGTAACTTTGCACACAGTTTCTGAGGTTCATTGTGTGAATACTTTGATCTGTTACTTTCAAGCCAAAGTGGAAAAACTGAAGGTTGAAAACAGATCCAGGGTTTAGAAATGTTGTAGAAATAATACACTGGAAAATTTTAGTTCAAATTTGATTTTATTACAAGATAGTTGGAAATCCATTAAATTTGCATAAACATGAAGATAGTATGTTCTAAAAGGAAGTTTTTCAGAAAATACAATTTAAAAAAAAATTAACTTGGTGGATAATTAATCTAAAACTCCCATATAGCAAGCTTCTATATAAAACAAAAATTTAGAATCAGTTTTGGAGAACAGGTTATTGTAGCAGATAATGGTCATAAGTTGTGTATTTTATCTTCATGTGACTGACAGGAAGGTAAAATTAAACTCGTCATTTAACTGGATTCTAGCTTGTACCAGCTGCTCAGTAGCAGGAATTAGTAGTCCTCCAAACTGAATTAAAATATAATGTTAACACATGAGTATTTATTCATTTATTGTAGTAATTGTGTCTGCAACTTTGAGACTCTGGCGTGTGTTGCAATTCATTTGTCCTTTCCAGTCAGTTTTTCTCTATTCAGAATTAGGTTTAGAAAATGGGAAGATAAATTAAGCACACACCTGTGAATCTGTGTGATGCAAACAGAACATGTATTGTTTAATGTGTGGTAGGCATTATCCTATGAGGATTTTCATACAAGGTTCACAACATAATCAGAGAAGTGATAACCAATTTGGGCAGTTGGCATATTGGGGTGTCCAGATGGTTTAGGAATGTCATATGCCAAATATATCATCTGCTTGCAGGATTTTTTGCAAATATAAACTGTGAAGCTTGGTGCTTAAATGGCTAATGGACCTTAGAAGTTACCTTTTAGATGAGTTTTTAATGAGTTTCTTTCAACTTTTTAATTTTTAAATTACTCTTGGCTTTGAAAGAGAGTTGTTATTATGGCTTTTGGATGTGGTTCTAGTTGTAGCTCTGTATGCCTGTTACCTTTAACTTTGATTTCCATGAGTCTTCAGTTTATAGTGGCAGAAATTTGCCTTCTGTTTGTGTTTGTAGCAGAAAAGGTTGGCTGGGAGCACCCAACTCTGTGAGTGAGGGCTTTTATATGTGCTGCAGTTCTCTCACATGTTCATCCCACTGCTGGGATTTGGTTTTTCCATGTCAGACTGAAAGAAAGATTTTCTTGCTATAGGGTTCTGCAGTCTGTTATAATAGTGTTTGAATTTCTTTATCCCCAGGGTATGTTGCAAATTATGTCCCTTTAGCAAAGTGTTGGGTTTTTTTCCCCCTGGGGAGTTAACAATTAGAATTGGATGTAAGCTTTTACCTTTATAATTGGATATAAGGGTTTACCTTTTCTCCTTTGAAAAGTTAAAAAAGTATATGAAGCAATTTGCACATAGAGATAAGTTGTAGGAACAGTGTCTACTGACCCTGTTATCAGCAGACTAAAAGTGATTTCGTAGGTTTTTAGTTTTTGGTTCTCTAGTTGTTGCAGACATGATGTTTTTTTCTGTTTATTTGACTCATTGTATCCTATCTAGGTTAAATCATTAAAATGTATTCTGGAACTGACTTGGAAATTCTTTTTAATAATGTGTCTGGAGAACTGCTTCTTAATTCTGAGTGAATTGTAGGAAGAACATGACATGCTTTGCAGTGACCTTGAATGTGTGAAACTCCAGGATTCATGGACCAACTTAGCCACTGTCTACCCTTTTCCAACCTGCTGACTGCAAAACTTTGGGCACAGCTCGATGGCAAAGGCTCTGTTGTCTAGAAGGCCTCTATTTGTGAGGTGTTTTACAAGAAAATAATCTGAAAAAAATATTATTTACTTCTGGAAAGTGTTAGAAAACTTTGCAATTGTCTAAAATTGCTGCACTGTATCATTGTGTGCTGAGGAGTTGTGTTGGTTCTCTGGGTCTGACAGTGTTGGTTGTTGAGGTTTAAACCAAAGAGGTGATGGTGGGTACCAAATAGATTAAATTGTTAGTGTTCAATGTTCAGTAAATCTCAAATATTGTATACTCAGAAGTGTGTCTGACCTAATATTTGCATGGACTCATAAGCTGTTGTTTAGTAAAGCTCTCAGGTCATTGTCCCTGATATGCACATACTCAATTGTCTTCCCGGCAGCTGCGTTGTCCTTAAGAGTTTTTACTTTTAGTGAATATTTATTTCTAATTTTGTTCTCCTGACCCTGACTAGGCTGTTAGAAATCACTGTCCCCCAAACACTAAAGTGGCTGCTCTTTTCATCACTGCTTCCCATAAACTGCAGTTATTTAAATTCCAATCTGAATTTGGCCTGCTAGTGGGGGTTCCTTTTCTTCTTTGAAATAAAATCTCCTGTTACATGAGAACAAAAAAAAAGGACTATAGAGGATAATGTACAGTGCTGTACATGAATTTGACTCTGCATTGATAGTTGTTGCTGTGTTACTGCTGCTGTTGTTTGCTGTGCAGTGACTGTTCCCTTACCCTCACTAGGGATGGTCCTGGTGCGCACGGACGCCGGACAGCTCGTGATGGTGCCCCAGCAGGCTCTGGCACAGGCTCAGATGCAGGCTCAGGTGCAGACACAGGGACAGGGTCCTGCCAGCATGTCACCCAGGCTCTCTGTGCCCACCACTGGCCCTGTTTTTCGCCTGTCAACAGCTCAGGTATGTGCAACTTCATTCACTTTGGTGCATTATGGCTTACACATTTTTACCTCATGTTTCTGCAGCCGTGCTTTCCTCCCCTTTTTGTTGTGAAAACAGGAAATACTTATTCAAATGTAGTTTATTTTATGAGACCTAGGTTTTTTTTTTTTTTTTTTAAGGAAAAAATCTGCTTTTGAGAGTCTCTTGAGACTGTTCAGTGAGAGATGATTGGAGACTACAAAGCTCAGTCTTAGTCTGGACTGTGTATCACTGATTTAGTAAGTGTCCCCTGCTACTCTGAATCAGAAGCACTGTGATATCCCAGCACGCTGAATCCCAGGATAGCTAATTTCACTGGACAGTAGAAAAGAGAAAGCAAATAATATTCTACCCGGGGACTTGCAATATTTTTAAAATAACATTTTAAATATACAGTAATTTCACGATTATAAGCTGCACCATTTTGATTAAAATTTTGGTCTGAACCTGAAGTGCGGCTTATAATCAGATGCGGCTTATGAAATAATAATAATAATGAAAAGTTGCTGTTTTAGTTTGGAGGACAGATGTCTGCTGAGAGAGGCAGGAGCTTCTCTTTGAACTGGAGAATGTAAACCCCCTCCCTCCAAATTATTATAATTTTGAAATCAAGGGGCTTTCAGGAAAAAATATGGGAATTAGGAATAACAGTTCTTTACTGGGCAAATTAAAATAGAAATACAGTACTACAAAGAAACAAACTCCAAACCCTGACAAAGTCAGAGTACAACCTGACACCCCATCAGGCAGGGTGTTGGTAGCAGTCCCATTAAATGGTGGCTGCATCCTCCTGCAGTAACAGATGTGATTCAGTTGAAGCAGTGGTCAGGTGCAGTTTCCTTCTAAAGGTCCAGTGGTGATGTGGAGAAATCCGGTTTTCCTCTGGAGTCCAGTGGAGAAAGGGGCTCCCTTACTATCCCAAAACCTCTGTTTTTATCTTAGTAAGAAATGTTGGGTTCTTCCCCCTGGCTGGAGCAACTTCCAATGGGATGCAGTAATTTTATCAGTCCCACAGTGGGACTCAATGGCCATTAGCAGAAAATGACTCGCTGGAGGAAGGATGGGTTGTGAAAAGATAAAGAACAATGCCCTGCCTGGTTTCAATGGATGGCCCATTAGCAGAATATCTGCCGTGGAGATAAGGATCACTGCCCCCACCCTCAACAGATGGTGATAGAACAGATACCTTTTATCACACTCTGTGTTGTAACGTGTGACTTATAATCAGGTGCGGCTTATAATCGTCAAATTACGTACTTTATTCGAAAGAAAGATTTGATTTTTCTAATTTGC
Source organism: Catharus ustulatus (assembly GCF_009819885.2). NCBI lineage: Eukaryota > Metazoa > Chordata > Aves > Passeriformes > Turdidae > Catharus > Catharus ustulatus. The sequence goes on along the minus strand of NC_046231.1, from coordinate 2,740,138 downwards.
CTCTGGATGTGATCTGCCTACACTGAAAGTTTTGCCTGTGTTGTGAGCACATTTCCCTTTTTCTAGGGATTGCTAGGGTAGAGTGCTTTCCTGTCTCAAACTCATCAGTGAAATGTGTTGGTTTGAACTTGGAGCTAATTTATTTCCTAGGGTCAGTGTGGGGTGGTCTTGTGTTTTTTTGTTTTGTTTTGGTGTTTTGTTTTTGTGGGGTTGTTTTGTTGTTTTTTAAAAACTTCTTTGAAGGCTGCATTGGTTTAAAAGTTTGTAGAGAGATAATTTAGCTTTGAGCCATTTAGGGCTAGAACTGAACTCTTCTAGTAAAATGCAGAAGCAAACGTCTTTGGGTATTAGTACAGGGCTGCTGTGCCATAGTAATAAGAGGTGTTTAAGGTCGTTTTGTCTAAGGTCTGTATTTGCAGAAGAGATAAGTAATTCTGTATGGAAAGATTAAAAAGGTGCCTTTACTATTCTTTAGTTGTTGTAGAAGTTGCTTGAAATTAAGTTCAACAGGTATTTTCCAGTATTTATCATTTCATTACTTCCTCTTTATATGCTTTATCTTTTGCACCATATTTATAGTCTAAAAGATTTTAAAGTTTAATTCAAAACTGAAAACAATGATAAACATTTCAGAAGAGAAGGAAGCTGGAATAAATTTGGAGAATTGAAAGTAGTAACATGAGGCAATCTATAAACCACAGAGCCAACTAGAATGTAAGTTTTAGAAGTGAGTGTACCTGTGAAGACTGTAGCTCATTGTCAGGAAAGACGTAAATGAAAGCCTGGAATCACTTGGAAAAACTTTATGCTCTCAAAAGAGAGGTAAGTGCAGTATTGGATGAAATTTGTTAAAGAGCTCTTTGCAGAAAAGGCAGCCATATAATGTTTGAATTTCTGGTATCTGGAAGAATAAGGCTTGTATAAACCTTGAAAGAGAAATGTATTCTGGGGAAGAAAAACCCAAGAGATAAACCTGTGTTCATTTACAGATTTTTTTTTTTATTAGTTTGATCAAAATTGCAGCCAGTTCCTGAATTTATACATCTGTCTTTGGTGGCTGGGGGCTTTCTTTGTGAGTAAGTGCACTTATGTGGTAATTACTACAAGGAGAAGTTCTAGGAATGACTCCCGAGACAAGTGCATAGTGTTAAGTGCATAACAGGTGTATGGTGGGACTGTACCAATAATGGGATCTATATCTGCTAGTTTTAGCTATTTTTCTTCCATACTGTTAGTTTTTTAGGTGGCCAGCATACTGATTAAATTTCAACGTGGAAGTATTCATAACAGATATTAAAAAATTGCTTGTAATTTGAGGACTTCTGAGGAATAACCTTGACTGCACATGAAGTCTAAGGAAGTGTGCAGAAATGTAGACCCCCTGCTTGGCTCTGGGTTCAGTCTGAGTTTTGGATCCCAAAGTCAGCCTTAAGATGTGTGCACAGCAAATGTAGATCCTGTTGATCTCAGGCAGCTGTTCTCTACTTGCATGAAACAGTTGATGTTGCAGAAGGAGTATAATCCTACTTGATGGATTTATGTAAAAATAAACCTGTGAGAATGCTGCATGTTCAGGTGTTTGTAGAGTCAGCTGAAATCTGGAGGAGTTCAGGTATTAGAAAGTTGTGTTTTGGTTTTGTACAGGATTCTGCCCAGGTAAATAACCCACTGCACTGTACACTTTTTTTCCCTTTTTTATCTCTTTACACTACCTAGTGCTAACACACTGGTTTGGAATAGAGGAAACCAGCAATGCCTTAGGAATGATCAATATATTGCAAGATGCAAAAGTTTGATTGTTTTAGTATAGGGGGATTAGAATCATGATACTGCAGCTCGTCAGGATTCATCTCCTTTGAAAATTTTAGTGGTAGCTGCTCAAACTGTACTGTATCATTTCTGTATTTGTCATAATTACCAGGTTAAGAAATAATTAATATTACCCTTAGAAAATTTACACTGAACTTCCCTGACACTGCACTTGATCTTCAGAGTCTTCTTTCATTGTGACATGCTTATGTTTTATAGATGTTTGACCTTAGAGTGTTCTTCAAAAATAGTGGTTGACAGCCTTTTAAAACAAGATTGTAAAGATATAAATTCTAAAAGTTTATCTAATCACAGCTAGACACAAGACTTCTATTTGATTAGGTGGATGGTTTATAACCAGAGACTGTTCACTGGTTTTCCAGATGAAATGTTCAATGATAAATATTGTGCTAAGGTTTTAGAAATGTCATTTGTTTGAGTAGTCATTATAATTAATCAATTCAGAGATCCAGTTCTAAAATAAAGAAAATTGTATGTACTGAAAATTATTTTTTTCAGGGAGTTTTTAATTAAGCTGTTTTCTTTCAGCATCTCTTTCTGGTGGTCAGAAAGCTGAATTCAGTGAATGAAAATGTCCAGAAGAAATTTAAAATTAATAAAAATAATGACCTAGTTTTTGTGTATATAGAGTATGAATAGTAAATAGTCATGGTGTCCACTGTGACTGAAACACAGGAAAATTCTGGTGCCATTAGCTCAAGACAGAATATAAACATTAATTGCCTGAATCCTGCAAAGTGTTCTGTGAGATGGATGAGTGTGTCAGGCTATGGAGTTTTAACCTTTCTTTCTGATATTAGTGGGATGGTTTGTATTTTACTGTGCAGAGCTCCACTTAATTATTGTATCTTTATTGTTATTTTGAGATACCTTTATTTGGATTAAAATGCAGAGTGCTTTAAATTTGTAGAGCTTAGCATTGTATTTTAGTCACTGAGTTTGTGTTTTACCCTTCTACATATGTCGAAAGTCAGCACAGATGGAAATTTGCAGTTCATAAGATAGTATTTCCTAGAATCTTAAGGATTCTAGGAAATAATATCTTATGAAGAGTGCATCAGAAAAAAACATGGCTTTCACACTTCATGGGTATTATGGTTGCTGTTCTGAAGATTGTCCTAGTTTTTAGCCTAATGACAGCCATTCAGGTGGCACAAGTTATTCAGCTAAGTGATTGTTTTCATTTGTTTATGCACTTTAAATAATTATTGTGATGAGAAAGTCTGTTGTGAACTGTACAGCTAGATGTAAAATACAGGATATTAAATAACATGCCAAAGAAATTGCAAAAGCTGGCAGTTACTTTTGGCAACTCATTAAGAATCGTTGAAAGTGCTAACTGGAGAGCATAAAATGGATTTGGAATTACTTTTTTTAAAACTAGAAGAAGGAATGTCTGAAAAACTACCAAGTGTTCATCTAAATTTGAAAACTCTTTGGTTCTCTCCCCTTGACAACTGTGTAATTTCTCCACTCTCAAAAAAGGAGGGGAAAATAAGGCAATGTTTTAAATGTTCTGAAATAAGATTGACTTGATCAATACATGCAGAACTGCTCAGATCCAAAGCCCCTTCTGCAGCCTGGGTACTGCAGCAAGATTCTTCTTTCCATACCTAGGGCCCTCCTTTGCTCACAGGTATTTTGGAGGAAAATGAACCAGGTTTTCCCTGGCAATTCCTCTAGCTTCAGCAGCTGGGCTGATATCCAGGATAGTATGTAAGGAAGGAGCCACTTTTCTCTGGGAACAATGGAAGCTGCTGAGATAAGGGAAGTGTTTTCTCTGAGGAATTTGTCTAAGGGCTTAAGTAAAGGCTTTCCTTAAAGACAGTAGCTCTCTCCTTACATATTTTATTGTTGAAGGTTCCAGAAGTTAAATATCTATATAAAGTACAACTTACCCTGGTAGGGAATTGACAGAGCCACCCCCCTTCCCTTCCCAAGTTTAAAAAAAGGTGTACAGTAATTTCACGACTATAAGGCGCACCTTTTGGACTAAAATTTTCCCCCGAATCTGGAAGTGTGCTTTATAGTCCGGTGCGCCTTATATAATGTACAAAGTTGTGAAATTCACAAACCCGGAAGTGTGAGCCGTGAGTGGGGGCGGTGCTGTGGGAGCGCCGAGCTGCGAGGGGGGGTGGGAGCGGACGGCTGCAGCCGGCAGGAGCTGTGAGGGGAGGGAGGGAGCCAGCACCGGCCCAGGCGCAGGGGGAAGAAGAAGCCAGGCAGCGCCAGACCCGGCCTGGGCGCAGGGGGAACAAGAAGCCTGCGGCCGCAGCCTGGGCACGGCGGGATGGAGCTGCTGGCAGCCGCGGCCTGGGCATGGCGGGATGGAGCCACCAGCGCCGGAAGCCGAGCTGCGCCAGCCAGCGCTGGGCGGGAGTGCCTGGGCCTGCAGCAGCTGCGGCTGCCGGGCAGGGGAAGCCAGGACCCATGGCTGCGTGGTGGTAGTCAGGAACTGTGAGCCGTGCCAGCCGGTGCTGCAGGCGGGAGTGTGGGTGCCCGCGGCGTGGGGAGGGCACCTGGGGCTGTGTTTAAAGGCTACGCCAATCTGTGAAAAATGTTTGTAAATTGAGCACCTGCCAGTAATTCGTTACTTTGTTGCACGTGGCGCAGCTCCTCACTGCAAAAAAAAAGTGCGAGCCGTGAGCTGAGCCGCGAGGGGGGGTGGGAGCAGCTGGCCCCCGGCCAGCAGGAGCCACACAGGGAGAGAGGGAGGGGGCAGCACCGTGCCGCCCTGAGCTGCAGCCTCCCCGAGCCCCGCCTCACCAACCAGGGGCGGGTGGGTGTGCTGGGCCCCATGCACAGGGAGGGCACTTGGGGCTGCGTTTAAAGGCTACGCCCATCTGTGAAAAATGTTTGCAAATTGAACACCTGCCAGTAAACTCCACGATCCTGGAATTCTGTTACTAATTTGTTACTTTGTTGCACGTGGCAGGGATCTTGGTGGCAAAAAAAAAAGCACGCCTTGTAGTCCGGTGCGCCTTATATGATGTACAGAGTTGCGAAATTTGCTGACTCCCGGGGAGTGTGCCTTATAGTCTGGTGTGCCATATGGTCGTGAAATTACTGTATTTGGATTGCACTGCCAACCACAAGAGCTCAGAAAGACTAAGATCCTGTTGGTCCTGCACTGCTGTGTCCTGCGGGTGTGCAGTGAATTCCAGTCCTTCCATGGAGAATGCTTCAGCTGGGCAGTCAAGGCACACAGTTGAGTTGCACAGCAAACTTAAATCTGATGTTTCTTATTAATTGATTGCTTACATTTGCTATTTAAGTTATTTGACTCTGCTGTTTATAGTATCTTTGTCTTGTTCTTGGCAGCTTTCAGGAATAGAGGCAGATGTCAAGCTTTTGGTACACTTTTGTGTTAGATTCTTGGGAGAAAGGAGGCAAATCCATTTTGGAAGGAAGACTTGGGTTCTTCTTGACTCTTAGGTGGGGTAATCTGTGATCAGACATTTAGTTATGCTCCTCTTAATTGCTGCTGTGTAAAGCATGAATAAAATCTGATTGTTTCCATTCTTAGTGGGATTCTGGAGAAGTGGCACATGGGGTAAGCACATACCTTGTAGGGAGGGGCTCAGCTGGGATCAGTTTACGGCTGAGCTGGAAGGTACTGGAGCTTGGACACGTCCCAGGAGGATGGACAGTGTCTGCAGCACAGGTACCACAGAGGAGCAGTGAAACATCCAGCCCTGATCCAGAGCCTGAACAGAGAGCAGTGACTGAGAGACCTGTAACACAGAGATGGATTTGATATATTAATGATCTTTACCATTTACAGTCTTTCTGGTATTTCTAAAATACTCAAGAAGAACATGAGTATGTGCAATTAAAAATAACAGTTTTAATTTAGTTCAGATTATAACATTGTATAGGATTGTAACGGGGATGTTAATTATTGGGCTCACTGACCTTTGAGATCTTTTCCAACCTAAATGAATCGACAATTCTGTGATACTAACTGCTCTTAGCTGCAGTTTTCCTCTGTTTTGTTTAGAGAAAAATTGCAAAATACTCAGGTATATTAAAAGTATTTTTCTTATCAGTGCAGCTGCAAGAGGCTTGGTTGTTTTTGGTTGTTTTTTTTTTTTTGTAATTGGTATCTCAGGGTTTACGTGGAAATACTTGGTCTTCCCTGAGTATTATAATAATATTTGGATGCAAGTTTGTTGTACTGTGAAACTGATAATGTGCTCCTTTTGAAAACATGATTTGGATGTTTTAGACTTAACTGTGCATAATTTTAATATAACTGTTTTCTCTTTGTGATTTTAGTTTCCTTTTACTTTTTGGTTAACCTTACTTTTAGCTGAATATTAGTAAATTTTTAATGTAACCAAAATTTAATCTGCCTTAGAATATTAGTTAAGGCACAGGATTTTTAGGAAACAAGCCATAATTTGTTAGAACTCAAATTGATCTTAGAAGACTTCTGCTCTGGTCTAATAGTGTGGTTTTGCTTGCACTACTATGTTCTTCAGAGATAACAGATTCAGAAATCTTCTAGAGCTGGTTATTAGATTGCATTACATTTTTGTCTCCATATCTTGTTTTGAATCTTAGACTTGTGAAATTGTGAAAAATAAGGAGGTGCTGCCATCTAGTTTTCCTTTGCAGTGTTTCTTTTGTTTATCTGCGTTTTTCATTTGTAGACTTCATGGCTTTTCATGCCTTTGATGTGGTTTTTTCACTGGCTTTCAGTATCTTAATACCCAGGTGGGCTTACATTCATAGCCAAATAGCAAGAAAAGTTGCTTATTTCAAATTATTTTAAATTACAATTATGTTAGTTACAAAATTTAAAGTGCTGCTGTGTAAACTAAGAATATGAAGTGAATGTCATACAGGAAAGACCAATGTTAGCCTGACCCATAATATTTCATTTTGGAATATCTGTTTTTGGAACATCAAAGCAGGTGAAAGAGTGTATATTGGAGTTTTCACAGGACTACTGCTGAAAATGGATTTGTCTTCAGAGTTTACAGATGTTTCGTTTCAAGTTTGATTCAAAATGTGTTTTCCAGTATAAAGTTTTGTTGTATATTTTTAGTGATCAGAAAAGGAGTTATGTGTGAACTTTGATGGTTTAGTGGTTTTTTTCGTTGTCTAAATGGTGATTTACGTATATTTTTTTTTTTTTAAAGAAAATGACAGTTTTTTTCTAGCTTTGTTTTTCCTTGCTTCAGGCATTTTTCTAACTTCTCCTCAGAATTTGAAGTTTATATCATGAACTTTACAGTTTCTGTGTTTCAGTACTCACTTTCTGTTAAGTTTCACTTTGCCATCTGTTTTTAAAATTTAAAAAAAAATAGTTTTTTGAGGGTGTGCCAAATACTGCATCCCCTGCTCTGATTGTGGCCACGTTTTTGTGGTGGAACACGCTGACCAGCAGCAGCAGCTCAGGCTGTGCCTTCACTTCATGCTGAGGGCAGTCTGAGCTTGGCTGATGGCTCCCAAGCTGCTGTTCTTGCTAAAGCAGAGCCTTTCAAATCTGGGATTGGTCTGGTGATACACTTACGCCTGGGTTTTCAGCACTGTTTATATTTTTATGGCAGCTTTGGTATTTTTTTCTCATTTATTGACTCATGTTTTTCTTTCTATTTTTCACATTCTTTCTGCTTTTCTGACAAATGCTTGTTTTACTCTTTGCAGACATTTTAAACAAATAGATAAATCTTTGCTGTTGCTAAGTACACTGCCATTATCATCAAATAAGCTATTCTGTATTATTCCTTTTGTATACATGTTTTTTGCAATGTTCTGGAGAATACATTTGTGGCAGTAGGGCAGGTGGGTTGGGACGTCAGAGAGAGTCTTTACTGTGCTTTAACCACAAAACTGTTTTCCTTCTTTTCCTTCATGATAAGTGATTCTTTTTTGTATGAAGCAGACAATAGGTTTTCAGTACTTACAAATGATTCTGTTTACATTTTTGTAGCATTATCAGAACTCTAAAACTTAAGGAAACACTCAAATGTTAGTAAGGCTGTACATTTAAACATGCAAAGATTAGGGAGTGCTATAAAGGAGGTTCCAGAGCACAGTTAGTGGTTTCCATGTGCATGTGCATCATGGTGCATGACCACATACTACTGCTATTTTTAATTTCTACGATGTGTAGGCTGGACAGTCCTAATAAATGAAGATTTATATAAATATTTTTTCCTCCAGTGTTCAGTGGATTGCTTCAGGCTTACTTGCTGCCCCCCTCTGCAGTGGGAATTAATAACCAAGTTTTTTTTGTGAAGCTTATCCCTATAACAACTTTCTCAACAATGCAGTTAAGGGGATTACTAGCCTCCTTTTGTAAGTAGGAAATGGAGCCTAATTGTCTCTATTTAAAATAGGAAACGAAAAGTGCTGGTTAATTTATTGTGTTCAGTTTGACTTCATTACCTTGAGTTGCTGCCATGGCTACTCCTGGTCACAAACTTCACCATGCAGGCTGAGCACTCAGAAACACGTTGCATAAGAGTATTGATTACAATGGATTATCTGTAGTTGCAGAAAGCACTAAGCACTAGATGCAGGAGTAGAATCCAACTGAAGTGACAAAATTCAGCTGGTTTTTATTCACCAGGTATTTTGGATGAAACCTAGTGATTGCAGGAGGACCAGCCGCTTCACCAGAGAGGAGAAAGTACAGTAATTTCACGACCATAAGGCGCGCTGGACTATAAGGTGCACTTTTTTTTTTTTGCAGCGAGGATCCGCCCCCAGCTCCCCCTGCACGGTTGCTGGCCGAGGCCCTGCCTCAACCCAGCAGCCATGGGCCCCAGGCCCGCCTGTACCTGGCAGCTGCGGCACCACAGCCCCGCCTTCACCCGGCTGCCACAGCCCTGCCGGCTTCCCCCATGGCTCGCGGCTCACGCTTCCGTGTTGGCAAATTTCCGAACTTTGCCCACGTATAAGGCGCACCGGATTATAAGGTGCACTTCCAGGTTTGGGCCAAAATTTTAGTCAAAAGGGTGCGCCTTATAGTCGTGAAATTACTGTACTTTGATTAGTATTTACTTGAGCAATAGGGATTTTGGACTTGGAACCCCTGGTTTCTGAAAGTTTCCTCTTGTGGCCTCAAACTCCTCTACCTGTCCTGTGTAATTGCTCCCAGTTCTGTGTCTTCCTGCCCTGTTGTCTCAAAAGGGGCATTGTGCACATGAGGGGCAGAGCAACATCTCTCTGCTTTGGGTTCTGATGTTCCACTTGATGACACTGTGGTGGCAGTGAAGGTTATGCCTCTGTCTGACCTGTTGGAGATTCTGTTTCCAGTAACTTTCTGTAAATGTGTGCAAATGTCAGGCTTTTAAGGGGATAATACTTTGGGTCAGTTTCACTGTATTTTTACTGGGCTGAAAAAAAAATCAAATTTGTGATAAAAAGCTTCTCTGCATCTGACATTTAAGTGCCTGTTCATGTGAACTGTAACCAGAGGAATTGAGAGGCAGTCAGTCAATGTGTGAAGTTTCTCCATGAACTCTTCAGAAGTTTTAAGTCTCAGGAAGCAGAGTTTGCTAATGGGTAGTGTTATGATGGATTAATAGCAACTGTGCCTGGAGGAAAGGTTGTATGAGTTAGTTACTGAAAAATTATGTGGTGGTTGACCCTGGCTGGACACCAGGTGCCCACCAGAGCCTCTCCATTCCTACCCTCCTCAGCTGGATAAGGAGAGAAAACATGAGGAAGGTCTCTTGAGTTGGGATAAAGATCCCTCACCAGTCACTGACACTGAAAACCAGGCTCAGCTGGGGGGGAATTAATTCATTACCAATCAAATCAGAGTTGGATAATGGCAAGTAAAAACAATCTTAAAATGCCTACTCCTCACCCCTCCATTCTTCCCGAGTTTGACTTTACTCCCAGCTTTCTCCACCTTTCCCCTAGTGGTGCAGAGAGATGGGGAATGGGGGCTGTGCTCAGCTCATCCCAGGTTGTCTCTGCTGCTCCTTCCTCCTCAGGGAAGGGCTCCTCACACTCCTCCTGTGCTCCAGTGTGGGGTCCCTCCCCAGGAGACAGTGAGTTCCATGAGCTGCTCCAGCCTGGTCCCTTCCCATGGGTGCAGTCAGTCCTTCAGGAGCTGCTCCTGGTCCCTTCCCATGGGTGCAGTCAGTCCTTCAGGAACTGCTCCAGCCCAGGTCCCCTGTGGGCTCACAGGTCCTGCCAGCAAACCTGTTCCAGTTTGGGCTCCTCTCTCCATGGGGCCACAGGTTCTGCCAGGAGCTGCTCCAACCTGGAGTTCTCTGTGGGGTCACAGCCTCCTTCAGGCACCCCCTGCTCCCGTGTGGGCCCTCCAGGGGCCGCAGGGGGATCTCTGCTCCCTCCTGGACCCCGTGGGCTGCAGGGGCACAGCTGCCTCTCCCTGGTGCACCCCGGGCTTGGGGGAACCTCAGCTCCAGCACCTGGAGCAGCTCCTGCGCTGCCCTGCGCTGCCCTGCGCTGCCCTGCGCTGCCCTGCGCTGCCCTGCGCTGCCCTGCGCTGCCCTGCCCTGCCCTGCCCTGCCCTGCCCTGCTGTGGGGGTTTGCAGAGCTGCTCCTCTCACATCTCCTCACTCCTGTCACCCAGCTGCAATTCCACGGGGATTTCCTTCCCCTTCCTAAATGTTCCCCAGAGGTGCTGCCACTGCTGGACCCAAATTTGGCTCTGCCAGACACAGGGCCAACTTCTGTCAGCTTCTCACAAAGCCACATCTCCACCAAAACCTGGCCATGCCAGCCAGTGCAAGTGAATTCCCAGGTTTGACCTTTAGCTTGTGCTTCTGCCAGTGTCTGTGATCCCACTGCAGTTTTTCTCTTTGTTAAACAGTGCCTTGAATGTTTGAGGCGTCTCAGATGGCATCTTAGCATGGTTTATAAGTTTATAAGAAGTCATCTAGATTAATGATTAGAAATAAAATTAAATTTCATTTCAGATTTTGCAAATTTAAATTTAAACCTGAAGACCTTATGAAAACTGAGTTTTGCATAACACTTAGTGAAGCCATGTACAGTAATTTCATGACCATAAGGCACACCGCACTATGAGGTGCACCTCTGGGAGTCCGCAAATTTCGCAACTTTGTACATTATATAAGGTGCACGGGTCTGTAAGGTGCACTTTTTTTTTGCCGTGGGTGGAGTTTACTGGCAGGTGCTCAATTTGGAAACATTTTAACAGATTGGTGTAGCCTTTAAACGCAGTCCCAAGTGCCCTCTCCATGCGCAGGCCCCGGCACTCCCGCCCGCCCCCAGCTGGTGAGGCAGGGCTCGGGGCCGCCCGCTCCCTCTCTCCCCGTGTGGCTCCTGCTGGCCGGGGGCTGCCCGGTCCCACCCCCCCTCGCGGCTCGGCTCACAGCTCACACTTCTGGGTTGGCAAACTTTGCAACTTTGTACATTATATAAGGCGCACTGGACTATAAGGCACACTTCTGGGTTCGGATCAAAATTTTAGTCAAAAGGGTACACCTTATAGCTGTGAAATTACTGTATTGGACGAGGTAAAGAGGCATCACAATCTCTATTGTGAAAAACTTGGCTTTTGTGTTAGTGTTTGTTCGAATGCTGTTGAGGTATTTTCTTTTTTTTTGGCTGATAGTGGCCAAGTTTATTGACAGGAATGATCATGAAAAATGTGTCAAATTTATTTGTCAAAAAGTGAGCTGTAGTGCAGAGCCTGTGCTGCTGGGGTGTAGGTCAGTAAGTGGTTCTACAGTACAAAATACAAGTGTAACCCAAACCTTCTCCCAAGGATTTGCCTATTAACCCTCTGGCAGTTTGAGTTCATTTGATAAAGCTGTGAATATGCAATGCAGTCTCTAAAATTGGTACAGTCCTGCCTTGGCAGTGACAAATAATCTTTGGCTATTTTGACTGTTTTTTCCGTGTTCAGGTGACTTGCCCTGTGTATTCCTTGTTTGTGCACAGCAGGTACAATGGGTTCTTTCCCAAGCTTTTCCTCCCTATTCATGTGCCCAGAGCTCTGGGAAGAAGGAAAGTAGAGATGTTGTTTAAGGACACAGAATATTTCTGCACTGTGAACAATTCTGATGTACTCTGACTGCCTAAGTGGAAGTGACTTGTTGCAGCCTGAAATGGGAGTCAACTTGTGTTACCTGTGTGACTTGGGCAGGCAGAACAAACCTTGGGACAGCCCCCCAGGCTGTCCCTCCTGAAATCCTCCTTTCCTCTGCAGCACTGTGCTGTGCTCCCTGTTCCTGAGCTGGGTGCACAGAGCCAGCTCAGGTCTGTGTGCAGATGCATCCTCCAGTGTCCCGTGGGCATCAGGAGCAGGTTATTGACTATGCTCATTCATGGTCTGGCTTCCTGCCTTTTAATGTCTGAGAACAGGGCAAAAGGCTCTTCAGCAGTTCTGTGTGGATGTAAAAACATTTGATGTATCTAATAAAAATAATAGTTACATTTGAAAATGCATTTCTTTCTAATTCTTCGGGTAATTTCAGAATTTAATAGCAATCTGCCAAATCTCAGTAGCTTTTCCTTAAGGAACATCACGAATTCTTTTAGATTCTTCCAATAGGAACTTGACACATTGGGTTATGATTTTTTGTTAAAATGCTGTTCATAATTTTTGTTTTCTTTTTGATGTATTTCTCATGAGATCTGTTTACAAGTTTCCTTCCATGGAAGACACAGGTTTTTCTTTCTAAATCATTTTTTATCAGTTCTGGAAGCATTCATGTTGGGAATCCTTTGAGTGTATTCTGGCAACTTGTAACTGTCACTTGAAGATCATTTCCATGATATTTAAGAATTTCTCCAGGCTAGTTCCTCATTATGTTTCTCAAATCCTCTTTTCATATTTACTTTTTTAACCCTTCTGAGTTTTGGAACCAGGTTAGTAAAACCATTGCGTTACTTTGTTTGCAGTTCTTTGGTGGTGAGGGATTTCTTCATACCCAGCACATGAGTAGATTTTATTGCTATTTTCTATCAAAGGCTTTTGTCACTATTGATTTTTAAAACCAGGGGTGAATTTAGTCTTCAAGTTTCACAGTTTGCTACTGCGGTCTGGCACATTAGAATACATTCTTATTTAGATATTATAATAGTGAAAATATCTATTTTAATTTTATTTTCAGGTATATTCCTGTGATGAATAATGGGCATTTATTAGCTGAGAAAAATTCTCTAGCTCACAGTCTCACTTTGTATTTCTGGATTTCTGGCTGCAGGTCTTGCCTGGAAGCGAGTAGCTGCCAGAAGTGCCCCTGGTTATCTGCTTTTTTCCTAAATAATTTCTGGAAGCTCAGACTGATAAGGGGGCAAGATATCACAGGCATGCTGTCTTCTTAGGCTGGAAACTGATTATAAGCAAGTGAACAAAATACACAATATTTATATTTTAGATGCAGCATTCATGGAATAGATTAATTTCATTCAACCAGTATTTTAAAATACTTGGTCATTTTTATAATGAAGAAAAGAGGTATAGGGTATTTAAAACTGAAAAAGCTTGTATGATCCTTCTTCCAAAAACCAGACAATTCTGCCTGTTCATGGTGATGCTGTTTATTGTCTCTAGGCTGCCTCAGGATGGAAGGCATCCCTAGTCAAGATTTTAAAAATCTTGAAAGCTATACAAACAAAAGAAGGGGTTTGTTCAGATGTCAGGTAGATTGATTTGATTTGTTTTCTTTCCTCCTTTTTTTTCCCCCAGTACAGAAGATTGATATCCAGTAGATGACGTTGCTGGACTGATTTGTAAGGAATGCTCGGGGCTCTGAATGCCTGCCTGGGCTTCTGTTCCTTTTGGAGATATTTTAGAGTAGACGAGGTGTTCTTTGGAGAAGTATTTTATGTAGGTTTAATAGGCAATGTAAGAATCTAAAATAACCAATTGTTTATAAAATATGAATTTTATTTTTTAATAAGAATTAAAATATAAATCAAGGAAACCTAGTTTTATCTTGTGAGAAACAACATCAGCCATGATGTATTACTCTGTCCACTTAGAAAATTTGTCTTTTTCAAGTGTGTGAATGCATATCTTAATAAATGCAAGTTCTAAGACACCAGTGTGGCCTCCATTCTTAGTAATGTGTGGTTCTCGTTTTATCATAATTGCCTTATTGTATGATGCATTTCATTTATAATGGTATTTACATTCCTGCAGAATTAAGTAACTTCTCTGGAGATGCTTTTAAATTTCTAAATCTTGTCCTTTTGTGAGGTGACAAGAGATTTGAGGCATTCAATGAAAGTAAATCACAAAATAAGTAATATGTTTGCTAAATAAGATAGATTTCCTGAGCTAGAGAATGTAGTACTGACTGCAAAGCTGTAGGTCAGTCATTTTCCTTTGTCTGCACTTCACATTGCAGTTGCTGTCTGGGTACAGAGCCTGTGTTCTATGACAAAGGTTCTCCTGGTGCTTAGATTTCATTTCTCTGCAAGTTAATTTCTGTATAATTCAATCTGAAATTATTTTAAGAATATTTTTCTGCTTTCTAAATTTTCTGTCCATATTGATTTTCATGCAGAAAAAGCACTAGAACAGGCCCATAAATACCAAGAGGACCGATATGTGTTACTGGCAATGATAAACTCAATTATTGATGAATACTGACATGTAAATATTACAACTGAATTGACACATCAATGCGACATCAATTTTTTTGCAGGTCACTTTTGCTTTTTTGCATCTTTTCCATACAGCTGTAAAATAGTAGCTTTTAGGTGGAATATTGCAAACCTGTCATTGAACATGAAAAAAGTAATTTTTCCAGTGTTTGTAACTATATATATGTAAAAGCACATTACTAGCTTTGATTTGTTTTTGCAGTATTAATACTGATTATTCTTGTAAACACTATTATTAAAAAGCCTTGGAGATCAAGTTACTGAGGAGGAAGAAAAAAAGTAAAACGCTTGTTTTTCCTTTCTCAGCAGCCAACATCCGTGGGCACCTCCAGTGTCCGCCTGGGGCTCCCGGTGCAGGCCAAGGTGGTGCCGTCCCCGGCTGCGCCCGCCAGCGCCGCAGCCACGCTGCCAGGAGGGGCTGTGCTGTCCCACACCACGGTCAGTGCCTGGGCTCAGGGTGGGAATGCTGGGGTGAGGAAGGGACATTTAGGGCAGAGCCATGGAGGAATTGTTCCCTTGGAGGGTACCCACAACAGCTGTGGCTGCCCTGGATCCCCGGCAGTGGCCAGGGCTGTTGTAGTAATCACATAGTGACAGACACGACTGGCATCACCAGCAGTCCTTTATTAAAAACTCCACGTACCTTCTCTCACTGAACTTCCCTCACAGGCAGCTTCACACAGTACTGACTCCTTTTCTCCACTCTGCACAACTGACTAAACCCCAAGCTGTCTCTTATTCAGCCACCTGCCCCTGTCTGTCCCTCACACAGCATCTTCCTACCTTATCTGTACCTTGCACCACCACACGTCCCTTCCTTCTCACAGCACAGCCAGCACACTCCATCCCAAACTGCAGCACTCCGAGTCTCGACTCCAACTCAAACTGCAGCTAGTGGCCAGCTAACCCACACCTTTATAACAGCCAAACTCATTGGGCAGGGAAGGCCGTTTCCACTCCTCAGTAATCAGTAAAACTGGAAAAGATTGCCTCCTGCACTATGCTTGCAATCTATCTTCCCACCCAGGGCCAGGTTGGATGGGGCTTAGAGCGCCCTGGGACAGTGGAACTAGAAGAGCTTTAAGTTCCTTTCCAGCCCATACCATTCTCTGATTTTATGATTTACGTGGTTTTTGAAAGTGAAAATTAATATTTTTTTCAATATAAAATATTAACAGGTATCAGTAGCTACGACGAGCGCTCAGAATTTGTTCAAGACAACAGTAGCAACTGGAACTTCAGCTTCTCAGCAGGCTGCAGTGATCAGTGGTGGGCAGAGCCAGGGCTCAGCCCAGCCCCAGGGCCAGCCCCGGCTGCCGCTCCCTCCACACACGGCAGCGCAGGTGCCAGCACAGCCCCTGGTCATCCCCAGCTCTCCTGTGCCTGGAACTACTGTGGTATCACAGGCAAGTGTAACATTAGTGGAAACACTGTCAAGTATTTGTTCCATCAGGGGATACAAGCCTATGTCAAGGAAAAGCTCGCCCTACTTCTGAACATACCAGAGGAGTTCCTGAAGTGCTAAGAAAACAAACAGGAAAACCCTTTCCCTGGTTTTGGCTAAATGGGATACCAGTTCTGTGGTCATCTTTCCCTGTCCTGCCATGTGTGTGGCACTAGTGAAAGAACTGTTCCTGTAGCCAGAACAGTCAGGCCTTTGCTCTATTGCCTGCATGATTATCCTGTTGCTGGGCCTCAAAACTGGGGTTACACTGAAGTGTGACATTTCTATTTCTTGGAACAATTGCACCATATAAAAATGATGGCTTGTTTTGCTCCTAATGAAAAAAAAGATTAGATATGATGATGTTTAAAGACTTACTTCTAATTTGATTTTACTGCTGTAGCTGCTTTGTACAAAAACATACCAAATCAATAATTTAACAAATTAAGATAGCTTACATTGTCTATTGGGCATCTCAAAGGGAAACTTCTCATATTTAAGGTTATTTGTTCCAAAGCAGACTGTAAAATATATATTTCTTTAGTTTTTTGTTGTTACTTGCAAGCTATGATGTTCAGTTATTTAAAGAAGGCAAGAAAGTCTAAGGTAACAAACAGTAATAGCAAAATATATTTCATACATGGCCTGTCTGAATTAGAAAATTTTCATCTTTTTCCTTATTTGTCGTGGTCAGAGCATGCATTGATTATGATGGAAAAATAGCATGGAGCTAATACTTGTTTTCTTTGGCTTTTGCAGGAAATGCAAGAGAATGTGAAAAAATGTAAAAACTTTTTAGCTACCCTTATAAAACTTGCTTCTCATAATTCACCATCTCCAGAAACGTCCCGCAATGTGAAAGCTCTGGTTCAAGATTTGTTGGTAAATAGTTACCTTTTATTTTGTCATCTATTACCTTTTATTTTAGTTACCTTTTATTTTGTTATCTATTAAACTTCTTATGCTGAAAACTATTGCTTTGATCTTAACAATTCTTTTGCCTGTCATGAAAGCAGTTGGGCTTCATCAAAATGCAATATTCTGTATGTTATATGTACTAAAAATGTGTTGAAGGCAGGCTTTGTCTTGGTTTTTGAAAGGGGAAATGCAGCAAAGTGTTTAGTAGTTAATTATCAAAGCCACTCTTGTTTTGATGAGTAAAAAGAGTCAGGCTTCTTAAAAGAAATGTGATATAGTCTATGGAAAACTTGAATTTAAAAGTAGTTGCTATGCATTTCTTTGAATTCATTGTCAGAGAAATCTGTATATTTTAGTCAAGCCTAAGACCCATTTTCAAGTGTGAGCCATTCAACAATCATATTCAGTGATTCCAGTGAAAACTTGCTTTAACTTTTCAGACTTGAAAAAGGTAAATAAGTAAAGGCAACTACTTACAATATTTCAAACAAAGTTCCAACACACATATATAATAAATATATATATTGAAGCTACTTTTGGTTTGGTTTTTCTCTTGTTCTGCATCAGACAGGAAGGCTAATTACTGTTTTTATTACAACCTGAACTTTTAACTAATGATACTTTAGAAGTATCATAAAATGTAGAATTCTCTTGAATTACTTCTAAATAAATGACTGATTTGATATGAGTGTGTATTTTGTGAGTATACATACAAATTAATAGAGGAGAAAATTTTGTATCTACTTAAAACCATACTTTATATAATGGCCATACTTTACATATATAGTTTTATGTATATGGATTCTGCAAGTTGAATTGTACCATCAGAATTGGTTTTAGAATTATTACAAAGGCTGACAAATTTTATATTTATAAGGTTGCATCAACAACCTGTTACTGTTGTTTTCTTTTAATTTCAGAAAAAGAAATCATTATGTAAATGTTAACAAGAAAGTGGAATCCCAAAAGAGACTTGAGTTTCTGGGGCCTCATTTTGTCTTAAGTTGTGCATCCCCAAGGGAATTCTCTGAATTTTGAGTGGCATGTTACATGTTTGAATGCTTGGCAGAAGGATCTTAGAGAGGAATTAAGGGACTTCAGCTCTGAAAGTTCTTGATGTGGCAGCCTATTTAGCTAGAGATGTATATACAGTAGCTGGGAAAGAGGCAACCAAACAACTGAACTGAGATGTTGATGCTTTTTTTTTTTTCTTCACCCTGAAGGATGCGAAGATTGATCCAGAAGAATTTACAGGCCGCCTTCAAACAGAACTGAAATCATCTCCTCAGCCATATCTTGTACCTTTCCTTAAGGTAATGTGAATATTGTTTGGATAAGTTTATTTCAATGCAGCATTTCGTTACATTAAGTCTTAGAATATCCTTTTTAATTAATGTTGTCTTCGCTGGTCTGGAGCAGGACTACACATCCATCCTTTACTTGTAAATGCTCCCCATTTCTGCCGAGGTCTTCCTGGCTGGAAATCTGTGCAGGCTCCACCCGTGTCGGGGCAGGCAGGTGCTGCTCACAGCCCGAGTGGCCCTGGGCTGTTGGAGCAGCCTGGGGCAGTGCTGAGAAACAGGGAGTTCCCACTGGTGGGGAGACCTCGTGTGTTTGGGACCTTGGCTGAGTTTTACAAAAATGTTTGTTGTCCAGAGCTGATCTGGAGTTCACAACTTGGGTAGCCCCGATCTAGAACATCGCAGTAATTAGATTTAAACAAAACAAAACAAGCAGTTACTCCCTAGTTTGGAAACCATCCATTGGCTATTCTATAGTGAGCCTCTACTTTAAAAATTAATATACTTTTCTGTGGTAGTAGGTAATTTTTTGTGAAGAAGAAAAACATTAACATTTCAAAGAGTCCCAAGTTATTTTTACAAAAGAAATTTAATAAGCTGTTTCCATACTGTTTTCCTAATCTATGTTTGGGTCGTTGATAACTTTCAATCCACATGTAACAATGAAAAACTGAACTGGATAAAATGTTGATTAGATGATTCTGCTTCTAATCTGGAACTTATCAGCAGTAGAATTTCTGATGTGATACCAGATAGCTTTATTGTGTGTTTCTAAGTTAGTGTATGTGTGGGTAAATTTAACTTCTAATTGGTTCTGTAAATTAGCTACAATAACTTCCATATGTAGGATTATATGCAAACATAAAAAGCATGTTTAAGTCCCAACAAAACCACAAATACGATTTTTAAAGTATTTTTGGTCTAGTTCAGAACTTCTCTGTTTGGGGCAGATTTTCTCTCTCTTCTCTCCCTTGCAACTTTGCTTCAGAACTTCTGCTCCTGTTTTTACAAGTTAACATTAACTCTTGTTTGTGACTTTTACTGCAGTCACTTCTAGCATCATGATTAAGTTTTGATTTATATCCTTTCTTTGAAGTCCTTTCTGGGCAACAGCATTAAGTTTTTAAATCAATACTAGAAGTTTAGAAAGCTGTAGCTTGGGCTGAACACTTTTGCATTCTACAGCTGCCTGGGGGAGCACTTCAAAAGAACACTTCTCTCACTTAAAAAGTAAAAAGTTTGTTCAGGAAGATACAGTACAGCCTTTTAGAAGTATGTTTTCCTTGAAATGGTATGAACATGGAGCTTACAGTAGTACACTTTTAATCCACTCACATTACATTACTTCAGAAATAATAAATAGCTAGTGCTGAAGGGCACAGAGTGTGAAATCATCTGGTTCTAGGTACTGGAGGTGTGTTAGGAAGGGTAAATTGGTGCAGCTTGCTGGGAATAAGATTGTTTCATGGTTCTGCCTTTTCTGCTTCCATTTGTTGCAGGTCCAAAGACAAGTTCTAGATAGTCTTGAGAAGAAGAATGTTACATTTTTCTGCTACAGTGGAATTAAGGGCATTTTTCTGCTACAGGGTTGCTAAATCCAAATGGAAAGCTTATTAAAAATGAAACTTTCTCATAGAAGATATGTTAAACCTTAGTTCTGTTTGGTGAACAGGCAGTTAGTAAAATTGAAAAGAAAGAATTCTGTTAATTACGTTTACAGCAAATTTAATGCTTTTTATCAATCCGCTATATTTGATATTTCATAAACTTTCTTCTGTTTGTAGAAAAGTCTACCTGCACTGAGACAATCTTTACTGAATAGTCAACATTTGGTTTTGCAAGGCCAGCCGTCTCAGCAGTCACTCCAGCAGAGCAAGCTCTCACAAGTTATACCTCAATCTGCCTCGGGAAGCATCTCCTCTGTTGTCACGACGCAGACAATAGGAATAAGGCAACCAAACAACATTTGCACAGTCTCTGTATCAAATACAGTGCAGCCTCCTCAGGTTAAGGTGGTACAGTCAAATCAGAGTTCTCAACTGGTAGGTACTGTAGTATGAAAGAGGATTTCTCAATGAACTGTATAGCAGTTTTCAGTGTCGCTTTCATTGCAGCTTGTTTGGGAAAATTCTTCTTTGTTTGTATCATATTCTGTGGTGTGTGGTAGTACCTCATTTTCAGTTGTTTCACATGTATGCTCAACTATTACTTTAGATCAGATTATTAACATCAATTTAAGGAAGTGCATTCTTGGTCTTTTTTTTTGCAATAGAGTGGTTGTTGTACGAGCACAGTGGAATTTGACAGAATTATAAATGTAGAACAGAAAGCTTTCCAAGTTTTACAGGCAAGAGTATGATGTTGAGTATGTCATTAGGTATGCTGCTTTGCTTTCAAATTTAAATTAACTCTCATTTTAAACTCTTCTGCACATAATTATAAAATCTTGTAGAAGAATAGCTGTGCTGTACCAGGATGTTTTGTTTAGCAGTAATGCCATTCTCTGTTACTCACTGAACTATATCTTTGTTGTGCATAGTGGAGTATTAAGTGCTTAGAATCATTAATTTCAAAGGCACTGTCAGAAGGCAGCTGTACAGCCAGGCAGTCACTGAGAACGTGGTGGCTTTATCCTGCTTTTACACAGGATCTTGTGTGTGTGTGTGTGTTTGCACTTGTAATTAAAAGGTATAAGGATTTTTACATGGCCTTGAGTTTATACAGGAGTTACTACCCTTCGTGAGATTTTCCTTGTCTGTGGTTTCTGTGTATGTGTGAGTAAAGTACTTCACTTAGGTTTCAAAGTCATAGGGAGAGGTTCCAGAACATGTATCAAGTTGGTAGAAATTTATATTGTCAAGGTCGAGAAATGCAAATGTGCTAATGTAAAAGCTTACAGTGATCTATCCTTGAGTTTATAGGCTCTATAAAACATATAAATAATTTGTAAGGTGTGTGGAGAGAGAATATTTCTTTTGCTTTAATTTAAAAGTAGTAGTGCCCAGTCTGAAAATACCTGAGCTGTGTGTTGAGCCTTACAAACACTTTCTAGTGGTTAAATTATTAGTTTTAAAATAAAATCAATTTAATTTAATAATCCTTTAGTGAGCATAGTTTTAATGGGTAAGAACATCTTGAATGGTAAGATTTCTGACTCTGTTGTTTGGAATACACACAGGACAGTTGGGTGTTTTTCACTTTAACTCAGCTGCTTTAATGCAAGTCCAGGGACTTGCATTCTTTCTTTTTCTGAGATGGGTTCTCCCCACCCTGTCAGCATTGTTGTATTAATTTTAAAAGTGTTCCTTACCCTTTTTGTGCCATCTCTTTGATTTGTCCACGTTTCATGACTGAATGGACAATAGCTTTGGCTCTTCTAGGCAGAAGAGCAGAAACTGGTGATAATTACAGGCAGTAGGTGGAAAAATTACTCCTTGTCCCAGGTTAAGCAAATTTCTGCCTACAACTGACAGATTGCTTACAGGTAGAAAAGTCCATGGCTGGTAAGTCTGGCCTTATCTCATGCCACAATTTAAGGCTAACCTACTGCCATGTAACATGGCTTTTCCCAGTGGTGTGCAGCCCACCTTAGAGCTCCTGTGCCCACTAGGCAGATTTCACCACCACCTTTTGAGAAAGACTGATGTAGGACAAAAATGGATAAGACCACAGGAATTCTTACTCTTATGATTATAATTCTCTTGGAGTATTTTCTGGTTGGGATAAAGCCAGATTTCTAGGAGAGGCATGTCCTGCCTGTCATGTCAGTGGGTACTCTAAGCAAGCAATTGTGATGTTAACCTGAGTAGAGATTACCAACTGAAGAGCTTTTCTGACATACCTGTGTCATAGGAGGGCTGGAAACTGCTCAAGTAACATTGTGGAGATCGATCTGATGAGCAAGAGAAGTTAGTTTTCTGCCTGTAAGGAGATTGCAGGTCTAGGGCTGAATTTTCATTTACTGGGTAGGTGAAATGACTGCTACATTTTCAAAAGGTCAAACTGCACAAAGCAAAATCATGGTTAATACTGTTTCTTTTCTGGAAAATATATAATATCTAAAAACATGTACAATGGGGAGAAGACATTAAAAATAATAATTTATTTGCTTTAGTGTGAAACTGTCTTTTCATATTTAATTTAAAATTTATCAGTCATTAGTTAATGGAATCAAACACTACATTAACCAGGCACTTAATGACCCTCAGAGTAGTTCTATACAGACAAAAGCAGCATCAGACATCAAGAGTTACTGCTTCAAAAATCTTAGCACAGCAGCCATCAACTCAGGTGCCAAGCAGACAACAGAGCAGCAGCTCCATATCACCCCAGTAATTGCTGATAAGTATTGATTTTTTTGTAGTGACAGTGATCACAGTGCTCAGCTCTCAATGCTCCCCAAAATCAGAGCACAGAGCTGCTGGCCATCTTGCCTTGGACTTGTCCAGAAGAGGAAGATTGCAGCTGGCTTGCCTGAGGGTAGCCAGCACTGATGGAAGAACTGGCTGAGTTCCAGCTTTTCCAAGCCTGAAGCTCATTGGAGAGAGTTCCAGCTGGCTTTGCAAACTGTCCAGCTGCAGAAGGGCAAGCTTGTTTTAGAATGTAGATCTTTTCATACCAGCCAGTTTACAGTAGTCTAGTTTCCTTTAAAACATTAAGGGTCTCTTAACTGTTCCTTTGTTTTTTCTGTTTCTCAAAGGTGTCAGCTGTGGTGATGCTTTCTGCAGTTCTGTTGAGCTAACTTGCAACATGAAAACCCTGTGTACACTGTCAGCATGCAGCACAGCTTGTACAAAGGCTTTGAAATGTACAGTGTTAGCAGAGATGAAACAGGAGACTTTAAATCTGTTTTGTAAAGTACTGGAATCATGCTCCAAACTATAAAAAAAAAGCTTTATAAAGCTAGATAGTGCTACTTCCACATAAAGAAAAAAGGAACAATCTTAGGCTGATATTTTATTGATGAGACACTAATGAGATAAGCCAGCAATCAATTTTTTAGATTGTTCTAAGTACAATGTTCAAAGTTTGTCTGAATTGCCATTCTTAGAGTCCATGTGCTCTGTGTTGCCTTATATATGCAGACATTGCCTGTCTTGTTTTGGGTGTTGCAGCAGGTAAAATTTGTATGATGGAGAGATGTTCTTTATTACACATGTTGAGGTTCTGAGTAGGTTGATGGATAGTGGAGATGGATTAGCACTTAATGTATTGTGCTGGCACTGACTAGGAGGAAGTACTCCTGGAAGTTAAATCCAAGGATTAAACTTGAATGATAAAAAATCCCAGTAAGAAAATCAGTGATCCATCTTAATTAAAACAAATTTGATGATACACAAAGCTGTATAAAGATTCATGTAGGTCTAGAATTAGGAGGGATGTATGGGAATACATCTGCACTGTTACTGCTGCACTAATTGGGCACAGTGTCCAGAGCATTGGCTCTGCCATATTCTAAGTTACATTAGAGCAGGATTTGCTCAAACCTTTACTGACACTTTCCCTGCACTGTCACAGTGGTTGGAGTCTCTCAGAGTTGAGATAGAGTAATGGAATTTGGAAACAAGATACAGCAGCAGAATAAGAATTATGTTATATGGGGATGTTCTGCTTGGCTTATTAATTCTCCACTGAAGCTTTTCTGGCATCACTCTTCTATTCATGAATGAATGTAATTTGTGCACATTTTAGTGAAATTTTAGAAAATCATTTTCTTTTTGTCTTGTCTGCAAGGCAGCTTAGAAATGGAAGAGTAATAGATGGCTGTTTTCATAAGAGGAGTATTTTCTATTAATTAACTAATAAAGATCTAGCCATTGACATGGAATTTGGTGTGCAGTATAATTTAAATAAAAATCGCTGTTGAGCAGCAGATATCTGGGATCCATTAATGGGAACAAAATCTACACTTGAAAAATTGTATGCCTATTTGAAACACAGGCTAGTGGTTTTCTGAGTTATTATCATGGACTTTATTTTCAGAATTTTGTGGGCTGTACCTCAGTGTAAGGAGAATATTACCACTGATTGCTGTTTGGAAACCAATAACAAAAGGCCAGGCTTGAAAGCAAAGATTAAAAGAAGAGCTTAAGAGAATTGAACACACACAATTTGGTCAAACACTGATTATAAGGGAGAATAAAAGGTAGAATCCATTTTTTGGAACAGACCAAGATGTTATATATGAATAACAGGATATAATTAAATAAAGTAGGATTTAGGTAGGATATAAGGCAAAATATCCTTAAAGTAAGAGGGGGATATTAGATGATAGATCAGGCTCCCAAAGACAGGGATGAAAAAACCATAATTGAAGACACTAATTGAAAAGTAGACCATTTGACCATTGTAGGAAGAATTGTATAATAAATTGAGGAGCTGGTGGAACAAGTGATCTCATGGGTTTTGGTTTTTTTTTTCATTTCTTTGTTGAAAACCTACTCTCAATCGAGTAATATTGTTGTCATATTAATATTAAAATTTGTGTGCTGAGTTTTTAAATAGTCAGTTTTTATTTGGGAGGAAAAATAAGTGCTTATGCAGGTTTTGAGGCACTATTGAAAAACTGTAGCTGCAGTATGGTAAGCAATGGTAAATATGAATTCTAGGCCCATAAAAGCATGAACATTGTAAGTTAATGCTGCCAGATTACATGATAGCTGAGGTTTGATATGACATTTATCTTCAGGAGTGAGTAGACTGATAAATCACAAGTGGCATAGCCACAAGTGAGTTAGCAAGTGTTTACTCATGAGTGAAGATAAATGTCATATCAGACCACAGCCATTCTGAGTTTTATATGTTTATGCGTGTCTTGTTTCTTCCTTCCACAATATCTTTTTAACTTGGTTGAGAGAAAAAAATGCTTGATAAAGGATATCTTTTTCTAATTTATTTTTGGTTTTTTCATTCTTTGCAGAACTCTTGTTACTGTGTTTTTACCTTTATTGCAGTACTTGATAGGTTTAAGCTTTTGGATCAGATGCTTTTGTTGCAAAGGGTGATTCCTGTGAATGGAACCAGGCTGGTTTTGCAGCCCTCATCAAGTAAAAGGGAGGCAAGTAAAGGTTGGAATCTCGTGCATCTGCACTGGTCCAGGAGATTTGCAAAATCCTTGTCCTCAGAAACCTTAGCAATGAGTTCTAATCTTACTGTCCTAAAGGAATTTTCCTTTCAATGGTTTGTAGGTTGTAGCTCTTACTTCATTTTGTCTCTCTTGTGCAGGCATGAGAAAGTCTAATAACTTCTGTTCTCTTTCTGCTTCTAAGTTTGATGTGCTTTGGCTGGATTCTTTCTCAGCCTGTATTTGTTGGTTTTGTTGTTGATCATTGGTCTGTGTTCACATCTGTAATTTGTTCTCTGTCCTGCAATAACTTACACAGTAGAAGGTGTCATAGAATGATTATCTTCTGGTTTGAGATTAGGACCAAAGAGAACCATTACTTTATTCTCATGGTTACGAAATCTAAGCGTTTTGAAGAAAACTCTTAAAAAAACCCAAGTATTTCAGCTGTCACCTCTTTGTTATTCTTATTATCAGTAGTGTGGTTGTTGTATGTCCTTTTTTGTCTTCATGAGCCTACTGCCTTATGGAAGCACCTTTTTGTATAAACATCCCTTTTTTCACCTGTGAAAATACAGTCAGCTTTAGCAAAGGACAGAGTAGTATGTGCAGTGCTCAGCAGGTGAGGGGAGGAACTGGTCTGGCAGAGAAGACAAATGGTGAATCCAAGTGAGTGTGAATAGTGGAGAGAGATGACAAGGGAAGAAGGACCAAGATGAAATAAAAAGAGAGGGAGAATACTTTTTGATGTGAGAAATGTACGTCTTACTTTGCAGGAAAATGTTGTTTTATAGAAGAAAAATGTAGGTAAGTGTTCACACTTTGCATTTGGAGAAGCAATGCCATGGCTTCTCTGCTTTAGTGTGTTCCTTGAAGAGGTCTGAGGACATGATTCTTCAACTTTAGACAGATAAATTGAAGAGGAATAGCTAGTGTATGACAGTACTTGCTGTCTCAACACTGTCTTGCTCATTATTTTGTTTGGTAATTTTGCCATTTTCAAAACTCTTTATCAAATCCAGGCAATGACTAAATCACATTCTGTCTTTTCTGTTTTCTGTGCCTTTGTTGTTCTGTTGTTGTGCTTGCTGTCTTCAGAGGTGTACATAATTAAAATGCTTCCCTTCTTAATGGAGGGGGAATGATGAACAGTTTCTGTAAGTTCTGAAGACTTTTGTGTTCTGTCTTGTTACCTTTTGTGACTCAGCACTTTAAAAATTCTGTGATGATGTGTTATGGACACAGTGGTGAAAGGTGGAAAGGACTCTTGTAGGTGCTTGTGCAGCCGCCTGCTTACACATTGGCATGTCTCCCATGTCACCAGTCATGTTTTGAGTCTCTTCAAGAAGAAATTACACAGACTCTAGGGGCAGGCTGTTCCAGAGCTTGCCCATGCTCATGGTAATTTTTTTTTTCTTCTATTACACTGGAATCTCCTATATTCCAGCTTGTGTCTTTTGTGTTATATTCTTCTGCTCTGCACAACTGAGGGAGTCTGACTCTTCTCCACATCTTCCCGAAGGTGGTTGCAGTAGCACCAAGATCTCCTGTTTTCTGAAGGCTTGGGGTCATGTCCCTGGTAACCTCAGTGTCTAAAACTTCTGGATCTGCTCTGTGTCTGGGTCAGTGCTTGTCAACTGATCAGTGGCATTCAGCTTTGATTCAGAATATGGATAGATGACATGACATGGGGTACACTTGTATATGTTTTTAGTTTGTGAGAAATAATTTAAGTCAATGATCTCCCCAACCAGCTTGCTGGCACACTTGTTCATTGTCTACAACTGGGATTTAGTGTAAGATGCTACTCTGAGCTCTGGTGCTGTTGTTCTTTTGAGAGAGTGCCTGTTGCTGATTGGTGTCTGTGTGAAATTTAAGGTGATGATTTTGGTCTCTGCCTCTTGGAAAAGTTTGTTTCACAATAATTTTCTAGACTTTCAGCATTTGTACGTACATTAAAGTCCTGGTACAGTACTTGGCAAAAGACAGTTTTTGCAATGTATTGGAAATAAAGAAAACATTGCCATTTATGTAATGTTAAATGGTTAAATATTTTCCTGTCTTTAATGGTGCTAGTGGCTCATTTTGTAGGGTATTCACATGAAAATATAAATATTATAATCAAGGGAAACAACTTTGTTCTGAGCTGTAGAAGTTGCCTCACAGAGAGAGAGGAAAAAAAAAGTAATTGCAGAATATTACAGTAATACCACATGGTAACTCTGTCTATGTCCAGAGTCCCACACATCTCCTTTATGGCCTGGCTTCTGGCCCATTAAGGTACAGCAGCTGTTCTTCACTATTGTCTAAAAACTGGTCCAATAAATTATTGTAAAAGTGGCAACATTCTCCTTTTTCATATCTGTGTATGTTTTCTTAACATGGACTATTCTGTCTTTTTACCAAAACCACACTTGTTGATGTTTCCTGTGCATTTCCTGTTAAAGTCAACTTTTTTCTGTTATTTTCACTGACCAACTCTGTTTCTTTCCTGGTTTTAAGCATGCTAGATGCTTTATTCTTTCCCCTCTGAGTGTGACTATTTACTCTCTGTCTTGACCAAGTAAATTTATGTCTATTTGCTCCATTTCTGTGCTTAGTACAAATGCTCCATTTTCTTTCAATGTCCATAGTTGAAGCTGAATCCTTGTTCTTTTTTCCCTTTTCTCTTATTGCTGATATTCACAGGTTTATTATAACTTCTTGACTCTGTATTTTAGGATGTACAAACGCAGTTTTGTAACTTCAGAACAGCCCTAGTTGTTTTTTCTCCAGAATACATCACACATCCCTCATTGCTCTTTTCTTGTTTGTAGTTTTCACCTGTGTCCCTTCCAGGTTTGGAGCCCTGCTTCCTGCTAATGGAAGGGTTTCTGCATTGCTCCTCCTCTACTTTTGTGTCTCATTTGCAGATGCTGTTTCTCCTTTCCTTTTCTCCATAGGTTGCTTTTCAGTCAGAGATTTGGCCATTTGTTGTGCAGCTCAGTTGGTGCTTTTAGATGCTGTTTGTGGGAGTGGTGCAGTGTGGGGCTGCCTTCCAGGAGGGAATGCTGCATCCCAGACTGGGAGGCTGGGGGCTCTGCAGGTGCCTCTCACAGTGGGAGGAACTCAGCTGGGCTGGGAGGAGCTCGTGGCTTCTGAAGTTGCCATACCTGAGTTGTGGTTGGAATCCTCCTCCAATAGCTATTTGCCAGTGTTTTATTTGCAAAGTTTATTTATGGGTTTTTTACAGCTCTACAGCATCCACACATCTTTCTGAAACTTCTGTCCGTTCTGTGCCTGCCTTGTCCCTGATCATATGAATGTACATTTTGCTGTTGATTAAACATGACCCTTGAACGTGTTTTCTTTTTGATTTGATTTGGTCAAATTTGAAGTTTCCAACCCAGGTTTAGGTTTGGGGAAGGACTTCAGAACCTGAATTAGCAGTAAGTGAAACCTTGAGAATATCACATTAGCATTAAAAAGATTCATAGTATATAATCACCACAAAACTTGGTTTGCTTTCTTGTGTATATCTGACTTTGGAACCCATAATATTTTAGAATTTATTTTTGGTATGTTTTCTTTAAAAAGCGTAGCTATTTAGTGCAAGGCCTAATGTTTTTAGGTGGATACCACTACAATTATTGCAGCATTTTCTTCTACAAGACTACTTTTCTTCCTAGTAAAATTTCTGAAGACAAAAGTCTGAATTTTAATATTAACCTTATGAATTTGAAATATATTTTTAGTGAAGGTTGCGAGGTATGACATCTGTGTCGTATATTTAATTTTTTTTTAAAGTATAATGGCCAAGTAGGTATATACACACACACACAACCACATGCATTACATGAATATGACTTTTGTCACCAGCTGGTTGTGCTTGTAGAGATCCACATGCTTATCTTGGTAATTACAGGTATTAGTGTATTTACGTTGTGTGTGTTTGTGTATAAGGAGTATAATATAAGTATACTTTTCTTTAATAATAGCAGATTATCCAGTCAACATCTGCTCAAACTGTGAAACGAACCCCTGCTTGCCAGACTACCCAGATTAGGATGCCAGTGGTAATAACTCAGACCATTAGACCACAAGGTATGGGTTTAAATGTTTTAGTGAGATTGTTACCTTTGTATGAATTTTGTTGTAATTACAAACGAGTAGCATGGAAAAACGTACAGTGTTGACATTGGCAACATTGCTGACATTTCTTTTGACCTGCTGGCTGAAGAATGCGTGTTTTCATGTGCACTTTCAAGGTGTTTCGGACCAACACAGTGAAATGTTTTGAAACAAGCTTAGGGCTAAACTCTCCCATGTTTAGCTCCTTACTTAGCAGTTTGTCATGGAAAGTTCTAAGCCAGGTCAGCAACTTGGCTCTCACTGTCCTAAACTGTAACTCTGGGCCAAGAAAGAAATCCTTAATTTTCCTGAAGCCTAGTGGATGCCTCAGTTTAATCATCTGACTTATAATTCATATTCCTGAAGCAGAACATGGTAGTCCCTGTCTCTTCAGCTACAGAGGTCAAGGTGGGAGCCCTAGAGAAATTTCTCAAGCCTCAGGTTGGTTTTCTTTGACTCCTGTCAGTGTGTTACTTTTTGGTGAGGTCACAGACTGGCTACAGAAACCTGCCATGCCATGATTAGCCACGGCATGTGGTTTGTACACCTTCCTCATCTGTCTGTGCACAGGTGGGTTCATGTCTGGCTGGTACTTCCCACTTTCTAAGAGGATTCTTGAAGCCTCCTTGCTTCCTAATAAACACCCATTTATTTCTTCCTACCACTGAACCTCTTAGGCTTGGGTTTTATTTTTCCTGAATATGTGTGAGAGTATCTTATTGGATGTGGGCATTTCCATGATTGAGGGTTTGTAATGGAATACAGAGCTTGTCATCTTCAGGTACTGAATCGGGAATCAAACTAGTTTAAATGCACATAAAAGCTATTGCTGCCTACTTGACTTCATTTCTTGGTCGTTTCTATTCTCTTTGGGAAAAAAAACATCAAAAATGTTTAATAGCAGTTGATGTTTTACTTGCTCTGCTCTCCTAGGGGAATCCAGAGGTTGAATGGACACAGAGACCAAGCTGTTGCTGTAATCCTGGAGGCTGTTTTCCAAGTTAGGAAGAAATACAGTTACTCACCATAAAATGTCTTTGTTTGATAGCACTGATACTCATGTCCTGAGTTTAAACATGTCCATGCATCTTATAGCATGAGCTTTCACTTCTGACTAATGTGTCTGAGAGTGAAGGCAGATTTCATTTCTTTGCTTGTTCGGTCTCCAAGTTGTGAATGTCAACAGTGTGCTGAGAATTTGCATGATACTGGCATCTGTCTTTCAAACAGTAGATTCGGAGTACGAATTTATTCTTGATAGCCCTTTATCAGCCAGTGCAATGCAACTTAATTGGCAGTTTGGCTTATGGTAAATGGTTTCATAAAAGCCAATTTGTGCAAGGTCCTACTTTCTGGTGAGCTTATTCCAATTAACAGGTTTGGTTAAGCCCTCCAGTATATTGTTTTATTTACACAGATTAAACAAACAAGAATAGGCATTTAGAAAACATTCCAGTATAAAACTACTCATCCTGCAGCCCACATCTAGGGAGCAGTCTGCCTGTGTGCTGGCAGCACTGCCAAGAGTGCATCATTGAGATATATTGTTAAAACCTTTTACTGTAAACACCAGTGTAATGATATTTTATACTGACCTAGGTATTCCTTCAGGAGGAGATAATATACTGGACTAGGACATCATCTAAAAAAAATTACAAGTGACATAATTTTGTGACTTGTTAAGATTAGTTACCTCAGAGCTGAGCTGACCTCCACATTTTCCTCCCTGACAGGAGTGAATCTCCAAGTGTGTAATGTATCTTCAATACAGCCATGTGAACAGACTGTAATGCTTCTTAAAACAGTAGTGTAGATAAAACTGGCAGGCTTTAAGGACTTTTATATAAATAAAATTGCTTCCACACCAGTGGAAGTAACACAATTGTTACTGCAAGAAAAATTCCTACTCCTTTACCAAAGCACTCTACTAGTATCTTAATTATGTGAATTCCATCTTATGGATGGAGGAATTGAGCCAAATAATAAAATAATTAACTAGAGTAATTGTTGCAACTGTTTAACCACTGCTGCAATACAGCTAGGAGTTTATAAGCTCCTAAATTTGGGCTTATTTTTCTAGATGATGCTAATTAAAATTTGAAGCAAGGATGCAGTAGTGAAAGACTCTGTATGTCATTACTAATCCCATGAAATACCTAGGCCCACAGGTGATTTTAATTTTCAAAGTATGCTCTGCCCATAATAAAAATGGATGTTTAGGGATTATTTTATGTCTGACCCTTAGTCATACACACTTGTGATTTATTTAAACTGGAAAACTTAAATGTCATCCCAAATCTTACATTCACTTTGCCTGATCCATTGGGATGAATGTGAGACTTAATTCTTCCATATCCACATGGATATACATGGTTTGGGGGTGATTTAGATCAAAAGTTACCATCTGTAGAAAACAAAGTATTGATACAGATTCCAAAGAAATATATTAATTATGGAGGGCTGCTATTATTACTTTAATTTTGCCATTGCAATGATTTTCAAGGTTAACACATTTTTAATCCTCTAGATCTTAATTGTACAAAGCAGAAATATGCTAATTATTATTACTGTATTATTTCTTTCCTTCCTTCCAGTTCACTTAGTAGAAAACCTTTCCATTAGTTCATCTGAGGTAGATAAATGAATTGCCTGGTCCATGAACTAATGTGGTCTGTGACATCTCATGGACCTTGAATATTCTGATGACAAAATTTTTTTGTTCCCCAGGCTTGAGCCTGAAGTCCTAAATCTGGTTTTGGACTTGCTAACGTTGAGAGTACGCATTACAGTTTATTTATGCAGATGGAGAATTCAACAAACGCTATCAAATTAGTTTCTCTTTAAGATCATATGTTGGCGTTGATGAAGACTTCAGAATAAATTAAAAAAAATAATGCAGGACTCAGTCAAAGCTAGCAGGCTTTGTATTAGCCAATAAATGTTCTTAAAAGGATTTATTAGGATAGTTGTGTTTCAGGTTTTTATTAGTCCTGAAAGAAAAATACTGTAACTCGGCTGAGGTTCTCACCATGCCATTTATGTGCCACTGAGTCACTGGGGTGCAGGAACAACCTTCCCATCCTTCTCAAAATCTCAAACACTTCTTTAAAGATCAGTAAAATGGAGTGATACACAGGAGAGAGGTGAGATCTTTTACATCACATAGATGTGAGTTATTTTTATGTGCCAAAACACAGGTGGGATTAAAGGAAACCCAAAATTTACCCAAGTAAATGTGCTTGGGCAGTCGAGGAGAGCCTCCTCCAGGTTTCATGTCAGAGAGGGATCTGGATGTCTTTAATTTACTGTTTGACCACCCCACTTTGGCCCATGTAGAAAGCCCTGTTCTACTTGTACTGCAGGACTTGTAAAGTCTAGATACAGACACGAATTATTTTTGAGTCATTGTTTCAACATGAGAAAGCAAAAAACCTTTTTGGGGGGTGTGTATCAAATTTGGCAATAATGTTTTTTTCTTTTACATGCAATGCAAAATATTTTAAAATACATGCATTGCTTTCAACTCTGAAATACATGTTTATCACTGCAATAAAGAACAATTACTATGTAGAAAATGTGAAAGGCATAGCTAATACCCTGAGTAACTCTAAGTATTTGTACTAAGAACATTTCAAATTTGCCTTCTTTATTCTGTACAGATTATCCAGAAAAGTGGTTTACTGGCAATTGCAAACACACTTATAGCCATTATAAATGTTACAGCTCTTAATGGCCAATGGTTTTCAGTTTTGGAATCTTCGATGTTCTATAAATATTGAAAAAACTGTAATGTTAATATAAAATTTGTATTTAAAATTGTTCTCCTTCAGCATATAGTCTTTAAAAATAATAACTTCCTTTGTTTGCAATTTACAGACAGTTAAATTTAGTTCCTGGACAGAAGGTTCTTTGATGTAAATTGTCTAAGACAGCTCATAATAACATTGCTTGGTGTTTTTCAGGCACAGTAGGGAAGGCACCAACAATACAAGCCAGTAAAAGTCCTGGGGGCTTTGGTGTTCAGGTCTCTGCAAATCAGAAAAACAAGCTGAATGACCCTGGAGGTGGTTCTTTCAGGTAAAAAAAGAAAAAATAATAAAAAAAAATGCAGGGGGGTGGTTGGGGGGGATGGATCTGAAGTAAAAAGCAGAATTTAGAGTTGGTGTAACACCAGAGGGCAGTCTTCTACAATAATTCCTGTCTTTTTTCCTGGGATTGGATGACAATTTTCATACTTAATTCTATTTTTCAAAAAAGGGACGGGATCATGACATATCTTGAGGATTTTTCCCTAAATGCACATTTTAATGTAATAAAACTTCTGCTGAATGGAATTATTACAAGGATTTAAAAGAGTCTGTGGTTGGTGTTATGCATTGGATTGTGCTGTTCCTGTGGAACGTGTCTTGCTGGGAAGATGCTGGTTGTGAGGACAAGGGCTGTGTGGAACAGCCCCTCTTGGGCAGGGACACTCCCAGGGGCTTGGGAGGGGATCCTGGCCGTGGGGATTGTTGGTTCTGGTTTTAAAGGAGAGGCTTTGCTGTATCTGTGCTTCCTTAGGTCAGAGAGGCTGGGTGGTTTGTGGTCCCTTGCAGGAATCAGGTGCTGCAAAGGTTCAGCACAGTAGCAGTGATGCACTGAGCTGCTCTGCCAGTTCTTTATACTCTAAACCTTTATTTATATATATTTGGAATATTTTTACTTTTTTTAGTGAAAAGCTAAGCTTAGGTTTGCTGCATTTTGTTCTTACTAACACTATTTTAGTTGTGTTAAAATATTATTTTTCTTTATTGAATGACAAAAATATTCCTAGATTTTAATTTTCATGTTCTGGGAGTCTTATGTTGCTCTGACACAATCAAACCACTAATTAATTTTCAGGCTTATGTTTTTGCAGGTGAAGTAAAAGAGAATTTGTAGCTCTTTGAAATATCTCTGCTTTGAGGCATGTCAGTATTGCAACTAATAGTGGTAGTACTTAGTATTAATCTGGAAGCAAAATCATTCCATTTTTTATTTTCCAATGCTTTTGCCTCCCACTGAGTATTTAAATGAATTAAAATGTCTGTTGGGTTCAATTGTACTGTCTTAATAAGTATTTTTTATGTTTGTAAGCAACATGAGCATTTATTCTTCGTTAGTATAGCTTTCAATTTTACATACACCGAAAGGGACAGCATTTTTTTAACTGGATGTTGTAAACTGTGCCAGGATTGATTCTTGCATTCACTTAGTTTATACATAGAATATATTAGGTTAGCTGGAATTGTTAATTTTCCCTTGGGGAGAAGCAAATGCTCAAGGCACTGATTGATAAATCAATAAATCTTTAGTGAGTTTGGTAAATAAGCTGTCAAGGGTGTATGTAATTTTTCCTCTAGAGAACAAATTTTAGTCAGAATGAATGTGTTTGTTTCCTTACATTGTTTTTGCCTTCAAAATAGTAAGACACAAAGCTGCATTTAAATAAGTCCATAAAATTGCAAGGATTTATTAAACAGCTGCAAAGATCAAGCTTTTTCCTGATATCTTAACAAAGAATTCAGTTGTTTGCATATTTGCATTTCAACCCCTAACCTCTCCTGAGGACAAATAGATGTCTGACTATTAAGCCTAAAGGCACAGAGCTGGAAATCTGTATTAATCCTCTGAATGCTGACTAGTTTTCCTCAACATTCCCAGCGTGTGTGAAGAATGTGTTTTTAGCCAGAAGGCAAACTGGCATCTAAAGCAAAGCAAGAATTTTGAAAAATAGTTGTGTTATGTATAAATTTATTTTGCCCTTAGTGTTTTATTATTGCATATTTGTTTCATTATTTTACATTCTGCTTTCTTTAAAATAACTTATTTGAGCTTTTCGCTTTTTTGAGCAGTGTTGGTCACTAGAAACAGAAATTTGAACTTCATTGTTTTCTTTTTTTTTCCCCCCCTCTATTCTGAACTGTAGGAGATACAAGATGGAATTACATAAAAGAGCTAGCAATTAAGGATTTTGCAAATTGCAGCTATGCCTTTAAGGTCAGCATTTATTAATGAACTGTAAGACTGCTCACATGAGTTCACTGTTACAGTTTCTGTTCTGTGATGCAGCTTTCTCAACCCAAGAGTTCTGCAAGGTGAAGCTGTGCTTGTGAAAATTCAGGTCACCTTTTTGGTACTAAATTTATTGTTTTTGTCTTTTTTAGAGAGAACTACATACAACCCCAGTTAGTTGCCTTTTTTAAACTCTGTTAATACCTAAGGACAGAAATTTGAATTTCATTTTTACTAATTTTTCAGAGGTCTAGACTTGGGTTTGTACCATAACAGGCCAGCTTGAGGCTTCTGTAGTGAGAGAAGCAAAAATCTCACTGAAGTCTGCCAGGAGCCTGCGTGTTTGTCAGAGTTCCCAGTGACACCAGCTCCTCCTGATGTGGTGAAAGCAGCAGGCTCTCAGGTGGTTCTTACCCACAGTTCAAGTAGTGGCCATTAAAGGGAGCTGGTGGAAACACTGGCTCCTGATGTTGAGATAGAAAAAATTCATTTGGAAGGTTCAGCTTCCTGCTCAGAGGGTTTGGTTGGACTGGGGCCTGGTCCATGTGTGCTCTGCATTTATTTCTCCAAGGATGGAGGGGGATGTTTGTCCTCTTGTGTTATCCCAGTGTTTCCAAGCTGTGCTGAGCAGGGCTCAGTGGCATTGCCTGGCAAGGCCAGAAGTGCACAGAGGTAGCCCTTGGTGTGGGGGATGATGCTGTGTCTGGTGTGCAATAGGGTGCCAGGCAGCCAGGTGCTCCTTCCTGTTCACAGAAACCTTTCCTTTCCTGAAGTGGCATTTCCAAGTTCCATCTGACCTCCTGGAATCTGGCAGTGCCAGGTTTTATACAGCTATTGTGATGGGGTTTGTTTTCAGAGATAGTTCTGTGCATCTCTGACATCATTTGAAGCTGATCTTGGTATCTGTGTTTTATTCTGCTGTCTGGCTGCATTTTGAGGTAGACTCTATGTGGAAATAAAAAATTTGTTTTCAGACCTCGCTTGCATAGCCAAAAAAATAGTCTTTCGTCCAGTATTTTATTTTCATTTTTAAAAATAAAAGTTTGCCAACATAAGCAAAGCAGCTTGCCCTTGAAGTGGCAGAAAGCTCATGTGGGTGTTAAATTGATAATTTCAAAGTTTTCATCTCAAAATGGTCTATGACAAAGCTTTGTCCTTAAAGTTTTTGTTTTTCCAAATGAATATTTCAAGCTGTAAGAGGATTGTGTTTTTTCCATATATTTCAAAATAAAGAAAAATGCTGACCATAAATGTGGTCTGTTTGTCAGCCCTTTTGCTTATCAGGGAGAAGATTCTGCGTAGACCATAAATGAATTGTATGGCAAAGCAGTATTAGGGAGACATTTCAAATTATAACAGGAAAGTCAGAATAAACATTATAATTAATGTGTAAATGGAATCTATGCCATTATAAAATATAATACAGTAGTGGCTGTTCCAGTAATTTCAAGTCACCATTTGTATGCCATGTATTGTTGTTAATCTCTGACTGTGTGATCACTGGAATCTGTGGGATGTAGGGACTTTGTCCTAGTGACATTTTTTCCCTTGTAAGAGAGAGGGGAGTCAATAGTACAATGTTGTCTCCATTGCTTTATGCATTCTTTTGGCTTATTTGGGAGTTCAGTATTGCAGTTTGGGACAGCAGTGGTTCAAATCTGACAAAGCACATGAGAAAGAGAAACTCTGCAATCATGCAGTTAAAGTTTGTTCATAAAGAAAATGCCACCAGGTTTTTATAAAGGCTTGTCTTAGTTTAAAAAAAAACCCTTTGAAACCTTTCACAGAGAATTCTGGAAATACTTCGAGTTAATTGCATGAGTGTTTATAATAAAAAGGAGAGGGGAAATTGTTACAAGAGGTTGAATATAGGAGGAAGAATTGGACTCTTAGATTGTTTTAAAATACAGTTAATGTTTGGAAGGAGTTTGAGAGCTCATCCTGTCTTAAAAATACCATGTGTGTTGGAATGTTAGATTCATCCTATGAGACCCAGAATTTAATTCAGTAAAACCCAGAAATATTTACTGAAACAGTAGAATTAGGACAGGCATAGTCATATATGCCTAGAAATAAGAAATTGTTAAATACTGTGCTCTGATGAAAAAGGAAGGATAGATAGATAATCATCAGTCTAGATGACCACTGGATGGCATCTTTGTTCCACAGAATGACTTCGGAAAACTCATTTATCTAGGCTTAAAAGTTCACTTTTACAGGAAACTGTTCAGCAAGAATAGCAACTCTCTTCATATATAATGGATAGTGTATATAAATGTATGTTTCAGTATCCAAACATTTTGAATTATGAAGTTCCTCAAAGTGAGGAAGAATATATGGATAGAGTTCTTCTTGTCAGAAAAAAATGTAGTCTCAGCTGTGATTAATATATTTCTTACTTGTCTTCCGTGTAATACTGAAAAAAAAAGGATGTACTTGCCGAGTGTAGCTGAAAAAAAAAAAAAATATGTACAGTAATTTCAGGATTATAAGCCATACCATTTTGACTAAAATTTTGGTCCGAACCCGGAAGTGTGGCTTATAATCAGGTGCGGCTTATATATGGACAAAGAACAAAAAGTTGCTGTTTTAGTTTGGAGGACAGGTGTCTGCTGAGAAAGGCAGGAGCTTCTCTTTGAAATGGAGAATGTAAACCCCCTCCCTCCAAATTATTATAATTTTGAAATCAAGGGGTTTTCAGGTAAAGATATGGGAATTAGGAATAACGGTTCTTTACTAGGGAAATTAAAATAGAAATACAGTACTACAAAGAAACAAACTCCAAACCCTGACAAAGTCAGAGTACAACCTGACACCCTGTCAGGCAGGGTGTTGGTAGCAGTCCCATTAAATGGTGGCTGCATCCTCCTGCAGTGACAGATGTGGCTCAGCTGGAGCAGTGCTCCTGTACAAGGTGCAGTTTCCCTCCGGAGCTCCAGTGGTGATGTGGAGAAATCCGGTTTTCCTCTGGAGTCCAGTGGAGAAAGGGGCTCCCTTAGTGTCCCAAACCCTCTGTTTTTATCTTGGTAAGAAATGTTGGGCTCTTCCCCCTGGCTGGAGCAACTTCCAATGGGATGCAGTAATTTTATCAGTCCCACAGTGGGACTCAATGGCCATTAGCAGAAAATGACTGGCTGGAGGAAGGATGGGTTGTGAAAAGATAAAGAACAGTGCCCTGCCTGGTTTCAATGGATGGCCCATTAGCAGAATATCTGCCGTGGAGATAAGGATCACTGCCCCCACCCTCAACAGATGGTGATAGAACAGATACCTTTTATCACACCCTGTATTGTAACCCAAGACAGTTGCTGACACCTGGACGTGTGGTTTATAATCAGGCGCGGCTCATAATCGTGAAACTGTAGCTTGCAAGTGTAAGATGGAAGAAGATTATTCTGTCCAGGAGTTACAGTGGCGGTCTTTTTAAGTGCTATTGAATTGGTTTTGATAATTTTGTTGAAATCTAATTTGTGTCCAAAATACTTGTCTGGTTTTATTTCAGAAAATATTTATTTATAATGTGGTCACAGATCTGTACACTGAATAAATTTGGAGTAGCTAAACTGCTAAGCAGAAGGAAGGTAAAAGATTGATGGTACTTTCTTCAGCTGAGACTGCTGTCTTGATTTTTGTTTTTTTTTTTTTTTTTTTTTTAATGGATGATTGCTTGAAGGAGCTGGAAGTACCTTTGTCCTGGCAGCCTGATGTGGAGATACAGGAGGAGACTCTTGGTTGCTCTGGCCAGCTGTGCCCACCTGTGGTGGCTGGTGGCTGGGGGATGGACAGCGGCTGGGTGTGACCTCTGGGTTCGTGTTTCACTGACTCCTGCAG
Source organism: Catharus ustulatus (assembly GCF_009819885.2). Lineage (NCBI taxonomy): Eukaryota > Metazoa > Chordata > Aves > Passeriformes > Turdidae > Catharus > Catharus ustulatus. The sequence goes on along the minus strand of NC_046231.1, from coordinate 2,701,032 downwards.
GGCTTGGGCTTGGCCACAGCAGTGTGAGAGCCCACACCACTGCATTTCAGCTTTATTTTGAAATTCTGGGTTCAAGTCTCTGTTCCAGAAGCTTCTGCTGTTTTATGTAGTTTGGAGTTTGTGTTCTGGTAACTGCCTCAATAGGAGGCTGTGGATAGCCAGGCTGAAAGGATAATGCAGGAGGCAATCTTTGCCAATGAATTACATCTGTACTGATTACCAAGGAGTGCAAACAGCCTTGCCTGCCCAGTGAGTTTGGGGGATATAAAAGAGTGGGTTAGCTGGGCACTAGTTACAGCCACTTGCAGCTTGAGTTGGAGCATGAGAGCAAGAGTTGCTGGAGTAAGAGGAGTGTGCTGGCTGTGCTGTGAGGAGCTAGGGGACACGTGGTGCTACAAGGGGTGGATATGGTGGGGAGGTGCAGTGTGAGGACAGGCAGGGTTAGGTGGCCAAGTAAAGGATAGCTTCAGTTTAGCCAGTCAAGCAGAGTCAAAGAAGTCAGTGTGGTGTGGAATTGCCTTTGAAGGAAGGAATCAGTACTGTGAGAAACTACCTATGGAAGAAGGAGTCAGAAGTTGCATGAGGGAGAGGTCTGTGAAAGAAGGCATGTAGAGTTTGCGAATAAAGGACTGGTGGGGATGCCAGCTGTGTCCGTCTCAACTTAATTGCAACAGGAGTTTGGTTTTCCCATGGTTTGAGGTCTGCTGGATTTGGGCCTTGTGAATCCTGGGTGATTCTCATTCTGCTTCAAGCATTCAGGTTTTAACTTGACAAAAGCTTATTTTCTTTCGGTTTTACTTGCTTTTTCTCATTTGTAGAATTGCAAATGTTTGAGTTGGTCCCTGAGTGTTTCAGTTGGTGTTTGGGCAGTCCTGGCTGTGCTGCCTGTGGGCACGGAGCCAATTCCTCACTGCAGCTCAGGGTCCCTCTGTGAGCATGGTGCCCACACCATGGCAGATGTAAAAGTGACAGCATTAGAGGGATGAAGCACCTCCCCTAGGAAGAGAAACTGGGAGAATTGGGATTTTTCAGCCTGGAGGAGGGAAGGCTCCAGGGTGACCCAGTTGTGGCTTTCTAGTACCTGAAGGGAGCCTGCAGTGAAGATGGGGAGAGGCCATTTACAGGGTGTGGAGTGACAGGACAAGGGGGAATAGCTCCAAACTAAAAAGGAATAGGTTTACATTAGGATATTGTATCCTAATATTAGGAAGCAATTTTTCCCTGTGGGGGTGCTGAGGCTCTGGCACAGGGTGCCCAGAGTAGCTGTGGCTGTCCCTGGATCCCTGGCAGTGCCCAAGGCCAGGTTGGATGTGGCTTGGAGGAGCCTGGGACAGTGGAAGGTGTCCCTGCCCATGGCAGGGGGTGGGACTGGATGAGCTTTTAAGTTTCCTTCCAACCAAAACCATTCTATGATGCAACAATGTTCTCAGGAATTTAATTTTAAGACAAGAAATCAAGTACTTAACACTCCTGGAAATTAATAGAAGCTCATTTGTGTAGAATTTTTCTGAAAAGCCTTGTGAAGTTTTCTGCATCAAATGATCAATATATTTCTACACAAATGATTTCTTGACTTCTTCCCACAAAAGAAAACAAAACCAGTATCTATCAAACTGTAGTAGTCTTCCACCAAAATTGGCGGCTGTAGTGCAGATACCAGGAAAAGTATGGGAGGAGAGGGAGGATCTAGGTTATGGGGTTCCCTCCTTTTGTTTTTACTTGCAGCTGTTGTTTTTTACTGTGGGCATTAAACTTGTTACAAATGACAGAGTGTTTTAGGGTGCATGGGACGTCATGTATGTAACAGTTTTTAAAAAGTCCTTTAAATTGAGCTTTTATTTACTTTATACAGTAATAGAAGTCTGGACTTGAATGCTCTTATCTCTTTATATATATTCTGAAAATAATATTCTCAAAGGTTGTGTAATCACTCTAGAATATGTTGAAATAGTGTTTGTGTCAATAATAGCTGTGAAACTGAATGTGCTAAATCCAGATGGCTGTTTCCACAGCTCTGAGTCATACCTCAGACAGGTAGGAGGTAAAGATGCTTGGGAGATATCCGTATGGAAACTCAAATTTGTTTGTACTTTCTCAAACTGTTAAAAAGGATGTTGCAGGGCAAAAAATGACCTGGGAGTTGCTATCATCTTCTCAAATGCAGCTCATTTTCCTAAGACTTGTTGACACAAGTATTTGTATGTTGCCAGAGAAAACATCAGCACATATCCAAGCCACGCTTGGAGCCCAGGGTTACCTGTGAGCTCAGCATGGTCAAAGAATCTTCCCTGACAGTTGCTGAAAATGCTTTAATGCCTCTTTTAGTAGGAACTTGTGAAACAGTGCAGGATTAAAGATTCATGGTTTTGCTTCTAATTTCTGCTGTTTCTTTTACCATTTTATGCCTAGTTTTCTTTATAAAGAGAAAAGCCCAGTGTTCAGCCATTAATGGTGATCATTGCCTTTAGTTTCCTGATCAGCCTGGTTTCAGTGATATCACTGATTCTCAGATAAAGACACCTCTGTCATACCTTCTGTTACCAGTCAAATTTTCCTGCTTTTGATGTTTTCCTGATATGGGCAGAGAAATATGTGGTTGTTTTTGAAGATTTTCTATGAAAATGGAGACAATAGGGGTTGTGTCTCAAGCATGTGGCATGATGATTACTTCTGGAGAAGCAGATGATGCAGAAAATGAACATAATACGTGCAGAATTTGGTTTTATATGGCTTTTTTTTTTGTAGAGATGACGATGACATCAATGATGTTGCCTCTATGGCTGGTGTTAATCTTAATGAAGAAAGTGCCCGAATTATGGCCACCAACTCTGACTTGGTTGGAACCCAGACCCAGTCCTGTAAAGATGAACCCTTTCTTGCTGCTATACCTCTCCACAAACGCATACTTGAAACGGGTGAGAAGCATATCCTTTCCTTCTGGGAGTGTGTCCTTCAGAGTGATGAGGTTCTGAGGAACAGAATATGCTTAACACTTAAGATAGTTTTTAAGCATTTGGTTACATAATTTTGTATTTCTAAACTTTCAAGGCTTTTGTGATCAAAGTAACTTACCTCAAGTTTTAAATAAAATAGCATGCTGGTGCTTTTAAACTTCATGCTTTCCCCATGTTTTTTATATCCAAGGATCTCAAAGCTTTTTGCAAACATTTCTCACAATCCTCCTTCATGTTTTACACACGAGAAGATTGAAACAGCGAGGTAAGTAGTACAGGTCACAGAGGACACCTGTAAATAACATTTAACAGAATACTTAAATTTCTTGTCAAGATTTTTCTTTCCCCATATAAGCTAGTTATTGAGTTCTTAACACCTGCATCTGTTTAAGTTCATAGTGATTTTCTTATGGTATGTTTTCAAAAAGCTGTGTTTATTTATTGTGGCAAAAAGGTATGTTTATTTATTCTGCTGTTTGAAAATGGAAGTTAAAAACTTTAGATGATTAACTGTTCAAAATCAGTGATTTTTTAAGGTTAGGAAATATGCTTCTATTAAACAGAATGTATTTTTTACCACATATTAATATACACTGTATTCTGGTACTTAAATGTAGATTTTTCAGCATAATTCTGGTAGTCTTTTCAGTGCTATCAGTATCTTGATATACTAAGCTCCAATTATTTAAGGGTGTAAATTGTAGCTCTTTCAGACCTATGCTTACATCACAAATTTTTAGGGATCTAGTTCTCAGAGTTTCAAAGATAAGACCAAAATCAGTGCTGTTAGGTTGTTTTAAGTCATGTGGTTGCTTCTGAAATGTTGTTTGTGTTTATGTTCATTGAATTAACGGGACCTTTTTTATATTGCAGTTGCAGGCAAGTTCTTCATTGACTTATTGTCAGATTTCACTCTTGCACTTTACCAAAAGCCGTTTTAAGTTTCCCTTCAGCGGAAGGATTGGTTTTGCAGGCTGTAGTCAGCTGGCTGTGAGGATGTGCTGATGGCTGGGAAGGCAGGTCCTGCCTTTTGGGACAGGCTCAGCACCCCTGAGACCACAGCCAGCGAGCTCTGCCTGACACATGTAATGGAGGGACACATGAGATGTGTTGGGAGGGATGCTCACATAATAATTGATACAGGTGTAAAAAAAGGAAAAGGCAACAGAAGGGGAAATCAGTAATGAATTTGCCACATAAGCCTTAATGAGCTGTCTGGCTGTAACAATTGCTGCACAACATGGAGCTGTAATTACAAGTGCAGGACTTACAGGAATCTGTACATACTTTAAGAGCCACAGAACCCATCACACTATTCATCACTGCCTTTTGGGGTTTGCTCCTCTGAGGAAAAAATCCCTATGGCTGTTTTTGAAGCTTTATTGTCTTTGATAATTGAAATGAAACTTTCAAAGCTTTTAAAAGCAGCTGCAGGGATTTACTTCTCAAAAGCACTGAATCCAGAAGAGTGGCCACTCCTAGTGATCTCCTGCAGCCACTTTTAGAGCTTTATTTTGGTTTTACATGAAGCCTTTTATAGTTTTGAAAAGTTGCTGTGGAGTTCATAAGTGGCTACTATCTGGGATCTGTGGCTCCTGAGGAGAGAATTTCTTCAGCTGATTTTGAAGTTTTAGGAGCTGGGTTTTCACTGTGTGTGGCCAGATTTGTTGTTTGCTTAGGACCACACACAAATTTAGTAATTTGTGCTACTGGGCACTTAAAATAATGACAGTGTAAGTTCATGACAAGACTCAGTGTTGCCATATGTTGCTGTGACAACACCAGGACTAATCAGAGCGCCTGTGACCTTCTCCAGCACATTAGGAAAAAGTCTGTTATGTGGGTCCTCATTCTTCTGTTTTCATGATGCCTGTTGACAAATGAGAAAAGAGACATTGTTTCTTCTTTCTTTTGCCTGAATATGACTTAAACAGATGTTACTTTCTACCTTTAGGTCTGTTCATATTTAATCACTTCAGTTTTAGGGCAAGTTTTTAATGTTTTGGTAAAAGAGAGATTTCTGATGTGTACAGTATTAGGAAAGTGCTCTTTTCTCCTTTCTCAGAAGCTAGATCTTTCAAGTTTTCTGTAATATTAATCTCCTTCTCTCTTTCTGAGTAAGAGCTCTGTCGAGCAACTCAGTAGTGTTCCCCAAAGGCTGTTTCAGAGATTGTGCTTCCATTCACCAGAGTCAGAATATAAACTGCTAAAGTGAGAGCAGATGCTCTTCAGACTTTGGCAGTAACCACCAGCCAGATGCCTCAAAGTCATAGTGAAAGAGGTTTCTTAATACACTGTACATTCTTATCTCTACTTGAGCTTGGCAGTGTTATAATCCAAAGTTTATTTTAAATCTGAGGGACTAATATTGATCCATTTAAATGGAAGAAGTAACTGAAAGGTAATTCATGCAAAGATATTCATCCGCTTCCCACATGCTTCCTTATCCAATTTTGTATCTAGTCATTTTGGGCTGGTAATCATTGCCATTTGTTCATGTAGGAAGGCAAGGCTGTGACTGTTTCAAATTCTTCTTTGATGCACAATCAAGAGTGAGTATTTCTCAGCATATAATGTATTTCTTTTGTTACTCCACTCGGAATCATAAAACTTTAAACCCTGATCTTTCTACATGACAGCAGAGCACAATGAAACATCTACAAAGGTTTGCAAGGCTTTTGTTTCTCTTTTTAGGAGGTTGAGAGGCAGAGGTTGGTATTCATCATGCATGTGCATACCAACTCCTGATACTTTCTAGGTCTTTAACTTTGTTAGTAGAATGAGTAGTGTTTCTTCAGAGGACCAGCAAGCTGATTAGGCCCTCACGAATAAATACTGCTGAAAAATCCTAGCTTTTCCACATGGTTTTATGGGAAGGAATCAAGAAAAATAACATCAATAATTTGTAATTGTTTCACTTTTGTTCATTCATAAATTGCTTCTTGCTGGGTAAGAATGCCGTGTTAGTTAGGTTTTAGAAGCCAGTTTCTTACATTCTGAGTTTTTGCTGTTCACTGAATGAGGCAACAGGCAACACTTAGTAAAGCAGGTTTTTAGGTATTACAGTTTTCTGTAGATTGTGACCATCTTATGAAAATAGACTCCTTGGCTTTAATTCCTTGATTACAGCATGGTTTTTAAGAACAAGACTGCACTGCATTTTCTATTAAATATTAGTGAAAGGTAGCAGGACACAGCAAAGGATAGCATAAAACATTGTTCTTTTTATAATGCCTGATAGCTGAATCCTTGGAAAAAGGGAACAACTGTCTCATGTACTTTTCTGAGAACTTTGAGTCTCTCAAACCTTCACTGGGGGTTCCCAAAAACTTTGCTTTATATTTTGTGAACAACAGAGCATGATGCGTTCACAGGCTTACATTCTGCAGCAGCTTAATTCCCACACCTTTTACTGATCTCTTCCACAACCAGGTGATGCCATTTTGCTTTTATTAACTCTCCCTAAAATGTCACAACTCGTGGTGTACCCTAACCATAAATTAACTGTCATAATGCAATAATAGTTAAGCAGGAGTGTGGCATATTGTATTCTTTGACTTAGATGGTTCATTTTTCTCTTGACTTTGTTCTTCACCCCATTTTTCTACTTCAGTTTTACTGTTACAGAGCACTGACTGAATAGAACAGATGTGGCATTCTAAGAAATATGGGACTGGTGTGGCCACATTGTATATATTTTGAATACTGTTCATCTTGCATCTTTCAAATTATTTTAACTTAAATACATATGATATAAATTTATTGGATAACCAACCATGATATTTTTATTTCAGAGTCATATTTCAGAGTTTTTTACATCTGCTTTAAGAAATCAGATTGTCCATAGCATGGTTTTTAGCTGGCATGGTTACCAATGTCCTTTGGAAATTGTCTGTTGTACTGACATAGCATACATCTGCAGTATTTCCCATCACAAACATAGTTCTGGATTCTTTTTGCTTTGCATAAATAAATTTTTATTCTAGAACACACATAATGGTGCATGCCAGTTATTACAAAGCTTGAAAATGTGCTGATTAATCCAGTTTCTCCTAGTTGAGTGGTTATAAGGCCTACAGTCTTCCTTAAAACAGCTTCAAAGAAGCTTGGCTGGTTAGAATTGAGCCACTGTTTCTGTCAATATAACAGTTGTATGGTTAGGCTCAACATAATTTATAGATTTACCTTTTTGTTATTTTCCATGTAAAATATGTTTTTAATTCTGTCTGATGAAATATTGATCATTGCTCTGCCTTGATTCTTTCTTTGTTCAGCCAGGCTTGAATTGCATGTCTGCTATGAAAGTGCATGTTAAAACACACAGAAATAGCTTATCTGTGTTTTCTATATGCTGGAGTGTATTGAATCTAGTGTGTGCGTTGTGGTGGCAGCAGCTGTGTGCATATGAATATATTTTAAATAAATTATTTGTGTGTTCTAGAGGACATTTCATATTGCTAAACCATGTTAAACCCATAGGGGTACCCTTCATGGAACCAGGCCAGGTGATTTCAGCCTCTATTTAAAGAATTTGTTATTAGTTCAGTAAGTCTGTCATCCTCCTTCTCTGGGTTTGTTTGTCAACATTTGTATTCATGTTTGAATGAGATGAAACTGTCCTACTGATGACTGCTGTTTCATATAGAGAGCAGCTCTAATATAAATGTGTAGTTATTTCTCTGGTTGATTTACTTTAGAGGGCTTTTATAACTATTTCAATTACAGTGGTTGTGTGTTCTGAAATTCTGAGCTCTGATTGCCTGTGAATATAATTTTTTATTTTCACTGCACTTTTTATTGATGCAACTTTGTTGTTTTGACTGCTGACTTTTAACTTTCTGCCCATAAGTTGATTTGTCTTCAAACTGAAGTATTCCTTTGAATATAATTTCTTCCATCGGTGTCTTTCTGTCGGGATGGCCTCTGGAAATGCCTGTGGACATAACTCTTGGTTGTGTTTGGGGATTACTCTAACACCTGCCTGTTCATAAGTGTAGCAGATGGAAGTCATGCACTGTCCTGAGGACATGCTTGGTCTGCTTGAACTGTACCTACAGTGGGGTTCTCTGGATTCTACTTGCTTTTTCTCAGGGAACAAAAAAAGTCATGTTAGGTACTGTATAATGCAAATCGCAGGTTACTGTGCATGCCAAAAGCATGGACTTTCTCTAGTTTCTGCAAACCTCAGTCTGGCACTGTGGAGATGTGGCAGGTGTAGAGATGCATCCACATTCTGACATCTGGAATAGTTCTGTAACTTGGGCCTTTTTCATTAGTATAAACCAAGCAATTTCCTAGAAACTATATTCAGATGAGCTGTGCACTGCTCCCAGTTTTCTGACCATTGTGCATAGTTTTAATAGTTGTTTCTTAGGCTGAGATTGGAGTTTATTGTACATGTTCAATAGAGAATTTGGTTTTATATTCCAACTGAATCAATTGCTAATGTTATAATATTATATTTTATTTGCATTTATTATTTCATTTTTAAAAAAGGTGGGAATATATTCCCATCTTAGTATCAGCAGCAGTGTTGCCAAATAAACATAACCAATAAGTACTTCAGCAGAATGTTAAACCCTGTTGTTGTTCTTTCTTTAATAGGTCCATGATTAGACTTCCTGTTTTACAAGATGTCCCAACATGTGTTGGAATGGTAACTTCAGTACCACCTGAGAGCTTGGAGTCTGCCTTTCTGTGAAAGGTAGGGCAGCTTCTGTTCAATATTTTTTGTGTATTTCCAAGGTTTTCTTTTTATTCATCTTATTGGCTCTGCAACACTACAGAATCTGACTCATGCTTTTAGCAGTGTATCACCTTTAGGTGTCAGAACTGATATTATTTCATCAAGCAGTAATTTCTCAAAATAAATGTGATTAATTTAGCTGTGTTTAAACTATTTATGAAGAAAATGATGCTGTTTCTTTAGGCATCATTTTCAAAGGTTTTGCTCCAGCTGAACTGACAGCATGACCATGCCACTTGGTCTCAGAAATATTTAGAGAATTTAAGTTTTGTTTTCACCATAATAATTTTGTTTTCACCCATTTTTCATTGTTTTGTGAATGTAGTGAAAGCACCATCTTTAAAAGCACCATCTTTGCTATTTGTGGAAGGCAGTTCTGGCCTTCAGGGCCCACCAAAAAATGTTACCCAGCCTCAGAATAAGTTTGCATCTGGGAATTGAACAGCTTAAATTTCCAGGTCTCTGCAAAGGAGAGTAAAATTAAGATCATCATTCTGTGGAGATGCATTCTCTACCAGATTCATTTATAAAGTCCATGGATGTAAAATAAGAACAATAAAAAGAAAACCTTAGAGAACCATTCAATATTGCAATAAAGCTGACTTACATTATCCCTGTAGGCAAACTCCATGCTCTAGAGGTGGTGCTAATGTCCCCAGCGCTCAACACATGTTGGAACATCTTTGTGGAGGAGGAAGTCATTGATCAGTGAGCAGCATCTTCAAGGATCCTTAAAGGGGGAAAATGTAAAAGGTAATATTTTTTAAAATATGTTGGAATGATTGTTCATTATGTTTATTTGGCAATCCTGCTGCTCATACTAAGGTTGTAGTGTTTTCATTTCTTAAAATTACTGAGAAACTTCATGAACTTCTGTTAGTCTTTCCTTCTCCCATGAGTTTGAATTGCATTTGTCAGCCTCCGTCACGCTACCGAGTCTACTGCACACAAGTCCAGAATTTACATGGACTTGCCAATTCATTGGCAATTTGTCACTCTTTTCAGTGGTTGTGATGCAGAGAGGGTTAATCTGTGGTTTAAGCAGTTTTCCAGTCCCTCCTGTTACATAAGTCAGAGCCAAATACTGAACTGGTACGAAGACATTCTGCTGCTAACCAAAGGGTATTTGTTTTCAAGGAAGTAGCTGCAACACAGAGTTGTGTGAGATGAGGTACCACCAACTGTTCTTGCACAGTGTTGTAGAAGTATAACTTCAAAAACAACTTTAGTTTATGATAGTTTATATTATAAATTTAAGTGACCATATCTGACCTGGTTAAATTTTGCAGTGGTGGATCTGGTGATGCTCTGTTTGGTTTTAATGAATGTGGGTGGTGTCCTCATCTTGGCAGTTTTAATTCTAATCCTGGACATACACAGATGAAGGTGCTGACATGGTGGAATTCAGGTTATGATCTTTGGTCTGTCCTTCTGGAATCCTTTGAATTTCCTGGGTTTTGTGCATATCCTCCCTGTCTGACGTGCCCATCCTGCCTCCTTAGACAAAGCCTCACATGTAACTGGTCTGCCTGGCATCAGGCTTGTGGTGATACCTGTTCTGATTGTGGTGTCAGAGAGATGGTTTCTCAGGGGAAAAAATTGTCAAAATGTCTTGTTCACACAATTTCCTTTAAAAGAACAGAACCACATAGACAAACTCTTACACTTGGTATTCCTTTGAATGCTATGGATGTGATGGAGAATGTGTTTCTTGTGAGGATTGTGCTCTAGGATGCTGGCATCTGCTCCATCTCTGTCTTACCTGGTGTACTGTCATAATCATGTATTTATGGTGTTTAAGCCTGAGGTACTGACTTGGTTTAATATTTTGAATTTAGCTCAAGAAACACATTTGTCTACTCTGCATGAAAACAGATAAATCCCCAACTAACAATTTCTCTGTTGTTTTCGTAGGGACTCCTGTCGGTGTCATTGCCATATTAGTTCTTTCTAGTCTGGTCCCTGTAAAAATCTCTTTTGATTTGACTCTCTAGTGAGTAACCAAGCACAAAAGTGCACTGATGCATTTACTGTTATTCATAAAAATTGTGAACATAGTTTCTAGTCCTCTACAGTCACTCTGTGCTTATTCTTGAAAGCTCCTGAATGTCTTTGGACATGTTTATTATGCTGTGTTTTTGTTTTGGGAAAACCAAGATGAAGAAGAGAAGATCATATAACTGTAATCTGTGTGTTCTTACTTGACTCGTTGAGACCTGCCATTTCAGAGCTCATCCCCTCCTCTGTCTTTGGTATTTTCCTCACACTGTTCAATTGCTACTGCACAGATTACTGGGATTATAGGGTAGGATGTAGAGCTGTAGCTCTCAAAGACTTTTGTCCTTCAGTGCCTCCTTTTATTAATTTCAGAACCTGCCCTTCTTTTAGAATGCACACATCAAATGGCACAAAAATAATCTTAAAGTTGAATCATTTAAAGAGGAGGAATTAAACATGAAACTTAAGGATATTGTCTTTGCTTAACACATTGATATTTTGATTTTTTCTAAAAGAAGTTAGATGATACACAGTTTAGTTACAGAAGAGAGCAGGGAAATTCTAATGCCTTATGTTCCTTCAGAGTTGGCATTCTTTCTATCCTCTCTGATCAAGCTGCAAGCCTTCCTTGCTGTTGGAATGCCAAGTGTTCTCTGCTCCTAGATGCACTGTTGTGTGTTTATGCTTCCATGCTTTATGGCAACTCCTTCCATTTTCCAAGCCTCCACATACCTTGCAGAATGTTGTTTGGTGACTAGCTGGGTTCTGTTAGAGACAAACCACTAAGGGTAATAAAAAAGACTCTTTATGGGTGATTAATAGCTGCCTTTCAGCTGTTTAATTATCTAGCTTAGAGACAGAATTTTGGAAACTGGATTGTCTGGTTATATATATACCTTAGCACAGACCTCTTCTCAAAGTAGTTTTTCTTTTTGCCAGAAAGAACTTATTCATGAATTATGAGTAAGTTCCCAGACTTAGCCACTGGTTGAGACTTTTTAGAGAAGTGGAGGCTTTTTGCTGTCAATCTTATATGATTTCCATCAAAAAACACATAAAGCATAGTGTTTGCATAGTTTGGGTTAAGTAAGATTGTTAAGAAATTCTTTCTCTACTTGACAATTTTTTTTGTCCTGCCCCAAAACCTATGGACTTGCATATAAAAGCTTTGAATCAGCACAGAAGATAGGATGAGATTACGGCCAGGGTTACACATAGATTTTGCAGGGATGCAACTATCTCTCTGTCTCTGTTGTGTTAAAATAATTACACCAATGTGACACTACTCTAGAGCTATTTCGCTTGTTTTCCTTTGACAAGAATCAAATATATTAAAATTAGAAAGTAAAAGTTCAAAATAAACAAAAAGGTTGGTTTTGCCAGGTGGGTAGTTAAGTTGTGGAACTTTGTTTTGCAATGTTGCAGATTCAAAAATTTACTTGAAAAATTAATGGATGAAACATTCCATCCTGACCTAGTAGACAGGTAAGATACTCTAACTTAGGACAGACCAGGGCATAGTTTCGGTGCACAATGAGCACTACACACTCTTTGTTTTAATAATCTTCTCCTAATACTACTGTTAGAGGAAGGATGATTGACTCTGTTACCCAGTGAAGGTTTACTTTCTATAATAAATTCTTATGTATTTATATGTAGTTTGTACTGAAAAAGTTAAATCCACTACAGTGCCTGGAACATACTTTGAATATTTTTGTACTTGTGCATTCACACTATAGAGCTTAAAATCTCAGTTGAATCTTACTTTGCTAAAATAGTTTGGTTGGCATTTACTTTGGAGGGGGCAGGAGAAGACAATATTAAAAATTGTGTAGCATTTTATTCAGCATTTTTATTCTTTTAGGTTACATTACATGGCTGGTTATGTTTTTTCCCTGCTCTGTCTTGTGCTGAAGATGGTATGTATTTTAAGGATTTTAATCTGCAAGTTTGGAATTTATTTTTAAAAAATAACTGATGTTTGAGCAGTTCCTCAATTTCACAAAATGCTTCTGGGCAATCAGCCCAAGGTGGGTAGTCCTGAAGAAGTTCAGGACAAACACTGCACCCAGCACATCTGGAGTTCTCAAGAAGGTTGTCCACTTTGTCATGAGTTGGTGCTTAAGCTCTGAGAGGAGGAATGTTGTTTTTTTTTTTTACAAACAAGCTTCCTGAAGTTTGGAATGTAGGGCTTTCCACTGCTTTGTAAATAACAATTACAAGGTGATAAAAAGTCATTCTCTCTGAGGAAGTCCTCATGAAGTGTTGAGCGGTATCAGAGGCTGCAAAACCTTTCCTGTTGCAGCTGAGGGTGGTTTGGAGCTGTGGGTTCTATCTTGGCCATCTGCCCCTTGAGGAGGGGTGCTGATTTGTGCCTGCTCCAGGGAACCATGCTCCAAATCTCAGCTCTTGGCAGGGATTCTCTCTTTGGCAGGAAGCACTCCCTAGCCTGGGGCTTTCCTAAACAGCTCCTGGTTACGGGTTCCTCAGAGACGCCTGCTCCAACCACTTGACTGTTTTTGTGAGGGTAGCAACTAAAGTTTTGTAGTTTCTCCTTTCCTCATACTGTCTTCTAGCAGCAGACCAGCTTAGCAGTACAGCAAGTCAACACTGATTAATTATTTATGCATTTAGTTAGTGAGACTTAAATTGAAGCTTTTATTCAAGGGGCTGAAACCAGAAGATTACAGCTAAAATTATCTTACTGTTTCCTTTGCTGGGATCTCTGGGTTATCTTGCACCCCTAGGAATCTCGAATTTTAATCATCAGAACTAGGAGTTGCTGTTTGCCCTGCCACTGTTTAACAAGCTCTGCCTTCAGTTTTGAAGTCTGAAAGTCTCTCTGGGGCACTGGTAGGCCCTGCAACACAGCCCCAGGGTATTCTGAACCTAAACAACCTCCTTAATTTTTTCCTTTCCTGTGTTCCATCCCTCATTCTCTAGCTTAATATGGGGGGTTGGGTTTTCCCCTTGATAGCACCAGGAATGCAGTATTGATGGATGAGTTTGTGGGCTGAGGACACTGCTCTGTAGGAGACTTATTCTATTCTTCAGTTTTACCTGAGGTTGGGAGAAGTGAGTTCAAGAATTGCCATTTGTGTTTCTCAGGATGTCAAGGCCTGTTAGTACAGCGGAGTTGTTTCCCCTTTGTGTTTAGTCAGCCTGAATGGGGCTGCTCAGTTTAGAATTATTAATACACAGTATCAGACAAAACTCCAATTGCTTTCTCTTAGTTTCATGGCTTGCTTTATGTAGAGACCACACAAGCTGAGTCTTACACAAATATTGCTCTTCTAGTTTCAGAAGGTGTACTGTTCTCCCCCTCACCCCAGTTTTTTCAGCTTGTAATTTCCAGAAGTTCCTGTATATTGTAGCTCTGGAACAGTGTCTACTTAACCAGTCATGTCATATATAGTTATATGTAATTGTACAGAGATTTAGGGTTTTAAATATTTCACTGCTACATGTACAGCAGCACTATAAAAATATCAGTTTCCCATATGCTGGTGAAATGAAGGAATAGAATTCTTTATTAGAGAATTGAATAGTTTGGAAGGCTGCAGGAATTGAAGTGGTAGTGTTTCCAGCACATTGCCTTTGCTGATTGGGAAGCTTGCAGGAGCACTGAGGCACAGACCTGTGGTGGTTCTTTGGGGATAACGTAGGAAGGGGGCTTGAACCTCAGTTGTAGATCCAAAGCACAGCCCAACACTTTGTGTGATGTGGGCAGGAGGGAGGTGGGTAGATCTGACCAGATGCTTCTTTGCTGCATTTTCTTAGATCTGATGGTGTTGAATGAGGTTAAACAAAAATGATGTTTTGGATTGGAGGGGGATGAACTTTGCTTTCTATTTTGGGGTTTGCAAGCCAGCTGTAATGGGAGAAGGACCTAACAAGACTGGTTCCAGTTGGATCTTGGGCCAGCATTTCATGCACAGAATTTAAAGTTTAAGAAGTTGCTTCTGATGTTAGGGTGATAGAAGTCAGTGCTCTCTGCATTTCTGACCTGTGGTTAGGGCAAATAGACATTAATTATGCACCCTCACAGTGTTGCTCTTGAAGGACAACTCGAGCCCTAAATAGGAGCTGTTTAACTGCTTAAAGCCAGTTCTTCAAGGTTTTTTTGTTTTGAGTGTAAATGTAAAGAGATTTTATACAGGCACTCAATAATTTATCACATCAATAATCAGTCTCAGACCTGATGTTTTACAAATAATTTTTTTTTAAATCTTTGATCTCAATGCTGTCAGTCCTCTTATAGTATAAATTATTGAAGTAACTTTTTGATTCTTTGAAACCCTGTCTGCAAAGACAGTATTTTTCTTCTGCTTCCCAAATAGGGCAGTACCCTCCTTATGATTTGTTTTGGTTTTTGATCAATAAAATATAATTATAACTTTTAAAGTGCAGCAAAGCAGTGACTTTCAGACAGCTAAGCAGATGATAGCAGAATTTTCACTTCTTGAGACCAAGAAAGTTTTACTTACAAGGTTTAGGTGCTTTTATATTTGTAAAAAAGAATCTTGTGCTACTGACACATATGCCAATATCAGAATGATATTGCTGAACGTTTTTCCCTCAAGGTTTTTGGAACTTGTATCTAAGTTCTGACTTTATAGTAACTCTGCTGTAATATAAAAAAAAAATTAAATATAATATAGTTTATTTGTAACAAAGTATCCTAACACACTTCTTTGCATGCTCATTTACTGTAGATCTTTATTAAATTCTGATTGAACCCGCATTTTCTATTAAAACTTCCAGACATGTAATTAAGAATTATCATGTAGGCAGACTTTTTTGTGGTGTTCTGTAATGCTTGGCAGACTCAAAATTTGCACTTTGAGTGCAAATTTGTCCCTCATATTCCCATGTAGGATATTGTGATTCATTAGTAGCATCTGATGCCTCTGAGGTTGTGCTGTGACTGAGTTCTGCCACAAACAATTGAAGTTTTCTTTCAATCAGTGGCCAGTTCTTGATGGTCTTGTACATTTCTGGTGTAGTAGAGGTCTGGCAAGAGCACTTGAATAAAGAGTATGACCTTAGTTTTGTCTTTAAAAATATCAAAACTTGAATTCATCTGGAGAGATGGGTTAAAATTATAGCTTGGAGCGTTGCTTTGCTCCAGCTCCTTTTTTGTTGTTAACCTTGATGATGTTTTTATCGTAGCTCTAGGAGAAGTTCAAAATTGCAAAAGTAATTTTGAGGACTTGAGGCATATACTTGTTATCCAAAATGTCTAAATTTAACAAATGTATTATTTAAAAGCTAGCAACTCTCTTCAAATTCCACATATGATACTTTTGATCACAAGACTGCAAGTTAAGATTCCACATCATCAAACTTAAATCTCATTGGGATGATCACCTAAAAATCAGAAAGAAGTTCAACTTTTTAAAAGCAGAAGACAGGGGAAAGCTCTCTGATAGAAGTAAGTTCTTTTTTTTTTTTTTTTAAAATCTTAATTTTCTCCTTGGTTTCTGCACATATTTAAATGTATATATTGTAAAGATCAGATGGTGCAATTAAGACTGGAATTCAGAATGCTAAAGGTCTGAGTAAAAATATCAGTAGATGAAGTCCATTGTCCAATAATTTGGTTGGAAAGATGATTATAATAAGGACATTTGTGGATTTTTTATGCAATTAACTGTGTTTAGTATTTTAGAATATATATGTGTGTATATATATATACATTCCTTTAAAGTATAAGTCATATTTTTGTTCCCACATTATTATCACTCCAGGGAATTCTGAAAAGGGAAGAGAAGCCTTTTCCTATTAACACTGGGAAAAGTAATTAAGCAGACTAGAAGACTATGTCAGGAATTTCCTATTTACAGATAAGTGTTATTTTCCTTTGATGGCAGACAGGATTCCAGTATGCTTTTTGTAAATAAGTGAATGAAATTTTAGACATTTCATTTTACAAAATTTATAAATGAGAGTGGATCTCAGGAGGAGAAGTGGCAGTGAAGGGTAAAAAACAAAACTAAGACTTTAATATAGAAACTTATGAAAACTAACATTTGCCAGCACTGTGCATAGATTCAGTTTCTATTTGGCATTTTTGTCTGAGTAGCAGAAAGCAAAAAAAGGGACAGACTCTAAGCAGTGGTATCACAACATCTTGTAGGGCAGTGGATTCAGCACAGTGGTGTGAGCAGCTGTGTATGAAAATATAATAAGGCCAGCATTTCCAAGCATAATTGAACTGGGAATTTTCCCGCCCTTGCCCCAAGTACAATCCAAGTATTTAAGGAGTGTGCCAAATCTTCATGTAGTATGCAGCTTTGGAATGCACCCTGCTTCTGACATCCCGAGCTAGCAGGGTTTAGCTAGTGTAATTTAGAGCAGGGAAGATGTGATGATGCTTCCACACATGATGAATAGTGTGGATGACAAGATGACTTTAAAAAAATCTTTTTGTAGTCTGGTTTCTTGATGCTAATTCATTTGGGGGGAAATTTTATTCTTTTCCCCTTATCCTGTTTTCCAAAGAATTTTAACCTTAAGTGGTTGAATATTCCCATTTGCCTTTCTTCTCTCCCTTCAGGTCACTCTTGAGTCAACTGATAAATCAGGAGCTAGATAGAACCTCCTCTGTGTGTCTGAGTTGAGGGGAAAATGAACCCATTTTTTCCTTTTCTTTGCTCTTGTGCCTGGTTGGCTGCCAGTGAGCTCTCTGGCACAGACTGACCAGACTCAGGGTCTCTGACCGTGCTCAGCTGGCATGCTGGAAAAATACGGACTGGGAGATGTGCCAGGGATGATCTGAGGTGTAGGAGAGATGTCACAGTATTGTGCACTAATAAGGAATGTGGAAGCACATATACAGCAGGGCAGGGATCACTGAATCACTGTAGTCTCTTGCTCAAAGTTGGATCAACATTCAATTTAGACTGGGTTGTTTAGGGCATTAATTGGCCAAGTCTTAAAATCTTGAGAGGTGGGACAGTCTACAACTTGCTTGTGCAAAGTGTTCCATTATTTGTCTCCATGAAAGAGTTTTTCCCTATATCCAGTCAGAAACAGCTGTTTCAGTTCATGTATTTATTTTTCATTCTTTTTCCAGGCAACCTTAATAAAGGGTCTGACTCCATCTTCTCAATAAACTCTCCCTTAAGTCTTCTTACTCCAAGAAAAAGAACCTCCTCCTTATTTTCTCCTCGTGTAGGTCGTGTGCTGCAACCCTATGACTATCTTGTTGACTTTTTCCTGGATTCAAGTTTTTTCAAGCTTTTCTTTGACTAGGTGACCCAAAGGTGCAGGATTGCAGGTGTGGGCTGAGTGAAGAGGAGTAGTTGCTTCCCTTGGTGGGTTGGTTACCACTGATTTACTGTTTTACTGTAGGTGCCAGGGAACCTGCTGGCCTCCAGGCTCTCTGTGCTTCCCATCAGTGCTGCTGACCCCAGCCCTTGGCATTCCAGGGAGTCCAGGAACAGGGCTTTGCATTTATCCTTCAGGAGTTCCATGAAGTTGCTGTAGTTTCACTCATCAGGTCCTTTCCCTCTGCACTGCTCAGGGTGGTGCAAACTTGGTGAGGAGGGTTTGTGTCTCACCCCAAGGGCCCTTGAGACACCCGTAAGAAAGGGTGAGTCCCAGGGCAGATTCCCAAGGGACTCTCTGGCCTCTGGGTAGTTTTCTGGACATGGGAATATTTTATGTTGAGGGATTTTAGGAGAAGAAAGTTACTGGGATATTACAGAGGGTGATGAAGGACAAGAATCTTAAGGCATTAAGTATCTTAGAGAACGATTATTGATTCATTGATTTATGGATGAATTTCTGAAGAGTTAAAGGGATAAGAAAAGTCCTTGTTATGAAAGGAGTGTGTGCGTTTTCAGGGAAGTTGAGCAGCTGTAGTTACACTGAAATTCAAAGAACTGTAACAATTACATACTCTCATCCTTACCTAGAATAGGGCAGAATTTTCCATCTCCAAGCCTCTTTTCTGGATACTAGTTAATTAAATGTCCCTTCTCACTTGCATTTTATCTTTCAGACTAGGGTTTTCTGATTGATGACTTTGCTTACACTTGTTTGCATAATAAAATGGTGCATGCTCAAATAGACCTTGATATTGCCAGTCTGACTTGGAGGAATTGCTCCTGCCCATAGGAATCGTCCTCCCAACTTCAAGGACTTCATTTGCCTGGATGGCAGTTGCAGCACTGGATTTAATGTGTGTCTGCTTCCCATTACATGTTCAGCTTTCAGCAACCTGAGCGCAGCTCCAGCTCTATTACACAGGACAAATTGGGCACTGAGAAAGGTTTAATTTATTTTTTTTCCCCATGATAAGGCAAAAATTACTTAAAAAATCATATATACATCTTGCTGAAATCCTTAAGGTAACATGTAAGATGGGGAGTCGGTGATTAAGTTACTTGAAGAAGCAACGACTTCAAAGAATCCCTAAAATGAACACCGGCAATGGTAGGGAGCAGTGCTGGGGAGCGGGGCTTGGGCCAGGCAGCGCTGGAATGGGCAGATCCCGGCGGGACGGGAGGCACGGGGAGAGCGGGGCCGGGGAGGGGAACAAGGGCAGATCCAGGTGGGGAAGGGAACAAGGGGCAGATCCCGCTGGAGCCGGGGAAGGGAAGGAAGGGCAGATCCCATTCAAGTGGGAGCCGGGGAAGGGAAGGAGAGGCAGATCCTTCTGACCAGGGAAGGGAAGGAGGGGCAGATCCCGCTGGAAGCAGAGAAGGGAAGGAGGGGCAGATCCCTCTGGAGCCAGAGAAGGGAAGGAGGGGCAGATCCCTCTGGAGCCAGAGAAGGGAAGGAGAGGCAGATCCCTCTGGAGCCAGAGAAGGGAAGGAGGGGCAGATTCCTCTGGAGCCAGAGAAGGGAAGGAGGGGCAGATCCCTCTGGAGCCAGGGCAGGGAAGGAGGGGCAGATCCCGCTGGAGCCAGGGCAGGGAAGGAGGGGCAGATCCCTCTGGAGCCAGGGCAGGGAAGGAGGGGCAGATCCCTCTGGAGCCAGGGCAGGGAAGGAGGGGCAGATCCCGCTGGAGCCAGGGCAGGGAAGGAGGGGCAGGACGGGGCAGGTGTCACTCCCCCGGCCGCGTATCCCCTGCCGCCAGCGCTCACTTCTCCCCCATTCTTGTTTCAGACCTGGGACTGTTTCTTGCTGTCGGATTCAGCCAGGGAAAGCAGGAACGGCTCGCAGAGCAAGCACTCGCTGTCGTGCAGCCGAGGGCGGCCTTTGCTTAGGGACCCCTCCTCAGGCGGGGATTCCCCTTGCAATTGGCTCTGTGGGAAGCACTTCCCGAAAGTCACAGATTCCCTGTGGTGTTTTGCACAACCATTCGTGTGTCCCAGCCAAACTGCTTTGCAAAGTCTTGTGTCCATTCAGTGGAAAACTGACTCGGCGTGTGTATTCTTTTATGCTGGGTCAACACCAGTGGTCCATACAAAATACAACTACCTGCTTTTTTCCTGTGTAAAGTATAAATATCTGTGCGTGCACACAGGGAGTTTTCTATCCAGAAAACTGCTCTGCCTAGACCACATGTGCCTTTGTAGGAGTGTAGTTTAAATAAGTGCATATATTCATATACCAACAAATTCATATCCAATACTTAGGAATTATTTTGATGAATTTAGGAGTCCTTAAGTGTTACCCATATTCTATTTTTCTGTAACTTAGGTGTTTTTGAAGTATATAAACACATTAGATTGCAGACTACTTTTGTTATAAACTCAGCATGAAGTATCAAATGTCCAAGTAATCATGAATATGTGTTGGGGGGACAGCTGGTGTTTCTAAACAACTCTTTTTAATATGACTTCACTTCTTTGCCTTCAATTAATAGGTTGGGTTTTTTCCCCTAAAGAATTTCTGTTATTTCTATGCCAGTGGTGTAGACTAAAGGATGCAACAGAGTGCTTTGGACTGCACCCTCACCTGCTCGACACTGAAATTCATCTGCGCTAATGCTTCTGAAAATGAAGGAATTGCTTTTTCTTGTGTAGAACAACTGAGAACTCAGATTGTCTCATACTCTGATATGCCTCGGTTTAATGTGCTAAGCTAAACTTCAGAGAAGTTCTTAAATGCTTTCAACTGTTAAATAAATTCTCTGATTTCTCTTTTAAACTTGTAGAGTCACACCCTTTTCAGGGTGTCAAGAGTGTGTCACCAATACACATAAGCCACATAAATACACTGTAATGGATTTTTCTATTCAGGAAAATGAAATTGTGATGTAAAGTCCTTTAGAGCTTTGTTTGTGTTTTGGGTTTTTTTTTCTATGGGAGGTAAGCTAATTCTGTTGTGTTTTGTTTTTTTTTGCTTTAGCTAAAAAACTAGGAATTACTGATGTGCCAGCTGAGGTGGTTACTTTTATTTCCCATGCTACACAGAACAGATTAAGAGCAGTGCTAGAGAAAGTGACAGTGATAACCCAGCACCGGATGGAGTCGTACAAAGTAAGTGTGCCCTGGGCACAGCCACAGTCTGCTTCCTGCACACAGCTTCCCTGGGCTGCTGGGGTGGTGCACCTGCCTGCCAGCCCATCTTCTCTCTGGGGCAGTTTGGGGCTAGAATTGACTCTGTTCAGGCATGGAGCACGTGCTAAGCTGTTTCTGCTCATGGGTTGTGACTAAGACCTGATTCCCAATAGCTCCTTTTTTTGTTCAGGGTATGCAGGAATTGGATCAAAATTGCTTTGGTATTTAGGAATCTATAGTAACTTTTCTGGATGTGAAAAATATTTTACAAAAGATTAGCAACTAAAGAATTCAGGTGTAAATTCTTCACTGTAATTAAACATGATTTTCTATTAAAAAAAAATTACAGGTAAAAAACTACTGATTCTTTTGTTAGTGATTGTATTCCTGAAACAATTTTGATATCTCAAACCAGGGAGAAATTTAAATAAAAATCTACAAACCAGTTTGATAGTCAAATGAATCAAACATCTTTGTTGATATATTTGAAATATCTTTTCCTGTAGAAGTAACATGTTTGTTAGTTATTAGAGTTGTTAGACTGGTGTCAAAGGCAATAACTGGTTGTGTGTTGTCTAAGCTGTGTTTAGATTTCTTTAGCATAAATATATGTTGACTATCTCTGGTTTTGTGGTGTACTTTTTTGTATTCCTGGAGTGGCAGTCTAGTCAAACAGCTTTGGACTGTGTCTTAGCCCACCTATTTCCCAGCCTGGGGATCTCAGAACCTGAGTCATGGTTGGACTAATTCTATGTGATATTTGCGGAAATAATAATCTCTGAAATATGTGACTATAATCAACATCATTGTGATAGAAAAATGGATTAAAAAATAAAGGCCACTCTTCCTGATTAGTACCTGCACTTAGATATTTCATTGCAATTGATGGGTGTATTCTACTATATTGGATTAAAAGTAAAATATTCTTGTTTCTTTTCAGTGTTCTTTATCATCTTCAGAAATGTTAAATCCTTCCTTCTCTCCAGGAGGGTGTCTGAGAAGAAAACAGTTTGCTTAGTCCATGTTAAGCAAAAGAAGCATTTAAAATAATGTCTCAAAAGATCCTTAGGAAAAAAGAAGTAGTGCTGCCTCTGATTGAAATGTAGCATTGTCATTCATTTTTCTTAGTTAATGCTATTCTTTGATTTCATAGTATGGTAGTCAGAAAGGAAAACATTAAGTTAATAAATGGGATGAAAGTAATGTGGATAACTGATTTTTCTGACTGACATTCTGAGTTTTCTCCATGTGGCTCATGCAATAAACTCTCCTTGGTTGCTGTGTGCTAGGAAAACTTGCATGCTCTTAGTTGTAATAAGCTTCTGTTTTAATTGGAGTTAGAGGCTTATTTTCAAATGAGTTTTTAGCTTTAATGCTTTTGTAATGCTGCATCTTGGGAAAGTCTGTTACTAGTTCAAGATTAGCACAAATACAGGAATTATGAGCCTGGTTATAAACTATAGCTAAGATTATTCAGTAGTAAAGTTAAGCAAAAAATTTTAAAGTTTTAGCTATTTTCTATCATTAAGTCATTTGGTTTTACTTTTTTTAACTTGCATATCTGATGCTGATAAATCAATCCTTTTTTTTTTTTAATTGCTTAGATACTATCAGATTCTCACTGCATTATTAACTGTAGGCTGGCTTCATTACCCCGAGCCTAAAAAATTTTTTTTCTTTTTATTGTTAGCACAATGGAAAGATTTGAATGTGTAACACCTTTCAATGCATGGTCTTGATGAAGTGCTGTTTTTCTAAAGGGCTGTCCCTGTTTTGCAGGATGATGAATGGTACGAACAAGCCACAGATGTCCGATCACAGCTCAAGTTCTTTGAACAGTTGGAGCGCTTGGAAAAGCAAAGGAAAGATGAACATGAGAGGGAAATCTTGCTGAAGGCTGCCAAGGTATCACTTCTACTTAGCAATCCATAGCCTTCAGACAATTATTTAATTTTGTGCCATGTGTTTCATAAGCACATTTTGTTTCTTACAGTAAGAAAGGTACTGTTGGTGTGACATCACACCTTGAACCGTGGGTCAGGCTCTGCTCTGTGCTGACTCCAGAACCACCTTCCTGGGAATGCCTCTGTCTTTTCAACATACAACTCCAAACTTGATAAGTTCTTAGAAATACAGGAGACAGTGGCTAACACTTTCAGAATAATTCTGTGAAATTATTTTTACAATTGCCTTTGAAATTTAATAGATGCCAAAGGTTTCTCTGCTGCTGGAGAATCATAGCTGATGCTTCTGGTCTTTAAACAAATTCAGTAAATTCTGATGAATTTTTTTAGAGGCTTTATACTTCTTTGGTTTTTAGACTTTGTTTTTAAATAGTTTTGTTCATTTGTTCATCATCATTTAAATGTGTTCCAGTTGCTTCTCTATAACTGCAATATTTGATTGATTCATGCCTGGCTTCACTTAACTCAAGACTTGTTTCCTTGTAACTTTAATTCCAGAGACTGAGAGTTCATAGGTGCAATAGAACAAACTCATAATGCTGTTTTAAGAGAACATAGGTCTCCTGCCTGTAACTGTAAATTTAATGATATATATCATATCTAACTGCAAATAAGTTTATCCCTTAGTTATCCTTTTTTTTGGTATTTGAATCTTCATGGAGTTATTTATTGTATGTTCTGAAGAAATTATACTGAACAACTCAATGTTCAGTTGTAACACAGGCCCCTGATTTTGATTTCATTTCATTTTTAATTTATGCCATTAATGTTCACAATTTGAAAGATTTAAAAAAACCAAACCCAAACCGTACTTATTTAGAAATCTAGTTCTCAATTAGGCTATTTTAATTTATCCTGTTTGTACTCTCAATTTATAATTGTTCACATTATTAAATATTCCACAAAGTTTTGCACAACATAAATACTCTTTAAATGTTTTGATGAAAATGTATTTGCTGTTTTCATTCTTAATTCTTATTTATTAAAAATAAAGAAATGCTTATTTGTTTTTTATCCTGTTCTCTCCATTCAGTGACTACATCTTAGTGAATAATTTTCTGTGTATCCTGCTGCTTGTTAGTTACGTTGGCTGTTTTTTTTAACAGACATTGAGAAAAATGCAGTAGCTTTTAGTCCTCAGTTCAGAAATGTTTCCCTGACTGCACAAAGCCTTATGCAGGCTGGTCTGACATTGGGTTAGAGTACCTCCTGGTGTTCCTCCCAACCTGAATTCCTTTATGAATTGATATTCTGTGTTTTGGACAGGGTTTTTTTGTTGTTGTTTCAGTCTTGGATAATATAATTTAGGAAATTTAAATTTAGGAAATAAATACACAAACATCAAGTTTGATTCCTATAAAATACAGGAAGAGCAAATTAAAGACTTCCACAACAACAACAAAAAAGTAAAAGAATCCCCTAATTTATTTGAAAAAGATTGCCTTAATGAAATTATTGAATGCATATTTCATCTTCCATAACCAGGAGACAGCTTGCAAGAAATGCATAGTATACTATAAAAACACATGAAGGTGAAAAATAAATGAAGGTATTAAAAATCCAAAAGCAAAGCACAGTTCAACCATCAGCAGTGCTGATTTATCAGTATAAATGTTCAGAGAGAGAAGTAGAAAATGCTGTGGATCCCGTGGAAGGTGCTTATGCAATGTTGTGATTTAGGTGTAAATGCCAGTTTGAAACTGAGCTTGCTTAGTTCAGCTGGTGCTCCCCAGTCTGTTCTGATGGATGGTGACCTATTGCAAGGCTTATGTAGGATGGGGTTTGGCAAAATATGGTCAGATTACAATTTTTTATTCTAAATAATAGATTTTACATTATTTCCTTGGATTCTCTGGTGCTGCTCAAATGCAAAAGCACCTGTACATGAACAGTGATATTTGTTGAGGTCTTTATTCTGAATTTCTGTGTACTTACTCCTTACCTAGAATTTTGGGTTTTTTGGTGTTTTGTGAACATGCCTTGTCTGAGGAGATCTCAGCCCTTATGGGAAGGTTGCAGTCACTGTCATGAAGTGGCCACAGTTCAAATCTGCTCCAGCTGCCTGGTGAAGTGATGCCCATCAGTACCCACTTCTGTCTGTCTGTGCCTGGTGGTGTTTGTGTCTGCAAAGGAGGAGATGCTCTGAGACTCAAATATCCATCATGCAAAGGCATTGTTCCCCCAGTCACAGCACCTTTGTCACCTTGACAGTGCTGTCTTTAAAATATAAAAAAACATCGGGGTTTAAAGTGAAGTTTCTGTTTCTGTTTTCCTTGCTACAGATGTTTAAATCTGAAATTCATATTTATTTATAACTGCAACTTATTAATGTGCCTTTTAGAGACAGCTGGTCTTTTATCTTGGAAGTGTTTTGACAGGTTATTGTGCAACAATGTTTTTAAGGTTACTAAGCAGAACCATTTAAGTCAAAGTTTCAAAACTTTCTGCTGGTGGTACCTCATCTACTGTCTCGTATGGAGGAGCATAAAAAGGTTGAACTTGCACAGTGAAAATTTTTTTTTACATTATTTGCACTTAGGAGCCTTGTTAACAGCCAAAGTCTAGGTTTTGACAAAGAATAAAATAGTGAAGGACATGTTTTGGGCATTGAAGCAGATGGTGTTAAATAATCTACTTAGTAACAGGATAATCAATGGAGAAGATAATGAAAATTAAGGAATAGGTTGAAATCAGAGGGGAGGCACATGAGTCTTTGATCTGGTAATTTAGCAGTGCAGTTCAGTAAGGGGTAAAAAAAAGGTAAATAAAAAAAGGTAAATGATGGCTAAAGAAAGTGTCAGGTTTGCAGGTTTCTCTTGTTTTGGGTGGTAGCTGGGTTTCTTTAGGAGGAGAAAGGAAAATATTTGACACAAGTGTTCTGGTTGATCTGCAACCGTAATTTCAGTTGTTACAAAATTAATCAATCTGCTTACAAATTGCAAAATTTGTAAGCACTCAGATGGGCTTGGGTTTTGCTTCAGGAAATGTTTTTGGAGAAGGAGAGATCAAATCAGATGAGAAGGTAAAAGGAAAACAAAGTCAAGTTTCAAAAACTGTGATTTTTGACATTCTGAGAAGAGTCACTAAAGTTAAAGTTAGCTGTACAGGTGTCTTTGAAACAAAATAGCAGTATTATTTAACTTGTTAAATGAGAGAATTTTACAAAATCTTATGTTCCATGCCTGGGAAATACTTGAGAAATAGAAACTTCATATCACGGGCTCAGAATCATTGTGAGTGATGTTCTCATTCCAGTGAGATATTTTGGAGGAAGGCAAACTTGAAAGGAAAAATCATGGTATTCTGTAGTAGCAATGCAACATACAATTTCTTTTACAATAAAAATCTAAAAACTGAAACTTCTACTATACTGTCTCAGGAGCAAGAATGACCTCCTGCATTTCAGAGATCCTGCATCATATTCCACAATGTTTCAGAGTGTTCCACAGCATTCCAAAACACTCCACAGCATTCCCATACCAGCCTTGAACATGTGGCCCAAAGCTTTTCTCTAATTTACTTTCTAGTAACTATTTTTATTGTAGAAGTGTTTAAAGGCATCTTGATCCCCAAACTGAGATCCAGTCACCTCCTGCTTGCTGTCTCAAGCCCCCAGAAAATGTGATGTGTCAAAAGGAAGAAACTGTGCAGGGAGGGACTGAACTGCCTTGCTTGTCACTCATTTTGGGTTTCTTTCCTCAAATAAGCATCACAGGTGAAAAAAAAAATGGCACAAGGAGGGACCATCTTGTGTATAAACACATATCCAGAGCACAGTCTGTTTAAAGGAAATATTTGGGAGAGTCAACTCTTGGCCCTGGTTTGTTTTGCCAGTAAGAGCCACTGGCTGTTGTTGCCAGGTGTGTGCAGAACCAGACATCCTCTCTGGGCCTTTGGGGATGGTACAGGCAGTACTCAGGAGAGTCTTAAGGCTGCAGAAAGGTCAAAAGCCAGACTAAAATCACTTGAGGAATTTACCTTTACATTTGACATGGTGTGTCTCGTGCGGATTTTCTAAAAAAAACCCCAACAAACCAACAAGAAAACAAACCCAAACCAAACCCAACAAAGCACTGGTGTTATTGTAGTAAATCTGTGTTCTTACTGCTTTCATAGCTATTTCTAAAACATGGAAAATGCAGGTGGAGTCTGTCAAGCTGAATGAAGTTCTGATTCTGGGCTAATGATGGGAATATTTCTGGCTACAGAAGGAGTAGGAGGTTGTAGCTGATTTGTTGTTGTTTTGTTGTTTTTATTTCTGAATTGGTTTTTTATGCAGAGAGTGGTGACAGTAAAGAGTTACAGCTTGGGCTTGTCCTGCTTCTCAGAAAATGAATGAATGATATTTCTGTGTTATAATCTATGATAAAGTGGATCAAAATTAGTGTATTAATTGATCTATTCAAACTGGCTGAATGTATTTTATTATAAAATTAATGTTGAAATTTAGTGTTCAATATATGCATTCAATTAGTCTCTTACTTTGAGTGTTATGTATTAGTAGCACAAGTCTGTCAGGTTCTGAGATCTTAAATACAACTATCACAGCAGCAAGATCTGTTCTGTGAAAAGAAAATTTATGTAAGTAAATGGGAAATTATGTTGCGAGTTGTTTGTAAATGAGCATTTATGGATGATTGGGTAGCACTCTGGGCTGAAGGGCTTTTATAGTGGAGATATCACTGAAGTTTGGAGCTGCAGATTTCCTTGCACATGTGCTCTGTGATGAGCAGCTCTTGGAGGGGCTGCTCCCTGAGTGTGAGTTCAGCTCTCATTCCCTTTACTCCTTTCCCTCTCTCCTGAGAGCAGGGGATTCAATGCAACCTCCTGTGTGCATCAGCACTTGGAACTCACTTCTGATGAGAGCAGAGCAAAATGGGAATTGTTGTGTTGAGATAATTTTCTGAATTTTTAGGAGTTTTTTTCTGCAATTTTAATGATTTTTATATAGATCATTTTTCAGACCTGTGCTTTTGCATTCCACCTCACCATGGTTGTAACACTGAGCAGCATTTTACCCTCAGCTATGATGCTTTTAACTTTCACTTTTTATTAACAAAGCTAATGTAAAAGCAAAGTGTTTCATGTTGCCAATTTAATTTCTTTAATTAAAAGTGAAAGTTATAAGCTGGTACAGCCGTGGGTGAAGTTCTAATGTCATCAATGGGGAAAAATAGGTTTAAAATTGAAACGGTTGGCACAGCAGTGGTTCTCAATAGTACAGCACCTGCAGTGGTGTCTCTTAACTTTATTTAATGAAAAATGAGGAGTTTGAGGCATTAGAGACCCCCAGTGTATATATTGATAAGGGACAGTAGAGCTGCAAGTGCCTTAGCTGGGATCAGATGTAGCTAAATGCAGGAGAGATCCTGTGAGACATTTCCCAACACAGGAGTAACAAGCTGAGGCTTTAAAGTCCTTAAAATCTAAACAGAAAACTTATTTTGTTAGTGGATCAAAAGTGTAGCAACAGTGCAACTTCAATGTTAATAATCAAGCAAAGTATTGAACTATTATGATAACAAAACCCATCAGAAGTAGTTTCAGTCTGTCCATCTGCCTAGATGCAGAGTATGCTCCAATTCTTAAAAAATTGGTGCATGTTTATAAGTATGGATGGGTTATAAATACCCTTAAAATTTTAAATTTAAGACAATTCTATGAAATCTGAAATACCCTTAAAACTACACTTCCATGTGTAATTAGATATGTCTTTTTGTGGCCTCCTGCCTTAACACGAGCCAGAGGAAGAGCTGAGGTTTGGAACATTAGGGAGTTTGGTAACATGTAAATGAAACTCCTCATTTCTGTTGTTTTGAATACACACATTTAACATATGCTGCTTTTCATACTTTGGAAGTCCAATATTTCCATAGACCTAATGTGATCTATGCAGTTTTCAGCTTCCAGATAAAGAACTCTCTAACACAAAGCACTTTAGTTCTTCACAATTAAAATATCAGGTTGTCTGGTCTAGTAAAATAGCTGGTGTTTGGGAGAAATGTTAATAAACCTGGTTTACTGAATACATTCTCAGTAGGAGACAGCATTTAATATATTTAAAAGTGTATTATCTGCTTAGGATCAGTCATGGGTTTCTCTAAAATTACTATGGGAAGCTTGCTTGCTTCTAAAGGTGTTTATTCATCAATAGGAAAATACATTACAAAAATGCAGCCTGCTTTATTTTCAGACCTACACATGATGAACAGGGAGGGGAAGGCAAAGGAATTGTGATAAAATCCTTGAAAGTATTTGGTTTGGTGGGTTCTCTGATTAGTGGGAGTTTGTAAAGCTTTAGAGGAAGAAAATATTGGTGCCTTAAAAGATTTTGGAAAAGCATGTTTCACAGAACAGGTGAAGTGTTGCATGTTAGGATTTGGATGTTAGAGAGAAAGGAGAAAGGAAGAGAAAACCCCAAATAGGAATTAACTGTAAGAAAAAAGTTTAGAATTTAAGATTTAAATCCTAGCAATTAAAAAAGCTAGGAATGATTAGTGAGTAGCTTGACAAGAGTAAACGTAAAATACTCAAATAATTGCTTGATGATGTTGACATGTAGACAAGTACTACAAGAGCTGAGCAGCAGCAAAATTCTGCAAACTCTTCTGAGGAAGGGAGAGATGTTCATGTGTGGAATGGAGTGTAAAGGGAATCCAGTGACATTTCTAAAGCTTATTTAAGCACCTCTCTTAAGCTTGACATTTGCATTTGCTTATATTTGCTTTAATCTGTGTTGTATGAGCATCGCTGAAGCCTTTTTTAATTTACATTAGATCATAAGGTGAAGAATTAATGAAATAGTTGATGTTTGTACTTGTCCTTTAATACATTTTTGCCTCCATATGCTGATGATTTTATTTCTGAAGCTTACTGGCATGGTATCCAACAGGAAAGTATTATACAAATCTGCTGTTTAAAAAAATCTGTTACAGTTTATCTGAACACAAGAGTTAAATTTCTTAATTTTTTTAGCAGTAGTGATACATCCAATGCAAAGTTGGAATTCTGCTTGTTTGAAACAAGAACTAGCCTGGATTCTTTGGAAAAACTCTTTGGCATGGATTCAAGCAGTAACTAGAAAATCATTGCATTATTCTAAATGTAAAAGTTGCTGTATCTTCACCTTCAACCTGGGTTATATATTTAACTTCACCTAGTGTTTTAGATCTTCATTTTTGAAACAAGATTTCCGTATTTGATATTGTTCAGGAGTTCAGTACCTGTTTTTACCTCTGCAATAATTTTTATCATATTTTTACTGTGAACAAGCTGGAGGTTTACACAGAGCAGGTGATTTGCTTTTGCATGTTGAGATTATCCTGAACTCCAGATCTGCTCTTATTTGGTCCATTTCTGGGGAAGAAAGTAAAAGTCCCTTTAAAAGTAACTTTTATATGTTACTTTACTCTGTAGCACTTGAAGAGTTTTTCCTTCACTTGTGGAGCCCAGGAAATTGCAATGTTACTTTGCATCTTCTGCTTTAATTTTTCTTAGCACGTCCCCAAACACACTGTACATCTGGTGTGTTTTCCAGGATTCTATCATTTCCTTGTAGAAAGTTTGTAACAATATTAGAAGTTTTAGCTGGATTCTCTCAGGACACTCTTTCTCCTAAAGCTGACGTGCTTTTAACTTGTACTTTGCATTTGGCGAATTTTCAGCTTCCTACAGTAGTATAACAACACTTTGTGTTTCTGTACTGCTTTGTCTGTGAGGCTCACAAGGCAACAGAAGTTCATTGTGCATTCATAAATTTATCATCAAAACCCATGAAAGGGCTAAATATGCTTTTCCATACATCCTATGGAGAAACTGAGGCTCTGATGGTTGAATTGTTGTTGCAGAATGACAGCAAGGACCTTGTTCAGCTCAGTTCATAACTACTGACCTGAGCCCATGTCCTAGAGAAGCAGCTCACTGGCTGGGGTTTTGGTAGTTTGCTTTTTAACCTAATAGGTATAAATATAACCAAGTTCTTAGTAATTGCTGTGTTGATTAGAAACCCAGCTCTCTGGCAAACCCACAGATTTCATGAAATACGTTTTTGTCCTTTGAACGTTAACTAGGTCACATTATCTACATTCTTTTTGTCTGGCCACTCAGCCTGTGTTGAGATGGAGTTTCTTCCTTGGTTGGCACAACTGCAGCACAAGAGTCTGATTTGGTCATGGCTATCTCATATTTCAATTTGTCATTGCTTTGCTCCTGTCCAACAACCTCTCATGCCAACAGACACAAAAGCACTTGTGTATGCTGTTAGGAGGTGAAGCTGATGTGCACAGGGGAAGAGTTAAGCACATCTAAAAATCCCATTATTATTTAATGTCACCCTGTGTTATCAGCATTGTGTTTTATAGGTGTGCTCTGTTAGCTGAAAAAAAAATAATGCAGGTTCAAAAAAAGCCAACCAAACCCACAAAAACCACAAACCCACAAAACTTAACAGGACAAAGGATACAGAATTCTGTGCCAAATCAAGGCACTCTCCAGGTGTATCAAAAAGAGTACACAACCATTTTAAGTGTAAACCCTTGAAACTTATCTTCCCTTTGGTTTTCTTAATGGATTTTTGAATTCTGACCAGAAAAAACTGAAATGAAAAAATTAAACACCAAAAAAAAAAAATCTGAGAACATGTAAGTTTGCAGACTAACAGTCTTTCAAGTTTCAGGTGTATCTTCAGCACAGCGTTAATTAGAGCAATAGATAGGATAGGGCACAGACACTCCTTTATGAGTTGTGTGAATTCTATCACTTTAAATCTCAAAGAAGTACTGAAGTAGAACTACTACATGTCTCAGGTATCAGGAACAACAGTTTTCCATGTATCCACCAGTTTTATTGAAGCTTCTTACAACTTTTTATGCAACATTTGCTAAATGCTGACCTATCACTTGTTTATAAAAGTATAATCTGTGTATGATGTGCCTCTTGAGTTTTGAATTTCATCAATCTGAGAATATGTAGTGAGCACAAATAAAAATTTAATGGTTTTTAACATGTAGTTATTAAATAGTCTGTCTAAAGAAATGTTACAGGTTGTTACTGCAATTAAATGATCTGCTTTTAGAGGTGTTCCTGGTTTGGAAGGAAAATGCAAAAGTTGTCATTTAGCAATATTAATCCAGTTTTTAAAATGATAGCATTAATATTATTAGTAGTGCATTAATGGGTTTAACAGAGTGTATTTCTATGCTGCTCTCAAAGTAAGCTCATATGGAATAGTAACATATTTATAATAAAGAGTTACCTGTTGTGAGGGCAGCTCTGCAATGATTTTCTTCACATTCCCTACCAAGAGCTAAATACAAGCTTATTTGCAAACAGTAAATTTTAAAATACATGAATGTAAGGACTTAAATTTAAAAGTTCAGATAATGGAAAGGGTGTAACTTCTGATCTTGGATGCTTGAATTTGTTTGTATTAAATAATTGAAATCTAAAGCTGTATGGAAACTTTTACATTTGCAAAAACATGGTTGGGTTGGTGGTTTTTTTTTTTTTGGTTGGTTTTTTTTTTTGTCATTTTGTTGGTTGGTTGGTTTGAGGTGGTTTTTTTTTGCTTTTTTGGTTTTTTTTATGGTTGGTTGGTTCAGTTGTTTTTTAAAATTCAAATCTTGATTACATCTCATTTACAACTGAACATTTAACAGTCTTTTGGGTGAGATTTATGGGTTTGAAATTGCACTTCTATCGATTTGAGTGTCCCATGTTTGATACCTTGTATCTTGTTCCTATTTATTTGCTATTTTTTAACTTAGCAAAAGATGAGGGGTTCTTAAACCATCTGTTAACCTTTTTTCCCCATTTTTTTTAAACATGTAGAGTCGCTCAAGGCAAGAAGACCCAGAGCAAGCTAGACTGAAACAAAAAGCAAAGGAGGTAAGCAGAGCTAGAGATCATTACACTTGACATTTCAAGGCTTGAACATATTAATTTTTTATGCCTTGCTACTTGTATATCGTTAATAAAAATCTGACTAAAAACTTTTTAGGATGTATTTGTTGCTTTGCCTTTGATCTTAATGTTTGCAAACTAATACATTAATACATGTGAAGCCTAAGGAGATTTTATAAGAGAATATTTCCATACATTACATTTTCATTTCCATTTTAGGTAGCTGTAGCTTTTGTTGGGTTGTTGATGACAGCAGCTCTAGATTTTGGTGGAAAATATATGTCTTTGTCTTTTTGTAAAATGTCGCTTTCTTAGAAATGTGCTACTTAACAATTTTGTTCTGGTAACATTCTTTCAAGTAATGTAATTGCCAATCATTTTCTCTACCCTGTGATTCAGTGGACTGTTTACTCATTTGTCTAAATTACAATAATCTAAAAAATATCCAATAATTTTCTATGAAGTTGTGATGTGTTACTCTAAGAGTACCTTAATTTGCTCTAAATGAGTGACTGTCCTTTGCTTAAGGCATCTCATGCCTTAGAATTGGGATGCAACTTAAATCAATTAGAAAGATTAAAAAATCCATCAGTTGAAAGCAATTTCAGCAAAATGATGCCATTCTTTTTTAGCCACCTTGTTTGGATATGCACATTAGCAGGTAATAATTATGCACTGGAAGGTAAGATATACAGAAAAATGCATATAGCAAGTTCTTTTGTATTGACCTGTTCTTCCTGCCTTGTTTCCCTCTTGGCAGTATTCTGGAGTCCCGTTAGCTACACAGATTTTATGTATATAAGAGTCAAAAAAATCCAAATACGTTGATGAGTTTTATTTGTCTTCGTTTCATTCTGTGGTTAAGACTTGCTGAAATGAGTTCTTGTAAACATTAGACCAGGCCTTAGTGTTTCCAGACTTGGATTTGTCAAGCAAGTATTGAAATGAAATGGAGTAATCAAGTTATTTGGCAGGAAAAGAAGTAGGATTTTAATAGTACTTGTGTTTTGTATGTAACCAGTGTATGCAAAGGAAGAATCAGATTTCTGAGAGCAATTGATGGCAGGCAGAAAGGGCTGTTGAGCTGAGAACCAAAGGTGCCGTGCTGCAGTGAGCAGAGCTGGGATTAAATGCATTGCTACTGCATCAGTCTCTGGTTTTAGTAATCAGGGTTCTAAAGCTCTAGAGACTTTCACTTGAAATATTCAAATTTAGTTAGCAAAAACATTTTCTTTTGCAAAGGGGAGTGTGGCATGGTACTGGCAAGATGTTGTTTTAAGATTGTTCATATTATTTTTCTGCACTGGATATTGGATATATTGTTGACATCTCAAATGATTGGCACGGCCAAAATAAAAAAAAAAAAATCATTTTATAGTATAAAAGGTTGATTAGAAAAACCGTCTTTGGCACGGCTTTGTCATTTGGAATAAAAAGTTTTGAATCAATGCCAATAAAAACATCAAAAATTTCAAAACTTCACTGCGAGCTGGACTATTCTTCAGTGTGCTTATATGCCTACCTGTAGCTCAGAGACAAATTGTGTTTCTTTTGTAGAAGCTGATGAATAAGATACTGTCAACTTCAATAATAAGCTGGATTTGAAGCTGTGATTCCATGATTTCTGTGTCTTGAATGTTACCTGAAGATCTTTATTGCAGATATTCGTGTGGCCTGGAGTAAAGTGGTGTTAGGTTGTGTTTTAAAAAGCACAAAGAAGGCACCCAGGAAACCTGCAGTTCTTCTAGCTTGTGCTACTTGTTTAATGATATGATTGTCAGATAGCTTGTTTCTTCATCCCAGCAAAACAGCTGATAATACCATTATTGTGTTCTGAAAATGGATAATGGTTCAGGATTCAATCAGTTTGAACAGTGACACTAGTGAGAGAAATCAGAGAGAGAAAGTGAAGTACCAAAAGAAATAATTTGAAGTCTTCTAAATCTTTCCTTAAAAGGTAAAAATTATTCAAAACATTGAAGGAACTCTGGAAAATGCTGTTGTGGATTGTAAAATCAAGGTACCAATACAAGGAATAATAGGATGAAGAGGAAAGAAAGAAAATTAGGAAAGAGTATTTGTTCCAAAACATTCTCATTTATGGATATTTTGGCGTCTTCATTCTGTAATACTCTGCTTTTCTTCCTAATTTAAGAAGAAAAAAAAGATTAGCTCAATTTCCTTCACAGAATGTCTACCAGTTGAAAGTTTTCTCTTTGCTTCTTAACGCCATGAAGACAGTGTAAGTGGAATCCTTTGAACACATTTTAAAATTAATTTGATTAGGTGAAGATTGCTTTTTTCCCTCTAACTCTGTATTGATCAATTTATTAAACTACTGTGCATATTATTTAAACCAAATTGATATAAATCAAGTTTAAACTGCATTTAAATACTTACCCAAACAAAGGGAAGGCCCGTCTACATGGGGACTTATTACAGAGAGAGACATAACAGTCAGGTTTCATTCACACCCAGACTCTTTTAACTGTTTCAGTTAAGTCAGTGCAAACTGACTCTGGTTTCAGTTTAAGTGACTTATTTTGCTTTGGTATTAACTTGCTTCAAATGGACTTGAGTGAAAGCAGTAGCAAAATGTGCCTGTGGAGGACTCTATTGCTCAAAACTCTACATTTGCTTTTACACTTCTAAGCTGGTACAGCCTTTTTTCACTGGACAGCATGAGATTGTTTCAATGGTAAACCTATTTAATAAACTACTGAAAAATATTTTGCATTGAGACTATTTCAGGGAAAAATGAGTCTTTTCAGCTATTACTTGTTGCATTGCTTTGTAACAAATTCTGAGATGTCTGACTTGGTACAACTTAATGTAAGAAACAGCATCATTTGCAAGTAGTATCTGTTTTGTTGGAAATTATATCTTTCCTAATAATTTTTTCTAATTAATGATTTTAATTAACCTTTTTTATTAATTGTTGTAATTACTCCTAAGCAGGATATTAATCATAAGCAGTGGAATTTTCCATTTTAGCCAACACAGTTAAGTTTTTGCAGAGAACTGCTGTTGCAGAAGTGTGATTAGAAAATCACTGAAACTAAGTTTTACTAAACTAACCCTGATAAGCTTCAATGA
Organism: Catharus ustulatus; assembly: GCF_009819885.2. Taxonomy (NCBI): domain Eukaryota; kingdom Metazoa; phylum Chordata; class Aves; order Passeriformes; family Turdidae; genus Catharus; species Catharus ustulatus. The sequence continues at coordinate 2,664,917 of NC_046231.1, read as the reverse complement.
ACAAAGCATGACTAAAGCTTTTAAAATCAAGCTTTAGGAAATACACTGATTTATGTCGTCTGGAAGTCAAAAATGTAGGTTAAAGAAATTACGAGTTCTCTAATTTCCTTAAAAAGCTTCATTAAACAGAACATAAAACAGGCCATGTAACTGATATCAGGAATAGTTCAAGATTAGGGATATCTGAATCAACACCTGGTAATTAATGATAGAAATGGTTTAAAAGAAAGGTAGGGAGGGTAAGATCTCCCACATCCTTTCTGTCAGGGGTGTTCTGCATATCAGGGTCTATTGTCTAAAAAATGTTTTTATTTAGAAGTCGAGTCGTTGAGCTTGACTCTGAGAGATGAACTTGGTTCAAACTTTTGTGTCACCACTAACCAAGAATGTGGCATAATAAGGAAAACTTAAACCAGACACCATAAATGTCTGGGCATGTATCCAGGCTCCAGATGAGGTTAGATAACACCCAGTGAAAATCTCTTCTCAGATGTGCTCATCAGCCATGCAAGGGAAGTCTCTGACCTATTCTAATGGATTGAAAGCAAAACCAGTGAGAGACTCCAAGTCAGAAATACAGTTTAATAGGAAAAAAGAGAAGAAATAAAATACATGCAATAGTACAAAAGAAAAACCACTGCCAGAGTCAGAGTACAACCTGACACCCCACTAGTTAGGGTGGTGGTAGCAGTCTGGACGGAGTGCTCTTGTTGAAGCAGTGATCCTGTAGAAAGGTCTGGTAGCTCTTGTTCTCCGGAAACCAGTGGGTAAGGGCTGCCTTGGTGATCCAAATCTCAGTTTTTATCTAGGTAGGAAAGGCTTAGCCCCTCCCCCTGGATGGAGCATCTCCCAATGGGATGATGGAATTTTATCAGTCATGCAGTGAGACTCAAAGGCCCATTAACAGGAGATATCTCCTGGAGGAAGGATGGGCTGTGGGAAAGATCAAAAACATTTCCCTGCCTGGATTTTAACAGCTGGCCCATTAACAGAAGATATCTCACATGGAGATAAGGATCACTGCCCTACCTGGCTTCAGCAGATAGTGATAGAATACATACTTTTGGGTGCATCTTTACGTTGTAACCTAGGACACTTGTTGCTGTCTATCCCAGAAGCCTTGGGATGCTGGGGAAAGCACAAGACAGCCCTTGGTGTGCCCTTGTCAGCAGAGCTGGCCCAGCTGCCTGGGGCTAGTTGAGGTCCTTTTGTGCATTGAGAGGGCATGGAGGTGTTCCCCTGACCAGGAGCTTTGGGAGTGCTGGGTTCCTGCAGGAGCAGGGCAGACAGAGCCTTTTCCATGCTCCCAGAAGGGCAGCACATTGTGGTAACCACTGGCCTTGGGTGCTGCATCCTCCATGTCTGCAGTGTCCTCTGGAACAAGAGCCTTGCTGGGCTGAGGTTTAGACTTTGGCCTCTATCCTTTTCTGAATTCTATGCAGTAAAACATGGACTGTTAGCAGATGGAGTTCTAGAAGAAGCTATAGGATCCTTCTCATCAAAATAATGCAATATGTATCTCCTATGATGTATGTGTTATGTGGTTCTAAAATTGCCTTAGAGGTTTTAAATCCCCCAGAAAAACTTAACTTGTAGCAGAATTACTGAAACTCCAGCATCATATACTTAGTGACTACAAAAGGAAAACAGCTTTACACTGAATAAGTTCTTGTCACCACACTAATATTTATGTATCAACTCAGTAGGAGTGATTTCTTTTAAAATATTTAAATGATAGCTTACTGCAGTTATCATAATTACTGAAAATGAAAAACAAATGAAAAGGATTTTGTTCTGTTTGGCAAGTTCATTTATTCACCTTTTCAACAAAGCCAAAGTCCTTAAAGATTGTACTGCTAAAGCAGCCTCTCAGTGATGAGAAGTCTTAAGTAAGTTTTCTATTTTATCATACCTGACATAAAAATATTGATTCAAAAGCAACAATCTTGTCTTAAATTGGTTTCTTATAACACAGTCCACTGAGAAATAGTGCACTTGAACAGGAATAAATTTAAATTAAATTTCCACACAACTGTCTAACCCATCTGAGTGTCAGTAGATGGAAAGAAGAAAAAACTATGAATGTGATACTTGAAGTAATGATTAAGCAGTGTTTAGACAACACTGATTCTGCAGAACAGAGTTATTTCATGAACAGTTTTTTGCATCAGGTTACTAATGCTACAGCTGTGATGCAGAAGGAATGGAGTGTTTCTGCCAGTAAGTTTAGGAAGTCAGATAACAGTCACTTTTTTTATACTTCCCCTGTACCAAAAGTTGTTTGTACCCAGAAAAATGCTTTGACCATTCCCATCTGGTTTAAGCTTGTGCAACACTGCCCTGGGCTTGGCTTCAGAGTAGAAGATTTTTCTGAAGTTACAAAGTTGTTGCAATGACCTAAAATGTTGGTACTAAACTCACACCTCAGAAGGAGTGGTCCTGCCTTATTAATCAAAATACTCTCCTGGGAAGTCCTGCTGCATAATCAAGTTTATTGCTTATGTTAGCTGTGGTTTTTTCCTTTTAGCAGATATTACTTTAGATGTACAGGTGTGTTATGGTAACAGTCCCCAATTCTGATGATTGAAGTTGATTACAAAGCTTATAACCAAGGACAAGAGAGGCACAGCATTACATTTCTGTGTGCAAATGGGGCTGGGGAAACAAAATAATCTGTATACAGAAATAAGTTTATTAGATGTGGATCTTGGTGTGTAAGTCTTCCAGATATCCTGTATTTCCAAGGATGAGGTACTGCCCTGCGATGGTCTTCAAGTCCTGAAGAATTCTGGTCAATGGCAGTTTTACTATTCAGCAGAACTTCTTGCATATCTCTTTGTAAAATCAAAGGTGATGACAATTCCACCCTATTTTCCTGGACTTAGAGCAGAAGTTGTGGCAAGTTGTCTGGCTGAAGTTGAAATGTGGTGTCAGCCTTGCTGTACAGAGAGTCAGAAACTGGATAATTGACAGAAAAATGCTGGGGAATCAGAGGAATAGTATCAGAATCAGAGGCCATAATATCTTCTAGCTGAGTCAAATTATTTATTCCTGCTTAGGTAAAATCTATATTAATTAGAGCTGAGTCAAGGACTGGGGTTTTTTTATCTTTTGTCTAACCCAAGCTTGACCCAAGCTTACTGTATTAGTCTGCCAGAAATCTGAGTTAAATCCAGTGCTGTCCAACATAATAATTTTCTTCTACAAAATCAAGTTGGTGACATTCCATAGTGATGCATTATTTCAACATACACATACGGCCCAGCTCTTGTTTAGTTAGCATGAATGCTTATTTTTCATGACTGATGAAAACTGTTGGGTTTAGCATTCTTAACGGGAAATGCTGTTTGACTGATCGAGGAGCTAAATACACAGCCATTCTTAAGTAACAAACTATTTTTATACCACCATCTTTATCGTATGAAGTGAGAACACTCCTTTATCTTTGTTTATACTTACTATCTAGAAAACAAATTCTTAGAACTTGGTTTACACCAATGTGAGTACCTTGTGTGAGAAGGATCCATGTATTGCATCCATGTTTTGTTCCCTGTGAAGGTCCATGTCAGACCTGTGGGGCTTTTATGGGAGGTGTTAGTAGCAGGAGAAAGGAGGCTGCATAGCTTAGAGATCAGGGGCTTATGCAAAACAAAATGGGACAGTGAACATGGGATTGTTTAGCCTGGAGAAGAGGAGCTTCAGGGTGACCTAACTGTGACCTTCCAGTACCTGGAGGAGCTGACAGGAAAGATGGAGAGACTATTTACAAGGGCCTGGAGCCACAGGACAATGGAGAATGGCTTCACACTGACAGAGAGTAGGTTTAGATTAGATATTTGTAAAAAACTCTTCTCTTGGGAGGATGGGGAAGCTGTGGCTGCCCCTGGATCTCTGGCAGTGTCCAAGGTCAGGCTGGACAGGGCTTGGAGCAGCCTGGGGCAGTGGAAGGTGTCCCTGCCCATTGAATGAGAGGATCTTTAAGTTCCTTTCCAAGCCAGACCATTCTGGGGCTCTGTGCGTGTGATAGGAGAAAGGAGCAAGAAAGCAAGCTTTAGTGCTCTGAGAATGGGGGGCATGAGACAACTAAGAGTTGTACACACCTGTAAAAGTTGGCTTTTCTTTTTGTGATTATTTCTTGTTTTCTCATGTTTCCTAACAAAATTGTAAATAACTGTGTACTCTTTAATTTTCAAGTAAAACTAGTGAGGGAGACTCAAGATTCATTTTCAAAGTGGAGTTTAGTTCTGGTTTGAAATATATTTGGGTTGTGTTTGAACAGTTCCAAAAGAGCTGTTACAAAGTCTGCTCTGCCTAATGGATTTCATTTTTTTAAAGTAAAAAGGTGGTAGGGAAGGAGAAACCCATCCCTGTTGTCTCCATCACCTTCCAGAGCACAGACCCCCTGATGAGTCCTGCCTGGCACAACACAAGGCTGTTGAAAGATGTAGCCTCAACAGGACTACTTGAATGTGAATTTCCAAAACTTGGGTTTAGAATGGTAAAAGCTTTTTGCAAAGAATTTCTGAAACTGACTTAGCTTTTCTGAATTTCACCAAAATATTCCAGCAGGAACTTCCTCTTGTAAAATGAATTTTTGAAGGTGGTAACAGTAGAATCTTCAGATGTTCAGATCTCCTGTAGTTTTCCTTCTATGTCTGTAGGAGTAACCAGTCCTACTGCTTTTTTATTTTAAACGAGTGGAGGGTGGCAGCCCCCTCTTTCTAATCCCTTTTGGATGCCTGGACAACCAAGCTTAGTGGAGAGATAAGGGAGCTGTTCTTTTCCATGTTTGGCATGTAAGATTTGTGATAAGGGTGGTTTGAGTTTGCCTGTCCTGTGTATTGACAGTTGCATCCAGAGGTTCCAGAAGAATCAGTGAGGAATGCATGCAATGATAGTTCCTTTTCTGAAAGAATCTATATTTTTTTAAAATCTATTTAAATATAAACACACACACACTCTCTGTCTCTGTGAATACATATATAAATATATATATATATACACACAAAGGATCAGTTTATGCAATGGAGAGGTCAAGACTGAATTTCGAGTTCTCCTTTTGCTTCAGTGGTGTTCTGAATCTGGGTCTTCCTCAGGTAGAAACAACCTTCTTTAGAACAATTTATCACACTGGCATAGACAGGGGGAAAAAAAGAAAAAAAATTCTTTGGAGCAAGCTGTGAATGTGGAAAAATCACATAACTTATCTGAACACTGCAACAGATTTACTTTTGTGCTAATTTGGCTGAATAACAGCACTTTAGAATATGATTGCCTGTTTAATAAGTAGAGGGCAGCAAATGTCAGCTGTGTCTGCTTGTCAGAAACTGAGGAGGTTGCTTGGACAACAACACAAATTATTATTTAGATGATTCGGCCCCTTAGTCAAGCCTGCTCGACTCTATAGCAGCTTGTGCGGGGGGAGGTCAAGGTGTATTTAGGCTTGAGCCCGCAGGGCGAATTTCCCCCCATCCCCTCTGTGCGCATTGGTTTCTTACTCCAAAACAAACCTGAATGAGGGCTTTAATTCTGCTGCTGAGCTAACGTGTTTGTAAGCCCTGTTTGGCAGCCTGGAGCGCCCGAGGCAGCCACAGCTGCCAGCTTTCATCTGCCCCCAGATCCTCCGGGCGGCCGCGTCACATGCGCTGCCCGAGGGGACGGGGGAAGGACCGGCTGTGTGTGCTGGGCTGGGCTGTGCTGGGGCTGCACATCCCGGCTGTGTGTGCTGGGCTGGGCTGGGCTGTGCTGGGGCTGCACATCCCGGCTGTGTGTGCCTGGGCTGGGCTGTGCTGGGGCTGCACATCCCGGCTGTGTGTGCTGGGCTGGGCTGTGCTGGGGCTGCACATCCCGGCTGTGTGTGCTGGGCTGGGCTGGGCTGAGGCTGCACATCCCGGCTGTGTGTGCTGGGCTGGGCTGGGGCTGCACATCCAGGCTGTGTGTGCTGGGCTGGGCTGTACTGGGGCTGCACATCCCGGCTGTGTGTGCCTGGGCTGTGCTGTGCTGGGGCTACACATCCCGGCTGTGTGTGCTGGGCTGGGCTGGGACTGCACATCCCGGCTGTGTGTGCTGGGCTGGGCTGGGGCTGCACATCCCGGCTGTGTGTGTGCCTGTGCTGGGCTGGGGCTGCACAACCCGGCTGTGTGTGCTGGGCTGTGCTGTGCTGGGGCTGCACATCCCGGCTGTGTGTGCTGGGCTGGGCTGTGCTGGGGCTGCACATCCCGGCTGTGTGTGTGCCTGTGCTGGGCTGGGGCTGCACATCCCAACTCTGTGTGTGCCTGTGCTGGGCTGGGGCTGCACATCCCAGCTCTGTGTGCCTGTCCTGTGCTGGGGCTGCACATCCCAGTCCTCTGTTTCCTTCCCCCAGCTCCTCGTTGTGCAAACCCCACACCCAGATTTCCCCCTCCCACAGCCGCGGTCTGGGTGGGTGTTCACATGTTGTGTCTTCTCAAAAGGGCAGCACCTCCTTTGGAATATATACATTTCATAGAGCACATTGTTTTTCATAACATCTGGGATCTGGTTTTAACCTGGTAGTGGAATATGAAAGAGTTCATGGGAGCACAGTTAAAGCAAAAGTTGTAATGCAGTAGTAAAATTTTAAACAGAATAATTTAAAATTTCCTTGCCAGCCCATTTTGGGAATATTTAATAGCATTAACAGTAGGGTGAAAAGTGTCCATTTTGGTTAACTAAACACTCAACAGTTCTGACAGTAGTTAACTTTTATGCAACTCCTCTAAACCACAGGCTCGATGGCTGTGCAGTAACAGGCAGAGGTCAGGAAAGGTGTGTTAGCATATATTTCCTATTTTTAGTTAAGTCTTGTCGTTAAAAAATACTGTGTCAGCCTGTGAATGAGCAGTTACATCAGCTTAGCTGAATAATGAGATACTGTTCAACATATTCTGAAAAAGTAGTTACCCTGCAGTAGTAGTAGTAATCTTTTAAATAAATAAAATTTCATATTGTCACTCACAACATAGACTGTTTTCCCCTCAGATATGTTTGTTAAAGGTAGGTATGGTTCTCTGTGAAATGTAAACATTTGAAGGATGTTGTTAATGTATTTTTAATGTTATTGGGCAGTTGAGCAATGATTTGTAAGAGTTTTGTTTTCATTTAGCATTAAAAAATTGCTGCTGATTTGGTGGGTAACTTCTAGATTTCCTTGGAAATGGTCATAAATACCTGATTTCCTGGAATGGGAAGGTATGTTACATGCATTTATGCTGATGAGTATCTGTACACTGAGGTGTTACAGCTTCCTAAAAACTGATAGCTCAGTAGCAGGTGGGGTTGAAGTGAAGCAAGTTGAAAAACAGTGTGATGCAATTACAGTTCATGGGTTTATTGACTCTGCACACCCATGAAGTACAGAGTAGGCCTTTTACACTGCTGAGTCTTTTCCCTCCACAAGTATAAAATGTATTTATATCCAGAACAAACATTTATATTCTTGAAATAGAAATAACACCATGTAGATTCTGAAGATTTCTCTTAATGGCCCAAAGCCATATTCTTGTGGTCAGGTGCTTGAAAATCTGTTTGGGAAAAAAAACCCAAAAATGTAATAATAAAAAAATCTGTCCTGGCAGAAGAGCTCTTATCTGGCGAACATGTCAGATAATTTAAGTAAGCTTTAAGGAAGTGTCAAAAATACTAAATGGGAAAATGAAGCATAGGTGCTAAACTCAGGTGTTAATTGTGCTGAGGACCACGGGAGAGGAGCAGAAACTTCACTGTACTGCAAACATGCTAGAGGTGAAATCGGTGAGAAGAGAGCATGTTTTTATGAGAAATAGGATCATTTTGTCTATTTCTTTTCAAAATCTGTGTTGAAATTCTGGGAAAGTGTGATCTGTGTTTTCATGGAGCCCTTAGCCTCAAGGCAGCCCAGCCTTTGGTGGCTGCAGTGCCCACCTGCCAGCTTGGCCAGGTGAGATGGGCTCCCCCTGGGAGTACCTGTGCAATATCCAGGGTATCTGCCCTACCTTTGTGTGACAGGTAATGATTGGGAAGGTTCTTGAATATGCATCATTACTTCCCTGCATATGCTGCTTTTTAATTAAGTCAACTACTTTCAGCTTCCTGTTTTGAGGAACAGTAAATTCAGTATTCAACAAAATTGTTCTCTCTTTTAATAATGGTCTGTCATCAGCATTTGCTAGTCTTTCCTTCTTAAGCAATATGTTCAGGAATCTCTTGTGTGTGTCAGAAAACAAAAGTATGGGATGATTTTTTTCCTTCCTCTAAGAAATATTAATATCAAGTTATTATTTGTTTGCATCTTTTTGCTGTTTTTACCTTTGTAGTGATCTAGGTGATTGCAAGATAGAGTGATGCAGACCTTCAGTTTGCATGGAAACACCTAAAGAATATGAAACTCCATTAGCTCACCATGTGAGCTTCTGTAATTAAGTCTCAGATTGAAAACTTACTTTAGGGTGCAGAAATCAAACAATACTCTGAATTTTAGCAGAGGAGAAAGGTAACTTGAGGCCATGAGAGACTGGCAAAGTTTCCTGAGACCATTTTTTAGTCCACTTTTGTCAAGGTTTAATTTGATAGTTTACATAGAGAAAATTTGCTTAACTGTTGAACTGTTGTTTTGTGTGCAGTCATGGTGCTCAGTACAAGGTACTGGGTTTCAGTAATATGGGATAGTGTTCTGCTCTGTTTATTTGATGACTTGGCTAGAGAGCTACTATAACATTTAAATACCTTGTACATTGCTATGTTATCTAAAATGCATGTATTGCTTCAATTTGTCAATGGATGCTGCTGTTAACCTTGCAGTATAGTGATTTCTGTGATCTGCTCATCTATACAAAAGAAAAAATATCATAAATGTACATTTCATAAATATTCTCAGGTAATTTTAACTGAGGCTTTAAAAATACTTCCTCAGTTTAAAACTGTTCATCTGTTCATCTTGCTATGTGGGGAAATAATTTCTGGGAAGTACTGAAATTTGAAAAACAAGCATCCTAAATCCAGTGGGTAAGGAAGTGTCTGCCTTAGCAGGCATGCCAGCATCCAGGAATGCTGAGGACATGTGGTAGGCTGTGCAGCAGGTCTGAGAATGATCTGACTGTTTTGTGTTGGAGATTTTTGGTTTTGCCTTGTGAACCTCTGAGTGCATTTTTACTCCTGTCACTTTTTAAATGTATATTCCTTACATTTAAGTGTTGTAATTGAATTCTTCTGCCACACCAACTATGGAATAGCTCTATTGACATCGGTAGCAATTCTCAAAACAAACAGAATTTGTCTCGTTGGTATTAAATATAATCTCATATCATAACTACTGTGGACAATTATGATTTATTGTTATCAGCTGCACCTAACATTTTTGCTAAATACAAAATACTTTTGCAATTGCATATATAAAATAATCTATGTTTGTGTTTGCAGTTTATTTGAAAATCAGTTGCAATCAATCAAATTTTATGATTTTGCATTGATTTCTGGGTGTGCCTGTTTAGTGTGTGTGTCCCAACTCCTCACCTCGATTTTGTTATTTAAGATGCAAAGAAGAACCTTGAAGGGTTTTGATGCAGGACTGTGCTTTGCCTTTGCAGTGGTTCCCATTTAGCTGCAGCTGTGTGTGGTGCTGGATTGCTGTGGCTGAGTGTGAGCAGGCTGTGCAGAGCCCAGTGAGAGCTCTGGTGAGCTGGCTGCTCTGTGGAACAGTAAGTGTTTGTGACAGGTTGTTTGCTGAATCCTTCCTGCCTGCATATGGCACATCAGAGTTCACTTGTTAGCAGATTATCCATTGTGCCTTGATGTTAAAGGAGGATACTTCCAGCCTGGGTTTGGAGCTGTCCTAGGCATGGTTGTGCTGAGTGGGATCCCAGACTAGTTGGGAAGTGCACACAGACAAGAAGAGGGAAATGCACACAGCAAACAGTAGGGATTCCAGTGTTCTCCTTGTGATCTCTGGTAGAGTTTATTGTGAGTTTAAAACTACTTTGAAGCAGCTGATCAGTTCTGTAATGAAACATCATTAAATATTCTCCAAATTTCTAGCAGAAAAACTCCCTTTAAGGGCATGTAGAACAATTATTTCTTAGGGGTCAGTATTTTAATTCCCATAGTTTTAAAACTGGACTGGTCAGAAAAATGTGAGTTTTTAAAGACATTAGTATTTTGAACATCAGTTTTAGAACATAAGGAAGTTTTACCCTTCTACCCTTACAATTCAAAGAGCAAAGTCAGAATTTCCCCCCCTGCCCCAAGATTGTGAGAAAGAGGAGCCTTTAATGAGGATATAATCTGTCATTCTCCTTACTTATGATAATATGCCAGGGAATAGAGAGCAAAAAACATAGTGGAGTTCTTCTGTGAAGAATTATATTCTGCTGGTGGTGACACACATTTTAGACTTGTAATATGTTGAAGGATTGTAAAAATCTAAATCAAAGGTTCAATATGCAGTAAATTGAAAATTGGTTAACCCCCTTGTGTTGGTTTGGAGATGGGATGAGTGTTTTTAGGAAAAACAAGAGGAAGAGTGAAAGATTAAAAATATTTTACTTGGAAAGAGGAAGGTAAGGATGTGCATTTTAGATTATCTCATTTCCTTTCTAATGCAAATCTGATTATTTGATTATTCACTTATTTATTTCTTCTCATACAAAAGGTAGAAATTATCACACGTTGGGAATGTAGGCATTTTTTATACTGCAATAATAGCGCAACTATTGCACTCCTTTCATCTGGTGAAAAAGGATTTCAAGAAAAAATAATTTTGAATAGAATTAATTAAGGGATTCTTAAAGTCCTAAGCTTAATGTAACTGCAGTTCTTTAAAGCAGAAAAACAAGAGAGAAAACAAATAATGCCCCTTGAGCAGATGCTTATTCACGTAGGAGAAGTAGTCTTTGATTTTGGAGAGGTGGTGTGACTTGCAGTTGGAAACCTTGATTTATCATGTCGTTATTTATATCTGCAATAAATGAGGAATAAGCACAAAACATGAAAAGGAAAATTAAGTATTAGGCTCGTTCTCTTGCTATTTTATTTACATGAAATAGGCATTTTTTAATGGTGTGTTGCTGTGCCTTTTGTTGACCATATCTGTACGCCAGGTCTGTCTGCTTGTTTCCATTGGCTTGTCATGTTCACTAATTAGGGAACTGCTGCATGATTCACCTTGTTAATTAGAGGGACTTGCACACAAAGGCCCTTCGGGCAGTGCGAGAGAAGAGCCTAGCACTAGTGCCCTGAGAAAGCTACAGCCTGTGAAGTAATTCTTCTCATCTACCTTCTATTTTTTATTTGAAATGAATAAATCATTGAGATTTTCCTTGTGGAGTGAGAATGCAAGAATTCACATCTTTGTAAGATGTAAATTATATGTGATCAATAGAAGGGGATGACTACTGTATTGTACTTACAAGATTCCCTAATTTACTGCTTGTCACAGTGTCTGAGAAATTGCTTGAAATATTTTGTCCCCACACTGTGGTGTGTCGCTCCCTTGATCTGCAGCACAAATGAGCGGCAGCGGTTTTGCCATAGTTAAATCTAAAATAGAAAAGATGTAGATTATTTAAATTCAAGCTTGTTTTGCATCCCCAGTGGAACTTCCATTTTACAAGTGAACCCCCAGCACTACCCCCACAACTTTTAAGGGGAAGAAGGTGGTGGGCGTGTGGCTATTTTTGTTCCCGATGTTTTGCTGTGCCTCAAACCTCACTTTCCAGCAGAACAGCATACTTACTGTATTGTGCATTCTTTAGTTGAATATAGTTTCAGAATAAATTAAATTTGTTTTTGTCATGTCACTTAGACTTGATCAAGCCACAATCCAGGCTGCAGAAGAGGATATTGCGTTAAAAGTGCACAGCCAGTCGCTACCCTGCACATTTCCCATCTGTTTATGACACTTCAGACATTAACTCCAATGCCATTCTCTCTAACTGTTTGATTAAAATTACTTATTACAGCCAAATGATTTTTAGTAGATTGCTACATTTGCCTCATTTCCTCAAATGAGGCTGGCAGTTTCAAGATGCAGATTTCCCATAAGAATGCTAGAGGACTGGTATCAAAATCTGGGCATTTTCTTTTGGAATAATCTAGTTAATAAAACCTCTTGCTAGAATTTCTGATTAACTGCTATTTTAAATGCACTTAAAATTTCTGCTATTCTGAAGTTTGTGTTAATGGCATACAGCCAGAGAAATTTTACCAAAACATGGAAATACTAATTTGGAAAAAAATTGGGAAAATGCTTTAGGCTGACGTGAGATTTTATGACATGAAATAACTGTCACTACTCACTTCCAGGAAGATGAGATCTTCCTGTGTGCCTCTGTCTTCAGTTGGCTCCATTGATAGACTAGCCAAGAACTTTCTCCATCTTCTTGATGGAGTTCTGGTGTACTGGTTTTTAATTAATTCAGATTTCAAGTGTGTGCCAGAGATGGACAGAAATAAAAGTAACAAAAGGCTGTGTTTTGCTTGAAACCCCTGGTGCAGGTAAAATTCCTGATCAGACTCCCCTAACACTAACACAAAGTTGCAGTGGCCATGGAGAGTTTTCACCATCCAAATAGCTGTTGTATTGCTCAGGCACAATGGAAGGTTCTTTCAAGGGTATTTTCAGGAAGGTTTTTTGGATACTTCACCATGTGAAAAGCAGAGCAGCTGGTTCACGTTCTAGTCCAATGTTGAGCCCTGTGTTACAGTGGGCAGCACAGCCTTTGGGAGTTACTGCTTGCACTCATATATTTCCAATGCATGGTTTTAAAAAAGCAAACTCTCAGTTGAGTATCCTCCCATATGCCAGTGTTTGTCAGTTGTCCCAAAACCACAGCTCAACGAGTTTCCTGCTCTTATTACTTCAGTCTGTAACTCTAGACATGACCAACTTCCACACAGACTTTCACTGAGTTTTATATTCCCTGATCTTGACTAAAACATCAGTTTGAGTGCTTCCTTAGTGCCTTACTTCAGGGGGAAAGAAGAAGATCCTAGAAATCTGGAGAGGATAGTAAACCCCCACTTGGATGAACAAAGGGCCTGGGAAAATTCCTTATCCCATCTTTCTTACCAGGCTCTGGGAGTGAGGATGTTCCATTGGGTGCTCCTGAACTGAGCTCTTGGACTCATGTTCTTCCAGTCGTACTGATGTGTCTCCTTTGGAGAACAGCTTGAGAACATTTGTGATTGTCCATACTTGCCTTGCTCCGAAATAAAATTACAGTAGTTTCACGAATACAAGCCGCACGGATTATAAGCCGCACCCCCGGTGCCTCGACAATGTTGCTGTCTTTGTCAATAGATAAGCCGCACCCCGAATATTAGCCGCACTTTCGTTCGTCGCGAGAATCCGTGCGCAGCTTTCACAAATTGGCCAATTAGTAACAGGATCGCGGCAAAGCGGGGTTTACTGGCTCGGGGCGGGGCCAGGCTCATGGTTGCCGATGGGGCCGGGTGGCCCAGCTCAGCGCCACGGCTCGGCGGGGCTGGCCGGGTGGTGCTGCCGCCGCCGCCGGGCTCGCTGGCCCCCCTCTCCCGTCAGCACCGCCCCGCGCCGCGTTCGCTCGCCCGGCCGGCGGGCTGCCACCGCCGCCGCCGCCGGGCTCGCCGCTCGCCCCGCGCCGCTTTCGCTCGCCCCGCGCCGCTTTCGCTCGCCCCGCGCCGCTTTCGCTCGCCCCGCGCCGCTTTCGCTCGCCCCGCGCCGCTTTCGCTCGCCCCGTGCCGCGTTCGCTCGCGCCGCTTTCGCTCGCCCTGGCCGGCACTGCAGGCCCCCGCACCGCCGGGCTCCCCCACGCTGCTGGCCCCGATTCTGCTGGGCTTCCCCCGCTGCCAGGCAGCCCCACCCGCCGGCCTTCCTGCTTCTGCCATGCTCCCCTGCACTGCTAGCCCCAGTTCTCCCGGGCTCCCCCGCCATGCTGGCTCAGGCTCTGCCGCCCTCCCTGCCCCGCCCTGCTGGCTCAGGCTCTGCCGCCCGCCCCCCACACTGCTGGCCCCGCCTCTGCCAGGCTTTCCCACCTCTGCCGGGGCCGGCCGGGCTCCAGCTTGGCTTGGGGCTGCCGCGGGCTCTCACTTCCGTGTTGGCAGCTTTTAGAATTTTGTTAATGTATTATCCGCCCCAGAATATTGGCCGCACTTGCGGGTTTCCACCAAAATTTTGGTCAAATTGGTGTGGCTTGTATTCGTGAAATTACTGTAAGACTGATAATAACAAAAGAGCAGATCTTAGGGAATTTTTTTCAGAGTTTTTTGTGATCTCACTACAGATGAGTTACTGACACTCCATTAAGTTGCCAGCTGTAGTAGTGCTGATCCTGCCCAGCTATTTGTGCCTCAGAAACCCTTTGCTCAAATGGATTTTGCTCAAATTTGGCTTGGCAAATCTGCCACACACTATTACAGGACCTAACAAATATAAAGGTTTAAAACAGATGTGTCTCCAGCTTAGCAAAGGAGAGCTTGGAACTGGTACTACTGGAGATAAATGGTTTGAGGAATAGTATAATCAAACCCAGAGAAATTGTACTGCAGCTCAAACAAGAGATTCTGAGGAGTGAAGGAGTGTAATGATTGAAGTTACTAAAGGACAAAAAATCTGTTGTTGTAGAACTAAGAGATGTTTGAGGAATATCTTACAAAAGTATTTATTATAGCCTGTGTTACTCTAGATAGGAATATGTAGCTTAAGAAATGGCTGGACTGTTGCAGAAATAAATGGATTTAGGTTAACAAATAAATAATAGTGCATTGTATTTGGAAAATCAAGAAAATGTGACCCAATATGTTAAAAAATTGCAAGAGTTTAAAATCAGACCTCAAATTCTTCATGCTTTTGATTTTTTACAAGTTATGAGTCGGCTGTTAAGGACACTTCCAAGAAAATTAAACCTGTGACTCATATATCTCTATCTCCAGACAGTATATAGTCTTGAGAAGTAAGGGGATAAAATTGTAGATATAAAGATAATTGTTTTTAAAATCCCATTTAACTGTATAATGTAAAAGACTGGGAAAAATTACAATTAAGGCTTTTTTTTCAGGGAAAAATAAAAATGAAAGGCAGGATGCACCTGGCATTTTCTGTATCAGAGTTTGACACATTGTCTTGAAAGCAATAGGGCATGTTTAAATGGAAAATTTGAGTAAACTTGTAAAACATAATGAAATTGGATGTAATAAACAGAAATGTCTGTTGTAGGAAGGATGCTGGGTCTAAAGTACCCCAGTTAAGATTCCAGAACTGTGTTCAGATGCTCATTATTTTGAGAAACAGTCATCTTGAGGCTGAAACACTCCCAGCTTGGTCTTTGCCCAGGGTGATTTTTTTCCGAACGCTATGCGATAATTTTCAACCACGGTTAAAAGTGTGTGGGTAAGAAAAAAAGAAGAAACTCCCCCCACCAAAACCCGATAGACACCTTTTACAGTAAAGAAAAATCTTGATCCAGTTCAACTCGATGTGCAACCATTGCAGGGGACAGCTGGAGCTCTTACTGACGTGTGGGAGAACACTTGTGAAGAAGCAGCATCCAGCTTTGAACTGTAGAAAACGAGACACAATTTGTCAGAACTGTGACTGTTTAAAAGTCTCACAGAATGTGTTTGCTGTATGACCTGCTGTTAGACAGGTGAAACCTCTCTGGTGTGGCATTTTTGCAGTGCCTGTTGTACACTTCAGTACTTGGAACAGTTCTTAGCAGGCAGTGTATGCTGACCCTGAGAGAGTCCAGCACCAGAGCAGGGCTGGAGGACAGCACACACACAGACCTGCTGTGCACACCAGCTCTTTGCAAGGCTCCCTGAAATTCCCTGAGACACCCATCCTTCTTGATCACTGTCCTGGACTTCTTGAGGTTCTGACCAGCATTTTTAATGAGTTTCATTTTTTAATTGCACCTTCTGTTGCGGGCATCTTAGGACATGTGTAATGGTTCTGCATTTCAGGCACTCCTCAGCAGAAAAGCTGTTTTTCCAGGGGGTGTAATCACTGTCCCAGACTGATAGATACATGTTACAGAACCATCAATTAAGACAAGTTTTTCTCAGTGTATGACCCTCTTATCAGGAATTAAGCCATCCATCGCAAACAGAATTAGGAGGGATTTCCATTGATGCCTATTGGCTAGAAATCAATGCTTAAATCATTGTTTATATGATCTTGCTTTCATCAAACATTTCTGCCATTTAGCACCCTCCATTGCCAGCTTCCTGCTTGGGGTTCACTGCTGCTTGTCTTCACCCATGGATGCTGTTGATATTTATAGTTTCTGTGGTGCTGGGAGCCTCCTCTCATTTCTTCTTAGGTGGTATTTCTGAACTAAGTTGGGAATTGTAAGTAGATAAAATGTAGATCTTGGTGGACTGAGCTGGCTCTGTGGCTACAGAAACTTACTTTTACAACTTGGCTTCTGTTCCCTTATCAAATCCTGTATTGGCAGCATTTAAACATGCATGGCTACTTCCTTAAGCTCTTTCTTCTTTATCTTCACAATCATCTCCGTGTCTCTGTCACTGGGTTATTTTCCTTCTAGGCCAAAAACATCCCTGAATTTTGCCTGTAGCCACAGAAACACCTTCTTGACCTTTCTCTCTCTCATGTGATCCCACTCCTTCTTCTCCCTTTAATTTTTGAAGGTATTTATAAGTAGACTAGAATTTTCAAGAGTTCCTGACATCCTCTTACCTTCTGATCATTTAGAAAGAAATTTCTCTTAGTCCTTAGCAGCTACAACTCATATTTTATCTCCATCTCTGCTTTAGACAAAGCTCACTTCTGTTTGCCTGGGTTTTGCCTGACAAATAATTGCATCCTTGGTTTTTGGATATTACGAAACCTAGTTTTTAAAATCGGATGTTGATACTGCACATAGACATATGGCTGTCTTCCTTGTGGCATATGGCTTGTGGCACTTCTTTCTTAAATACCTAAATGTATCATAACAAATAATGATCTACAGAAAACAAATGAAAATTTTAAAACTTCTGTGGTTAGCTGCACTTCAGTAAAGTGGTGAAGTAGTGTTCTTTCTGTGGCTGTAATGCTGTAATGTGTGCCACCACCACAAGAAAATTTCATAGTGCAAAATACTGCTTTGTTTTATGGTGTACTTTCAAGAGACCTCCCAAGTCAGTAAAGTAAATTTTATTTAAAATATTAAATAAATATTTAAAATATTAAATAAGTATTTAAAATATTAAAGTAAATGCTAAAAATGCATTTGGATTTGATAAGGAGCAAGGAACTGTATCTAATTTTTCTTGTATAATATGTTGGAATATTTGTCTGTGTTTTAGATAAATATTTTTACTTTCAAAAAAGTTAATTGTTATTAATGAGTGTGGTTCTGAATTGAAGCATTGCTTTCTTCCCAGAGGGCAGAAATTTTAATATGCTATTGATAAGTATATCCATATTATTTGTGATAAAGGCAAGTTAAAGAAAGGTTTTGCATCAGCAGCCCAATATGAAAATGAGAGTGTGAATGAATGCAGCTATCAAATGATTGCATCTTGTTGGTTGATATAGTGAGTTAGATTCATTTCTGGTAAAGCATTTTAAGTAACAGATTATTTTATCAGGATGTACAGATAGTAACAGGTGCTTCATTTATTTAAATATTCAGAAATTAGTAACTGGCTGAGTTAGAAGATAAACTGTATTGTAATAATAGGCTGCTTTGTTAACTTTAAAATACAATTCATCATGTAAAGTAAGAAGCTTATGTAGCTTTAGTTTTGCAGGTGCTTCTAAGAGTAATTTCAGAACACTGAAGATGGTGACATTCAGTTCATGTTATTCTTAGTGCTGAGAATTCAAAGGGTGATTACTGTGGAACCAGGTAAACAAAACTGGTTGCAAAGTCATTTCCACTTGACACAGAGAATGTGATTCCAGAGTGCACTGGGGAGAAGAGCCTCCACAGCTAGGGTGTGCATTTGGTGTCTGGTGGACAAGGTGCAGTGTCCCCTCTTTTGAACCAAAGCCAAGACACCACTTCTTAAAAAAATTCTTTTAAACAGAGATTACAATTGGGGATAATATTTTTCATGAGTAGGCAGATGTTGGGTAGGAAAGACACTGGTGCAGGTAACCTGATCTAGGCTATGAAAAAAACAGAAGTATGTGGCTTGGGAAAAAGGTAAGGTTGGCATAGGGGTATGAAGAAGCCAACAGTGGTGGGGTGTTAAAGGGTGGTCTGGGATGTTAAATAAGGTCTTGTCAAATGTCTTGCTAGTAAGTTAATCCATAAGCTGCAAAGATGTTTTCTTGTAAGCAGATTCATGGTTAAGAGTGTGCAGAGATGCTGTCCTGTCAGCTGGAATACACTGACCTCTGCAGGATGAGGGCTTCTGTTGGGGACCAGTATCAGGATCATAACTCTTCTGATTATTTTTAAATGTAATTTTATGGTTCTCTGCTTTCAGATGAGCTTTAAAAAAAGCCTAAAAACCCACCAATGATAATTTATAAAAGATGGTTGAGAATTTGTGCGATACAGAATTTATCAAGTATTTTCAGCACTTCAGCCACTATGTTATAAAACATCAGGATACTGTGATCTCACTGATGATGTGTTTGATGTATTAGAATTTTTTTGATCAGCATTCATGAAGGTTACATAAGGTTATTCTTTCCTGCTTTAGTTTACCACGGTGTGTGCTGTTAAACCAGTATCAGAAACTGTATTGTGATTTTGTCTGGACCTTTTGCACCTGGCAGCATATTCCTTATTTGTATTAAAGTAATGTCTATTCAGCCCTCTGGGGCTTGATGATAAGTGAGGCACATAGTGGAGGAGGATCCTCATCTGGAGAGCCTATAGCAGACACAGACAAGCTGGGTGATGTGGGGTGAGAGACACAGGGAGGTGAAGAACCAAGTCTTACCAGTATTTACTCAGTGTGGGTAGAACAGAGCCCAGCTCATTTGGCTCTGTCTGTTGAGCCAGCTGTCCTGTCAGGTGATGAATTGTAGCTAGTAGAAGATCTTGTGCATTTGTCAAAATTAGTGTATGGTATCAAGAACTGTCTTTAGTTTCTCTCACTGACTAAAAAAGAAAGGACAAAGAACCTAAGGAATAGACAAGTGCAAACCTTTCTGCAGACTCTTGAAGTTATTCCATATTTTCTTGGTAAAACAGCACCAGTTTGCAGGTTTCAAATTGAGGGCAAGATTTATCCACAACAGGAAATTTAGAGAAATGGCATGTTCCTCTTTACAATTTACGTGTGCTAAAAACCCAACAAGAGGCACTGTGTGCTGATATTCCATGTGGAAATAGCCAGGGTATGGTGTGGTACAGGTAGCATAGAGAGTCAAGTAAGTATTAACTTCCTGTGGGTTTGCAAATGGTGACTTTGGATAGGATACTGATACAATATTCATATAACCTTTGCATGATAGCAGTTATCTATCAGACTGTATTTCTGATCTGCACCTCCCAGGAAACGAATACTTACTCCAGTGCAAAATTTCTTATTCTGCAAAGCTTGACAACTTCGTCTGAGATCACTCTAAGCCAGTTGGCCCTTGCTTAAATATTCATCAGACTTCTGATAATTGTGATAACCCTTGTAGGCTGGCAAGCAAGGCAAATTAGCAAAAAGATGATTGATCTTTTTTTATATGCAGTTTTATCTTCAACCTTTCCTGGATATATGTTATACTATAGTAATAATTTCTTCTCTAAGGTATTTGCCAGTATCTGGATTTGCACATCTATTTACAGTTGCCTTGAAGCCTCATAATTACAATACAGCTGAAATGTCCATTTTCTTTCCCTGACTACAAATAGGGATCAATCGAATTTTAAATGACTGCTTACGGGCTAGCTTCCGATCATGACCTTTGTAAATGATTAGAGCTCACCACTGTTGCTATCTACCTTGAAAGGGTAAGCGGGCAGCTCTGTCTAACTGGCATTTAATCTGGAACAGAGCCAAAGATATTTGAGCTAAAAACCTAATATGAGTTGGCAAAGAGAAGTATGTATAGACCTTTGCACTATTATTTAGATATTTTTCTACATTTCTTTTTTGTATTTAGGGAATTGTTTTACCCTGTAGATGAGGTATGTATTTTTAGGTAACGTTGTACTGAGGTTATGATAATAACTGTGCTTGCAAAATATATAGCATTAAAAGTGGGGGAAATGGGGTTTCAAACTCCAAGTGACTGAATTCAATTTTCTAAAGAATGTGAAAATATAGGATGGTTTGGTTTGGAAGGGATCTTAGTGATAATCTTGTTCACCCCTTGCCATGAGCAGGTGCCATGATCACTTTCTTGTGTCCTGTCCAAGGTTGCTTCAAGCCCTATCCAGGGCTTGGACACTCCCAGGGATGGGACAGCCACAGCTCCTCTGGGCAGCCTGTGCCAGGAACTCAGCACCCTCCCAGGGAAGGATTTTTTCCTTATATCTAATCCAAATCCACACTCTTTCATTTTGAAGCCGTTCCTTCGTGTCCTGTCACTCCAGGCCCTTGTCCGAAATCCCTCTCTGTCTTTCTTGTCAGCTCCCTTTAGGCACTGGAAGGTCACAGTGGAGTCTTTCTGGAGTCTGGTTGTCCAGGCTGAACATTCCCAGTTCCAGCTCGGTGGAAATTGTTGAGGCTGCACTTGGTCCTAGTGCCTATATCACAGACAAAGATGGGAATGGTGCTGTTGGTGGTTGATAGCTGGAGCATGAGCCCAGGTGGGCAAGAGGCCAATGGCACCTGGCCTGCATCAGCAGGAGCAGGGCAGTGCCTGCCCCTTTGTGCTGGGCACTGCTGAGGCCACACCTGGAGTGCTGTGTACAGCTCTGGGCCCTGGTGCCACTCCCTTGCTGGCTCCTGTTCCTTGGTGCTGCCCTCCAGGGGTTCTCTGGGCCATCTGCCACCTCTCTGGGCCTCCTACCACCCCTCTCCTGGCTCTGTGCTGGGTCCTGGCACCATCACCTGGAGCCTCAAACGCTCCTTGGTGAGCCTGTGACCAAAGCTGCTCAGACACAGTGCTTGGTCACAAGTGTATTGACTGCTAAATGAATTAATCTGAGAGCTGCACTAAAGACAAGGCATGGGGTGGATCTGCTTTTTCTGGGCAGAGGTACATGGAGAAAAGAGACTCTACACTGGCACTTTATATTGCTTAAACCTCCTTTCCTTTTAACGTTGGTTGAGATAATTCAGACCCTGCTTGTATGTGCAGATCATGTGTAGGTAATAGCTGAGATACTTCTATCTCTGCTTGTCAGTTCAGTTTCATTTTAATGAAGAATTGTGCCAGTCTCATACAATGTTTTTATTACCACTGAATTTCTCGAGGTGTTGTTCTGTGTGCTGCTGCTGAAGTGGGAACAGGAGTGGGATTAGAAAGCAAACTTCCTCTCAGTTTATTGATAGATTTTGCAAACTCAAAGTTTTGAGATTAATAAGAATTATTGCTATTATCTAATCAAAATAGTATACTGTGTTGCCTATTCAATTATTCTTCTCTGGTACTGATCAGAATATTTATTAAAGTACTAGTGTTCCTGGGAGTATGACACTTATCATTAACACTCTGAAAGAATTATACTGTTTATAGTGAATGTGCAATCTTCCCTCTCTGCTGACCAGAGCCTTTCCTTCTATTTTCTGTAGTGTGTATGCTATGTTGTTACATAATTCAGCTAGCAGTTGCTTCAAACTAGTCAAATGTATTCTTACCTAAAGCCTAAGCCCAGAAAGCACTTGTAAATTCAGTTTGTAAAGGTTTTGTGTCAGCATTACCTTTGGCTAGCATTTAGATGGAGATATTTTATTAATTTAGATTTTTTTTTAGAACACATAAAGTACGTTTGAAATATTCAAAATAAATACAAGATAAAAAATGAGGTTTTTAAAAAGATTTGAATTGGTATTTACATTCTTAATCAGTCTTAAATCTTAAATCATACATTCTTTATCAGTCTTAAACTGGAAAAGTGTAGTTAGTATATAGTACTTGCTAAGGCAGTATTTAGTGAAGAGGATGGTGTTTTTGGAAACAGTTGAGATATTTGGAAGCAGAAATCCTGTGAAAAGTCATGAGAATTTCAGTAGATTCATTATTCCTCTATGGCCAGGCTGCTAAAATGGTACTGGGAGCAGCAAAATGCTCTCAAGGATTGCTCATGTGTGACTTCTGGCTCACGCTAGGTCTGAAGATAACTTTTTGATATGACAACGGAATAAAAACTAAAGAGAGTTCTTTCCCTGTGTGGCAGATGCAGCAGCAGGAGCTTGCCCAGATGAGGCAGAGGGATGCCAACCTGACAGCCCTGGCAGCCATCGGTCCCCGCAAGAAACGGAGGCTGGATGCACCTGGCCTGCTCAGCATAGGAGGAGAGGTAAGTGTGTACCCAGAGCCAGGGAAACGAAATCACTCCTTCAGGACCTCCCAGGAACAGCTGGAGCTGCTGCTGTCAGGGAAGTGTCATTTGCAAGTGCACATCAGCAGTGGGAGTCCAGCTTGTCACAGTTAACCCAGCGTCCCCTTTCAGTTGTATTTTCAAGTGTGAAGTTCCAGCAGATTATTAAGAATATTTTTAAAATAGTTAAATGCAAAGTGTAGGTCTTAAACTGCCGTTATGTCTGTTTTCTCCTCTGCATAATCTGAAAAAACCTAAAAGGAGTAGGAAATGAAGAACTATCTGAAAAACCATAACTGTAGTCTTGTTAACAGTTTGAACCAAAAGCTTGTAGTAATACCAGCATGGGTTTATGATAAATGTGTCCAAACTTCTTCCAGAATGTCAAAGTGTCCCCCACCACTGCAAAGATAAGTTTATAGTCATGCTAAATTGTAATCTCCATAAGAATGCTGTGCTCTAGAAATAGGATTGTATTCATTAGCATGATTCTCCTGTTATTTTAAGTGGAGATGTACCTGTACTACACAATAAATACAAAATTGTCAAAAGCCTGATCTGTATTAAGCAAGGTGGAGACCCAGGGTGATGTGGTTGTGCTGCTGTGGGTGGCTCTGTAAGAGCACTGTGTTGTTAAGTGCAGATACTGGGCTGCTTTTCCTTCTGCTGAGTCTGCCCACGCAGTGGAGTCAGAGGAATTCTCCCCATTACATGCCTGTTCTGAGGAAAATGCAAACATTTTGTTTTGAATAACTGAACTAACAGTTTTGGCTCAGACATTTGACTGTCTAAATGCCAGGCATTTCCAAAGGCCTTTTTGTTTCCCATTTTGGATAGCTTTTATCGACTTCTCTCTCTTTTTGTGTGCTAAGATTAGTGCTAGGGAATTAGCTGGGCTAGGAACACAAGTGAATCTTGTTTATGCTCTAAAATTGACTTAGGACTTCAGATACGTAGGAGGTGCTTCTGTTGCTGGTAAAATTTGTTTCAGGCAGAGGGAGTTTCCCAGGTTTTGTGTTGTCCTGTTATTCCCTTCCTTTCAGTCTCCCTCCTTTATCTTACATTCAGTAAGGAATTCTGTTCTTCTCTACATGCACCTGCAACAAATCTCTCCACAACAGGCCAAAGAAGCTTTCATTAGAAGCTGGTCTGGGTGGTCATAACTTTGGTTTTTCCTCATTTAAAAATAATTTGAACCTTCTGTAATACATGGATCCCTTCAGATTTTAATACTCTACCAAAGGAATATTTTCTCCTAAAGAACAGAATTTAATTTTGTGTATTAGCCCTTTTAAAAAACATGTATTTTTTTAAAGTATTAATAATTTGATGAACAAAATTGTGGTCACCTTCAGTGAGTGGAGCATTTTAATTAGAGCTCTGTATGTGAAATGGATTATGATGAGCAACTTCCCTCTCTCTAGAAGCTCCTTGTTCTCTTGCTACAGTGCTTCAAGGGAAAATAAAGGTCTGGGGCAAATTCCAAAGGCTTCTGGATATTTTTGCTTCCTTTTGCTGGTCTCCTAGCCCAAATTTTGCTGAACAACTGTATTGTTCAACTGGCAAACTGTCCTTGAAGTTCTTACCGATCCATGGATTTCCTGGAGCCATGAATTGTGTGCCAGTTCAGATGGAATTGCTCCCATCCCTCTTCTCCTAGCTTCTAACCATCCTGGCCAGCTCATGTAGATGGCTGGCTGGAAGCTGATTTCAAGGTCTTGGAAACTGTATCTGCATTATTCGATGTCTTTTGTAGGGAAGAGGACCCAAAGTGCTGTAGAAGCTGTATCGCACAGCCTTGGCTCCTAGAAATTCCCTTTCTGGTATTCTGAGATCATTAGAGCTGCTATGCCGAAATAAACTCAACTCCTCCAAAATATTTCACTGTAAAAAGGTGTTGGAATTTTGTATTTTTTGTCCAAGACTGACTAATGTCTCTTCTTTGGGTTTCTGGGGATTATAAACACCGTTATGATTCTGTGTTCTGTGGCACCAACACCCCCTTAGCCCAATTCCACCTTCAAATATCCAACCTCCTCTGTGGTCTATGACACTGATTTCTCCCAGCAAATTCTAAGCTGCTTAAAGCCCTTGCTACTGATAATCTCTGCTTGCAAGGTCTGACTTGGCCAGAGCATTTTTGGCCTGCCCTTTTTTTGTGAAATTACTCAGTTTTTGCATTGAGGTTGCTAGTCTCCTCATTAACCTTTTCTGACTTGTGTGTCTGCTTTTGTTGCAGCTGGGACCCTGCATATTTACTGATCCAAAGAGATGTGATTTACAAATCATCCCACCCTGGCATGTTCCTTTTCTTTTCCCTTTTCTGAACTACCTCGTTTCACACTTTACTTAGTTGCATTGGCCATTTTTCAGTGAACAGTGCTGGATTTCAATCCAGCTTCTTGGTTTAACAGAAATACTAACTTTTATTTTTAAATTGAATCTTTTAAATAATATCCTTTTCATCTGAGCAAGAGGTTAATTTAGAAGTAGTGGTGGATATTCTGCTTAAGACAAGAAGATGATGGAAAAGATTAGTATTTCTGTATTTAAGTACTGTTACATAGAGAGAAATAGCTCTTCTACAGCTTTTGGAAATATGAAAAAGCTTGTGTTAATAACTGTAAGTGTTTTCTACCAGCTCTTTGTTTGAGAGTATTTTCTTTAAACTTCTCTGTCTCACATTGCATTGCCAGAGCTCATTTGGACTTCTTTGCTTGTTTTCAAGCCATAGCTAAATAGACCCCTTTTTTGGATGGCAGGATTATTATAAATTATCAAGATCAGGCCCATCAATTGTCTTTCCTGGACTAGTACAGCTAATTTTTTCTTTACTACTTTTACCTGGGGACATGGAAAATCAGCAGTTTTGGAGTGAGGTTATTTTTACGTGTTTTTGTGGTGTTTGTTTTTTGTTTGTTTGTTTGTTTGTTTTTTTTTGGTTTGGTTGGTTGGTTTTTTAATTTTTTTTTTATTTACTCCTATGTGCAACCATGTAAAGAATGCTTTTCCAAAACATGGGAAAAATATTTTGTAGAGCACTGGATGAGCAGGGGCTCAATGTTCCCAAATAACCCTGCTACCAAGTGAGTGACTGGTTTGACCATGAATACAGAGTGACCTGGGCTAATGTCACTGTGACCCCAATCCCTGAATTCCTGCCCTTTCCCTTTGCTTGGCCCTGACTCTTGTACCCATCTCCTCTTGAAAAATAGGAACAAGACTGATATAACAACAGTAAAAAGGGAATGGTTCCTGCTTTGCGTGTTGAAGTAGTTTGGCCTAGAGCCCAGTGAACACTGGAAAAGGAACTTTTACAACCAGACAGAGACAGCAAATGTGAGATCACCTGCACTTCATTCTCTTCCTTTTTAGTACCTTTTGTGTCTGCTCATATTTTAGATGATCTGCTAGAAACACAGCTGCCTCTGTAGCAGCCAGCAGCTCATCAGTAATTCAGCCTGCTTATTATTATAATGTGGTTTAGATCAAGAGTGAAGGAGGAGAGGTAAAAAGAAGTGAGCTACCTTTGGAAGGATTCAGCTTCTCTGCCTGGCAGAGTTGAAAATACTGCATTTGCAGAATTTTTTAGGAGTTTTCCATTTCTTTAGTAATACTAGACAAAAATTATTGGAAAATATGTCCTAAAGTCACAGCTTTTTGGAATTTAGCTCGTGATTCTCAAGTTTGGTATTTAAGGATCCTGGCCCACATTGATGTGTTTAGCAGCAGTGCTGCCCAGGTCTGATCTGTGCTGTGGCACTCAGCAGTGGGTGGCACAAACAGGTTACAACATTCAGGACAGCAAACACTGAAGTTCTTCAGTTAGCATCTCTAAGCACCTCTCATGTCAGATTGAATATAAGGTTTGGGTTGCTTTTGTTTCACTTTGAATCTGTTCAGTTCACCTTTTCAGTGTTTTGTTCGTTTGTTTTTTTTTTCCTTGAATTATAAGGCTTTTAAGGGTAAGAAGTAAAATTTTGGTTTGTTTATGGAATAGATATTTTCATGTAATTGTAAGAGTTAAGGCTTTAAAAAAAGGATTAGCCATTGCAAGACTAGGTCAGGTAGCTTTACAAGCTAAATATTTGAATACTGCTAAGGTGGCATGAATGCATAATTCGCATATTTTCAAGTCCCTCATTTCTTGTTATGGAATTAAAGTGTAGAGGTTAAATACAAGTATTTTTCTCTGTTTAATAGTAATAATTAAATAATTAGGCTTTTCATCAAGATCTATGGCTAACATCCCAAAATACATAAATACAGAGTATATGTTTGAAATATCTGAGGGTATAATTTGTTTAAATATCAAGTGAAAGCCCTCTCCTGGTACTTGCTGGCACAGATGGTTTTTGAATACTGAGCTTCCAAAGGCAGCTTCAGGGCTAGTTCAGTGAATCACCACTTATTGAAGACAGTCATTTTAGGGATAAGAAAAAGCCCTCTTCCTCACACAGCAGAAGAGCAGTCATCTTAAGAATATTCAGCAAACTATCCCAAACACCATCTTTCAAAATGTGCAGGACCATATGTTGGGCCAGTGCTTGAGGGAGATCTGATACTCTGTGTGTTTTCTCATCCAGTATATTCCAGCCATTATATTAGTCAAGAAAGATAATGTTCTTGCAGCCATGGAAAGTCCCAAAACTAACAGTTAAAACAGAGATGTTTTGTGTAGAGAAAAGCTAATTACTGAAGTGATTGTGAGATGCATTTTGGGTAGGAGGCACCACATTTTTTAATTAAATTAATCTTTCAGATGGTATAATTTGAGTATTTTAAAACTGCTTTCATGTTTAGGTTTTGTACAAAACATGATTAAGATTCTGGTTTAAGACTTGGAAATCTGTGTTGTACCAGAGGCAGACATAGAGAGGTTACTTATATTACTCTCTATTAGGTCTTTATACTTTTAGTAACTCCTAATTTATAAGTGGAAATGTAAGGATGGATTCAGGATTATGTGGGAAGCACTTGGGTATGTGCTATAGTTGGAAAAAAGTACTTTTGAGTGCAGTCTCTTTTTGGTTATGCAGTACTGAATGTGATTCATTTCACTATTTCAGCTTCATTCTCACTTCACGCTTGGGTTATCCATGGGCATTGCAGCAACACCTGCAATTGTTCCTCAAACCCACTGTCAGTATTTTAACAATGTTAAGAAGGAATCAGGATACTAGGTAATTTTGCCTTTGGAATGGGTTAGATATGAGCTGTCTCAGGAAAACCTGGCCTTGTTTCCTTCCTTTCTTGCCCTTTTAAACCATAAGAGATGTGTAGTGTGTCCTGCAGAAATCTCTGTCACTGGAGGGTTGTGCCTTGGCTTCTGTCCAGAGTTCCTACTCAATGAATACTGCCCACTTTAGAAGGTCATGAATCAGCCAATATATGAGGTATAGCTGCTCTTGGCAGACCCAAAATAACTAGAACCAATGAATAATCTTTTATTTTGGGAAAAAAGCACCAATCACCAGCATTGCTATTCTCCGAGCAGATCTTTAGGCTGCTCCCTCACCTTTCTGGAACTAAAGTTTATTTTATGGCATCCGCTTTCAAAGATCCTTGGAACAACTTGTCCAACAACTCAAGTCTCAGCTTGGTCTTCCTACTGTAGCTCTTGATAAATTACTTTTTGTTTAAGGTGGTCAAGATATGTTTAGAAAGCACTGGAATCTAAAGCCCCTTTCCACTGGTTAAGCTTGAGTTACGGGATACAATGGAGCAGAACACCTTTTGTAAGCATTTATGGATCAAGGAGTTAGGGTTTACTTTTTATGCTTTTTAAGCCTGTAGACTAAGAGCAGAACAGGAGGAATTTTTATGATTTGTTGTATCATTACCTTTTCAAGCACTCTTTGCTCCATGTCTCACTGATATGATAAAATGCAGTGTTCTCTCAGACCTGTTTTGGTGTGGGATGTCACTGCTGCTGACAGTTATGATTTCATTTGAGGTATCACAAAACTATCACTTAAATTTATGGGTTTAAATTTTCAAGGAGACAAAAGAAAGGAGGCTGTCCTTACATTTTTTAAATGGAATTACATGCATACTACTTTATAAATACTTGAAAAATCTCAAGTTTGGCTTCAACTTCTCTTTTACGTCTGTTTTGTTTTCGTTCGTGTTTTCAAAATCAAATAAATACTGAAATAATTCACCATAAACATGTTGATATCTATTTCAAAAGCAGTATTTTGCAACACTCTGTAGATGTTATCCTAATTAGTAATTGCACCTTTTTTCCTTATTCTTAAATGAATGAGATTTCAATTTAAAAATCAATTACCCCAGTGATGAGTTTTCATTTTTAAAAATTTAATTTGAACTGTGTTTTAGCCCATGGTGAACACAAACTGGGTTTTTTTAGAATTCAGGTTTTATTTTGTGAAACAAAACTTAGAAACGTGACTCTAATGCTTCTTACAGACTTAGCAGTAAAAGTAGGAAGACATTGAAGATGATGGACAATGTGATGTTGACATTGATGATTAATAATTGTAACCAGGAGTGAATGTGTGAAAATACATTTCCCTGCCTATTGCAAACAGGCAGGAATACAGACAGTGAGTCAGGAGGCAGTAGAACATTTTTGCATGGATCTCAGTTCACTGGAGGAAAAAGCCAGGCAGCAATGTAAGAAAATAGCAAGTGGGCTCTGTGCCAGGAAAAACATTCTTTTTTTACTAGTAGAACAGGTTTGCATGCTGTGTGTATTCCTTTGATCTATGGAATACAAAATATTCTGACAGAGGTTCAGTGATATTAATAATTTTTCCTTATTGGCCAAGACAAATTTGATTTTTACTTCATTTGGAGATGGAAGTTGGTCCCACCTGACTGCATGATGTTGATGTAGCATGCAGGAGGAGACCATGAGAACATTTTTTCCTCTGCTTCTCAAAGGTTTCTACTGCATTTTTACTCAAATAGTGTTTTGTTGTTTGTTTTTCCTTAAAAAATCCTCCTCCTTGGTAACAAAAAAAATTACAGCATTTTTTTAAAAGAAAATTTTATTGATATGGTAATAATAAATACAATTGTTTTATTTATGGATACGTTGTGAATACAGTGTGTGCAGCTTATTAGCGTGGAAAATGAGAACTTGGCACAAAGACGTCTGAGCAGCTGAGAGTTCATCCATTATTTGTCAATCCCTATGGAGCTCTCCTGCTATTCCTGGGAAGGTTGTGTTTTTCTTGCAAAAGGCAGCTACCTTGAGGATGTGTGGGGACAGAGGGTATGTGACTTTGCATTTTGGGGTTTTTTGGGAGTTGATTTTGGGTTGAGTTTTTCTGTATTTTCAGTTGTCTTCTCTCTGCCTTCCGGATTTTCATACACTAAAATTTTTCACTACGCTTTCAGAAGGATAGAATCTATTTTGCAGTCTGTGTTTTTCTGATGATTATAATTACAGGTTTTTTCCTTCTTCTGGCTAAGTAAAACTGGTAAGACTAAGAGAAAACATGGAAGGGTCTAGGAGAGGGTTTGTCCATTGACTTTAGAAGGTGGGGCCCAAGGTGCTGTAACAATTTTAGATGTCAGAGAAAATTATTTTTATAACCTGGCCAGAAAATTTTCAAGGTGTAACTTTTCAACCTGTACATGGAAAGATTCATACCTGTATCTTAAGGTGGCAATGTTTCCCATTTAAGTAATTCTTCCCTAGAGCAGTCAGATGAATCATCAAATAGATTCATTTCCCTCTGCTTCGATCCCATTCAGTGCTAGGTAGATTTTGTGGAATAATCTTTTTCCTTTTTGTCTAAAACCTTTCTTACTGAAGTTAAGGTTTGGAAAAAGTCTAAAGAACTTAAAATGTATTTAAGGTGCACATTTTTGGATTTTTTCAACCAATTCTTTTATAGGCAGTCAAGTAATGTGTTGGCCCTACAGAGTGTGACAATTAGTCATTTAACATTTTTAGTTTACCCTGGGCCTTTGGGCAAACTGTCTTGAACTTCAAGGAAATTGGTTTCCAGCTTCTAAAGTAAACACCCTACCTAGAAGTGCTGAGCAGAACTTGTTATTTTACCTGGTGTCAATTGCAGAACCAAACCATTGTTCAGGTTGCTGATGTGGGTGATATAGAATAGTAATGGCCATGCCCCCCTCTGCATTGGCACTGTGATTTCTGTACAGCTGAATGCGGTCTGCTGTAAAAAAGTATGAGTTCTTGTTAAAAAGAAAACAAAACAAAAGCCCAACAGATAAACATTTCATTCAGAAGTTGCTGTCTTTTCTTGTGTTCAAAAAATTATCCCTTCATTTTTGGTAGTCCAATTGAAAACGAGCTTAGTGTGTAAGAAAGAGAAATGAAAGAGTCCTTTCATGGTTTTCTTTTACCATGTGCAAGTCTTCCAAGGTTTTACTGTAAGAGAGAATGTTTTTCTCAGTGTTTAATGTGTGCATATCATATGTATATCTGTGCACAAAATTTAAAGGCAGGTCCCTATTACAGGTTTCATAAGTGATGTCATCATGAAATGACACAATAGCAGCAGTTTGTGGTGCAGGCAAATTAATTTTGACCAACTTTACTGTTCAAGGAACATGATGCATTTTAATCCCTGTGATCTGTTCTAAACTGTAAGAGTACTTTGAGCAAATACTTGTTTAATTTGGAAAGGAATGCTCACCCTTCTTTTACAGGTGTTGACCAGTCTCCTACTGTGCACACTCCTCCTTCAGAATTTGGCTGAAATTTGCCCAATGATAAAATCCAAAGGTGGAGCTCAAATATCGAGATTTTGAGCTGAAACGAACCTTGTTAAAAATTGTTCCCAGATAATAGAAGAGTGTGCTTTGCACATCCTTCCTTTGTAGGAGTGATGGCAGAGCGGGTCCTGTTTGGCCACATTCATGAGAAGCTGAGCGTTGGAGCTCCAAACCTGCAAGGACATGTGCACATGCTTAACTTTAGGCAGAGTGGTGAGTTTGTTTGAAGTCAGTAATGTGCCTCGTGTAGAACATTAATTACCTGCACCAAGCTTTTGTTGAAGCACTGTGTTCCTGTCAATCTCCCTGCATTTCCCACTGCATGAGAACGCTTTGCTAATCCCTAACTGCTTCTGCTGTAGGAAAACACTTTATTTTCTATATTTCCTTCTATAGTAAAACCAGGGTTTTCTTTTTAGAAATTGTCATATTGTGTGCTTTTGGAAAGTCTCATGCTATTGGACCATGGAAGTGTGTGGGACTTAGCAGTGTGTGTTAAATGCAGGTTTATGAAGTATCCTGGTGAGTCGTGAATATTACAGGCAGTATTTTGCTTTCAAAGAAATAACACAGTACAAATAGCTAATAGTGGGATCTTCATCTTGGTCTTCCTTTTGTTACATACTCTGTTCTTGTGAATGACTAGGAAAAAAGGGGGTTTTTGTTTTTGTTTTGCCTGGAGTCAAACAGGAGCATGCTGGTTAAAGGGATTCTGTGGGGGCTGGAGAGGGCCTGAGGGAACTCAGAGAGACATCTACCACCAGCAGCTTGTCTGTTCTAGCTAATTATAGCTGGGGTACTGTTTACTTTAGTGGTGTACTCCTTATTTATTAGTTACTTGGTTACTGCTTGCCTTCAAGTTACAGGCTGGCAGCCAGTTCCTGCAGGGGAGGTGCAACAGGGAGGGAAGGGCATCAGGCAGAACTGCTGCTCCCTGACCTTGGCAAGATTTCTTATGCTGCTGGAGTTTGGGGCTTTTTTCATGCTGGCAACCTGAGAGATGGTCAGAAAGGGAAGCAGAGAAGTTAAAAAATTGTGACAACTTAAGGAATTTTTTTACCATCTAGAAAGACTATGGTGATAAAATTATCACGAGTGTCTCCATGACTTGTAAGTCAGAAGGTTTTTTCCCTCCTTCTCCTCCTGTCTTTGGAGAGAAGTCTTGCTTTTTTGGCCTATGTGAAGTTACAATGATTTGCATAAAATTGTGGTCTTTATAGCTTTTTAACCAGTATGAGTTTGTGGGATTCTGGAGTTAGTTTCATGGGGTGGTTTTGCTAACAAGTTACAGATCATTTTTCCAAGCCTGACTGAATGTACACACATTTCACACAGACATTTCAGTGTTAACTAAAACTAAGTTAAATTATTACAAAACTCTGGTGTGGAAACCATAGGTCACTTTGGAGTCCCAGTCCTTAAGAGTCAGACTTCTGGGCTGTTGAATCACTTTGAGAATTCTTACCCTGCCTCACTCTCCAACTTTTCTGATGAGTTTTGAGCTGGCCTGTGCATGAGGTATCTGAAGGAGGTAGTGCAGTAGACCTATTTTCACTGGCTTTTGTTACTCTTTTTCTAGTATTCTTGGTATAATAATTATCTCAGCAAACAAAGGACAATGAACAGCAATGCTGTATGGGAAGGCAAATAAGGAGAATTATGAGGTTTTCTGCAGCTGTTTGAGAAGGTAGAAGGTATCATAAATAGTGATTTCTGTGCTATAGCAGCATGAAAATAGTGTTGGCGCATGCTATAGTTTTATCAAAAAAAGGGGTCATTCTCCAGTCTTTTTGAGCATGACACTCTCTTGCAAAGGCAGGAGCCTAACAAGGGCTCAACATCTGTATGATGCACCAATTACTGAACAATTTAGAGGAAGCTCTGCCAGGAGAATGAGCAAAAGTTCCATAAAAAAGGCAAGGTTTCTATTTCCAACAGAGGTGAGGAATACAAGGAGCACAACAGGTTAAACAGCCTTGGCCAAAGAAGTGAGTCCCCCTAGGCAGACCAGCATCTCTAATCAGTGATAGTGTATGAGCTCTGAGGGGAGGGAAGTTCAGGCTGGTGCTCTCATGTAACATTAAAAAGGACAAGCAGTATGTCAGGGGAAACAGTCATTGGTGTGGGATTTCTTCTCTTGATCAAAAAGACAGCAGCACTGTAGCTTGCTTCATCTATAGGGGAGGTGTTGGCACAGGGCATTTTTTTCCCAGGCCATATCACTGGCCTGTGATACATTTTTCCTAATCCATGAAAGAAACCATCTGCATTTCTCTCTTTTGCAGGCTTTTGTTAATCCCTCTGTTTTCTCTTTTTATTTTGTTTTCATTTTTATGCTATTACAGTTTTTTAAAAAGCAACTTTAAGAGACATCTTTAGAAAGCAAAAAATGAACTACATCTAATGGACTTGAAAATTTGCCTAGTGCTTGTCTCCAAAGCCAAAATTACTTTTCTCTTCTCTGTAAGTAATTTTTATGAATAGAATTCAGTTTCAATACGTTGAAGCTCAATTAAAGGAGGGAAGGGGAAACAAAGAGCACTCCACACAAGTCCTGCCCCTGGACACCATTGACAGCCATAGGTGTGTTGCATTTTGGTAAAACTTAATGTTGCCACAAAATTATTTTAGCAAAAGTTTTTGTCTTCAGCTGTGTAGCTACAGTGAGATGGTATAAATTTGATTGAGTATCCAGAAGAAGAATTATTTTATTTACTTCAAGAAATACGATGAGCCTGGATCTTCAATTAATTGTTTTTTATTATTGTGTAATGTTCCTTTTTTTAAGGAGCTTAACTGTACTGGGACATGTTCTGTGGCTTCTCCTGGTTGAGGACAAGAAGTAGTACAACAGGTGATTTGATTCCACCACAGATCATTAATTTTCAATTTTGAGTGTCCAAATCACTTAAGCAATAGTACATTGTTTTAGAAAATTCCTAATGAAGTACATCTGGAGTAAAGTCTTAAAGTACAGGCTAGAGACAGCTGTTTGTCCTATCTGTGGTCTCTCCATAATCAAATCTGGATGTGTTCATTGTGTATTTCAGTGTGATGTCTGCCCAGTCTGCAGCAATTAGTGGAAATTACAAATGTTTAATGAGCATTTTAATGCTTTTCAGTTGATACTGTTGATAGGTACTGAAGACTCCATTGTTCCAAGTGTCTTCAGAATTCTCTACCTTGATCTATTTTGTGGCCCATGAGTAGGTATTATTGACACGTACTATTTGTTTTAGCTATAGTGATTAATACATCAGTCTGACCTATTGGGGTTTCTTTTCTACAGTGCCATATATTAAAAAAATGTAATGTAATCCATAATTCAGCTTGTGCAACCTGTGTTGGGCTGTAAATCCTGGTTGGTCTACAGTCAAATGCATTTCTTATATTAGTTCTACTAGGATACAAGATTTTGTGGGCTTCAACCCACAAAATACCACTTCTAAAAAGTTATATATTGCCTTTTATTCTGGTGATGATGAAGACCAATTACTTTTTAACATAATTTTCTGTATTTCGGCCCTCACTCTCTAGGTATTATATACTGCTGTGGTAAATGTATTAAGTTGTACTGAGTGTGTGGGTGGGAGATAGCAAAGCTGTGTTTCTTTTTGTATAACTGTTTTTCCAACTACAGATTCTAAAATTAGATTTTTGATTGTCATATCTAAATTATGAATTTAGTGTAAGCCTTCTAATTTCAAAATAATTTTTAATGAGGCGGTATCATCTGTAACTTCTGAATTGTTTAATTAGTGCCTATACTGAGATTCATTGTTTTTTAAATTAAATGTGTAATCCTGTAAACCTTAACAATAGCTATCGTTTTTAAGATTTTCAGGGGGGTATTTTAATCTCCAGCATTCAACTGGTTTATGTAAGTGGCTCCTTTATGAAAACTTTGTGCTGAATTTCTGGTGCAACTTTTCTCTTGAAGAAGACCCAAGAGCAGCTCATGAGTGGCTTTTCATGCCCTCCCTCTGCCCCCTCCCTGCCCAGACAAATGGGATGGGTGTCCCATTAATGACCTGAACTCCCTGTGAAAAGCAAGGTTCACTTTCCTGGTACATTTTAGAAGGTTTATTAAAAGACAATAAGAGACAAATAATAAAGCAAAAGCTTATAACAGCTGGGTGCTTTGCATTCAGCCAAGAGCACCCCTGATGTTTTGGAGACACCCCTTAAATTCATCAGCCCATTGTGTTCTTATAGACCTATCATACATTTTTAAACTTTTCTATAAACTCTTTTCCATATTCCAGGAACTGTTTTACTCAAGGCCACTCCTCGAGTCTGCTTTTTTAGAGCATGTGTGTTTCTTGGCTGTGGTTTTAATTTATTTTTCTTATCAGTCTTTGGGCTGTGGTCTTCAATTTCTGCAGACAGTCAGTGCTGGTACTGGTGCATCAGCAGCAGTGTCTTCACTGGGTGTTATCCAACCAAGCAGGCAGTTCACTCACTGCAAAGACACTTTATCAGCCTGTGTTACTGCTAAAGAAAACTGTATCTTAAAAACCATTTCAACACCACACATATAACATTCACCCTATTATTTGCAAAAAGCCAATACCATAATATATATTTATAACACCTCTCCCTGCCCAGACAAAGGCAGTGCCCTATCCAGGCTGTACCCTTTAGTGGGAATTCTTCTCCGTAACACCCAGCTCCATCCTGACACCACAGCAAACCCTGTACCTGCCTGGGCTGTTCCCATCAGTGGGAATTGCTCTCCCAGGTCTGATACAGGACACTTCTGGCTGGCTGTGCTGGATCATCCTGACGTCTGGAACACAGATCTGTGAGAAGCATGTCATGTTAACAGAGCACTGCAACAGTCATACTTTGTCTCAGCTGATGGGGCAATTGCAGCACACAGGGTAATTCGTGTTGACAGTAAGAACTTGCAGATAGGCAGCCTAAAATGGTGAAATCATTATAGAAATTTATTTAACTGGTTGAGTGGCCATAGCAGATTGGTTGAGCCAGCCAAATCCGAAGACTATGAGAGAGGTTTCTGCTCTACTGCATTTTTTAAGGATTAATTTTTGGCTGGTTTATATATATCTTTGTATTTTTAACTCTTTGAATATTTATACTAATAACAAGGTTAATAGTAATTGATAAAATATTAAGTGTATCTTTTCATCTCTGTTCAGATGCACAAAAGTTGTTTTCTTGGTTAAATTTTTAGGAAAAATACTGAAAATAAGGCAGTCATATAATTGAAAATAAATCAATTGAATTTTTCTTTACATTTCATTCTCTTTAGAAGAATGTGTTAGCAAGTTAGTGAATAACAGTTTCACAACTTGTTTTTATTAATTCACAAAACATTTTTTGATTATTTGTTATTCTGTGGTTTTAAATCTTATCAGTGACAAAATTTGTTTACAGAAATTGGATAAAGATGAAGAGCTGCCTTAAGTGTTTAAACAATGTTCTTTAATAAAGAATCATTTCCTTTTTTTCTTTTAGGAGTGAGGTTTTTGCAAGCTAATCTCATACTTTTCCCACAGCCATGGTAAATTCATCTGCTAGGTATTAGTTGCAGCATTATTTTGCCTAATTAAAAGAGATGTGATAACCTAGGTCCATAAGTGTAAGGCAGGGGCATCCTAAGTGAAGAACAATTGGGATGACATTTTGTCACTGCATTTTGTTTGCAGTCAGTGCCAGCTCCTTTTGCCCAAGTGTGACAGTCTAAGCTGTCTTCCTACAGTTTTTGTTCATACAGGATGATGGTGGGTTTCAATGAGGCAGAGAAGCCTGTTGGTTTGGCAATATTTGCAGTGCATTATTGTTTTTCTCCAAAGCACCTGATTCCACAGGCAAGCCTGTGTATTTATTATCACAGGCATTTGGCTCTAAGAAAGAGACCTGAGAGCACCTTCCGTTCTTGACTCTAACCAAACCCTAACCAGTCACCTACATTTATATATTTCCTTAGAACTTAATTTCAACAAGTTTTACTCATCCCCTCTAGGATGTCTGTAATACAATTCTGTAGGTACAGCAAATTCTTTAAATCGCCCTTAGCAGCAGAGCACACAGGCATGTTACAGACTAAGCACCAGAGACCTAAGTCTGTAGAGAGATATATGCTTTGAGTATTATCCATATTAAAAAAGAGATATCCCAAACTTTGCATTTAAAAATACTTCTCTGAAGTGTCTCCTTTAGTGTAAATGCTGATGTATGTTGGCATTAAATGGTGTGGAGAGCGCTCCATAGCCTGGTGGGGTGGGAATTCTTCCATTGTCAGTCTGGCTCTGCTTGCATCTGTGGCTTACTCTAGCTGGCTTTATCTCATGTGCTCTTATCTTGTTCATTGCTATTCATAGCCATACTTTGTGAAGTTGGGTCTTTATTCGTAAGAAATATTTGCCAAGTTCCTTGTTCCTTTTTGTAAAGGAACAATAAATACTATTTGAACATATATACCTTTGATTTGTTTTCATTCCCAGTTTAATTATGCACTGTGTATTTTAGACACATATGCCAGATTCTTGTCTTACATTAATTTGCCTTTGCATGTTAACAAGCACAAAAGGCAAGCAAGCAAAAGCAGCATCACTGTCTAGGTGCCATGTCTGTGCTTTAGGAGAAGGTAATGGCCAGGTGCTTTTCAGCTTCTGGATCATTTAAGGAAATTGTCTCCAAATATGTACAAGATGAAAACCTGGCAAATCGTCAGCTGTATGAGAAAAGAGATCGCTGACATTTGGCTCCATTCCTCTCTTCTTCTTTTATTCCCCAAACTCCTGCTGTGTTCAGCTGGGGAGAAAAAGGCTGGTTGTGTGTAGTTAGGTCATGGTAAGCAAGTGGAGAGCATAAGGTACAGTTTTCAGTATTTCTGGTAACTGGTATAAATCCTGTCAGCTGGAACTGGTGTGCTCCAAACCTCTTCCTTTAGTTTCTCAGACCCTGGAGTTGAGCTGAGCTGTGTGATAGTAAGGGAGAAGTAATTACTAAGAATTCTCAAAGCAAATGGAAGTGCATGGATGTGGGATTGATGTTCTGATATGCTGCTACATAGGTACTGTTTAAGGTTACCACTTCTGATTGAAGTCTCTTTCCCCTTTGTATGAAAACAGCATAATTAATCAGGCTGTAATGAATTCAGTTACTGCTAGTTTGTCACCTGAAGAGAGAAGTTACCAGAGCAGGCTGAAATCCAGCTGAAAATACAGTCATGGTTAGTATTTAGTATTTAAAGAGCTCTTTTAACACGTGCAGTGTAACAGTAGGCACCTTGTGGTTAGGCTGGGAAATGTGTGTTGTACCTCCGAAAATAAGTGAAGGATGATATAAAATTTTCTTGAAAATTTTAAATTAAAAAAATACTGTTGTACAATGCATTTTACAGGTTGGCAAGGGAATGTGTCACTCTAGATAAAGAGTTTGCAGTTCTAAATATTATCTGATTTGTATATTTAGTTTTGTCTTTACTGACAAAAGTCTCAGATTGTTTCTGTGTGAAAGTTGTCTCAAGTACAATCCATGCCCTCAAAATCAAGAATCACCAAACAAACTAATGTTTTGGCTTGTGATTTAAGTTCTTACTGTTGGTGATCACTTACAAGTGTTATTTGAACAAAGGTAATGGTTTTGGTGCTGTGCACATTTTAAGTTATCTTTACTGTTTGTGCTGTTTTCAGATGTCAGTGCTGTTTGAATCCTGTCTATAGTACAGCAGGAAAAATCCATGGGTATGTTTGTTGGGGGAAAAAAAATCAGATGCTAGGCATTGCTTTATTTGCTTAGGTGATTTTAAAAATGCTTTTTATTTATATTACTGAGGGAGAAGATATTTTAGCAGTGCCTGTTTTCTAGGGCTTCAGAAGGAGCGTGCCAGTGCAAGGGCTGGAGAGGTTTAGGAGGTCACTGCCATGGGCTGGGGCAGAGGGTCTGTGCAGGGGCACTCCCTGGGGGCAGGACCAGCTGGGCTGTTTTATGGTGGTCCGTGTGAGTGGCTGTGGGCTGGGCTGGCCCTGCCCCAGCGAATCGGGGCGGATCCGAGGGATAATGACTTCAGCAGGGGGCACCGAGGAGCAGCTGGGGGGCACAGAGCCCTTCATCAGCACAGCTGGATCCAGAGCGAACATCTGTCTGTGCTCTTAGACTCCACACTTCTGTTAATACTGGGGGCTGTATTTGCATTTGTTAGATTATTTTGGTAACAGTACTTTCCCGTCTCTAGTGTTCCATTTCTTTCTATAATCCCCTCTCACAGCAAAATCAGTATTGGCAATTCAGAAGAAACAGAACAATTACTTTCATGTAAGCCTTTAACAATTATTAACTTTCCTATACTTTCCCAGCAATGGTTATATGTGTAAGTCTCAGGAAAGAGCAGCTGTGGAATGAAAATAAAGGACTTACACAAAGAAGCTGTTCACTTGTACTGAGATTGCCATGGAGAAGCTGAGTGTGAACTCTTTCCCTGGCAGTCAGAATTGAGGAGGAGGTGTCCATGTGCCCGTATTCCCAGGATATTTCAGTCATGAAGCTCCTGTCTGTGCCTGTGAGGAAGTGAATGGATGATGGGAGGGCAGGATATTTGAATTTACAGGCCAATGCACACTTGCCCATGACTGAGATGATTATAAACATTCTTATAATAAATTAATGACACCATAAAGAACACGGGGAGAAGCTTGCATTCAAAAAACCAGTGTTGGAAAGGAGCAGTCTTGGTATCTATGAAGCTTCCCTGCTTACTCTTATTCATGTCTTTCCCATTTCTTATGTGTTCCCTATATGCTTCAGAAAAACGAATCTTGTAAACATTTGCTGTGTTTTGGCATAGAATAATAAAGCAGACAAGTGTCACATGAATGATTGTGACACTTGTACAAATGTCTGTGAGCTCAAACAAGACAGGCAAATTATGTTTTGACCCATTAAATAGCTGTCTTAGGTAGAAAAAAAAGCCAATTTGTCTAAATACTTAACTCTAGCATGCACAAAAGACTTAAAAAATTTTCAGAATCATAGTTTCTAAGATTAAGAGTTTGCATATTAAAAGCATGTCAAGATGCATTGCGTCATTGTTCCATCTTCAGTTTACTGAGAAATCGCAGTTTGGAGGGGATGGCAGGCAGGAAAATCAGGCTGGGTGTTTTGATTCCCTTTCATAGTGATGCAGACCATCCTTTTGCCATTCCTACTGTTTATTCACTTAATCATAATAACTGGAAAAGAGAATGATGAAGAATTTGGATATGTCATTATCAACTTCCCAGATTTCCTTTAACTTGTTATGGTGTCAGTAAGTTCTCTACAGCAAGGTAAATACATCTGACTCCCCATATGTGAATGTGGGGTAGCCTGGTTGTGGGGCTCAGATGTAATGCTGCAAATAATTTATTTTGTCATTTTGGAGGTTGAAAATTTTTAATTTTGATGAATTTTTTATGAAAACTCCTGGACTGTGTAAATTTTGCCATGTCTCAAAATAATTCCAGTTTATCATTATTTCCTGTCTAGTGTAGGGGTTACATACCCCCTTGAGGCCTGATACCATGTGAATTTTTTCAACCAACTCCCTGTAGCCTTTTGCTAGAAGAATCATTCACTACCTGTGTGTTGCAGTGGCACAATATTCCCAGCCTCTGCCTTTGTTCCTGTCTTCTTCCTTACATGTTCCTTACCTTAGCTTTCCTTGTATAGTCTTAGCTTTCTCCACATAAGGAAAAAAAATAAAATCAAGACAAATTATTTTAGTGCTGCAGTTCATTTTTCAGATGCGAGACCTCACTTGTGGAACTGTTTTTGGAAATTGTATTGATGTTAATGAATTCCCTGCTACTTGGTTTTGGTTATGTAGTTGATAATATGATAATACATAATACATCTCAAGAGCTTTGGACAAAAAATGAAAGTTTTGAGTATTCTCTTAATTTGAGCTTTTTAATGGGTCCTCAACCTGCAACCTTTTATTAATGAGAATATTTTGGAGCAAGTCTGTGGCAAGTAATAAACAGACTGAATGCACATTTGTGTAGACCTCTTTAATGGGAACAAGGAAATGAGGTTGGATGTGCTTAGCTAGGAGATAAAAAGCCCATCTAAGTTAAAAGGCATAATAGGAGTAAAAAAGTGAGACACAGTTTTAGACTGAAATGAGAGTGAAGACTTGGCAGATTAGATTTGCCTTAAGTCTATGATAGTTAAAATAACCCCATTTAAAATTTTGAAACTGTAATTTACATGTTCCTTTATTATTATTCAGATTAATACTAAAAGGGCAGAAGTCATCCAAGGAACTTGTGCATTAATTTTCTTCCCTTTCACTATTCTGCAGATTTGTTTCAAAATATTATTCTAGTACCTTGAATTTTGTTGCTGTTTTTTGTTTTGACAAGTTTCCTTTCTGACTGTCTGTTAATGCTACTGAGAAATAAAGATGCTTTTACAAAATGCTTTCAAGCACAAAAGGAGATGGTTTTCAAGAGATTATTTTACATATTTACATATTTTACCTTAAGCATTTTGTAGTCACTGCCTACTGGTGAATGTATCAGATTTTTACACACACTTTCAGAATGAACCAGTTTTGCTTCTAAGCCATTGCAAAGGGAGGAAATGAATTCTAACTTTTTTCACTTCATTTTCACATCCTCACATTTCCTTATTTCACATGGTTTAAAACAAAATGCCTCCAGCATTATTTTTCCTTTCTCAAGAGCAAAGTGAATGTGACTTTTCTAAGGGGGTCACAGGATGCCTCTGAGGCCTGTGGGTGTTACTGGACTGCTGCCTGCTTTCAGCTTAACTGAAGGGCTTGTCATAGTTTTCATCTCCTAAGAAATTAGCCCTAGGTGCTGGCCAGGAGCAGGAGAAGGCAGCATTATGAGTCCCACGCTGGTTATTTCCCACTGACATCAAATCCTGAGGTTTTTAAATTAATCCTGCACAAAGACAACCCTTCATTTTGGTGCCAGTTGGAAATGAGACTGCAATAATGACCTTTTAAAGATGTCTAGTTGTTAAGATAACCCCCTGTTGAAAGCTGGAGGTGGCTCTTGCACCCCGCGTGGATGCGACGCTCCCGAGCAGCCGCGGATCCCGCCAAGGAACCGGGAGCCGTGGCCAGTGCCCTGAGCTGTGTGGCCACCAGCCCTGGCAGGCAGAGCCCACCGAGCCCACAGCTCCAGAGGCACACAAAGGGGCTTTGTGCACTTCCAGGGCCACATTAGTTACACGCTGGCAATAGAAGCCTTGCACAAAAGGGACCGACTCGGCCATCAGAAAAGTTAATTCTTGGCTCTGAGTGTGGGTTGAAAGTGTACCTTCCAATGCTCTGAGAGCTTGGAAAAGCTTGGAAAAGGGAGCATTAACAGCAACTGCTCATATAAACAAGAAAGTGATTTAACGCATGCTACCCCCAAGTGTGAAATGGAAACTGGCCCAGTAGAAAAAGGGAAACGTGGAACAGATCTCTATATTTGTCTGTTGGAATAAATAGAAATTTGTATTGGTCTTAAACTCACCTGACCATTCCTGTCTTTTCACCTCGGGGTTTTGCATCATAAGCCTGTATGAATTTCCCACGTGCAGAATTGTCTTTCATTACTAGAATTAAATAGGTATGAAGCTGGAGATGGTCCCTCTTTGTAGTCAACATAGCTTTGTGTAAACAAAGGCAAGAAACTGTATATCTGTGACAAAATATTTTGGTAACCATTACCCTTAGCAATTGTTTTTCTACTTTTAAATTATGAAAAAAAAATACCATGGCACTTTGTTTTTGTTAAAAGGATAGCTGCTCTTTTTTTTTGAGGGTTTTCTGATTTGGCAATGCTCAAAGGTGGTTCCAACTGTAGAGAGTAGAACTTTGAGTGCTGAGACAAATTTAATTATGATTTCAACTATACATGAGATATGAAAATTTCAGATGTTTAACCATCATCAGTGGCATGTTTTCCTTTATAAACTGGAGTAGGTCCTGTAGAATGAGCATTTTTAATCTGTTTAAATATTCCACCTTTGACTATTCAGTTATATTTTAGTTCTATTCATCAAAAAATAGAAAATATTCATTAAACATTTTATTATTTGATTGTGTACTCCACCATCTGCTGCCATGATGCACACAACTCTTGTTTTGAGAAATGTACTGTGAAATCTTTGTTAGAATCTGCAGATTTTGAAAATGCACAGTATCTAAGCTTTCCTCTTTTTTTACCCTTAGCATTGTTAGAGATTTCAGGAGCTTCCTTACAACATTCCATAAATTGTTTATCAAAATGCAGACATAAGAAAAATACCATTTGTATTTTTCTATTTTTCTTTTGTGTATTAAAATAGTGGGATTACTTGCTTAATCACTTAGGGAGGCAGTAGAAAATTCAATCTCTTATTTTATGATCATTTCTCTTCTTTAATACATTTCACCTAGTTTAGAAGTATGGATCAGAAACTCACAAGGAAAACTGATGCCCTTTCCTGCAGCTAAATTAACAGGAATCACGTGGAAAACAATCTGAGCCTTGTATGAAAAGGGGAGCCATTAAAATTAGCCCTAAGCTATGGACTGCACCCAATATCACTAGAACTGCACTCACTGCAGATGTGGAGGCTGGCTCTCAGGCAAACTGAGCTGTGTTGTATAGCTACAATTAAAATCAACTCCTCTGCCAAAAAATAAAAGGGAGGAGGGTAGAAGGAGAACATCAAAGACAGATTGAAATGTGTAGTTAGTAATAAGAGTGGTCTCCTCTTGAACCAAGCCCTGCAGCGATTCATGGCCCCCTTGTTAATGAGAAATTTTGACCTCTGGTTTGTAAGTTAAACTTGTAATCCCAGCTAATGAAGTAAATCAATCCCAACTTCAGTCTGTTGTTCCCATTTTTCTTTCCACAGTGTGTCTGGGAGTTACTATCCAGGTCTACAAATACAATTTGGGGGAAAAAAATTATTCTGCTGCTATTAACTTCTTCTGTTTCACAGATTCACTTGCACATCTCTAAAGCAGGCAGATTATTTTAACTTGTCTGTGTGCTTGTAAAATGTCCTGTTGGTTTGGAGTGTTTGTGGCATTTAAATAATAGGTCTGAGTTAACATTTTAAAAGGGAAGCTGGATTTGTAACTATCCAAAATATTTATTTCCAACAGGTTTAAGCTTTAGATGTGTAGATTGATGTGAAATTATTTAAAGAGCTTTATTTTAATTCTTGCTATAT
Organism: Catharus ustulatus; assembly: GCF_009819885.2. NCBI lineage: Eukaryota > Metazoa > Chordata > Aves > Passeriformes > Turdidae > Catharus > Catharus ustulatus. The sequence goes on along the minus strand of NC_046231.1, from coordinate 2,620,644 downwards.
ATTTAAGGGGATGCTGGTGATAGTTTTGTGTCACAAAAAGTCTTCCACTGCAGTCTCAATTCTAAGAGAAAACATTCCCTAGCAATAAAATGAATGCAAAGCGAAATGCCAATTTTCATAATGTGTGGATCACCCTTTGAAATACATACTTTTGTGTCTTGTGAGCCACCGAGTGACAAAAAACCCCAATCCAGCCCAAAAGCCCTGGTAAAGCCTGAGTTGATTCTGTCACACCATGTTATTAAGGAATCTGTAAGAGATCAGCAACTGATATTAAAAGGAGGTGAAGTCTTTTTGGGAAAAATAAGGAGATGTCAGATTCATAATGTGATCCCTTAAAGAAAAACATAACCAGCTAGAGACAAAAAAAACTTGTAGCTGCTTCATTTTCCATCTGTGTTAATAACTGGTAGTGCTGTGGACCCTTCTGAATGGCACAGACCCTTTTTTGTTGCAATATGTTTCTCTCCAAAGAGAGTTTTTTACATTGTTTTATGGCTGTTTAGTGCTGCAGACAGTTTACAGGGGCAGCATCTCCCAAACTAAATATATTTTCCAAAATGAAGGGTACATGTGCTCCCCTCTTGCTGCATCTCTGCTCTCCCTGCAGCTGTGGCCCAGAGTGGTGCAGAGTTTTGGCTCCCAAGTTTTTGGTCCTTAATGCTAGTTTTTTATATCCATATTCCTGCAGTTTGGTCCACAAGCCTTACCTCATATTACAACCTCTTGTAGATGTCCTGCATTTTGGTTTCTGTCATGAAGAGGGAACAAATGACCACGTGCTGCTGTATTTTATGCAATTTTATTATAGGAAAGAATAATTCTTTGCAGCAGTGAAGTCAGTCTCTGGGGACTGCCCCAGCTGAGCAGCTGTTTTTCCTGGGCTGACCCCTGTGGTGCTGTGTTTTGGTTACCTCAGGGACCAAGCCTGGGCTGTTCTTTCTGGAAGTAGGAGCTGTATTATTTTTATGCTTTTAAAAGAGGATGATTCCTAGATTTGATGACTTGCTGCCTGAAAGCCACAGTGATTTCCTCAGGGCAGGCAATGGTCAGGGGCTGTTGGTGTGCCCAGAGGGATGTGTCCCCCCAGGCAGGGACAGAAAGGCTCCTGCAGAGCTTCAGTGAGTGACCTGTCAGCAGCAGGTGACACCTGGCCCTTGTCTGCCCCTCTGGGAACTGAGGGACACTGGGCAGCCCTGGGAGAGGGGGATTCAAGCAAACCTGCAGAGAAAGAAAAGCCCTTTGTAACTCACTGAAAGCTGTTCTGTCACTGTGCCTTGCAGTGAGGAAGCTCCTTTCAGCCTTTCTGAGAAAACAAAGCACCTGAACCGTGGGTCTGAAAAGAGCTGGGTGAGCAGAAGGTTCTGGAATAAATCATAGAATGGTTTGGGTTAGAAGGGACCTTAAAGGTCCCCTCGAGCTTTTGCAGAGGACCCACAGGTTGTGGAGAGTGAGATGCAAGGGGCATCTCCTAAGAAAAGGGAGGAAGAGCTTTTCTGTAAAGGAACAAAATATTAATGCAGTCCAAATATAGAGATTATATCCCCTAATAAGTTTTAGCCTGTAATGTATATTTTTCCTAAGGATCAAATGTAGTGGAAATTTTTAATGCTCAGAGTTCCTCTGTATCTAGAAGGACTATAAGTTTATAAGTAACACATTAAGTGTTACCTGTGATCTTCAAAGTACACATGAAGGGCTAGATTAAACTGTATACTGTTTTTGTTTGTGATAATACTGCACAATCATTAACGTTACCTGTATTGTTCTTTGAAGATGCTCGTGACCCTCATAATGATTTGAAGCTGGTTGCCTTATACTGCTGCAAATCATTAGTGCATTATAAGTAAGACTTTATAATAACCTACTTTTTGTCTCACTAAATTTAAAAGCAGCTTTGTTAATTGTGACAACAAGTGGAAAAACGAAGCAGCAAATCTGTTCTCAAGTGATATACCTTAGTATATGGAGGATCCTGTTGTGAAGAACTTGGAAAATAATCATGGTTTATTAGCTGCACAGTCTTTCCCCCTTTGTTTCTATTCATTTAATTTAAAGTGAAACAACTCAGCATGCAAAACTAAAATTAGCTGCAAAAAAGGTGTAAGTGAATAAACAGGCAAATCCATTAGAGTCGATGGGTTATTGGATCCCTTGCCATTCCTCAGATGGCGGCCTATTAAAAGTGGTAATGTGTGCCTGCAGCATGGCCTGGAGGCACCAAGAAGGCCAAGACAGGCATATTTCACATGCATCAGACACAAGAATTAAATAGACCAATGTTCCCTAAAAGACTGAAGTACATCTCTTTCTGACGTTCATCTCGGGCAAAAATTCATTGATCTCAGTATGTCCCTTGGCAATTATAAAATATTAAATCCAAGTCACACTTTTCTAGTTGGCTTAATTTTTTCTCTATTCACAGCTTTCTATTTGATGAATTTTAACAAGTTAGGAATAGCATCTAATAATAAAATAAAAACTGCAGAGTGAAAAAGTTTGTTCATTTCACATTCTTATATTTTTATATTTAGCTTTTAGACCTGCCTGTCATTTTATTGTGTTTTAAATAAAATTGCACACTAAATAGATGAAAAGAATATATATTTATACACTCAAAAAACCCATCCATGTTCTCCTTTGAATTTGCAGTTTATTTTTAAAGCAAGATATTAGTATGTGTCTATAGTATTGCAGTGAAATCTGTATTTTAAAACTAAATCTGTGTAGTTAATCAGCATTGTTTTTCCTAGTGTCAGACAGTAGTGATTTCTGCTTCGTGTTTCCCTTATGTCAGGCTGGAAAGATATAATCTTTGTGGATCTTAGTTCCAAATTAGTACTTGCATGAGCATTTTTGTTTGTTTAAACTGAAATTTGGATTTGTTTGTGTAAACATCAGTCAAGCAAAATGAAAAATAACCTTTCAGAACCTTTATCTGTTTTAATATAAATGTGGAGATTGTACCATTCATTACAGCAGAATGAATGTCTTTGCTGGTGAGAGAATACCATGGGGAGATTTTTTCCATCTGGGTTCTACCTGTTGTGTTTGCTGGTTCCCTTCCTGCTAGGGACTCTCACCTGGCTGGCACATTCCACTCTTTCAATAAGCTCTTTGCCCAACAGCTGGAAACAGTCTAGGCTAAAAAGATATCAAGAAGAATGCTCAGAGTCTTGGTTGGCTTTCAAAGAATGACAATTTTGATAATTTACTATCAGCAAAATTCCCCCACAGAAAGGTGGGGCAGGCTGATTGGTGGGTCTTAAATTTTCAGAAAAGCAAAGTTCAAGATTTTGCTTTACATTTTGGAAATAAGACCCTGTTGCCTATCACTTTTTTTTTAATACACCTAAGTTGCTTTTTGCTAACAGAAAAACTATTTTAAGTGTTAATGAGATGAGGGAAAAAGAGAAAGAGTGGGGCTGCCAGTGTATGTGCTTTAGCACCAATGGAGAGAAATCAGTGTGCTGCCCTGTGTGCCCAGCTTTAGACAGGGACAGGTTGGATCTCTGCTTCTGAGCTGAATTTCTCACCTGGCAAATGTGTCCCTGAACCCTGAGCCCAGTGGTGTCACAGCAGATTCCTGGCTGTGGTCACTGTGCTCATCACAGTGTCAGGGCAGGGTTCCTGGCTGTTCCTGGCTGTGGTCACTGTCCCCAGCACACATTTATCCCCTTGCCATGAAGACCAGCTCACTCCCATGGCTGCAGTGACAGCCCTGGCAGGACAAGGAGGATATAGCACAGCTTCTCATCCATGCTTTGGGGGTTGTCTGGGTTGTTTTTATTTTTTAAATAGGAAATTGTGCCTATCTCTTGCTGTATCCCTATCCTTTGTACAGTGGATATTGTAAGAGGGCTCATTTCCAGATAAAGGCGAATACAGTTGCCAATGACCAGCATCCATCTCTCCTGTCTGAGATAACAGAGGTGTAGGTATGACACAAAATTCAGGAAACACGGGAACACTGTACAGGTCACCAGAATCCCACTAGTTGTGAGATTTCTTTTCATTTTTCATAGCAGTTGTGATCCACGTATTTAAAAGTCACTGTGAGAGCAATGTTACTCACATATTTAGGTTTGAAAAGTTCAGATATAATTTCCCCTCTTTAAAATTAATTTTCATATCTTCTTCTGGAAGAGCCACATTTTGAAAAAGGTCTACAGTATGGCCTAGGCTACAATGTTTGTGTATATCTCTCCCTGTACATGTGCTTGTATAGACATATATGTGTGCTTATAAAATAATTTTTGACTATGTATGTAATTTATTATCAACCATTTGACATTATAAGCTGTCTCAAATATGGCTGAGAAAATAAAATTAGAAGAGTTGTGTTCTGTGGTTGATGATTATGGGTTGCTGGGGTAAATTGGCACTTTCCAAGGGCCAGCATTAACTACTTGCTGGTGTGTTGTGTGTGCTGGTTTCTTGGACAGCCAGCACACCTTTATGACCAGCCAAAATTTGATTTCCCTTTCTCACCTAATGGACTGACACATGTATTATTTATTAAAGCCAAGATTCTAATTGATGTTTTTTCTTAGTATATTGGTATCAGAGAGCACTTTTTGTTCAAAATGCTGTTTCCTTTATTGAGTTCCCTGCTGCCATCAACCATACACTCAGTCTCACAACTATTTATCTCATCTACCCCAAACATAATTCTTGCCTGTTTCTTTGAATTTATAAATTGCAGAACTGGGTTTGCTTTTGATATCCACTTAAAATCCTGTATTTCAAAATGAGACAAAGTAAGATGATTTCAACTACAACTATTCTGAATATTTCCATGACTTTACATCATATGAAAAACTGCACTTCTCCAGCTAGCAGTTTTATTTTATTCTGCAGAAATAAATATAGCTTTTATTTTTCTTTTTTTTTTTTAATTTCTTTAAACATAAATTAATGATAGTTTAATCAGTTTTCTGGCTGTTTACATTTTTTCCTAGTCGGTTCTGCATCATGATATTTTTGTACATTATATTATGATATAAAAATAAAATTAATAGCTGTAAAAAGTGACAGAATTCTGCTGTAAGGATGTGCAATATTGTTTATTAAAATTACACTGTTTAAAGAACATTTTACTGAACTTCATTTTTCTTGAACTGCATACTAATTTTAAAGGTCAGTGTGGTTAGTTACCATAGTAGTGACCTAAAAATAACCTTTCCAGTGTACCTGTATATTTCTGATCTTAGTGTTAGCATTCAGAAATGTTCTTTCCCTTAGAGTTTCAGCAGCTAAATAAGTTGCAACCCCTTCAGCTATACTCATAAAAATTTGCTTCCAGACAACATGGTCTGTTTATTGTGTAATAATCGAAATGGCACTAAATTGCAATGATTGCTGAACACTTAGGAATTGCATTAACCACTTAACTGCTAAACTATTTTCCATTTTCTTCCTCCCTGTGAAGTATTATATTGATTTTCCTCTTAGTTAGAGCTGCTTACTCAAGCTCTGAGATGAACAGAATATTTTAGTAGCCTCGTACACTGTCATATTTTGAGTCAATCAGCAGTGACCTTGGCAAAGAATTTTCTGGAGATTTTTAAAAAAAGCTATCAAGCAGAATAGCTTTGTGTGCAGCCATGTATCTTTACAGAAAATAGAGGGAACCACAAAACGTCTCTGCTAAGTGAGCTCAGTACACGATATGGAGGATGAAATCTTTCTCTTCCCCTCTCTGCTCCATGGGTTATTTCCTGTTACTTCTAATACTGCTGCTAAGACAAATTGGTGAATGGTCACGAGGACTTAATCAAACCCTGTAATGTGGTGCTGGGAGTGTAATTAAAAATATAAATACAGTGAGAAGTGAAGGATTTTAGTAGGGCCATTGTATTCTTGGGAGTGTTGACTTTTTGTTTTTTAGCTGTTGTTTGTTAACTGGAGCAAAACACAAACATTAGAGCAGTATCAAACTTCAAAGCTTGTTGTTAGCCTAAACTAGTTGTGCTGTCAAATATTTTACTTTCAAATTGATTTTGTTTTTTTCTCTTTATAGAGTTAAATTCTGGTACTGTTTCTTTCTGGGAAAACTTGCCAGAAAAAGCAGAGGGGTTTTTAGTTTGCGTTTTTGCGGGGGGAATTTTTTGTTGGTTTCTTTTTTTATTTTTTCCGAAGCAGAACCTTTCTGGAATCTTGCTGAAAAAAAAAAAAAAAAGTAGGGGAGAAAAACTGGCACAGGTAAGGAAGAGTTAACTAGAAATGGAGCGGGGATGCTGGGGGGCAGCAGTGCTGCAGAACATAGCAGTGTTCGTGCGAAGGCAAGTCATTTCCCGAAACACTGCAGACACATGGCCCCGGGCGCTCTAAAACCTTTGGAGACCAAAATGGCTCGCAGGAGTTAGAAGTAATAAGGTGTTTTTCCCTTCTTTCTCCTTCACTGAAATTCTGTAAGGTTGCTATGCATTACCAAGGAACAATGCCACTATTTTTGTGTTTTATATGGGTATTAAGATCCATTACAATTTGACATTTTTAAGATTGGTTATCCTGTAGTTTGGTGTTAAATTGAAGTTGTTTGTTTTGAATTTAATTCTTTCATTTTTCAAAGGGAAAAAAGGCAGCACTGCTGTGCTGATAGCTTACTGAAGTATGCCAGGATTTGATGTTTGAATTTATCCCAAACTATAGGCAAAATTATCTGTAAAAGAAGTCTTGGGTTTTATATTTCTTTTAATATATTTTTTTTAAGTCTGAAAGGTGCTTTCTGGCTAGCTTTTCACAATCAGGTTGTAGAAGATACTGCACATCTAATATCTTCAAGGCATACAGTTTCCAGGATTATTTTTAACACTGTGTTACACACCCAAGTCGTGTTGTGCTTAATGTAACCTGCTCATGATTATTATAAACCTGCATGTTTGCAGCAGCTAAATAAACTCCACATCAAATAAATTACTGCAGGAACGTTATTAGGCCAGCAGCAATGTTAAGGACATCTGTTAACTCTTTTTTCAAATGCCCCGTCCTAACTGTTTATTCTAAGCATTTATGTTGTTAATTACTACTTAAGTACACAGAGTAGTCATTCAGAGCGAGCTGTGAAGAGCTGCTGAGGAGGATGGGGCAGGTTCATGTCCCAGTCCTAGCCTTGCTCACAGGAGCATCCCTGCGGCAGCTCTCAGTTTCAGGGTGAGCAGTGGTGAATGGGGGCAGAGGAAGGGATAATGGACAGATTTCCATGGGGTGGTCACAGCAGTGACCAGACTCCAGCCACTGAGCCCTCACCTCAATCAGAGAGGCAGAGTCTGAGCAGTTTTCCCCATTTAGGCCCTAAAAGTCGAAGTTGTTATTAGAGCCGGTGAAAAAAAACCAATCCGCTATGAAACTTCCTCTGTCAAAATACATTTTTGTCAAAGATAAAATGTTTAGCAAAAATACATCTGTTTCAAAAACATATTTGTCAAGAAGGTTTCTCAGCTTCGAGATGACATTCCTAGTGAGAAAGTGAGCCTATTGCCGAGTGGTTGCAGCCCAGATGCAGGAGATGAAAGATGAACAGTGCCTGAACCACTGGGCTGACAAGTCTCTCTGCCACTCATGTTTGTTATAATGCAGGATGAAAACGTTGAGAATTGAAATGTTTTCTGCCTTAGTCTTTATTATAAGGTAAAATGTTGCACACTAGAACCCAATTCATAGTTCTTTTAAATATCAATACTTTACATTTGAAATTCACCTGAGACCAGAAGGTGTTTTGCCAGCTGGCACCAGGAGTGGTGCAGGGCTCCTCTTTGTTTGTAATTTAGTGAATGGCAGTTACCTGATCATGAAAACAAACAGGATGCTGCTTTTCAAAGGTTAGGTGGAACTTGAGAGCAACTCCGGTAAATTAAAACAAACAAGCAGTAATAAAAGGTCCTGCTGCAATTCTCTAAAGACAGTGTCTAAAATGTTTCAGGCGGGAAGTTTGCCAGAATACTGTGAGCTTTTCATCAGCATGATAGAAAAAATAGATGTAAAATAAGGAATACTCCATATCTGTGTTTTGTTTCTGTCATCTGAGCAACGTCTGATTTTCAAATTACAGTCTTGCCTCTGAATGAGATTGAGGTAAACCTGTAGTATATACTTTGAGTATCTGCAGTTCAAGTGTTTTCCTTGCAGTTGAGTGTTGGCTCATTGCAGGGTGGCTGTGGAGGATCACAGCTGTAAGAAACCTCTCCAGTGATTCAGCTGCAGCCAGACTGGGCAGACAAAGGCAGGGCTGACTGCCTGGAGAGCCCCAAGTCCAGCTGCAGGATGGCTCCTCTCCTTTGTCCTCCTTCCCCTTGGCCACCCCAGGACTCCCAAGGAGCTCTTGGCCCTGCCTGGTGCCTCTCCCAGGGCAGAGATTCCCACAGGTGCTCCCCAGAGTGTGCCAGATAAGATCATGGCTTGGCCAACCCCTGTTCATGGCCAATGAATTATGCAGCTGGGGTAATTAGATGGTTTTGTTCCCTAGATCAGGATTATGCTCCTGGGGTGCCACCTAGGAAACTCTGTGAAACTGCATAATGAGAAAGTAATTTTTATGCAGAGGTGGAAATATTTTGAATGCAAAAGAGAATTGGTGGGGGAGGGCAGTTGTCCTGCATTTGGAGGAGAAAAGTGAAGTCCCGTTGTTAACTGTTACAGCTCTTATTTCCCTTGCACAGTGGGAGGGGGTGGAGGAAGAGGCTATTTTAGCACAAACTCCAAAAGAAACAAAGTGCTACTCTCTTCCCCCAAGTAGAGCTATATAGATTCAGTTGTGTGGTTGGAAAACATGTGTGGAATTATATATTTAGGGATTCTGTATATTTGTATAGACACTGTATACCATCTGTGTAATAGGACCCAGATTACAATTAAAGTCAATATTCCTTAATTAAACCATAGATTCCACGATATTCTTTGGCTGCATGTTTTGGAAGACATTTGAGGTAACAGACTAGTATGTAGTTTTGACTTCTCTAACCTCCATGCCTTATGTTTGTGCCTCAAGATAACATTGAATAACATATTTAAACTGCTCATGTGTGAAAAAGCAAAATTATATCTCACTAACTGATTTCTTCACACATTCAAAAAATCGAATTCCCCTTTTGTTCAGATACTAAACAGGAATCCAAAAGGAAGCAATATTTGTACACAAGATGTGGTATTTCAAAATGGAGAAGATGCAAATACTTTTAATGAGAAGGCATTCTACTGATGATAAAAGTTGAATAATTTTACAAAGATATTCTTTTACAAACATAGTTTTCATTGTGTAGGCATTACAGTCTGGTTCAGTTGATAATGACTCAGAAGTTTACTGAGCTGTTATGATTTACTGTTTGGAGTTGAATATGGATACTGTAAAATAGTAATTGGTGATAATCATATTTGATTCTTTCTTCAATTTTATCATCCATAAGAACTGGTATTGTCAAGTACTGCAGCAAAAAATAGAGGGGCATATTCTTGTGGCTGTGATTAGTATATATTAAAATGTATTTTTGTTTTCCATATGTCTGTGTATATGTAGTAGTTTTGCATGGGTATGTGTAAATTATACCAAAGCCACAGTCTTTCATGGATTTTAATTACTATGTAGCTATTTTTGAAGTTTTTGTAAATGAAGCAGACTTTCAATTCAGTCCACCAGATGAGTTGTTCTGGCTGGAGTTAGAGCTTACTTTCAAATTCCAACATCTATATGAAATAGAACTTGATGACATGAGATGCAAGTCTTAAAAGTAAAACAAAATAAAACAATAAAACACCAAAACAAAACAAAAACCCTACAGCCCAAACAAAAACACAAAACCAACAAACCCTAACAGTAATAAAAGCTTCAAATGTCTTCTCTCAGTTTACAAAATCTGTCTAGTTTCCTGAACTTTGGATAGAACTTAGATTTATTGCAATAAAATTAACATTTTATTGTTCACTGTGATGCAACTGTTTGGCTTGTATGGGTACACAGAGTAGCAAGGCAGTAAGGGGTTATAGTGATGGCTCTGTTTGAGGAAAAACCAAATTATGCCCATAGTGGGAGGTGGTTAGATTGGGACAGCACTGAAGTTTGCTCCTGGAAAGTATGGAATCCACTGTAGTTCCACTGAAGGGGATGCCCTTTTCTAAATGAGAGCATAACAGAAACAAAATTCTTTGGAAATGAGTATGTAAAGGATACAGCAGGATCTTGAGCAATATTTTTCAGAATGAAGAATGTTCCAGTTACTGATTTATCTTTTTCATTGAAAGGAAAAAAAAAAAAAAAAAAGAAGGCCCCTAGCTCTGAAGGCATAATTTGTTTAAGACCCTGGCCAAATGAAGTCACCTGGGGAGCAGTGGAGGTTTCTGAAGAGCAGTCATGATCTGGCCTTGCATTTTACTGCAATTTAATTTTAAAAGAGTGAGCAGAAGCCAAGATCTAAGAGCTGTGGCAGTTAACGGGAAAAGCTGATATGGGATTATTGAGGTTAGAGTTCAGCTAGAACAGATGGTAAAATAGTTATAACCTACTGTACCATATGTTGCTGCTGCACGCATTCAGGTAGCACATTAAGTGTACAGTGTGGAAAGATCAAGGATCTTAGCACAGATTTGTAGAAAGACCAAAAAAAAGAGCTTGAAAAATTGATTTCATCATTTCAGGCCAGGTTAATGAGAAAGATGTCATTTGTTAAACCAAACACCAGAACTCACCATTCCAGAAAAAGATACCAAAAATTAGGTGTAACACATAACTGCATCTTTCCTAATTCCCAGAAAACAAAAATGAAGCTTGTGTTTCAGGAAGTCTGTTTTGGGCTCGTTAGACTTGAATTTCTGGGGAAAGTATTTGAAGAAAAAAACAAATCCACAGCACTTGAATTCAGGCCATTAAAAACAGGTTATAGTTTGATTTATGATTTTTGTAACTTTTATTCAGGAGCCAGATTGTCAAAAGAGTCTGCTGTCTTATTGAGGTGCCAATGAAGTGATAAATTTCTCCCTGGAAACAACTGGAGCTTCACTGGGTTAGAGTATGTCAGAAAACCTGACTGCTGATCTCTAATCTCTGCTGATAATACTCAGATGCTTTTTTGAGGAATCTGATGTGATACCATGAAAGCACTAAGGTAGAAGACAAGAAAGAGAATGAAGGGTTAATCGAGTCAGAAGTACTGAGAGAAGAAGTGGAATAGTAGCAAAGAAGAAAAATGAAGGCAGAGAGTTGTGATTTGGAGTGGTGCTAAAGAGCCTCTGGGCTCGAGATTCATCTCGCATTTTATAATGCTCATGTTGTGTTGTATCATAATGCACTTGCTCCTCCTGGAGCTGCTGTGCCTCCCCTCCTACTGCCAGTGGTAAAAATAGGCCAGTAGCACCATTGCATGCTGTGGAGCACTGGGAATGGCACACTGCTGTTTCCCTGGCTCTGTAATTGCTGCAGTGATCCCCTCTGTGTGCTCAGTGTTTGTCTGCCTGGGTGCCCTCTCCAGCATCTGCTCCGTTCTCACGTTGCTGCCATGGGTTATTGTGCCAGCTCCACTGCCTTTTGTTTAACTTAGCCACAAATAGCACATCACCAGCCTCTGGTCCGAGCCAGGACTTTGGTAAAGGTTTTTCTCTTGTAGTTACAACCTTCTTTTAAATATAACATTCATATTCATTTTGTTGTGGGAGTAATTAGATCTGATAGACTTGTCAGTTGATACATTGATTACTGTCAGTTGTCAGGACCCATCCATAGGAGCTCTTCACTATGTATCAGATGGTTCATTAGGTGATTTTGTGTCTGGCTTAGACTTATTTCTATTATATATTTTAGAGTCTATTTTAATTAGAGTTGCTTGTAGTGGAGCACTTGATTTTGACTACCTGGTTTTTAATTTATTTTAAATAATTAATAGCTATATCTCTTGGGGATGGTTTTAATAAAGGAGAGGTGGTGATAGTTGTGACATTTACTTGTTAAATCTTCTTTTCTTGAGGTAGCCTGAGTGGTTTTCAAACCTATCAGAATAGTAAAAATGAAAAGCTAGAGATAACTAAGAGTAGAACTTTAATATCTGAAAAAAAAAAATGGTTTTCTGCATTACTGGGTTTTCTCCATGATCATCTATACACTGAAGACATTTATTCTTTATAGATATTGATATGGATTGCCCAAACATTTTGTTACAGTAAGATGGAGTTGATTAAATAATCTTTCGGAAAGTTTTGTGATGCATTTAATGCCACTGTTTATGCAGTGAGGTGGATCTAGGACAATTGTGAGTGTGTGAAAGGGTTAACTTTACAGAAGACAAGTATGTTTGAGTTTTTTTCAAATAGCTCAGTTTGAAATTTAAACTTTATTCTTCATTATTGGCTGTGTAAAAGATAAGTGTCCTTAAAAGATTGGTTGTTTGCTTTGTGGTGAAATGGGCTGGAGGATGATAAGGATTTGGGAATTTGTGAAGTAAGAGGGAATTACAGGGTTTCTAAAGTGTAGAGCAAAGTTGAAATCGTCAGTAGTGTGTTTATAAATTGAAATTATCTGCTTGTTACTCAAGGCTTGGCTGTCTTATTTTGTCTAATAATGAAGGGAGAAGAAAAACCTGGGTTGACAGAGGTTGGAGGACAGAATGAAGCAGAGGGTTGGGTTTGGAAGTTTAGGGGCAGATTAGGTAGGCAGTCTAACACTGTAATGCAGAGCAATCAGAAGTGGTGGAGACATGCAGATCATCAAGTTCTGCTTTGTCCTGGAGCAGTGATCCTGGTGTGGGAGAGAGGCAGGAAGGTGGAGAAGGACTTGAGAAGGAGCATGATGGAAACAGCACTGGGTGACCAGGATGTGCAGGGGACTTCCATAGTGTGGGAGGGAAGCAGTGCAGGGAGTGGAGCTGGTTTGAGGTCACTGATGTCTGTAGGAATTTGTTTCCTTTTGGGAACCCTTTTGCTAAAAGTTCTTTGTGCCAATCTAAGTTTTTAAAATGTTTTTGGAACAAGCAAACCACTAACTTAAAAACAGCCAAGAGTGAGACTTAGCTGTAAGAAATGTGAAGAAATCAAGAACTGAATGGCTGAATGATCTGGTAACTTCTCCCTGCTGAACTCTATCATTTCTCCCTAATGTCTGAAATGCACCATCCTTAATTATATTCCATGATATTTGAAGTAATAGAGTGTTAGTTGTCTTCCACCTTTTATTTACAAATGATAATGCCTTTTTTCCTGCACACTGGGCTGTGTTCTGGCAATGTGTTTATCCTGAAAGCTGAAGGTATTAGCATTAAGGGCTTAATTTTATTGCCACTCAATCCAGAGATAACTGCATTGCCTGTTTTATTTTGGTTTGTTTAATGGGCTGGGTACAGGTAAGGGCCCTGCACTACCCTCAATCCACAGAGGAGCCTGTGGTAATTACAGGGAAAGGTTTAGATCTCTGTTCAGAGAGAGTGACTAATCCACCAGCAGATTTTACACAGGAATAAAGTCCTAAGGAGCTGGTAAATCTGTGGGTATTTTTGTCCTTTGTTTGGCAACTGGTGCATAAAGTCCCTTGATTGGCACTTGCACAGTTGCTGGGAGTGAGCAGGATGGCCAACAGCTGGAAACACAATTATTATAATGTCTGGGTGTTATACATCATAATTAGGCTTAAGAACCGAAAGTCAGCTGAGATGAATGAGGGCAATTCATGCTCTCAAGAGCTGAGAAAGTGATTTTGTGTTTGAGATTTGGACACTTTTCTCTGTCTCCTGCCTGTCCAACTCCATTGGGAGGGCTGGCACGACATGGAGCAGCTCTGTGACCCCTGGGTGTCACTGGGACAAGGAGCAGCTCTGTGACCCCTGGGTGTCATTGGGACATGGAGCAGCTCTGTGACCCCTGGGGGTCACTGGGACATGGAGCAGCTCTGTGACCCCTGGGTGTCACTGGGCATGGAGCACTCTGTGACCCCTGGGTGTCACTGGGACATGGAGCAGCTCTGTGACCCCTGGGTGTCACTGGGACACGTGTGAGGGTTGTCGTGATGCATGTGGAAGTGCTGACTTCTCACCAAAACCTGCTGTGCATGAGTCTGGTCCCCTACAGTCACTCTGCTCAGAGTGTTTTCAGTAAGAGACAGGCCAAAAAGCAGCCTTAACTGTATAGCAATTATGTATGTTTTAATTAGATATTTAAACAATTAAATTTTACAGTTATATGTGTCTAGAGATTGATGAATGTCAAGAATATTTTAATTATTTTATGTTTCTGATTTAATGAAAGTCACAGTCATACAGGTTAGAAAGGAGAGGGCCCCCCACTATGTAAAACTGAGACAGTTTCAAACTAATATCAAGGATATTAGAAAAAATTCAGATGGGAATCATACATGTCTCAAGGAGAATGTGAATCCTGCAAACTGGGCTGTAGGGCTTCTCCTGAAGTTGGTTTGATGTTTCTTGACTGCCAGTGTAAGAGAGTGCAGGGATGTACAGAGTGGCTAGGCTAGAGTAACACAGGCAAATCCTTAAAAAAACGTCAACAGAACAACAGAAAACAAGGAAAAAACTCCTATGTTAGTATTGAAAGATGAGACGGGTAAAGCACCACAATGCTTGAAAAATAGCAATAAAAAACTTGGGCAGGATTAGTATTTCAAAGGGAGCAGCACTTGATTAAACATTTGGAAAGCATGTGAGGAGAAACATTCCAAGCAAAATGAAAATATAAGTGTATGATGGAAACAGGATAAATAGAATGTTCCACTTATAATTACCACAGCAAGAATGCAGCCCAAACTTAAGAATTCTTAATCAGGTAAAATTGTCATTACTTTTAAGTCCAAGTAAGGCAGTGGGTTGTGTGGAGTGTGAGATGCTTGTGGATAAAGATGTTGGCAGGACCTGGCTGCCCTGAAGAGCAGATTCAGGAATAAAGGAAATGAGGAGAGCCAGAGCTTGCACCAGCACATGTGAGTGTGCTGCAAGGAGCTGGAGGAGACAAGGCACCGTGCTCTTACCAGACACCAGATGGGCAGTGGGGGTGCCAAAAGATCTTGGAAGGGTCAAAGGTCTCTGCAGAATGCAGAGCTTACCTCAAAAACCTGACTTTCTCTGCCTCACATCAGGCAGTGATTATTCAGACACTGTGTGGATTCATTCATTAAGGAGTGAAAATTAGTTGAGTCTGGTTCCTACCTGGAGTGCCCTGTTGAGCACTGGGTGCTGAGCACCCATCTCTCTTGAGCAAGTGAATGTCATAGCCCAAAGCTGCCTCACACTTCATCTCATTATTTGTTGGCATTGGGGCAGACTCCTCTTCTTCCCAGTTTCCCACTGAAATGCCTCATAGCCTGCTTTTTGCCCCTGCTCTCATTCAGCTGGGGGGGAAATGCTGTCTTAGAGGGAGCAGTAAGTGGTGAGATTGGAATAGATGCCCAGTTCCCTCAACTGGAAGCCTTTGGATTAAAGCTGCTGCTTTACCAAGCAGGTTTTTTATTTTAATAGCACTTGCATATGTGACTTGATGTAATGTAATAAGGGCAAGGAGCAGGTACATATAAAATCTCCTGCTTGTAATGGCAGCCCATCTCTTTGGGTTCAAATAACATCAGGTAATTATAAACTGAAGTGATCACATCTGAAGAAAAAATGTTCACGGTATCCATGACTTAGTTTGATTTACTTTGCCCTTATTATTTCTTAATTTAAAAATTACTGCATGCTGTCTTTGAAATGTTGCAATTGTGTTGGTATTTGAAGTACTTGTAAGTACTTGTGCAAATCAGTTTTTCTGATGTTTGTCTGCAGGGTGAGGTGTGTGTTTATGTGCCCAGGGGAAAGGAGATGCATTTGCATCCAGGAGGGTGTAGCAAGTGAACGGGTGCCAAAAGAGTCTGTAGGAACAGTTGCACTAAAATAGTACAGGGTAAAAATGTTGGCAAATGAAAATAACCAGCTTCTGGAAGAAAGCATGGGACTAATCCTCCCTGTAAATGCTGCTCATCTGAAGGCCTAAATGATAGCTTTTGGTGATGAATCTTTCTAAAGACACTTGCAGAGCCACCATGTTGCACACATGAAAATGCACGGTATTTTTGTAGATACAATTATATTTCATATAGTATTGTTAATCTTTGAGGTGCTGATGAACAGTTATTACATTTCTGTACTTTGGAGGCATCTTAATTTTAGGATGTTTCTGTGAAATCATTACTATTAGCCTCAGTAGGTGTTGAATTAAACCCTAATTTATGTGGGACAGCTAATCACACATAGTATTATACCTGTTTTTCATGTGCCTCTCAGCCAAAGGTCTAATAGCATTCTATGCAAGTAAAAACATAATTGCTGCAGAATACCTCCAGAATGTTTCTTGTGAGTCAAGACCTCTTATTCAGAAGAGCAGACTAATAGATACCCTATCTTCCCACTCCTCTGCAGTGCATGCAGCTTGCAGAGGCAAAATTCCTGGTGTAGTTTTACTCCATAGCTTGGCTTTGAATTGTTGCTGTGTGATTCCCACTTTCAGACTTTGGCTTGAAGTGAAGTCTGCCACAAGGATGTGCCATGCAGCCTGGGAGGAAAACCAGTACATCCTTTGTCATTATTGCCTTGTCTCTGGCTCACGGAGAGGCAATAGCCACAGATCAAGGCTCTGTTCAAAGCAGAGATGTCAGCACTGAATTGTTTTCTGGTGAAGGAGGGATGGATAAAATATTAAATGCAGTCTTCTACTTGCCGTTCTCTTTCTGTTCCCTGACTGGAATATTGTACTGCATTTCCATGGTTCTGTAATTCAAAGTTGAAGGGGTGCAGGTTTGTGAAGGAAAAAACAAATTAATTGTTCAACAGTAGAAATCATTTTTACAAAGATAAGTGTAGATTGTATTACATCTGCTTTCTTCTGTGAAAACACTTCTGTCCCGAGCAGGGAACAGCCCATTTTTGGGACTTACATACTTTGATTTTCATCCACCTGCTGCTGTTAACTATTGTAATTTAATGCCCAGAGATACTGGGACTTTGGGAGTTTGCCCATTTTGGAATGGGATAGTTTTGGAAGAGGTGTCTGTGTGCCTCAGTCCCCTTTCCCAGCCTTTAAACCTTTGGGGATCCTTAGGGATCAAATTCTGAGTTGGGGCCCAGCAGAAGGGGGACAGAGGTAGGAGGGAGCTTGGGATTTTCAGTGCAGCTTCAGTGGGAGCCTTAGGCTTGGGTACAGCCAAGAGAGGCTGAACAACAAGCCCAGGGCTCGTTGCAGTCTCCTTGCCACTCAGAGATTTGTTTCTGTGGCACACTGTTGGATATTTAGCTACTGATCTACCAGATCTTGGGTCAGTGTTTTATTCTGAACTGTTTGTGTTTCCCTTTGTGAACAGCATGAGTTTTCTCATAGAGGAAAATTGTGAAAATAACAAACAGGCTGAGAAAGGTGGCCCAAATCTTGTGTCACATCTGACATAAATTCAGAATTGCTTCAAAGTGTGCATGCAGAACGAGTAACTACTCTGATTCTTTTGAAGCCATAATTTCAAGCTAGGTAACTTCCAGCAGTGGAATTAAGCTTGTCAGTGCAGCACTGTTATTTGGAATGCTGTGAGCTCTGTCCCCATCAGCTCAGGGATGATTTTACAGTGCAGTAAGCTATTCAGGCAGACAGGCTGTGACTGTCTCACTGGCTCTGGGATTACAGGTTAACCAAGAGCACCCAATGGCAGGGTTACAAATTCCCTGGGATTTTCCATGAATTGATTTTCCCTTCAGCCCTGGCTGGGAACAGGAGCTGGGGGGAAGCTCAGGTTCTCCCCAGCCCTGGAGCCCTTCAAGGAGAGCACAGAGAATCTCTGTGCCCTGCTCTGCTCTGCTCTGCTCTGGGCTGGGGGATTTGCAGGCACCAGGTCCCAGGCAGTCCCCAGTCCCCAGGGGTGTCACAAAAAAGGACTGAAGGAGCACAGGAAGAGAGGCAGAGGGGAAAGGAGAGGCCAGGAGAGAAGGGATAGGAAGTCACTGACACTCATGTTTGGAATGTCTCAAAATGAAGAGGCAGAGTGTTCATATATAAATGAAACAGGTTTTTTTTCTGGTCTGGAATGTCTCTGGAAGTTTTCCTGAAATATAACTAGAAGTTCACTGAACTGGCACTGATGTATATTTGAGTGTGTGGGATTCAAGAATAGCTTGCATATGGTAGGCCAGGAAATAAAGCAGGTAAACAATTTACAACCATTTATTCTTTTATTAGAGCTTTTATCTGTGTACTCTGATTAGTTGCCTAGATACAGACAACACAGAGGCTTGTTTGGGTTGATGAAAAATCTGTCATGCTGATAAAAAATGTGATTTTTCTTGAGGAAATTTTGAATTACTTCAATTTCACTATTCTTGGCTATTATTTTTGACTATACTTGAATTCATGTATGCAGTTAAATAATTATGGCATTTAGTAGTCTGGGTTTTTTTATATAGCATCTGCAGAATAATTGTGAGTACAGTGCACTACCAAACAAACTGATTTTTAATTTAAATTAGTGATCATATTGACACATACAAATTACTGTTCTGTCAACTTACAGATGTGCTTCTGTATTTCTGAAATATTTTTTATTATTATTTTTCACCTTGTAAAACAACTCCAGAACATGACTGATGGGCTCACAAGTGGGGTTACAAATGTGCACATCTTGGTGCCATGTCCTGGTGCTGGTTAAGGAGATTTTGAAGTTCAGTATCTCTAGTGATAAATGCAATGAATATGACTTGACACATCTTAATTCCAGCTACTCTTTCCAAACTAGAAGAGCAGTTCCTTGCTGTAAATGTAACTCAACTGACTCAAGAAATAGGGTTTTTTAATTATGCAGCTTTTCTCTGACTGTTTGGTAACTGTGTGTGGGATGCTCCCAGTCTGGAGTGCTATGGACAGTGGTTTCCAAGGAGTTTAAGGTGGTCACATTCCTTGCAAGTGTATTTGTTACAGGTCCTGTGGTCAGGATGAATCTGAAATAAGTGCTGTGGGGAGAGATGCACCATGGAGGGAACAGAGAAGGAGGAGAAGTGTTTTTTGAGACAGCTTAATTTAAAATAAATACACACACAGTGGTTTCTTAAGGACGTAGAAACAGTGGGCACAGCCCTGGCAGGGTGGGGGCATGGTCAGAGAGCAGTGAGAGGCAGGTCAAGGCCTTCCAAACTGTAGAAGACAGGAGGAGTTTAAATTGTTTCTTTTAGAAATGCAAAGTGTTTCTTGGGTTAAGGTCTGAACTCGAAGCACTGCTGAATCCATGGATTATGCACTGGGCATGTCTGGCTTCAGCATGGCTGAGCAGCTGCATTTCCTGTGAGCACTGAGGTTCAGTGCTCAGTCAATTCATTAACAAAAACTGCTCCACACTGCTCAGATGCTCTGGGTGCCCAAAGGTTGTGGGCTTCTCCCTCTGTTCCTGCAAGCTGAGCCCCATTCACTGCACTCCATTAAGCCTTTTGTGTTTGTGGTGACAGAACAGGATTTGCCCCTCTGCTGTAATCCAGTGAGCAGGAATGGCTGAAATAACAGGAGGGGTGCAGTTCTGCAAGGATGGAGGGAAGCAGTGCCCTGCCTTGCTCTCAGCACACCATAGATGTTTCCCCTACAACTTTTCAGTAGTAAAATTACCCTTAACTGTATTCTTAATGTCTGGAGTCAAGATCTTAGAATAAGTATTTCCTGGGGAAGGGAAGGTAGGTTTGAGCAGCAGTAAGTAAATCTGGGATATTAAAAGCATTGAAAATTTTACCAGATGTCTTAGATGTTTGAAAAAAAGCTTAAATCTTTTCAGAGATTAAAACCTATTTTTCTAAGTTAGAACACTTTATTTTGCTACACACCAATTGGAATTAATAAAAACAATGGACTCCTATGGCTGAAAAAACAACTGAACAAGTGTATGCATCAGGTTTCAGTTTAAACTCCAGGAGACTGCAGGGGCTGTAATTATGTTCTTTCTTTTTCTAAATATTCAGATCACAGTGTTCTCTGGCCCAGTTTAAGAATTTTCTCTCTATATACAAAGCCAGGATGAGGTATTCAGTAATTCAGTACCAATGAACCAATTTTAAAAATATATAATTATTTAACATAGCTGTCGAAACAAGTATCTGATGTTTATGTTTATCATCACACAATGTCTGTGTGATTTTTCCATTTAATTTTTTGATTGTTTGCTGAGTGTTTCCCCACACTGAGCCCTTCTCTTCAGCAGACCCAGAGGAGAGAACTGGGGTCCCTGTAGGGACTTCCAGGATGTCACTCACCTGTTCCCAGTCCTGGGATGAGCAGCAGCATTGTGCACACATTTGATACATTAATGGCCTTATCTACTGAAAATCATTTTGTTCTTAAAAGGCTCCTGAATTTAAACTGGTCAGATGTGTCTACTGTGAACATGACTGTAGCAGGATGGATTTTTCCTGAGTTTGTAAGTGAACAAGGTTTAGCCTCACGTGCTTGCAAGTTGGTGAGACTCAGAAGAATAGAAATAATAATAATAGCTAAAAAGCCCTCTTGTATGTGTTCAGAATGAGGCTCCTAATGACCCACTGAAGCTGTTCAGAAGAATCAGCAGCTGCAGCCCTGGGAGGAGGGAGCCCTTGGCTGCTGCAGACTCAGCTGTGCTGTGTTCTCTTGCAGGGCTTGGGGCTGTGCGGGGGCAGCCAGGGGCTGGGCACAGCCTCCCCCAGGCAGTACCCCCGGCAGAAAATAACACGAGTGAACCTCAGGGACTTCATCTTCTACATGGAACAGGAGCGAGAAATGAGCCATTCCCTCCTGCTCTACCGAGCTCTGCTTAAATAAAGCCAACTGTTGTACTGATTGCTCCACAGAAGCTCAACTTGCTTTGAAAGCTGTCATTTTAATGTGCCTTCTATTTTTTTCAGAAGTCAATGTTCCAGTAATTTTGTTTTGTAAAATTGTCAGACACATGCAATAAATTCCCTTTATGTAAAAAATTATATATATATATATATATATAAACCACAAAAAATGTGCAAAAGGTTTTAAAATGTTAACTCCACAAATAAAATCAACATCAAAGTCTTGCTCCATTTGGCCATTTTAGGTAAGGCTGAAGTAGCTGGTGTTGAAGTTGCAATGGGTCACCTAAAGCATCTCCTGGCCTGGCCTGGGATGAGTTCACAGGAGTGGGCCCCAGCCTTGGTGCTCACCTGAGTGTTCACTCCTGGTGCTGGGCTTGTTTTGTTTTCAGTTTACTAGCACTGTCTCACTGACCATAGTGATACCTGTTGCTGTTTAACTTAGTTGTAATGGCAAGTTTTTGCACAGACAAGAGACTAGCCACTGCACACTCCCACAAATTTTTGCTTTTACTGCACAGCTCATTTCCTGAACCATTTGCTGAACCAAATCTTAAGTGTATGAAATGTGTGTGCAGGGTCTCAGCTGAGTTCCCTTGACTTGCTTCCAGTTGTTTTCTAAATCTCATCAACCTTTTGCGCATTTGTAGCAGCTGGTTAGTAACAAGATTCAAAGTTGGGTTTTATTTTCTAAAAAAAAAAAAAATGTTAATTTATTTATTGCAAAGAGTATGGTTTAATGGTGGTTTTAAAAGAGAATATTGTTCAGTAAAGATTTTAGAGTATTCTATATGGATTTTTAAAGTCGCTGTAAAGGTTTTTGGGGGCCACTTCCACTCGTGGAGTGGGGAGAGCAGGTGAGCCCTGGCAGTGGCACCTGGAGTGAGGACACCTCTGCCCTGGACAGCTGGACCAAGGCCTCCAGCCCTCAGCAGGGGAGGCTCCTGGACAGGCACGTGGCTTTAGGCATAAGGAGCAGCTGTAAGTACCTACAGGTGGGGTAAATGCCTTTAAAACGCTTTGCTGAAGCAGAATTTGGACGCACCCGGACGCTGAGTGGTGCCGGTGTGAGTCTGAGCCATGGGGATCGAGTGGGACACGAGCAGGCGGGGGGCTGCAGAGCTAACAGTGTTATAGTCACCACAAAGGGACACTTTTGCTTATTTATCTTCTCCATTTTTACTATGTTATGCTTGCCACTTTTTTGAGGCAATATTTTTTTTTATGGGAAACCATAGCGAAAGCACAAATAGAACTATTTGTCCAATAGTTTTAAAAACAAAGGTTTTAATTATTTTTTAAGGTTTATGAAAAGCAGAAGAAAATTTATACTGCTGCTATTTAGCCAAAAGATTATTCATAAGGTATTTAAGGCCAGGAAGTGTAAAGTTATGTTTTAAATGTATTGATAATTTGTACATATTGTTTATAAAGGCCTTGTGTTTATTAGAGTTATGTTATTTTGATGATTTCTGTACATACTGGTAAATACCCCCAATTTGTGTGAAAACATACTCCCTTATTTGTACTTATTTTGTAAAGAAATAAAACAATTTACTAAAGTAACACATCGAGTGACATACAGTATTAATTTATCAAACATGAATTTCACATTGTCTTGTAGTTCTTAAGCACTGGTCAGAAACATTTTGCATTAAAATATTAACAGAATACCCACAAACAAATATTAAAACCAAATACTTCCATGTTTTGTTGTGCTGATTCTTCTCCTTTGTGAAACATCTAATAAAATTGTCAACAGACCTCGGTGCCATCAGTGCAGAGAATGGATGCACTCAGCAGTGGCTTCCTCGGGAGCGAGGAGCCCGACAAGCACAACAGAACATTCTCTGTCACTCTCTGCCTGCCACTGCAGCTGTGACAGCCTGGACACAAAGTGCTCGTGAAGCCTCGTGCTCCTCAGGCACGGGGCCAGTGCTCAGCAACAGCAATCAGAACAGTTTTGCTCAATGGGATTAGGTGGAAAACCAGGCTGTGCTTTGCTTCTTGGCCTTCTGGCTGCACATCACGGCCTTGCTGGGCTGCTGCGGTACTTTAAAACATCTTAGTGATGCTGAGCAATGTTCTTCATTAAGTTATGTTGCTGTCGTTTAAGGCCAGAAGTAAATATTCAAATCAGTTTTTGCTGATATTGATGCCTAAAAATATAGGGAAATAAGTAAAAAATAGATAAATGAAACTGTAATAATCTTTAAATAAGTGACCTGAAGTTACTAACTAAAAGAACGTCCTAGCTTAACTTTTTTTTCTTTTAAAAAGGCATATTTCTTCTAAGAAAGTGATTGTTTCCACATGTCTTCCTTGCCTTTGTGCTGTTTTGCAGTCAATGCTGTGATGTCATGGTTTAAACTTTCCATCTCAAGTTCACATTTAACTCGGCTGGTGCAGCCTGGAACCCTTTCCAATGCCACCTCAGCAAAGCTGCCCCAACTACTGGAGCTGCTTTATTGAGCCATTAAAAAATACAGTAAACACCAAACTGAGGAAAAACCAACCAAGCAAGCAACCACGAATACTTCCAACGTTCCACAGATGTGTAAAAGCACCATCCCAGTCTGCACTGCCCAGAGCTGCCTGGGAGAGCACCAGGGGCAGGAGCAGCCCCTGGGATGGAGTATCACCTTTATTCCCTGGAGCAGCCCCCGGGATGGAGTATCACCTTTATTCCCTGGCTGAGAGGTAAGAACTGGACAGGGTGTGCTGCCACAAGTGCTCGGCTCACCCCATCCAGAGGGCAGGGCAGGAGTGGATACAGGATACAGGATAAAAACAAGAACCTGAATGGACCTGAAGGATACTTTGGACTTAAAGGTATGAAAGTAATAAATAAAACAATTCTATCTTTTTGTAAGACATGGCTACATCAAGCTGAATGGAGCAAAGGGCTGGAAAAGACACAATCAAAAATTCTCACCTCTTTCAAACAACATGGGAGATACAGTGAGTGTTCCACCCTACGTGCTTGTTTTTGTTCATTTACTTTACAGAAATGTTTATGGCATGAAGTACTGTATAAGAAATGTGCATACACAAATACATGACAATTATACATTAAGTTCTTTACAATATTAAATGTATAATATACAATTCTACAGATATCTTACATACAAAGGTGAATGTTGTGCCACATATTTAAATATGGCAATGCCTATCAACTTTAGAATGTCGTACAAGTATAAAACCACAAAATAAAATAACTTTACAACTCTTAAAGTAGACAGATTTGCTCAACTGTTCTGCTAAGGTAGCAGGCCAAGCAGCCAGGATTGCCATTAGAGATTTCTGAGTTGGGTGACCAAGGTGAGAAAACCTGCAGAGGTCTGATTTTGCATGGACAGGTATCCAGCCCTTTTCCAAAAATTAGACCCCTGCCTAGATTTTACCTTGGACAGTCAGTACAGCTCATTGCTTTTGAAAATACTATAGTCTTCAACGTGACTTTTAAATTTTGCCTGATTGCAATCAATTTGCATTAAGAACTACTGACCACTTATTACTCTGTCTTTTGTTCCACATGGCCGTATTTATGCTTCTAGAAAGAGTTTAATTAAAATTCAGCATCTACAACAGTATTCTGTAAATCAATGTGGGAGGAACTAAATTGTGATTAACACATGAATTAGTGATTGAGGACCCAATCATGCTAAACACCAATAAACAGGATTTAGCAGAATGCTGTTTATAACCTTGCACCTGCAAGCATGGTGCTGTCTCCTGAGTTAGAAAGCCCTGTGAGTCAGTGCCAAGTCCTGGCAGAAGCAGGACCCTCCTGCAGACAGACCCTGACTTCATTACAGAGAAAGTTACACAGATAGAGGGCAGCTACAGAATTTTAATAATAATTTTAAAAACAATTTAAACCAAAGGCAGCCTGCTTTCATTTGGCAATGGCAATACAGGGTTTTAACAACTCTTTGCAAGAATTCCAAATCCGTAAAGAGAGGGCTTGTCCATAATTCTTAAATTTTCCTGCTAAATTTGGGCTTCTAACATGGTTAGTAAATGATTAACAAGGGGTGGCTTGCTTGGTAGAACCAGGCTTCTTTGATGATGCAAAACTTAAAAGCTGCTGCGTCAAAACAAGACTGGCTTTAAAAGAGCTACAGCTCCAGGTGGGGTGTGTGACCCTTGTGTGATGGTGGATGGCATTTTATTTTGTGCTTCCAGATCCCTACTGTTGCAAATATTGCCATAAGTGGGCCTGTCTAATTTCTTGTCACTTGTTTTGTTTGGTTTGCGGGGGGTTAAGTACTGAGCACCAGTGACTATGGATCAGTCCTTTCCTGGTTCTGGATCCTGTTGACAGAGAGGGACCTCAGCTGGAAATGAAGTATAAAAATAAGCCATTTGCTCGTGTGGGTGAGTACAATCACCAGGTGGCCGTGATGCTGGGGTGTAAAGCACATCTGATATGGAGGAGGGGCAGTCAGGGAAGGCTCTCAGTGCAGTTTTTGGGGTTCTTCCTCCCGCAGACAGCCCCGTCCCCACAGCGCAGCTCTGGGGTGTCCCTGGGCTCCTGCTGGTCCGTTCCACTGCTTCCATGGCTCTTGCTGCAGATAGTCCAGTCCAGGGCCAGGGTTTCTGCAGCTCTGCCTGTTCCACACCACTGCTGGCCAGCCCAAAGTACATCCCAGCCCTGGCAAGCTGAGTGTGCTCGGGGACTCCACCGTGAACGACAGGATTTTCAAATGCATTCCATGGCTGGCTATGTGACAGGTAGTTTCAGAATACCACTAATTGGCAACATAAAGTCAAAATCAGTTTGCTAATACTGTTTTGCAAATCCTTAGTGTTTCACATAAGGGACTATTAAACACTTCTATGGTTACAAAGGGGGCACGGGGAGGGTCTAGTCCAGGGGTTCCTGTTTTATTCTGATCGTTGGGGTGGGTTGTGCTCGCCTGTCCTCGCGACACAGCACGTATTCACTGAACTGGGAGGAATCCACCCCACCACCACAGGAGGCTGCCACGTTAAATCCCTTCTGGAACAATCTTTCGAGCACCTGCAATGTGGAGGGAAAGAATCAGATTAATATTTAGCAAATTTTAGTGATAAAAGCATTCAGAAGCACCAGATCTAAATGATGGATTTAGTCTTTCGAGTCCTCATTGAATGAATATTATTCAGCTATAATTCTATAACTTATTGTTAAATGACTATACTGTGATTAAAGTCTCGCTCTCAGCAAACCTCTGTAGAAAACAAAAATTAATCAAAGAAATAAGCACTCTGCAGAGCAGCTTAGTACATTATATAGTAAAACACTGGACTGTGGTGATATTGATACTCTCATTCCTTATAGAAACCAACATCAGGTTTAAGTTCTAATAAAAGTGCCAATTATGAACAGT
Source organism: Catharus ustulatus (assembly GCF_009819885.2). NCBI lineage: Eukaryota > Metazoa > Chordata > Aves > Passeriformes > Turdidae > Catharus > Catharus ustulatus. The sequence continues at coordinate 2,594,483 of NC_046231.1, read as the reverse complement.
CTGAGGGGAGGGGGGGCCAAGAAGCTCTTCCTTGGCAGATGAAAATGTATTAAGAGTTTGAATGACCCATCCACCAGATCTTTGTGGCAATCACAGCTGCTTGCCCTTGCTGGAAGGGAGCAAAGCAGGGACAGGATGCAGAGCCAGGATGTGGCTCAGGGAAATGCTCTGGCCCAAAAAAGAGGTTAATCTGTACTGCCCAAACACATATTTTCTCTTTCTCCTCCTAAAGAAAAGTTGGTGCAATTTAGATGCATGAATTTAAGGAACCCAGAGGCAACTTTAATTTCTGTGCCTGTCACAAAGCACATTTCCCCAGGATATACTGATCCTGGCACTGGGATCGGAGCCGTTTTTCACGTGTTGCTATTCGGCTTCCCAGCAGAGCAGGGCACACCAGGCTGTTCCCAGAGTCAGCTGAGGGCAGATGCCAGATCCACCTTGGGCAGATCACAGTGCAGGACCCACTCAGCTCTCCTGAGTCTGGAAGAATGATTGCTGTGTTTACTGATAAATGCCACCAAGGAGCAGCCTGTGCTGTTCTCCAAGAGCCTCACCTGAAGTGTGGCTCCCACTGTAGCAGCACCAGGAACAGAGAGGTGACCCCATGGTTTATTAAACCTGGTCACAGTAGCACCATCCCTGTTGTGACACCTCTCTCTACCCACAGCAACCTGGACCAAGCCCTTTACAAACTTGTTCTTCATCCTAGAGAAGTGTCTAAGCCATACATCCACCTCCAGAGGCAGCTCACAGTTTGCTGGGCTGAGTTTCCAGGAGGGGTTTGCTCTGTGTTCAGTGTCCCTGGGAGCAGTCAGTGCTGACACCAGAGCCCTGCCCTCACCCAGACCCACCAGAGCCACTGTGCATTTCTCAGTGCACCACTTCTGCCTGAATGTGGGCTCTGCTTTTTGCAGAAACACTATTTTGGAAGGACAGCTGTGTCCGAGGTGGTGCAGTGCAAACCACGGCTGCAGCATTTGCTGCTTTAATCCTTCGATCCCTCCTTAGGGGCTGCCTGTGTTATCCAGCTGCATTTAATCCAGGGTTTGGCTTTTCAGGGGTAAGTAAAATGTTTTACTCTTGCCACCCTGGCTCTAGGGACAGGCAAAGGAAAGAGGCTGCTCCAGCAGAGCTTTGCCTAAGTCATGTGGAGTCTGCTGAAAATCAACTTGCCCGGGGAGTTCTGCCTGGCCCTGGGACACAGGGACTTAACATTCCCAGAGAGTCACATCTGCCAAATCTCCCTGACTTTTGCCCTGATTTTTACATACTCTAAACTGTAAGGAAGTAGTAGAACTGAAAGATCAAAACCACACCAGAGTATGGAGGAAAAATGAAGTGGGAGAGAAGAAGAGGCAGGAGAGTGGGTTAATAAAATACATTTAATATAGACAAAGCAAGCTTTCATCCCCCCTATTCACCCAGGCTGTGTGGGGCCTGCAGGACAGGAATGGGGTGCAGACACCAGCCCTGTTCCTCCTCAGAGAGGAGGGCAGGAGTCTGAGAGGGAAGGAGGAATAAGATATCAGCAGGCGGCTGTTTCACAGGCTGCAATATATCCCGCCTGCATTTGATCCTGCACTGACAGGATGAACAGGAGAAAACCCAGCCATGGGAACAGAGGCTTCTCCCACTGAACTGGACAGTGGAACAGAGGATTCACAGGTAAGATTTCTGAGAGAGGTGAGACTTCAAAATCTGTGCTAAAAACTTTTTAAAATCAATTTGATTGTAAGACAAAACAAGCAGAGGGGTGCCCTTGGCTTGCCTTAGACCAAAGCTATGGAAAGCTGGATGTTAACACAGGATTCTTTTTCACTGAGCCTCTCTGCAAACACCCAGCCCTGACAGACTGCACCTCAGAGCACCACACACCCAACAGCACCATTCATTTTTGCAAAAGGTCCTTCCTTCTACTGGAAGGACCAGACTGCAGGCTATAATCTGCTGTTAAAAACCTTGGCATCATCGATTTTCTCAGCAAGAAACAGAACTGGCCAAATCCTGTAATCAGTGCTGAGGATGTTTAAATTCTGCAGTTTTCAGTGTCAGTTGGATGAGGCTGAGCTCAGGTCTAGGGAGAAAAGCTCCTTTCAGTGCTTCTGTGCATGAGACTGAAGAGCATTTTGAACATGGACAGGTTTAAATTCCATTTAAATTTGACTCTACACACATTCTTTTTTCTGAAGGTGAGATACGGACAGGGGGAAAACAGTGACCATCTCTGCTACTTTGCTGAAAACTTCCAAAGAGAATATGCCAAAAACTGAGTATCAGCTGTGACTCTCCCATGCACAGGGACACATGCACATTATTAAATAGAGGATTTGTGCTCAGATTTAATATATGCTGTCTTCCAATATTCCAAGCACATTTGATTTTGTTGGAAGGTTTTCCAAATGGAAACCTGATCCTTTCACACAGTGCATTTCATTTAAATTTTACAGAATATTAACAAATACTTTCTTAATTATGAAGACTTAATGTTCAACATTCACAAGTATCACAGAATTTTCTCTAAGGTAAATTCATGATTCCCAACAGAACCTATTGCAAAGGGTTGAAAAAACCCATACCTATATATAATTGCAAATGGGTGTAAAATTAAGAGTTACTGTATTTTTTAGGTGTTGATGTTCTTTGTTTTATATGCACAGTTCTTGATGTAATGTAATGAAATGTAATGAAAATATTTTTCAAATGTAGAAAATAAAAGTATAAATATTGCAACTGTGCTACCAACAAAATACACTGAACAGAGCACAGGGAGCCAGAAGTCATGCATCACCTCAGCAAACAGCAGACAGGCTTCTGTGTTCTTTGGGATTCTCTGCAAGCAATTCTGCTCTTCCACCACTACCCATCTTCTTCAAGTCTTCCTCACTGTCCTTCCAACTTTTGACTCAATATTGTTTTGCCAAAAAAATCCTTGGAGGGGGAAGAGCAGTGCCTGTGTGCTGACCAGAGTTCATCAGAGCCAATGCTAATTAGCTGCTGATTTCATCAGCCTTTGGTCTCAGAAATGCATCATTTTCCAGAAAGTGTTTGAAAACACTTTCTATTAATTATATAGTAAAATGATGTAACTTAGTAAAATGATGTAATTTAACATATTATTTATACTGTAACTCTGACAGAAGTTTTTTCCACAACGTGAACTTGAAAAGAGACCCTTTGATTCCCTCTGAATTTTGACTGAATTCAAAACACATTCAAAGAAAAACAGTAACTAGTGTTCAGCTTTTACTACACGTGTAGCACATTTATCCAGAGAGTTGCAGCACTGGATAAAAGAGAGCTGAGTGCTCAGCCATGAGGGCACCCAGAGCTCTGCCAGGCACTGCTGAGTTGCTCACTGTGACCCTTCAGGGATCCTCTAATTCCTTGTGTGATCCACAGGGTCCCACGGACAGCATGCCTGGCACACAAATGCTCTTCCCTCCCACTTAACTGGGCTAAAGTGCTCCTCTCCTCCCAGCACAGCACTGCAGACACCTCCCTGTCCCCTGCCAGCAAAGGGAGCAGCCTCTGACCACCCCAAACCCTGCCCAACCCAAACCCTGCCAAGTGTCAAAGGACTGTGCAGAATTAACCACAGCCTGCTGAAGTTCAACCAAGCACCCCACTTGGGAGTGTTGAACCAAAGCCCACCCAGTTTTGGGATGGTTTCAGGCCAGGCTGAGAGCAGGGTGCACAGGAGATCACTGTTACCTGCAGCCACCTTCACACCCCCGGGTGAGTGCAGCTCTCTGCAGATGTCCCCTGGCAGCCTGGGGACACACAGAGTGCCTGAGCTGATGTGTGACACCCACACAGGCACAGCAGCTCCAGCTTCTTGTCCCCCCTGCCTCCCTCCAAGCCAGTCTAGCACTAAGCAGCTCTGCTGTGGGGTTTTGCCCACTGGGGAGTTTATCCAGACAACCCTGGCATTTCCCAGAGCCCAGTTCTCACCTGCAGCCACAGCCCATCTGCTCAGGATGTGACTTGGGAAACACTTCCCTGAAGGTTGATTTCCCTTCCCATAACAGGAGTATTTGCAGTGTATTCCAAAGGAATACACAGGAAAACCAAGAGCTCTGTCCTGCCCTGTTAATTAAAGCCCAAGCCCAGGACACCATGGCTGGCTCCTCCCCAGAGCCCCAGGACAGCCACACTCTGCTGCAGCCCTGGGGATCCCTGAGAACGGCACTGCTTGCCCAAGGCTGCTGCCTCAGCACAGCCCATTTTTATTTATTCCTGCTGCCATCCACCTATCTGTCCAGTTATCTTCTTTTGTTTCATATGTTTAATTTTAAACCTAAAGTCAAAACTCTGAGTATAAAATGAAATACATTTTTGTTTAAAATACTCTGGGCAATTTTTATAGAACATCCTTTTGGAAAAAAAAAAAGTGCAGAGATCAATTTTTTTAAGTCCATCCCGCAGGCACCATCATTTAATTATGAGTGAGACATAAATTATGCATTTACACATTGTTGCATTTTCTATAAAATGATGTGGAGATTTTTTTGTAGTTTTTGGAACTCTCTCTTTCTTCCTAGAGGCACTTTGGAGGAAAAAAAAAAACTGCCAAAGGCTATACATTGATGAAAAAAATTAGCATTTATCAGTATAACACCATTATGAGGCCAGCATGGCACTAACATACACAAAATCTAAATGTATTTTTCTGCTTAGACTTAGGAAAACCTGAAAGACTGTGATCTCACCAGGCAGAAAAATGTTTCCTTGCAGTATAAGCACTGAAAGTAATTGGGCAGAAGCAAATAATTTGCATATAATTGAACAAGACATAGTAAGAAAGCAGCCCAGACAGGGAAGAGGCAGCACAAAAGGCCATTCATTCATTACCTGCACGGAGTTCAACCTGCAGTATCCATTCAACGGAAACCTGATAACGTGGGTGGGGTCCTGGTTCCAGCCTGCGTTCACAGAGTTGCACATGACATCCCCGGTCTCTGGGAAGATCTCTTCTATCAAAGCCTTCTCTCCACTCAATGCAATTCTTTCCCCCAGATCTGGAGTCACTCTTACAACCAAGCAGTCACAAGGCTGGAAATGTTTCCTTTGTTCTTTCTCTTGTTTCCATCGCTCAAGTTCCTTAATCATTGGCTGCAGCTGGTAATACTTTGCTTCTTCATATAAAAGATTAAAGTCCTGAGAAAAAAAAAGGAAAAAAAAAGAGAGGGAGAGAGAGAAACTAGAAATGCTTATAGTTCTCTTTTAAAAATGAGTATTGTTCCTGTTTGACCTACTTAGGCTTATGTATTGTCAGCAAGAGAGCAAAGGCAACAGGTACCCAGGTACTCACACCTCCCCAGAAAACCACACAGTGCTGCTGTTCAATCTGTTTGAGCTGACTGAGAAGTTCCCATTGCACTGAATTATCCTTTCATTTATTATCCCACAAGCTCAATGCCAGAAGGCTTGACTCTGGGATTAAGAAATCAAAATAGCTGGTTGCAATAAACAAAGCTTCCTGATGTAAGAGATGTTCCAAGCCCTGATCTGCACTCAGATAGCTCTGATCTCACAGCAGATCTCAGCCTTCCCTCTCACACACGTTAGAGATGGAGATGTCAGTTCAGCTTCACTTCTCACCTGTCTTTGCTGAGGCTGAAATTCAGCTACAGCAGCTGAGCTGCTGCCTGCAGTTGATGACTAGTAATTTATTTAAAGTGTACTTTGGAGCCCTGTAAATGACATGGAGGCAGTGGCCATCCTGCTGGCTGGGAGCTCAGCTCTGTGCTCCATGCCTGAAAAGAAGCAGCTCTTCCCTGCCATTTGTCCACCATCACACCTGGGCTTTGGGCACTTCCAATTCCCAACTGGATCCAATTCCCAGCTCTGTGATTGTTTCATCAAATTCTGACAGATCTTCCCACCTCAGCTGCAATGTGTGAGAGCACAGGGAGGCAGAGGGTGTGAGCATCCCCAGGCTCAGCCAGACCAGGAGCAGATGGACAAAGCCCCTGTGGGCACTTTGCTCCTCCAGCCCCCTCCAGCCTCCCAGGGGACCAGGAGCAACTGGAGCTCAGGTTCCTCCCTGTAAATTCCTGGGTTTGCTTTCCTGGCCCTTTACACATGCAAATGCTGCACCACAGGTGCTTCTGTGGGGTGTGCTGGAGGTCAGCACCTGCCACAAAGGCCAGTTCTGCACCCATGAAATGAAAAATAAAATGCAATTAAAAGAAAAGTCAAGACTGAAATGACTGAAATTATTTGGACTGGAAAGCATGATATGACAAGAAGCAATCAAGAAATAGGCACCAAAATGACACGAAAAATAACAGGTGTGCTGCTGCCCCAGGACTCAGGGAGGAAGGGGAATCAAAGGCCAGTGAACATGCAGCACAAAAAGGTGCCACTCTTCATAGTGGTTTGGAATTAACCTGTAAAATCTCCTGCTGCAGGGTATTACTGAACCAAAGCAGTGAGCTCTGCTCAAATTTGGCAGCACAGACCCACCGGTGGTGGAGGTGCTCCTTCACCCTGGGCTGCCTGCAGCCTGCAGACACATGAATATTCACAGTGACAGGGCAAGGTGATCGACTTACAAAAGGGACATCCAAGCCTTTACATCTCTTTGATGTCTGCCAGGGTTGGGACAATGTGCACAGGCTAAGGGAGAAAAAAGGACTGGAGGATAAGAGCAGCAGAGAAGAGGCAGGATTAGAGCAAGTGGGAAGAAATGAGGGCAACAAACACTCTCACGGGACAGCTTGAGGATGGAAAACAAGAGAAGATTAAAGAAGAAATCATGCAGAGAGCATGCTGCAAACAGCCAACAACCAGTGCTGGGAACAGGCCAGACAAAGAGGTGGGGAGGCTGCTGCAGCACCTGGGCTCAGGTAAGACAGCATCAGCCCCAAAGCCTCCTCCTCTGATGGAAGGTATTCCCACTAACCTTACTGCTTTCCTCTGTCCGTCACAGGGATCCTGAACCCTGGGTACTGAACAGGGGATCAGTTTAAACCTACAGGGATTAGTAGCCTAAATTAGAGAAAAAAAATCTGAAATCTCTGTGCAGCACACTGAATCAGCACAGTCCAGCACCTAACTGTGTTCACTGCAGAGGTGTGTGCAGGGGCCTGCCAAATGTTCACTTGCCAACATTGCTGGTGCCATGGATTGCTTTTTCAAGCAAGGAAACATGCAGTGCTAAGGGAAAATGTCATGGTGTAGAGTGAGCAGGAGCATCCAGTATTTCTGAAGGCAATGGAAAGTCATCTGCTGTTTTCAGTAGGTCCTGAAAAACCAGTTTTATAATATCTGGGTTCATGGACACTATAAAATAAGGCATTGTTTGTAAAATCAATCAAGTGAATATGTAAGAAAACTCAACAGTAAAACCTGGAAGAGATGGTACAGTGATAGAAAAAACAGTCCTTCATTTTTGAGAGCAGAGAGTGGTACGGTGCTACTGAGGCTGGATGTGAAGTCCATTACATTACAGAGTCTGTGACTGCCTTCTCTGGCTTTGGACCAGCCTGACAGTGTCCTGAACCACAGCACTTCAATGGTCCTGCACCCTTGGGCCACAACAGCAATGCCAAAAACCAAGCAGAACCTGGATCACACCACCCCTACTTCTCCCACAGCCAACTCAGCCCATCCCATCAACTGCAGCTTTGTAGTGACTCTTGCTAGCTACCATTTGCCCTAAAACAAACAGGATCAATTCTACATTCTGATAGTGTTTTGTGAGAAGAAAACCTGCTTTGAAACAGATCAGCTCTTCCACTGCTGTTCCCAGAATGACAGAGCCACACTTGGGACTGAGTGGGAATCAGGGCTGTGCTGGAGCATCCTGTGCTCTGTGGGACAAGGTGGGCACTGCTGCAGCAGCCTGGGCTGAACCAAGCTGCTTGGGGTGCTCCTCAAGTCAGACTCTCATGCCTGTGCCTATTCCACACCTGGGCTGAGCACTAATATGAGAAGCGTTGTGCACCTGAAGAAGGGCCCTGTGACAGATCCTGGGGTGTGCTGGTGCCAGGAGGTGATGCCAGGGAACCAGGGCACCTTCTGTCAGTGCCAATACAGGGAATTTGTTGTGCTGTAGCACAGTAACAAGTGGAGGGGATTTAAAAGTGCCTTCTGTAGGCAAGAGAATTCACTGCTGTCCACCAGTGGCAGTGCTGGCAAGGGGCACCTCGTGTGACCTCACAGCCACCGCAGCAGAGGCTGCCCCACCCTGCTCTGCTCCTCTTGTGGGACATTTGGCCTCTCTGCAGGGAGGGACTGGGGCATCCTGAGGGAATCTGACAGGGTGCTTAAGGAGGGAAGAGGATTTCACAAATACAGGGATACAGAATGAGTGGCTCACAGCATGGGTGTCCAGTTCTCTAAATCCTGTGCTTGGGCAGGGCCATGGGCTCTGCACACCAAGCCCACAGTCTTTTCCTTCAGGTTTTACACTGTTCAGAATTCTGTGACCAGACTGGGAGAACCCAGCTCTGGACTATCTGCACTGAATGATTGGGATGCCAAGGTAATACTGGCAGAGGTGTTTCTACCCTTGCACTGCAGATACCAAATCCTACCCTGAAGATTTACTGAAGTTTAATATGAAATGTAAAGCAGAAGAATTAAATCCACCAGAGCCCTCACCAGGGAGGTGTCACAGGAACTGCATGAAAACATTTCCATGCTGTTAGTTCTGATAAGGTATCAAAGGCAGATGCAGACATGGATCTTCCCAGCCCCATCTAGGAGAGGCAGAGTGGCCAAGGGCACAAAGGTTCACTGTAACTGAGCCCCAGAGCACAGCTCTGATCCCTGCACATGGACACTGTACCCTCTCCCACAGGCTCCAGCCTGATGGCAGGGCAGAGTTCTGAGCAGCAGGCAGCACTCCGCAGCAGGTTTTGTACAATACCCAGGAATTCCTTGTCCTGCAGGACTAATGCATCTCCCATTTCTTACAAGCATTATTTCCCGAGTTCCCAGCTCCCTAACAGCAGTACCAGAGCCAAGCACTGTCACAGACGGTGCAGCTGCTTCTCTTTAGCCTAGGAACACATTTTACTCCAAGGGTGATTCCCACCCCCAGTGGCAGTCACAAACAGGGTGCTCTTTGATAGCCTGAAAGGGGAGCTAGAAGGTAGAGCCTTTAATTCTTCTGCAAAGTACCACAAAATGCCTTTATAGCTGCCATGAGCCTTCAACTTCCCGTGAGTGTTGCAGGAACTGGTGGGGAAGTTCTGTCAGGTCACTTGAGAGAGGGAGCAGAGAGGCAGGAGGGATGCACACAGCCTCTCTCCAGCCACAGCTCCTGGCCTACATTTAGATCTCATGGGAAACATAAACAGATCTTTCAAAGATGCAGCCTTTTGCCTTTCACAGAATAATTCAGTAGAAAAGATTTTTTTTGTGGTGGATTTCAAATGGGCTGAATTCTGCAGTCACCTCTGCCAAGGGTGACATTTTCCTGGGGAGGAGATGAAGGAGTGACCCCTAGGCCAGGGGTAGTGCTGTTTCCACGTCAGTGTCAGTGGGCTGGGACAGATCTGCCCAGGCAGACACTGAGACCGTGTGTGCCACAGACCTGATGCTGTTCTCACTACCAAAGTCATCCTTTATTTCTGTACCTAATGCTGACTCCTGAACAGGCTGAAATGGCTCTTTCTGTCCATTTTTCACTTGTTATTCTTTATTACATGAAACAACAAACTGTCATCCTAACTCAGTGTTTCTTTTATATTTTTAGTGCTGTGAAGATCTGACTCCTGGCTATGAAAGAAAGTTGCTCAGTTCCACAATGACAACTGCACCGTTTCCTGAGGTCAGTTTGTGATGCAAGCACACACATTTTATAACTGTATTAATAAATTAGAGTGGTGGCCTTGTCACTCTGGTGTTACAGGTGATCTCTGTAATCCACATAAAACTCAGATGTCCTGTGCCTTTGTGCTCCTCCCCTCTTTGAGAGGGAGTGACAACACACACAATATTACCTGTGTGTATTTCTGTTTGATGCTCTCTGAGCAGGGAGTGACTCTCAAACAAGAGGCACAGCAGCTCCAGGGTTTGTGTGCAGTTAGGCACTGACATGTGCTGCTCAGGATGTGCTGGGGAAGCCCCTGTGACTGCAGGGGAGATCTGGCAGGGGTGCACCAGGAGCTCCTGTGGCAGCCACCCCTCACCCAGCAGTGTGGCAGGGCTGGGGGCTCTGCCCCAGGCTCTGCTCTAGGGATGCTCACAGGGAGCATCAGCAGAGAGTCTGGCTCTGGGACACGAGCCAGAGCAGGCACAGGGAGCTGAAGCAGCTCCAGGCTGGGCACCATCACCAGCCTGGCATGGGCTGGCTGCAGAGCAGAGCCCAAACACTCACACTCACTCCTCAGCACACTTCATGTGGCTTCAAATCCCCCAAACAGGGAAATTACAGCAACCATGAGTGCTGCTTTCAGCAGGAAGACCTGGGAGACCCTTTCAAGTTCTGGCTTAGTAGTAGCTGCAAGTGTAATTAATATTCACTGTAAACACACCATTCAGACTTGATAATAAAGAATCACTAGCCTAGGAACACACATCCCACTTTTCTCTGCATTTCAGTGTTAACTTAGTCTGAAAACAACACTGAAATAGCAAACACAATAATGCTGGTGTGGTACTAACATTCCAAACTTTCCAAAATAACCATCTGAGCAGCAATTCAAGTTGAAAAGCAACTTGGCTAAACCTTGAGGCTAATAAACTGCTTGATTAAATTAAGGGGTAAAAACTAATAAATATTCAAAACACTTGATAATGCTTTGTTTGACATAAAGAACATTTAATGCAAGTCTCACTGGAAAAGCTGTCAGGTTTTATACCTTAAATAGAGTTTTGCATTTAGAAACACCGAGTGATTCCATTTGCTGCCTTTGATTATTGTCTTCTGTCACTTTAATCATGCTGGCAAAATTACACGATTTCTGTGAAGTTAAATCCGTTTACAGTGCAGTTTTAATACAGCTTTACAGAGCATTCTTCTATGCATTTTGATTTAGTTACTCCCTACCTAGCAATGCTTTGCTTTGTTCTTGAGCCCTCATTAGCCTGAGGTTTGCTCTAAAGCTCTCCCAGGGAGGAACTGAATAAAATACAGTTAACCCTGTGCAAAGGGATGGTCTGGAGCAGTGGCCTGAGCTGGGCACAGCTCCCTGAGCATCTCCAGCCCTGCCAGGGCTCGCTGTGCAGACAAGTCCTTGGCATCCATGGACTCCCCTCCAGGCTCCAGCCAAATCCTGCTGGTTCTGTTACTGAGCACCTCAAATCTAGATGCTGGTCAAGGCCATGACCAGCTCAAACTACCTCTGTCTTCTCTCCTACCCTCTCCTCTCACACCTTGTCCCACTGGATTGTCCAGAACACTGCTGTAAAGTATCCCTCCTGCACCTCTCCCACTTCTCCATCCACCCCTTTCCCTGACCTATCTCATTACCCCTAGGGTCATGGTCTTTAGCCTCACTGCTACACACAGGCTTTCTCTCATTTCTCTGCAGAGTTTCCTCCCACCCAGCTCTCATTTCTCTGGCTCCCACATCTCACAGCTTTCCCAGCCCTGCGCCTCTCTCCAGGAACACCAGTGCTCAGCACAGCCCTTTTAGGCTGGAGCCCAAACCCAGGACTGCCCAAACCTCCCCCAGCCTTGGGACAAGCTGTGAGCTGCAGTCCGTCCCAGTGGACTCACACATGATTCTTCTGACTCAGGTGAGAATGGCTGTTTGCAGATCAAGGACCAGCTCTACTCCAAAGCAAGAGGCACCACCACAGCTCTGCACTCAGTCACCGACCAAGTGATCTTGTGGCCAGCCAGTGCAACCAAGTGAAATGGCATTTCAGAGAAAGCAGGAGCTCTCCTTCCTTGCAATGTCTGCATCCTCTAACTGAGCAGATCCCCATCTGCCATCCCAATTTTTCATCATTTCATCCTGGAATAAGTGCTTTTGTTGAATCTTGTCATCTACAGTTTGGACACTTTTGTCTTCTAATTTTCGTACATAAGGGTGACAATGGTGGAAGTTTCGTAAGTGCAAAGCCAAACAAACAAGGCTAAAAGGAGAGCCTTTAAACAATCAAACAACCAGCACCATGACTTCATCCAAAACATGTCCTGCTCCTTAAAAAGCCCTCAGTCACTTCCACCTCCCAAGAATATTTTGACATTAACTGTGAGCAGATTACTTCCTGAAATCAAAGTATCTGTGTTAGTTTTGTCTAACACAAATGGGCTTGTTTAAGAAAAAAATTTACACAGTTCAAGTCCTCTACATATCAAATTTAAAACGTTTATTTCAGATTCTGCGCATTAAACCCTGCTAAATGCAAGCTGCTGATGTTGCTTCTTAATTGCTGTTATACCCTGATAAATAAGCTAAAAATGTGAGAACATACAATTAGTTTAGAAAAACTGAAACAGCTTCATCGTTTAACTTTTCTTGGTATCCATGACAACCATTGGTCCATTTATTAAATAACAGCATCCCTGGTGTAATACACAAGTACTAAAAATCCTAACAAATAAACAGCAACATTTAGTTAAGTGTGTTTAGGTCAAGCACACAAACCAACCTGCACCACAACAAATGACAGAACAGGAGGAAAAAAACAGATTGCAGACTATAGCTTTCCTTACCTTAAAGTCATCTGGGAGCAGTAGCTTAGACGTCCTTAGGAAGCTTAATATATATCTGAAAATTTCCCCATCTCGATCAATGAAATAATGCTGTTTTAAACTGTCCAAGACAATAGGCTCTGTGCCATTAAACAGACGACTTATTCTGAAATAAAAGAAGAGAAAAAGAAATGGGCAAAAGAGACAAAATCTCATTACAGCTTCAGGGCTTAAGAACAACCAATGGAGGTGCATCAATTACATGTGCATAAGGTAATGCCAGATGTTAATTTGGTGACAAACACAAGCAGAGGGCAGGGAGGGTGCCCTGGGTGTGTAGACAGTGAGACTGCCCTGGCACCCAGCTCGTGCTGCCCTCAGCCAGGACAGCACCCTGGAATGCTCACCCATGGTTGGCACGGTGATTTTGGTGAGAAAACAAGGCCCTGGTTGTCAGACATCCCTGCCCACCACGTCCTGCTAATGGGGAACCAGGTGGTTATTCCAGAGATTGGTTCCTGGCCACGAGCTCGCCTCCAGCTTGGCTGTCATTTGATCAAACAGCATCCAAACCTTTCTGTGCTGCTCAAAGTGCTGCATGGACCTGTCAGTGTCCATCCAGTGCAGAATGTTTTAGGAAAACAGAGACCAATGGCCATGCAGCCCCTATGGCACAGCCTTTGGGACCACAGGGTCCCCACCAGGAGCCCTGGGGATGAGCCTGGCAGGGGGAGAGCACCATGGCAAACCTTTTGTGAGAAACAAAAATGGGAGCAAGACCTGTGAGACAGGGGATCAGCTGATTACGGGCCCAAAGGACCACATCAGCTACACCACTCCAGGTTCTTCAAGTCCCAAGGAGCCTGCTCCATGGAGAGCAGAGCAAGCATCTGCCTGTCTGCCACTCCTCCAGCCTCTCCCTTCCAAATGCCTGGCTTCTCTCACAATGCTTTGTCTTCCCATGAGAAATAACCCAGCTGAATATATGTTCTTGAAAGGGAAAATGCAGGAGACAGACAGCAACGACCTATTAAGTAATTGAGTCCATCTCTCTGACAGGGCAGCATTGTTCCCAACTGCAGAGTGTCTCGTCTTTCAAAGTCAAGTCTTAAATAATCCTGCCAGGGAGGACTCCTTCATTTCCCAGAGAGGCCATCCCACAGCTGGCTGGGTTTCACTATCCAGCCACCCCTTCCAATGGCCCATGAAATCCCCTCTGAGACCAGGGCAGGGCTTTCCCCTTCCCTGGAAAACAAGCTCATCAAACCTCGCTGCAGGCAATGTCCAGCACTGCTGGCCAATGCTGCAGCCTCAGCCCTGCTGCCTCCCTTCTCCCAGCACCAGCTCCCACCCCAGCAGCGTGGGGAGCATCTGCAAGTGATGCCAGAGCCCATCCAGGTGCTGGGAAGGAGCAGCTTTGCTGCCCCACTGCTGGTGCTCCTGGCTGTGCCCTGGGCCCTGGCCTACAGCCGCACCTTGTTCTGATCTTCTAACTTGCTAATGTAGTTGTAAATTTATGAACACGCCATTTATATCGAAATAAAACGTGAAAACATTAAATAAAACTGGACTTTGTAAGTCTCTGCTGAATTTTGCTAAAAAACCTTTCTGCCCTCTTAATTAAGGAAGCTCCAGGTTTTAATGCCTGCTCTCATGGCCATACCATAACAATAGTCTGAGTTACTTGTGAGAATAACCAAGTGCTCTCCTCTCCTAAACCCTAATTATAATATTTACTGTATTCTCCAACCTCCAGCATTCCTACAGTATCAGAGAATATCACCCAGTTCACCTGGCAACATTTAATTTATATAATCACAAGGTTCAGTAAGACTCCTGTAATTCCCTGTGTTCTTTTTTGTTGTTATTTTAGGGCCATTTGCCCGTGACAGTTAAATATAGTGCTTTGTACAGTATTACATTTTATTCCAGCTACCAAACAGTTAATTTATTTCCTTTGGCAGTGTGCTGTGCTGGGATATATCAAAAGCAGAGGAAGCACTGGATAGCTTAAGGTTCAGTACATACATTTACAGAGTAAATCTGGATGGCTATTGGAAGTTTAGAGATCTTACATGTAAAGAATCTGAGCTGTGTCTGAACCCTCCTCTCCTTTGCTGCCCTTTCTCTGTGGAGCCTGCAAAAGCAAAGCTGCTAAGCTCTGTATGGGCACGGGGGAAGGTTTGCCAACAACGACAGGGTGCAGAGAAGACAGGGTACAAAATTTTAATGGGCCACTCTTTAATGTAATAAAGCATTTTTTTGGTAATGAAAACAAAACATGAATTTTGAGGCTCCACTTTGTGGAGTGCCCTGAGCTGTATTTCTTCACCAGCAAAATTACTGCTGGGGAAAGAAACTCACAGAGTGTTGAAAGACTTAACTGCCACCCCAAAAACAGAGTGATGAATAGTTTAAGGATTTATTTGACATTTTAGGGGGCTGCTATGTTCCAAGAACCAACTTTACTGCAGCATGTTGTAATGCTGCATGTGGAAAGTGCTCCCGCTTCTCCCGCCTCGTCAGTTTTCAGTTTACACCATACCTGGGAAAGTCCTTTGGAAAATGTAATGCTGAGAGCACAAAATGAGCTCACATGGCAGGTTCAAAGGGACAGCTCCTGACAGGATTCCTCACCATGTGTGAAGCTGTGGAGAAGAGCACAGTGACTGGGAGCAGCTCTCCATGGATGGGTCTTTGGTGGCCAGAACAAAACTCCTCACACTGGAGCAGAGAAACAAAATGCACCCAGGCTGGCAGAGAGCTGGCAAGGCAGCAAGAGCAGGGTGACAGGAAGGGCTTTGCACTGGACAGACCTGCTAATGATCAATCAGAAACAAGGTACCAGCCTCAGGAAGCTGCTCCCTCCAGGGACACACCATGTGCCCCGAGTTAAAATCACGTTGCTGCATGCTCAGAGTGGACAGTGGTCACCCTGAAAATGGTGGTTTTCATGAGTGGTCATGGCAACCAGTATTGTACTGGTGGACAAATCAGTTAATGGCATTTTCAGGAGGCACTTGTTTACAGGACACAGGAATGGCACAGGGAAAGGGAGACAAGGCACAAAGAGCTGCACTGGGATCCTGCAGCAAAGGGCGAGTCTGAACAATGAACTCTTCCTCAGCATTCCCACCTTTCTGCAAGAGATGCTTCACTTTCTAATTTAGAAACACTTGTATAATCTGTGTCCAGTACTTAATTTCCATAAAGGGAGCAGACTGAGCCAGGACCAACTCCAGCAGTTGCAAGCCTAAGGATGCCAAGTGTGTCTCTCCATTGCCTCCACCACCCTGGCCATGCTCACACCATCTGCCCAGGGCACACATCCTCCCAGCTGCCTCTTCTTCCTCCTTGGCTGCTCCTGCCCTCCCAGCAATGTGCCCTTCCCAGCTGGTGCTCACTGCTCCCCCAGCCCCAAAGGGTGCCTGTCCTCAGCCACCACGGGGCTGGTATCCAGCTCCAGCCTGGCACCTCAAGCCCTGCCTCTCCCAAGAGCCAGAACACAACCTGTTGATCCCATTCCTACTGCTTCTTTGTGCTGCTCTTGTTTCTGCTGAAGGCTTTTACATTTTCAATAATGTTTCGCCAAAACGCCGAGGGGTGAGTTTCTAGCTTTGTACCAATTTTACTATGATATTAAGATCTTCTTTTATTAGATTAAAAACAAACAACAAAGACAGCCAACCCACAAGGACAAGAGTGCCAGTAAATTCTTTTCTAAGTTTCTTGGGCAAAGAAAGAAGCCCTGTGCTGCCCACAAGTACCTACAGAAGGCTGCTGCCCCCCCCCCAACCCTGGTGACCAATCTTCCCTGGTGACCAATCTCCTGCTGAGGCAGGAGCACAGGGCACTGCAGGGCAATAAGTACAGCCCCACAGCAGGGCTCAGGACACACCACCTCCTCCATCAACTCTCCCAACTCCATTCCAGAAGCAGACAGGGGTTTTGGCACCCCCAGCTCCCTCCAGAGCACCTCTGGTGTTCCCAAAGATCATCACTGAGCACAGTTGTGGGTCTGCACATCACACACAGCTGCTCGGGAGCTTCATGGCACTTTGGGGCAGGAAAGTTTTTGGGGTGGAGCAGTTTGCTCTCTGGTTTGGGCCAGTTTAGCCATTTTCTTGACAGCTTTATTTTGAACAGAAAATAGAAGTTCTTTCCTAATAAATCTGGTTCCAGAGGTCTTAAAAAGAGCACCCAGTATTGTGGGAGCTAGCAGCAGCTGGGGCTGTGGCACCATGAGGCCCCCAGGCCCCCATGTCCTTCTGCTGTGGGGGCCACTGTGGTCCTGCTGTCCCCCGTGCACTGTGACACAGTGTAAGCAGAACTCTCTATGACAATATTGCACTAAAAGTATTAATTTAAGTAATTACATGATTAATATTTAACTGTTCTGTGATATTTTTGTCATTCATAATTTAGCTGTTTACATATATTAAAAATTGATTTTGTAGACACTTTTTCTGCCCAATGTCAAATCAGCAGGGAACGCACATTTCAGCAAACTGTCGTTAAAACGAGTCTCTTTCCTAATTTCATGGGAGGACAGGGGATGGAGGGAGAAAAGCCTGTCTGTGGGTCCTGCAAGCAGGACGTGGGTCTGGGCTGCACCCAGGTCCTCCCTGCTGAACCTGCCCCTCCGTGTGCCCTCCTGCACCTCTCCCTGTGCTGCATGGGGCTGCTGCTCCTGGCTTTTGGGCCATGAGGAGGAGGAGGTGGCTGTGGGAAATGCCACAGAGAGGGAGAAGAGGTTGTTCAGAGGTGGGACACTGAGCATGACCTGAAACTGCCCCACAGGACACGCCAGCAAAGCATTGCATAGGATGAGTAGAGTCCAGTCATGAGCACAAACTGTGCTTATCTCTGAAATACTTGCTCAAGGTGGGTAGGACAGATACTGTTATCTCCTTGGAAGAGAAAAAAATGCCATGAATTGGAGCAGAGGTGCTTGACAGGCCTTACGGGGTGTCTGGCAGTGCTGCTCACATAGCTGTGTCTGTCAGCAGTCTGCTGCTTGTCCCATCACAAGGCAGACACTGCTGGGAAAGGACTCTGGAAAGCCTCTGCAGTGCCTGTGCCAGGAGCCAGCTCTCTGAAGCAGCACAGGCTGAGTGGGCACTGGACAGTGCTATCAGACCTTCCCAGTAGCATTTTTCCTGTTTCCATTATTTCTATAAAACTGTCTGGATATGTGCACAAGTTCTCAGCAAAAGCAAACCATAATGGGGAAAGCACCTGCAGCTGCTTTCCCCAGGGAGGCACCTTAAAACACCCAGCCTGTCTGAAAAGCAGGCCAGGCTGGCCAGAGGAGGACTGGGGTAGCCCAGCAAATGGGTGTCTTCTGCCTTCTGGCCTGGTATTAGTTATGAGAGGTGTGAAGGCACTGCCTCTGCCAGGGCACAAGCTCCCTCATGCCCTGGACAGCAAAGAACGTGGCTAGAAGTTCCATCTGGCTGCAGCAGGTTTTGTGATCTGCCTCAGTGTAAAACTTCAGCTACAATTAGTGTGCCAGCTGTATGGCTGTACCATACCTCACCTCCCTGCTTTCTGAGCAGTGATGTTAAGCCCCTGTGCAGCTGAGAGGAGAAAGCACTCAGGAGAGGCAGGCCCTGCAGCCTGCTCAGTGTGCACCCAGCCTGGCTGCCCTGTGCTGCACAAACCCTCTGGGGCTCAGCCCGTGCAGCTCTTCCATCAAAGACAACATCTGCACCACCCAGGACTGCTGCAGGCAGCTTGGTTTGCAGGGTGCTGGGCTGGGGAGAGTTTTAAGCATCTTTTGTTTGGACAGTGATGAGGAAAAACTCTGTATGTGAGAACTTGAGTTAAACTTTGGGTATAAAGTGCTGCTCTGCAAACTGTGACACCGAAGCAGCCATGTGTGCCTGAAGGCACAGAGAGGTGCCCCAACAGGTGTTCCTGGCAAAAGCAAGTACCAGATCAGGTACTAAATCCCAGTCCCAAGTGCAGTGCAGGCACCAAGCCTGTGGTGTCAGACAGGTCACCACCACTCCATGGGCTCCAGCCACCCTGACCACTGGCTCCTTCTCCTCACACTCCCACAGCTGGGGCAAGCACCCTCCCTTCAGCAAGGCAGGCTCAGGTGCCAGTGTCTGACAGGCACTGCTTGGCATCACTCAGCCCCAGACCTGTCAATCCTGATGAGACAAGTGAGCTACCACAGATGTTCAAAACAAAACTGACCTGTAAGAACAAAACTGGATTAGATACTAAATCTAGTTACTAGAAATACTAAAGCCTCAATTTTTACCAAGAGCATCAAGCAGTACAGTTCACCCTCAGCAGAAGGGTGCAGGAATGTACTGTGTTGGCATGGCCAAGCTCTGGTAGCAGAGGGGCTACAGGGGTGGCTTCTGTGAGAAGCTGCCAGAAGCTTCTCCATGTCTGGCAGAGCCAATCCCTGGCAGCTGGGCCAAGGCAGATGGGCCACTGGCCAAGGCTGTGCCAAATCAGAACTAGTGGTAACACCTCTGTGATAACAGTTTTAAGAAGAAAAAAAAAAGTTACTGCACAGCTGTAATTGCGGCCAGAGAAGAGCAGGATGAGAACATGTGAGAGGAACAACTCTGCAGACACCAAGTGGAGGAGGAGGAGGAGCAGGAGGTGCTCCAGGCTGGGATTCCTCTGCAGCCCATGGTGAAACAGCTGTGCCCCTGCAGCCTCTGGGGATCCATGGGGGATGCAGAGATCCATGAGGATGCAGAGATCCATGAGGATGCAGAGACCCACCCCAGCCCCTGGGGAAGGTGCTCACACTGGAGCAGGTGGATCCCTGGAGCAGGCTGTGATCCAGTGGCAGACCCAGTGGAGAGAGGGGCCCTGGTTCCAGGCTGGAGCAGCCTGTCCTTGGAGCACTGCAGCCCATGGAAAGAGAGAGCCAGGTCCCAGCAGTTTTGGGAGGGCTGTGTGCCAGTGGGAGGGACTCACATTGCAGCAGGTCACAGAGCTGCTGCTCCTGAGATGGAGCCAAGCTGGAGAAGTTCCTGCAGAACTCTCCTGTGGGAGGGACCCCACCATCCTGAAGGGAAACAACCTCTCTCCCTGAGCAGCAGGGGAAGCATTGGGGGATGAACTGACCAAACCCTCCATTCCCTGTCTCCCTGTGCCAGCAGGGGAGGAGACAGAGCTGGGAAGGAGGGGGGCTGGGGGGAAGCATTTCTTTTACTTCTCATTATCTCGCTCTGATTTAGTTAGAAATAAATCCAATTAATATCTCTAATTCCAGCCTGTTTTGCCTGTGATGGTTATTTCCTGAGTGACCTCTCCTGGTCTTTAATTCATGAACTTTCACTGTATTTTCTCTCCCCTGTCCAGCTGCGAGGGGTGAGAGAGAAGCTTTGGTGATGCCTGAAGTCCAGCCAGGGTCAACTCACTGCAAGGAGGTAACTCACAAGGTAAGGGGTTTATCCACATCCAATTCCTGTAACTCCCCGTTTCTGCCTCCCAGTGCAGATCCTGGAATGCCATAGGAGTTTTTGAGCCATATGCTCACTTTGCTGTGCTTCTGAAGGATATTACACTCATTAACTATTGAGCACCTGAAGGAACTGCAGGATCTATTACCTAGATTTAATACTTCGTATTTTGCTGTTCAGGCTACGATATCTATTTTTGTTACAGATCAGAGCTAGTCTATATAGTATCAACATGTATTTTTAAAAGTCAATAATCCATAAAGAACATTATAATCTACCATGCAGAATCATTCTTAGGAAGCTCTGGAAGGATTTTCCTTCTTCTTTCTATGCCACTACTAAAAAAGCAAAATTAGGTATATAATGGATTTTGTAGTTAAAATAAAGCCATGGACAATTCTGTTTTCTGTTCACTGTTACTATCAATTAAAGTCCACTGGAGCAACAGGTAATAAAATCCACTGAAGTGGAAATTACCTATTATTTTTGAAATACCACAAAGCATCCACGGTAAGGGTAAGAGATGCTTGTTGTTTATAGCCTATCTCCACATTTAAGACACTTTAGCATATAACTTTGATATATAATTTCCTGGAAATGTGTGTATTCATATTTTGATGCACTACACTTATCTCTTAATTTGTAGAAACAGCATCAACTCCACATAAATTAGCAGGTAAGACAAGGAAGTGAAAACACTAATCTCAGGCAGAGAAGCCTGTGTCTTTTCCTGAATGAAAAAATTCTCTTGGTAGTAAAGAGCCACTCTGGCCCTGTATCCCTTCAGCCACACATCCCTCAGGAAGGAGGAGGAGTGGTCAAACAACCAAGGAACTGAGATCCTTCCTTTCCAAGCTTTTAATTCTCACCAGGTTTACAAGGGTATTAACCCTAAACTCTTCACCTGCTGATGGGATTAGGCCCATCAGCACTGGTCACTTATTCCCAATTTCTCAGCAGCCAGTTTCTCTCTGTCAGCAGGAGCAGAGTGCTGCTGAGCCATGAGTGTGGGAGGCAGGACACAGCCCCCCATCAGCTGATGGCTCCAATTTCCCTTATTCAAGAGTTTGGCTACTTCAGTGCACTAACAGCTATTAAAACACTGAACAAACATTTCTAGTATGTTAACTGCTGTATCACAAATCCTTTAATTTAATTTAATTTGGCACACGCCTGCATCCATAGGTAAGAGAAGCAGGTACACACACAGAGGACAGAGACCTTTTGCTACACACACACCAGAATCCCACCACACTTCATCAGTGATGAAAAGCATTTGCTGTGCTCAACAAGGGAAAAAACATAACTTTCAAATACAGGAACAATCTGCATTTCTTCATTAGAAGTTCCCTACCACCACATGGCTTGTTCACTTTGTGTACCAGGAACAGTGATGAGGAGTCTCCCATGGTTTATGATGTTTAACCATCCAATTCCCACTGTTTGGGAAGCTCAGGCTGAGCTGCTCTGGAGTAACCAGGAGCAGAAGAGAGCTCTGAGCACGCCAGGTGTGAGGATCCAGGGCAGAGCACAGAGGTTTCTGTTACTGCAATGCAAGACCAGTTCTGCCAGCCCTGTTCCTAGCAAGCACTGTTTGGGGAGAGTGAGAACAGCGGAGTCGGCCTGACCTGCATATTTTTAATAAAAGTAACCAAATAATATTAAAGTAACCAAATAATATTACTTCCAAATACAGAATGTGTTTAGGGCAGGAGGTGAATATTCTTCTTTCAATGAAATACACTGAGATCCAGTGACTACACAGAAGTTGCTGCACTGTGGGTAATATCCATCTACCTGGGAATTCCTCTCTTTATTTTAAATTGTGGACTCGCACTTGAAGTTAAAGAAGCATGTAAAAACTGGATTTCTGGTGCTATTGATTTTTTCCAGTATAACATTCGGGCTATTCTTTTCTCTCCTTGTGCCTTTTACTTCATTTTAACTGAAATTCTGCCTAAATACTTGGGGAAGATTAAAAACATTAATATAAATTCATATTTTATCCTCTATTATGCCATTGCTCCTGCTGCTCTGATTTGAGGCCTGTGAGGATTCTGGGCCTCTCATGTTTTCTCAACATGTAATTTACACTAAATATTTGTAATGAAAATAGACTCAGAACAGAAATTCTTTAACTTAAACCAAAATTCAAAACTAGCCTCTTAGTTTCCTGGTTTTCCAAAGGTCCCAATCCTGCAAGAATTGCACTGCAGCTCAAACTCTGTGGGAGTTGCAGGCACTCAAGAAAATTAGGTTGTTAATACATGAGAAGATACAAATTTCAAATAAAACATTCCTGCCTGTACAAGTCTTTTCTTGCTATTCCTTTAACCATCCCTTTTCCCTAACCATGGTGTTAGGAGGGCCCTGGTGAAGGCAGGGCTGCACCAAACACCAGCTCTCTTGCTGCTCACCTTCTTTCTGGAGCTTCAAGTGGAGGGTAACTCAGTATTTTACCAAGATTTTCAATCTGACTAAATCTGGACACGACTTCCATTGCCAACACCCCAGTACTGGGCATGCTGGCAGGGTGAAAACATGCAGACACCAGCTTTATTATAATATAAATGGGCTAAATCCTGCCTCGTTGAAGTCAAGAGTGAAACTCCCACTGAGACTCAGTGAATGCAGGGAAAATTTCAAATGGAACTTGTTTTCCTTTCAGGGTGTGAGTCTGGCCCTCCACATCTTTTGCATGTGTGGGTGCTGTGAAACCAGGATGTTTCAGAAGGAGAAAGAGGGATGTCATTGACTCAAGGGCTTCACAACCTTTTACAAAGTACAAATGCTGACAACCAACACATTGGCTTCACACACTGGCTCACACACACAGCTAGAACATCTAACCTGCTGGAGTCTCATATCTTCCCTTCTAGTGCCAGACCTATGAAAGCTGAGCAGCTTTTTCCTATTATTACTTCTCTTATTTCCAGATTCACAGGAAATAGTTCCCAGACACAGGGTGCCCAGGCTGCAGCTCTGCATCACCTGGGCTGAGCAGGGACAGCCAGTGACCCTTGGTGCCCAAACTGGACATCCCCAGTGACCCTTGGTACTCAAACTGGATACCCCCAGTGCTGTGAATAGGAATTATTCCAGCCTCTCTGGGTACTGATAAATCAGCTTTCTGCTTACAAGCAGCTGCTCCTGCTCTCACACATTTCCTTGGTATGCTGATCCACTAAACAGGTACAGCTCTCCTGTTGCTGACAACAATTTGGAAAGAACCCAGCTTGTCTTACATTCTTGCCCCATTGGCTTTTCCTGCAGCCCATCCTTGTGTCCTCCACTGAGTAAACTCCACCTATTTTGCCCAGTCCCAGAATGTAAAACTGCTCAGTACAGGACTGCACACCTCCAGCACAGCTCACATCAGCACCTGCTCTGGAGCAGACACTGCAGAAGCTACAGCAGACTGGCACTGGTCCTCTTTCTCTACAAGCCTGAGTGTGATTGGGAATTGCATCCAGTTCTCTCTATCTGTATTTTATTATCACACTTCAAATGATGAACAAGTAATGTTTATCCTCTTGTTTATTCTGACTTTTGATTAAGCTGTAACCAACGTAACCAATTTTTCCTGGTTGTTCATTTAAAGAAACTGAACACATCAAGAACACTTCTTAAAAAGCCGTTTCAAAGGGAAAACAATCCCCAAAGTCCAAGGAGCCACACCAAGCAGGAAGATTTGTGTAAGTTTTTTGCTGGTGAGCCTGAGACATTGGAGATGAGCAGAAACAAAGAGGAATTTCCAGCATGTTTTTCACTTCAAGGACAGACAGGAGGCAAGGCACCACCACCAGGTCTCCTGGGAAGAGCCCATCCCCACAACCATGTTCCCAAAAAAAAAGGAGCTCCTGTCTAGGAGCTATGGAGAAGAAACCCACAGCAATTACACATGCTGCACAGAGGACACCTGCCCTACAAAATTAAGCTTATCAAAAACTTTGAAATAATAAGTCAACTGTTAATGGTTGAATTCTGATGAGCTACTGAAAGCTGAACCTGACTTTCTTATGTGACTGTGAGAGATTAATTCTTAAATACAATACTCTGGCCATGGGTTTGATTCTGGTTCCAGTGAAGTCAAGGCCAAAACATCCTCTGATTTAACTGGAAGCAGAAGCAGGCCCCCATATTAACCCTCATGCCCACAAACAGAATACAACTGGATGTGAAACAAAGAAGAAATATGTTTGAAACTGGTATTAACTTCAAGCTTTATTAGCCCCCCTCCATACGACTAAAAAGCAGTCATTGAATTTTTTTCCTCACTCAACAGCAGTCTTATGTACTGCTGGCCAAAATTCAGCCCCTGCTCCCTCCAAGACACCCCTGGCACAAGCAGAGGACCCAGTTTCTCCACTGCCATGTCCTGGTTCCCATGGAGCTCCACTGGTCACATCCGCCCATGGAACTGCACGTGAGTTTTGCAAGGGCAGAGCTCAGGCAGCAGTCTGCACACCACATTCCCCAAATGCCAAAGCTGCAGCCTCTGGTGTGAACTGCACTGGTACAAATTGTTGGCCTAACACAGTATGACACCAAAGAGGTTAAAGAGAGTCCCTGGTTTTCATTGTCCACTTTCTCAAGAGAGAGATTTGCTGCTGCCAGAGCATCTCCCAGATCTAAATGGATTACCTGCAGCACTGGCAGCAGCTGCACTCCATCAGGAGGGAGGTGAAACAGGAGCCTGCCCTGTGCACTGGGATTCCTTCAGTGTTTCAGCTTTATGGTGCAAATCTCAGCCTCCAGTGCTTGCCTACGGATCCCTTCTGAGTCTGACCAAGAGGAACGGTACAAATGCTGCATAGTAACTTCCCAGCATCCACGTGCTGGACTCCTCCCAGGTTTTCCTTTATGTCATCTTCAGAAGATAAAAAAGCAGCAATTTTAGCCTTTGAACACATACCATACTGCAGCAGAGTCAATTTAACACAGTACAGGTGAACACCAAATTGCTGTGCTCTGCCTCTGTGTCCTGGTGCCCAGGTCTGACACACAGGCAGTTGTCAGTGCCTGCATTGGGAAGGAACACAATCAAGCACTTGGGAAACTAAGAGCTCTGCCTGGCAGAGTTTCAAGGGAGAGCAAGTCAGGTAAAAGCAACCCCCCATAAAGTTTTTACAGATGCCATTTCATTTTTAAGTATCAAAAGAATGAAGTACATGCTAATCGCAGCAGCTGAGATGAAAGAGTAGGCAGTTTGGTGGACAGAGCATGGAGAAGTGAGTTCATAACTCTGGAGTTTAATTCCAGCTCTGCAGTTTCTCCCAGCTGTAAATTCAGATTAGGAAAGCCACCAAGCTGGTGTAATTCTGTATCACTGGAGTTATAGTGATGCCTTGTGTTTTAGCTTTGATATTCTTCAGAATCTCTGCTGCTTCTCTGAAACTTCATATTAGGTGTTAGTAAATTCTCTTCACAGGGTAGTTTGACAAAAAAATCCCTCCCTAGCTAGAGAATCAAGGACAACTAGTACCCAAAAAGCAGAAATAACACCAAGGGAAAGGGGGCAAGCCAGGGGGCTGAGACTTCATAGCCTAGGGCTGTGGTTGGACAATTGACCCCAATGTGTAGATGAACCAAAACTTATAAAAGTGTAAAACTTGTTACCAGGATCTATCTTGGATTTGATTTGGGTGTAGCTCTGGCCTGGCTCTTGCCCTGCCCAAGGTAAATCCTTTCAATAAATACCTATTTTATCCCTTTTGCTCTGTCTAGTCTCTGTTGCAGGTCAACCTTTCCAGGCAACAATAGTGACAAAGCAACTGACAATAACTGTCCCTGTCATCAGATTATGCATTTAATGTCAGGACAGCACAAGGGAACAAGCTGAGCTGCTGCAAGGCCTAGCTATGCTCATTTATTACATTTCACACAACAAAAACTTAGCAAAGTTCATGGGGTAACAGCACACAGGGCACAGTATCAGCTCCTGCCTGGCATCCTCCACACCAGCTTGTTACTTTGTGCTCCAGAGACCCACTTCCCCTCCTGCTTTCACATAGGAATCCTGTGTTTGCATGCCTGCATATTTCTTCTATTTAAATATGCACTTTGTTCTTAAAGATTTAATTAACCCATGAATAGATTAATTCTGATTTCAGTTATACAGATACAAATTCAAAGGAACTCCTTCAAAACCAGGAGAGTTATGTCTTTGGGAAGGCCAGGAGAGGTTTGTGCATGCACCTGTAAGGGCAGGACACTTTGGATTCATTTGGCTGCTGGTTTTACACCTTCTGAAGTCTTTGAGACAGAGCACTGTGGAGACCCAGCAGAACATCTGACTGCAGTGCTCAGGTTCTGCTAACTCCTCACCCCACAACACACCAGCTCAAGCCCTGGTGTAACTCCACAGAGGACAACAGGGTTACACCAAGGAGTATTCTGGCCAGAATTCATTTTCTGAAACAAAAGGGCTTGTTTTCTTTTCATTTAAGCTTACATAAAACTCTCGTTGACTTCACTGGAAGAGAGACCTGGCCCAACATACCGATATCCAAACCACTTTCATTTATTTCAACTGGAAGGAGGCAAGGAAATGATAAGGTCCAATGTAATTTTAAATCTTTAGATTTCACAAATGATCACAAGCATGTAGGTCACAATATGCACACAGAACAACACCTATGACAACCACCAGGAGGATCATTAAAATAATTAAGTTAGGCCTAAAGACAAAATCATTTCATAACATGTTCCTTACAAAACAGATACCCCCTTGCTTCATAATCTAGGGAGTCTGTTTTATAAACTTCCTAAGTAGCTCATGAAATATCCCCCTAAGCAGACTAGGTCTACTTGCCATTGCAGGGTCTTTATAAATCCAAAGTTTATGAAAGACAAACACCAGTGATGTGTGCTCAAAGATCAGCTAGGAAGGGGGAACTCCTCTCAGCTCCAGTGCTGAGCTGTGACCTGGGGACAAGATTTCCAGCACAAAGCCACTGAACCTGTCTTTACATCTTTACACAACTCCTCTGCATGCCAGGAGGGAGCTGCATGCACAGCACACGAAGCAGCAATCAATAAAGGAGATCCCCCTTTGTTTTAAGTGTAAAGATGCTGCATTTCATTGTATCTTTAACAGTACTTTACCCCACACTGTTGAGCAGGAAAGAGCCTCCACTCGCAGCACCTAATAGAGGCAGTTCCTTCCACAGCATCCTGTGGGAATGGTTTCTCAAAATATGCTGCTAATGCTTTTCCTCTTACCATTCTGAAACTGACTGCTGAAAAATTCTTACACTATGCTGCTGGTACCAAAGTGCCCTGTCAGGCAAGTGGTAAGTAAAGATAGCAACAAAAGGAAAGACAAACCAAACTTGACCAACCAGAAACTGAGTGCTAAATAAAAAAAAAATAAAGCTGAAATTTTGGTCTCCTTGTCTGCTGGATTCTCTCTGTGTGTTTTAGTAAAACAGACTAGTTTTCAACCTGTTGTAAGCAGGAAGGGTGGCAATTACTAATGTGGTAACTCAGCTACAGGCATGTAATCATTGCAGAACATGAAAGGAAGAGCAGAAAGCAAGGCAGAGTCACCTGGGCACTGGACACACAATTCAATGTTCACCTTTTGGATGCCCCAGAGGCCACAGGTGCCATCCCTCCTGCCCCCAGCCTGGTGCAGGGACAGCTTGCTCTTCCTTTTGGCTAGCTGAGGCAAGGAAGCTGCTGCCTGGGTAGGACTGTGCAATTTTCTCAAATTCAGGAGTTCTGAACACCCTGTGCCAGGCACAGCACCACAACCCTGTTATTTCTCTAAGTCATCCCAGGGTTGATTTGCTGTCTGCTCCTCCACATAAGGAGCTGGTCTGCCCCTTCCTAGTCACTGTGATACCATTTGTGCCTGGAACTCCTCACAGCCCAGCCCAATTACACAGCCCACCCCAGTACAGTAAGATCTGCACTCCCAAAGGCTGAACTCTGCTTTCCTCTCCAGAGCTGTGGGCAGTTCCCAGACTGTGGCTGTGCTGGGCAAGGCAGGGGCTACCAAAAGCAGGAAGGAGTCAACACCTTTATCACAGCCCAGCTCTGCTGTGGCTCCCTACATGCCAGGGAGTAGGAGATCCTAGACAGGTGCACACAGGTCTGAAGAATTAGCTTTCATATAAATGCCTTCCTTCCCATCTCCCTAAATCAATGGGATTATTCTCCTTTAGCACCAAAGCTACTGCTCCAGCTGTGCAACAACACAGGGAACACACAGATATCTGCTACCACAGTGTGCTTCTTCCAGGGACTCAGACATCCAGGACTTTGTGAGAGATAGAGACAGGGTATTCAACATCACCATTCCCAGGTGTGAATACATCCCTAATACAGATTATTTTTATTTTCCATAGAGACCAAGCCATGTACTCCTCCTCTGGCACCTGGGGCTGGTGCAGCTCAAGCTGCAGCAGCTCTGGTCAGTCCTCCCCCTGCTCAGGAGCTGTGCTGGATGTGTCCTGGAGCTGTGCTGGATGTGTCCACGCAGCAACACACAGTGCTACAGGACACAACGCCTGTAGGAACAAACACTTCACACCTTTCCCAGAGCTTATCAAAGTGCTTCAAGGACTTGTGTGACCTTGGCCATGTAGCACCTGTAATGAACTGGCTCTGCAGATGGGGACACACAGGTTCAGCTTACACCACCTAATAAAGCAGACTGGCAAAGGGAGACCCTTTGCGTGCTCCAACTCCTGCTTTACTAAATACAACATCCACAGGCACACTGGGGACAAACAGAGGATGCAAAGGTGGAAAAGCCCTCCTTTGGGTTTTTATCTTATGGGTTCTGCTGCTCACAGTTCCCTTAGAAACCAGAGAGACATCTGTTTAATGGCCAGATAAGAAAAACTCAAAAGATTTCTCTCTGAATCTCAAGTGCACGATATGAATCCAAAAACTATGTTAATCTCTGTAAGAATTCGTATGTTAATTCAGAAAAAGCACGGCATATAACCAAAACCTCTGGGTTTTGGCTCCTTGTTCTCATTTGCAGCACACACCCAATTGCCTGACAGAGGGCAGAGCCCTGGGGAGCCCTGGCAGGCTCAGCCCTGGCTGCAGAGCTGCCAGGCTGGTGTGGCAATGCTCCTGCACTGTGCCCAAAATCTACCTCTCAGAGCACTCCTATGTGCAGGGAAATACCTGCTCCCACCTCTTCACGTGCTTTGCTTAAAAGTCAGTATATGGGTTAAATTCACAATAGCTATTAAAATTAATGAGCTTTGTGCTGCAGTTCACATGCAGGAACACTTTGTAGTGCTCTGCTGGAACGTGGGGTGCTGGATCTGACTGGAAGCTGCCTTTGGGGAACACAGGTCCCTAGGCTGGGATTGCTGGTGTCACCCCACAAACAGGGCACCCCACAGCTGGCTGGGTGGGAACAGAGGTTCTAGAGCCTGAAATGTGCCCCTGTGTCTTCCACTGTGCCTAAAAGAGCGCATGGGGGATGAGGGAGGGACTGGAAAGGGACCAGACACTGCACAGCTGCTGGGTGGGTGACAGCATGGAGCGACAACGGCATGGAGAGATCTGGAGACCCCTGAGCCAGGATGGATGTGACTGCAGTGGTGCAGCACTACAGTGGTGCAGGACTGCAGCAGCAGGGGCTGGGCTGTCCCAGGAGAACCAGCTCTGCTCCAGATGGGGATCCCCCCTTCCCTCAGCTCTGCTGTGCTTGCACAGCCACCAACACTCACTGCTTAGGAACACATGTGGCCTTCACCCCACTTAACCTGTCTTGAGCAGAGGCCTTATTTAATCACTGATTTACACCCTAACTGCCAGCATGGGGTAAGTGACAAAATTTGCTAATTGAACATTGTCTTCAGGCAATAACCTCAATAATACACAGATTTGATGGAAAATTAGCAAATAAATTATTAGAAGACTGACACTGAATATATGAGCAAGACATATGAGATGTTCTCAGATCTGCTAAATGCAGAGAATGATATATCCTAAATACATCCAAATTAAGAATTTCCCTGCTCCCTCCCAAGAAGTGCAGAATAAAGCACATTATGGAACCCTTCATGTAAAAGGATGATGTGGAAAATCTGTCTTGTAGATCTCAGTAGATGTGTCTGAGCTATGAAACCACTGGCTACAGCTGTACAGGGTCAGTAATCATGTTCCACCAGTGAAAACAGAGGGGTCCTCAAACTTGGAGCAGAGAATTCCCCTGAACTCAGTCTGGGCTGGTGTGGCTGCAGAGGAATAGGGAGAAGCAGATCTCAGGTGTCAGTGCTGAGTTCCAACAGGGAGATGGAGGTGCTGGAGGAAAAGGCAGTTGAATTAAAAGCCAAAGATACCTAGAGAGTAGCTAGAATCAGGTCACTTGGTAAGAGAGCTGTTCTAAGGGTGGGTCAGAAGAATGACAATGTGTTTTGACAAGAAACACTCAGAGGAGAAGACACATGCTTTAGGGGACTCCTTTGTCAATCACCAAAAAAGTCCATGGGTTCAGAGGAAAGTGGGATATGCCTGGAAAACTACTGTCTTGTAGAGAGGTCATTAGCTCCTCAAACAAATAATAAAACCTGTGCTGGTTTTCCTTGGAGGAAAACAGAGGTGGGGTGGTGGGATGGAGCCAGTGGGATGCCCAGTGCCCCAGAGCTGAGATCAGGAGGGGCTCTGTGCTGCACTGGCTCAGCTCCCAAGGGGAAAGGCTGGGAGCAGAGCTCCCAAACCCCAAGGGCTGCAAACCAAGGGGAGGCTCCCTGGGCTCTGTGCACCCTCACTGCTCCCACCTGCATAGCACAGCCTGCATGGAAATCATTCCTGCTCCCTTTGTCACGAGGAATGCCACAGAGAGAATGAGCTTTTATAGCAAATGAAGTCTCTTTAACACAGGGTTACACACAAATACAAACTGGCCAAGAATGGGAGGGAAATAGATTTACCTGGTACAGCAGAACAGCTCAGAGAGAGCTCAGAGCAATTCTCTGAGATAAAAACACTGCTCAGGACTGTGGAAAGGATGGGCTTCTGACAAAAAATCTCATTCTGCTTTCTAACAAAAATTCAAAGAGGTATCAAAATTTCCAGTGAAATCAAGAAGTGGGGGCTTGCTGTGGTCTACAGGGATTTGGAGGTTCTACTTTTTCTGCTTGAAGTCAATGAGATGTCTGCCAGAGTTCAGGGGGAATAAGACTGGGGGATCTGGCACTGCCTTTGCATATTCCTGACTGCATGTAAGGACTTGGACTTGGGTGCAGGTTTGCTCTCTAAATGTAAAAACTGTCTCACTCCATTGGATAAATACAATTTGCAACTCACTTCGCAGATGTGCTAGAGGTTTTGCAGCCTTTACAATCTGTCATATAAATCCACATCCAAGTGTCAACGTGTGAAGGGGCTGCTTTAGAGGTCCTCTGGGTGAAAACAGGAATGAAATTTCCAGAGCAAATGCTACAAAGATGAATTATTTCTCTACTTAGCCAGTTATTACAGAAATAAGATGTTGATGGTAAGAGTCACTAGAATTCAACAGAGTTTTTTGGGGGTTTTTTGGCTGTTTTTTGTTGTTGCTGTTGTTGGTTTTTTACCTGTAATTCAGAACTACAAGAATTGGGAGTTTAAGTGGAATTTGCTGAAAACAAACTACTGAAACCAAGCCTCAGATCCAGGTAAGACAACATCAACCTCCTTGTACCTTCAAAGCTTGTCAACTTTAACATCAGTTTTGGGTATGCACAGAAAGTAGCCATAAATAGGTACAGGATGTGGAAATAATAATGTTACTTGTGAGGTAATTTCTAAGACCACCATCATTATGCTGTTGTTGATCACAGTTTCTTTTTATGTTTCTCATTTCCCTTGCCTTTCACCCTTTTTTTTTTGCCTTGTGTGTGATTTAATTCAAAAAAGCCAACTGGAAAGGTGTGCAAGAGTGTGAGTCGCTCAGAAATCATCTTTGGCAGTGGCTGTTTAACTCTCTTCACCTTTGTCACACCAGTTGTGTGCTGCTCAAGTCTTCTCTTAAGAGAATTTATGTAGGCCATAAATATTTACGGGAAGGAGGACATCTACCCCCTTTAATGCCTAATCTGGCACCCTTTACTTATGCAAATTTAATCAATGGACAAATGCTCTGATCACAGCAGCAGCACTAATACAAACAACATCAAAGACTTTGCCAAAGTTGCTCTGAAACAATTCTGGGATCTCTGAAATGCAAGATTTGGCCTCCGGTTTCACATTAACAGCCATTCACTAACTTGAGTAAGGTTTCCTGAAAAATTCCTTTTCCTCCCCAAACCAGAGCCAAGCACACACACAGCCTGGCACAGCCCAGCAGTGTGGGCAGAGCAGAGTCACTGCTCTGGGATGCCAGTGAGCAATGTGCCCTGCTGCTGCTGTCACTGTGATTTGTGTCACACCAGAGGGGTGGCTGCAGCAGGTACAGGCAGGAACTGGTCAGACCTACACCAGCTCCTGCCGTGCCTGACCTGGCCAGCTGCTGGGAGCTCCTCCCTCTCACTGAAACCAATGGGAACTCACTTGGTTCGGGACTGAGTAGGACTGGCCCTCCTTAAAATATGGAGGAAGTTTAAACACGACTTGGTGATTTATTTTTCCCTGTTTTCCATCAGCATGTGATGTTTCTGCGTATGCACACCTGGGCTGTGTTTATACACATGCTCACAATCCACGTGCCCTTAAAAACCCAAGTACAGTACATGCTAAAAAGCCTACAAAGCTAAAAGCTATTTGGGATCTGGGAGCACAGTGAAAGCAATAGAAAAAATATAAAAAGGAAGTTTATTCCCAAATTTTCAAATTCAGTTGGGCACAAACTATTTCATGTGATTGCAGCTAAGATTTAGCAAAGCATTTCAGAACATGCTTATACCTTTTGCTGAAATCTACAGATTTGTGTGATTTGGATTTGAAGCTTTTAAACTCACGCTCAAACCTAGAGTTTAGCACGCTGTCCAAAATAATCCAGAAAGCTCAGCATGTGGATCAGTGTGGCCTTGCCTCTCTACATGTTACCTCTGAGCAGCAGCCAGCAGTGCCCTGCCATTATTTCCAGATGTCTTGCTCAGAAAAACCATCTCTTTCCTCCTGCCCCATGAGAGACCCAGGAATCCTCTTCCAGCCACACCACTGCAAAGCCAGCCTCTACCATATGGAAGATGCACACAGGGCAGGGAAGCAGCATCAGGAGCTCCAACCACCCCCATGGGAATAACTCCAAGTATTTTGCCCCAGCCAGAAATGCCAGACTCAATGAGAGGCTTACAATTAAGTATGCTGAGCAGCACTGCAGAAAAAAACAATAACATTAAAAAAATAAATAAAAAGAAGATAATAAATAAAGATATAGCATTCACCCAGTTTTATAAAGTATCGAGCAATATGTCCTACTTGGGATGCTGGTGAAGGGTTATCTTTTGCTATAAAAATAATGTCATCTTCAGGTTTCATCCTGAAAGCTCTCACTTCAGTGAGAACTGAAGTTTGTGCGGCTGAAAAGGCATTCAAGAAGCCCTATGAGATAACACAGCAACATAAACAAAAGACAGTACACATGTAAGCTCTCGTGAGTTTGTACTTTCAAAATCTGAAGAAATATGCTTTTGTTATTTATCAAGCAGAAAAAAAAATATTTTGGTTCAATACTCTATCCTCTTGAAATAAAATCTGTGAATTTATGTATACTCTCCCAAAGCTTCCATAACTGAAGCTTTTATTAAGTAAGTTTGATGTGGGGCATATTTTAAAAATAGCAGTGATATTTTAAAATGTGGAAACAGATGTGTCACTCTACTACAACTGCTGAATCTTCACTGTATTTTTTAATACCATAAAGCATTTGTATGTTCCTCCATTATAAATCTCTCGTCACTAAACAGATTTCTTCTCTGTGATTAAAGTAGTACCACAAAAACATTATTAAACAGATGCTGTCCAAAAAAAAAATCACATTGTTTTGGCCTGACCATAAAATATAGGTATTTTAATAATTGGACTTTTTTCTATAGAGAATTTCAGCACTCCCTTTCCTTGGAATGAAATCACAGCCATATGTTTTATGATATTAGAGGCATTTCAAGGTGTCTCCATAAATGTCATTTATTGCTTGGGAACCTGCCAAATCCGCACAACCCCTTAGTTCTTTTAAAAGAAAAATCTTCAGATGAAACTAGCTCTTTACACTGGTTGTCATACCAAAAAAAGGAAAAAAAAAAACTCGCTTATGGAATACTGGCCATGCAGGTAGCAAAACCTCTGGCAAGAAAACCAGGGCTTTG
Organism: Catharus ustulatus; assembly: GCF_009819885.2. Taxonomy (NCBI): domain Eukaryota; kingdom Metazoa; phylum Chordata; class Aves; order Passeriformes; family Turdidae; genus Catharus; species Catharus ustulatus. The sequence continues at coordinate 2,560,179 of NC_046231.1, read as the reverse complement.
GCTTGCTTTGGAGCTAACAGTGCCCTGGGCACCCTGTCCTGGCACAGCCACATTTGCCCTGCACTCAAACTCAGCCTCTGGACCTCACCCTCTGGACCTCACCCTCTGGACCCTGAGCAGCCTCAATGACAAAAAGATGAATTGGTTTAGTGACCATAACTGTAAATCAAAACCAGGCACCTCTCAAGGTGCTGCTCCTCCCATGGATGTGGTTAACCCCTGCCAGGGCAGTGCCTTCCGCGCTGCCCAGGATCCCCCATCCCTCGTGGAGCCCAGACCCTGCAGGACTGGCAGCCAGGCAAACCATCCGTATACAGATACCATCTCATGCCACATCTGCTCCTAATTTGGCATATCTGGAGTCTATCCTGAGATAATACTGGCCAGATCTACATAAATCTTGCCAGATATGTCACCAGCCTGTCCAGCACAAGGCACCACATTTGAACACACAGGAATTTAATGCAGTCTGTGGCTGCAGCACCAGAGCGGGTCAGCCAGGCACTGCCCAAAGGAACTGACAGCTACCACTGAGGTCAGGATTCTGGCTGGCCAACAGAGACATCCATTAGTCCCACAGAACCATTCTTTCTCCTTGAGGAAAAAAAAACCAATTTTCCCCTCTAAACCTGAAAGAAACAAGTTTCCCAGTGCAGTTCAAAATAATCTAGGGCAGCACACCAACAGGTGCTTCAAACCTATCAGCAGAGCACAGAGGATGTTGAGAGAGAAAATGAATAGACTCTCTAAATAATATATAAATTGTACAGGCCTTTTTTCTGCAGAACCCTAGTGAAGTTACTGTATAAATCAGAAACTGAATTATTCATAAGTGGTGAATATATAATAAATGGTACTTCGCATTGAAATATTCCTCACAGGTACATGCAGGGAACAGAAGCAGGCAGCCTGGCAGCACCAGGTCTTACCTGGAGTCGGGGTACTTGGTCAGGGTAGCCAGGCTGCTGGTGTACATGTGTCCTCCTACATCGATGTGCACGGGAGCGTTGGACTTGGTGAGTTGAGCTGGGAGAGGAATTCCTTGAGCAGCCAGAGGAGAAACCGGGGAGCGTGTTAGAGACAGACGGGACATGCTTCTTCCCTCCTGCAGCGGGGAGCAAAAAGAACAATTCCTCTTAAATCTAGCAGTGTGCTACCTTTCTTTCCAGTGTGATCACAGATCTAATCAGATCATTTTTGCATCTGCCTGATCACATATTCAGCTAACAAATTATTGCCACCACTGTAATTAAGTGTATTTGCATCATTTTCTTCGAAGTACCAGAGGGGAAGAGAAAGATGCTTATTAGCAATAAGAAATCAAGAAAAAAATTTTCAAGGTGTCAGCCTCAAGGGGCATAAAACAAACTGCAAAATTCTAATTAAAGGTCGTGGGCTTATGTGTTAGATGTGAAATATCCCCCGACAAACGAATAACCAATTTGTGAATTGGGATTCAGGGGGTTTTTGCAAGTTTGTCTCAGTAACAAGACACCTCTAAATTAGTGACTTCCTCAGTACCTAAGGCATTTGGTTTATACATGTAGTAAATTTCACATCAAACTAAGATCAATTTTTCCGGCTTATTTTCAATAATTGTGAAATAAATGGGTAATTTTTAGTTAAGCTTTAATATTAGACCTAAACAACTAATAAGCTTTCAAACTGAAAGGAATTAATACCTGGAAGCAGTGAAAACAGAAAGATAAATAAACTGACCCACGCTTTCAGGACAAGAAAGTGCTGTATAATCTGGCACATGAAATTGTAAATTCCACTATCCACCTAATGTTTCCTGCCCTAAAAATACTGGAAAATTAGTGAAATTACGGAATTAAATCCAAAAATTTTCAGCAAAATCAAAGCTAAAAATACTGAAATATCTTAAAAATCAACAGGACAACCAAGCAAAAGAGAATTCCTCAATTCTCTTCCTAAGAAAACTCTTAAGATTCACAGCTTATTCTGTACAAAACATGTGTCTCAGAGCTGATTTCAGTTCAATCGGTGCAGACGGCGCACAGGTCAAACGGAAAAAAAAACCTTTTGGAAAAGTTTAAGAAAATGTACATCCATTCTCCCCCTTATGGGGAAAGCAACATATGCAAAACATTATGGTCGAAGACATTTCTGAATATAATCTAATTTCCCTGGTATTCTGTAATTCAAGCATGCTACCAAGCACCCAGGCTCCTCCTGGCATCTGACAAGCACTTCACATGCAGCATTGCAAAGTGAATTTCTATTTCTCCCACATTACTTTGACAATGTTTCTCAGAAATCTAAAGCTGGTCCTGCCTTTCTCACAGCAGTATTTCGCACAAGATGCCCAACTATGCCACTTGATGAAAGTAAATTAGCAATAAAATATTGTAAATATAGTAAAATAATTTCCAAGCTACAGAGAAAGGGACTGAAAAACCTTAACACATCTGAACAGCTTCACAAAGTCATCACGACATCTCCATTTACTGCATTTCATCTTGGTTAGCTCCTAAGAATTTCTTGCATCTACAGCACAGAAATACATCACCCCATTATGAATCCACATCCTTGTCTCTTCAGAGGCTGGATGGACAACTGCACTGAACACGAAGCAAATGCCAACTCTGTCCTAGGACTTCTGTGTCAGCCGATGCGAAATTGGGCATTTACATTTTCACTACAGCACCACCTTCAAGGAAAGTGACTGAATCCTTTCATGACTGAAGACGTTGCTTTCTTGTTTCCCACAAGAGCTTGTTGTAGCCAGCCTTCAGTAAATATGTCATATAGCATAAATAAAACAACTAACTTTTAAAAACAACTTAGTATGTAAGTACCTACAGTATTTTAGCAACGTGTTTACTAATCTGTCTGCCAACACAGACAAAGGTTGCTGGTTTTTTTCTTACCAAAGAGCACTGTAAACTCATGTTCAGTCTCTACTCCTTCACTTAAATGAAAGGGTCAGAAGATCCAGGCTGAATGTCAACCCTGTCTTTGTTCAGACCCCAACCATTATCACTAACGATAAAGGTACAGACCTTGCACGGTACAGGGCTGCCTTAGAAATAAATCTCACGCAGTTTCACAAAACAAGAGTCTAATTAGGGCTCATCTGCACCCCTTGTTACAATTTCCAAATGAAATCAAAGGACTTCCAGTCCTCTGTAAATGTGTCTTACATTTAACCATTTGTCTTGAAATACAGACATCAATTTTAAAATATGCACAGATAGCTAAAGATCAAGTGATACGAATCTATTTGTGCATATTTAAACACTGCTGCTATCTTAGGATTTTGTTTAATGTTAGTATACCAGTAAATTCCTTGATCTGTAAAGACTGAGATTCTCAGTGAGGCCATACTCACACAGTAGATATTTAATTTATACTATTCACTGGAGGGACCTTTTGAACAATCCTCTGCTTTTGGCATTTCTCAGCTAGAGCATGTGTTGAAAAAACACTTAATTATAGAAAATCACTGGAAAGCTAAAATAGTTTTCAAACTTTTATGGCTTTTCATACTTATTGAGGGTGCTACTGGCTTTTGGGGGGAGAGGAGGAGAAGGGGAATTAAAGCACTGGCTTGAGGAGACTCATATTAAAAGATGAATCCTAGATTTTTATTAGAGGTGTGAAAGTCAAACATTTTTGTATGAGCAAATTATCAAGAGGCGCAACTGCCAAGCACTACATGAAGGGCACTATTGCTCCAAAAAAAATACCCCCTGTTTCTCAAGGTACTGTGACCCTATTCCTAATGACTCCATCCTCTTCTCAATGTACCACACAGCAAAAATTCATCACACTGAGTAATGTACTTACTTTATGCACAAAGCGAAATCCTAAATGTATTTATCCAGCGAAAGTCTTTATGCGCATATTTTCTAATATGGATGAGAAAATTAAAACCTTAAGGGTAAATATCGCAGAGACACTAACAAACTTCATTTATTAAACCATGTAAAATAATCCTTGCTCTTTAGCTGCATACAACAGGATACAGCATCCCAACTAGTGGCGCAGACAATAACCCTGCTCTAATAAGTAACACAGGAACCTGCTGAAGGCAAAATCAATAGAGCCTGATTCCCAAATTATGTGAATATTTAGTTTTTCAAACATTACACACCAAGATCTTTCAGAGCCAGCTTATCTTTTTCTGCCTTCCTAAGCTAACTGCTTGTAAAAACTATTTGCCCATGCAAAGTGAAATAATCACAATGCCATGCTCATTTACACACAAAATGATTTTGTGTCCCATTGTGCTCACAGTTGTTCAGCTCTCTAGGGGTGATTAAACTAGCTATGCTGCTACAGCTTGAGATGATTTCACTGAATCGTTTCTCCATGAAGTTGCTTCTTTGCTAAGCTGTTATTTTAACCATAAAAGGTAAACAGAAGGCAGTTGTAAGAGCTCCATTCAGCTCCGTGCCCAGGGCTATAACCCTAGGGCAGAGAATGCTGAAAGACTGCAGAATTTTCCAGGGTGTTGCCTTTCTTGCTCTAAAGCCTTCAGGAATACTGTTCATTTAATACACACTCTAGATGATACATTTCAGATCCTACTAAAAGAAAGACTTCAAAAGTGTAAGAAGTTTTGGGCGGATGAAGCTTTCCCACCTCTGCACATAGCTCGGGGCCATGGTAACCAATACTGCTGTTGATGTTGGGAAAATACAGGAGAAATAAACTGCACAGAGCAGAGCAGACAGACAGGGACAAGGGAGGTGAAAGGTTGCAGGAAAGAAACAGGCGGCAGTCTGGAAGGGGGAACGAAAAAAAAAGTAAAATAATAAAAAGGAGGCGGCTCTGAAGGAGGGACAAAGTTAAATCAAGGAGCAGGCACTTAAAAGACTACAGATGGGAAGCAAGACTAATTAAGGATGTAAAAGCGCTTTGTTTCTAAACTTTATTGTTGCCAGGATAAAAATTAATTGAAACTAATGCTGTTATTCACTCGTGCAGTTTAATTCCTCCACGCACATTTAGGACGCGCAGCGAGAGGGGCAGGTTTACGGGGCCGCTCTCCGGGGAGCCGCGCTGGGGGCGGGCCGGGCCCGGCTCCCCCCGGCACCGCCTCAGGGGAGCTGCTCCGCTCCGCAGGGCCCCTCGGCACCAGCACTGCGGGGAAACCCAGCCAGCACAGCCCCCCGGGCTCCCCACGCTCGGCACTGCGGGCCAGGAGCTCCCCGGCGCTGCCGTGGCTGCAGGGCAGCGTCTGCGGCCCCGGGCACAGGCACAGACCGGGCCATTACCTTTGTCTGAGCAGGGACGGCGACCCCCGGGCCTGCCGCCACAGCCACAACTTGCTGAGTTCCCAGCCCACAGACAAAGCGGGCCGGGGGGACTGCAAACCTTGGGCTCGGCGGCTTCAAAATTAAAAGTCCATAAACATTAGCACACACCTCCACGCTGCTTTGGTGAACACCGAGAGACAAGATCGTGCCCAAAACTTTTTGGGGGGAGAGGCGGGGAAGAGGGGTCAAAGGAGAACTCCCTGTGGAGCGCTGGTTGCCCCAAAAAAAAAAAAAAAAAAAAACAAAAAAAGAAAAAAAAAGAAAGGCTTTCTCCTTCCTCCCCCTCTTCCCCCCCCACCCCGCAACCCGCCTCTCTCTGGCAGTCTCCAGTCTATTTAGTGCAAGTTTCACGTCACCCAAATGCTTTTCCCTGCTGATGGTCAGGGAAATCACCAGCGAGCAACGCACCCGGTCACTCAACTTCTGCTGCCTTTTTCTTTTGAACACACTGTATGCCCAAAGGTAAAATTCAACCAAAAAAAAAAAAAAAAAAAGAAAGCACAACATGGCGTCCTTTACTTATTCCCACATAACAAGAAAGGAGATGTCTTAGATGAATGCAAGAAAAAAAAAGTCAAGCCCGAATCCCCGATCCTGCACATTTTCCGCGCAGCCAATGGTGGTGAGCATTAGCCAGGCTAATGTATTAATTTTGCAGAAGTGTGCCACATCGCATGCAGGAGCAGGAATGCAAACTATAGCCTAGAGTGGTTTGAAGTCTACCCCAAACCAAGCCTTCCACTCTCACTGGCGCCAGAGTTTCATTCACAGCCCGCCCGTGTTTTCCATACGCGGCGCTCCCCATTGTCGCCCGCCTTCCCTTTGTGCCGAGCCGCCCCGCCGCCAGCCCCCGCGCCCCGGCCCGCGCTGCCCGCGCTCCCGAGCCGCGGCTCCGCGTGTACCATGCGAGAGCGCGGAGCGAGCCGCGCTGCCTCCGCCGCGCTGGGGCTGCGCCGTCTTCAGAGCCGGGGCCGGGGGGGCACTGGGAGCGCGGGCACCCCGGGCCGCGGGGCTCCGCCGGCGCTGCCCATGCTGGAGCGGAGCAAAACAAAACATACACACGCACGCACACGCACACACAGACACACGCACACGCGCAGCGCTACCAAAGCGGGGCGGCTGCAAACGGGCTCCTGTAGCTTTAAAAAAAACAACCCTGCCGCTGCTCCCCGGAGCCGGCGGCAGCCGAGTGAGTTTGAAGAGGCACTTTACAAAAAAAAAAAAAAAAAAAAAAAAAAAAAGGGATGGGGTTGGGGGGGGAAGGAAGGAGCGCGAGCAGGCGCGGAGCGCGCGGTGCGGCGCCAGGCGAGGCGCGGCGCGTACGGCGCGCTCCGGCCGCGCACGGGCGGGCGCACGGGCAGAGCCGCCGCCGTCCTTACCTTGAGCACGGAAGAGATCTGCGAGCCCCCGTTTGGCTTTGGGCTCTGCCGGGGCTGTGTGCGGATGGGCTCAGCTTTTTGCTTTTATTACTATCTTTGCTCCGCAGATCCTGCTGTGATTATTATTTCTAAAGCTGCTCTGTCTCCTCTCTCTTCCCCTGTTTTTGCTGCTTCTTTTTCTATTTATTTTGTGCGTGTGTGTGTATGTGTGTGTGTGAGAGGGGGGAAAAAAAAGCCTTTAAATGAAACTGCCGAGGCTGTTATGAGAAGAAAGGCAATAATCCCGTCTCTAAATAACAGAGGGAAGGGAGAAGAGGAGGAAAAAAAGCGAATTCTTGCTCAGGGCTTTGCAAACGCCTGCAGGGCAGAGGATTAGGCTACAATTAGCTCAGCCCTTTGCTCTCGCCCTAGCTAATTTTGCGATGAAAATTGGATATTTTTCCCTCCTTTTGGTGAAGGTCTGCAGATTTACTCCCCCACCACCCCCCACCCCCCAGAATAAAATAAAATACAGCCCTTGAAAATGAAATAAGGCTGGGAAGGCGGCCGGCTCCCCAGCCCGCGCCCCCGGCGCCGCCGCCCGCAGAGCCGCTCCGCGCGGGGCGGGAGCGCCGAGCCCTGCGCTGAGCCCCGCGGAGCCCGGCCCGGCCCGGCCCGGCCCTGCCGGGGATAACGGTTCGGTGCTGGGGAGGATCAGGCCACTGTCACGTCCTTCAACAGACTTACTGAAAAGAAGAAGGAGGAAAAGAGAGGGGGGGAAGGGGGGAAAAAAGCTGATTTTAATCATTGTCATTTGGTCTGATGTAATATTTCCCCAGGCATTTTCAACTAGGCATAAATTTTCAGCTCCCAAATAAGTAACACAGGGCACGTTTCTCACATCTCTTGACTCCTCTGTTACAATTAGGGTAGCACCCACTCTGCACTTGTTGATAAACTAGATGAAGTTAAAAAATAAATAATAAAAAAATAGCCCCGACCCCCGCTTCCCTGCAGCACCCAGCGCCGCCGAGGTGCGGACGGGGGGCCTCGGGGGCGGGGGGGGGCTGCAATTATTCCCAGCCATCCATCCTGCCTGCCTCCCCCTCCCTTTCACCCTTTGCTAATGTCTCGCATTGTAAACGCCAAATTTCCTGTAGGCCATTAAAACCAAATGACGTCTATCGACATGCATTGTGCTATTGCGGAGCGCCCTGGCAGCCCGCCCCCGGCCAAAAGCGCCATTTCAATTAGAGCGCGCGGCGCGATGGCGCGGGGCTCCGCGGGCGGCTCCGCGGGCGCGCAGCGCGCCCGCCCCACGTACTATGAGGGGGGGGGGGAACGGCAGGGAACCCCTCCGTGAAGGAGGAAAAAAAAAAAAAAAAGGCAAATCCCTCCCTCCCTCAACTTTCAGCCAGAGGCGCGGGTCTGCCGGTGCCTGCGTGCTTCTGCGCGCCGCCGCGGGGGATGCGCCCCCGCTCCGCGCTGCTCCCCACGGAAGCTCTGGGGAGGGCGCGGGCCCGCTCCGCGCCCATCGCGCCGCAGCCGAGGGGCGGCCCCGCGGCGCTCCCGGCGCTCGGCCGCGCCCCGCGCTGAGGGCATGGAGAGATGCAGGGATGGGGGGGTTCCGCCGCCTCCGCGCCCGCGGAACGGCCCCGGCGGCCGCGGCTCGGCGGGGCTGCAGCGCCCACTAGCGCGGGGCCGCCGCGCGCCCGTTACGCAACGGAGCGCGGCCCCGGAAGGGCAGAGCGGGGAGGGCCCCGCGCCCCCCGCGCTGCCCCCGCCCGGAACGGCGGAGCGCCGTGCAGGCAGGACACCCTAAAACTGGGCGGGGAGGGGGGTTTGAAAGTTTTCTTCCGCGGCAGGAATAAACAGAAACTTTTCTCCTAAGGGGAGCTTTTTTTTTTCTTTCTTTCTTCCTTTTTTTTTTTTTTTTTTTCCTTCTAGAGTACAAACTACAGGAGAAGAGGGAAATTTTCTCATTAAAGTTACATCCCTGCAGTTAGTTCAATTACTTGATATATGCAGAAGATGTTGTAAATTTAAAGATTTAAATAGCTTACAAAGATGCCGGAGGCTCCATCAGTTAATTTCCTTAATTTATGGATTTTTAGCTGAGCTTCTGAAATGAAAAGGAGAATGAGAACTAGGTCAGCACAGAGATTTGCATCCAGAACAGACTAAAATTTGTTTTCCTTGACCATCCCATCAGCCCAGGTGTGATCTCTGTAGGGGTCACTGTCCCACCTCTGACCTCCAGGCTGGGACACTCTGCCTCTCTGAGCACGGCACAAAGGGGCCGATTTTATTCTAAAATAACCTCCGCACACAAGCGTGTCCCCAGCCAGCTGCCTCACCTGATGGCTGCACGAGGCTGTAGCCTAAGTACTCTCATTTCCTCGGCACTCTGGTCAACAAGTGGATCCAGGGGGGACAAACTCTACTGAGATCTGACCTGCCGCGCAGCCCGAGTTTCACTCAGCTCTTTTGTGGGGATGCGGGCGGACTATTTGCAATGACTTGGAATCATAATTTTTTACTTCCTTTGTGTATTACTGACTGCTAAGTGAAAAATAAATACGGGAATCTCGAACAGCAATCAGAGCAGCATAAAAATAGGATACTTCTGCACTGAGACACGCTAAAGAGGAAAGACCTAAAAATACTGCGCTGGTACGAAAAGTAGAAATTGCGATGTGACTCATCCCAACACATCTGTGCCAGGCACTATTTAATTGTGCCGCATGGAAAAGGGATGCACGGATAATAAAGATTCGGTTTGTTTGTTTGCTTGTAGATCAAAGCAAAGACACAGTAGCACTCGGAAGGAAAAAGCCCGCGTGGTAGGTAACTTGTGCGGGATTGTTTTTACTGTATCTGAGCAAAGGACAATGTACTTGGGAGCTTTGTGTTTTTTCTTGCCTCTATTAATGTTGAGGGTAATAAAGGTACGCGTTAGAGCTCTGGATGCACGCTCTCAGTTCTTTCTTCTCACTCAAGTGTGTGAGTGCCTTTCTGTTGTTTTGTTTCAATATGTATGAGTATATACATATGAATCAATACTTAAAAGATTGATATAAACTAAACAGTTTTAGGAAGCAACATTGCGGTATGATTAGTATTGGTGTTCATGATTTAACATTTCTTTTCCCACTAGATGAAGTTTCTAAGATTTGCAAGGTACGTGTCAAGGACGGGTATATAAATGGATTTTTATTTATTCACAACTCCAAGACTAATTGCTTCTCTTTGCCTGAAGGCCAAGAGATTGGTTTTAATATGACACTTCAAAAGTATTCATAGAACTACAGAGATACTAAGTGTCATTGTTTAAGAGAGAAATCTCACTATGCTACTTGTGACCCTGAAAATAAAATCTTCCAGTGTATTTTGAATCCTAATGTTGTTTTCCAGAGTTTCATTTAAAGCTCAACTATCAAGAAGTGTACAAAGGAAAATATTAAATAGTATGTAGTGAACAAAAAAGAAGAAATACTGTTAGAACTGAATATAACTTATTTTCTCAACAATTCTATTATCCTCCCTATAAAGCAATACGAAATTTGTAGCAGAAGATTCCTGACCTCTGTTGTAGGATATTAGAATTAGAAATTGTTAAGTTGTAATTTATCACAGGTGCTTAAAAGTTTTTAACCAAATGCCCAGCATGTGTTTATTATGATTCCAAGTACTTCAAAATACATTCTTTGGATTTTTTTTCTTACCAACAGTTCTTAGTATTCTCTGCATATGCTTAAAAATTGAATTGGACAGAACTATTCTGTAATCTGTTTTTATACCTAATTATTCTATAGTTTGCTTTTCTTTTTAATAAATGGGTAAAATATTTAATGATATACCTAAGACAGTGTGAAAAAGAAGCCATAGGGAAATGCAGCTCATTTTCTTTTTTGTTTCCCCCCAAAATAATTAATTGTATGTATGTTACAGGACAGAATATTACTAGATCATGAAAATATGCTGATTTGAAGGAATATAAGTTTCCTATCAAAAAGATGATCCAAATATATTTTGAGATGTGTGAAAGAAAGTATCATAAATTAACCAACAGCATTAACCTCTTCTGCACTGTTCTCTTTGAATAAGAGCAGGACAGCTTCCAACTGGTGCTGTTCTTGAGGGCCCTGTGTGACATTGTGGTAGCAGACCTCATCCTGTCCTAGTCCTTCCTCTTTTTCTTATGTTACGGAGTTTATCCTGTGGTTTAAACCTGACTTCAGCACTTACTGTGTTACATAACTTAACTTGAAGCATTCTGGTGATGATACCTATGGTTCCACCAACTACAATAAGTGCAGGGAGAAAACTGTGGAGTGCCTGGTCCTCGCTGAAACTCACCATGTTCTACCAGGCATTTTAAGATAAAGCAGGAAATAAGGGAGGAAATGGATCATTTCATTAAATGTCTAAAGCAGATAAATGAGAATTAAGGGATTGTTCCTTTAAAACAAAGAAATCAATGTCTATATGCAGATTAATACTCCTCCCAGTCACAGTTACCACTGTGGTTTGGATGGACTTTTATCTTAGAAGATTTGAGTAAATAATTGGGATTTCAAAAGTAGTTGTTGGACACAGGCTACATGGCTATTGCTTTCACTGGGTTTTCACAGCTGTGACTGGGTTTGGCTCTGTCTCTCCACAGAGGCACTGGGGACAAACACATCTGAACGCAGAGGTTGGTAGCCATGGGTGCTCTGACTGCCCCCATCGCTTCTGTCACTGGAAATGAGAGAGGAGCATAAGCTGTAGAAAGCTGATGTTACACTTGTGTTGAGCCTCCAGAAGGGTTTGTTCTTGTGAGGAACCTGAAAATATTAAGCAGCTTGAAATCACAGTGCTTGCTACAGTCAGTTGACATATAAGGAATCATAAAAAGAAAGGACATCTCCCATTGAAGCAAGTTTTCAAGCCAGTTGCAGTGCCAATCATTCTGGAACAGGAACTCGACCCAGGGTTTGCTAATTAAGTCAAATAATTGTTTGTCATTTGTAGACAGATGAGAGGTTTCCTGAGAGCAGTAAGCATGACCGTGCAAAGAACAAAATCTGATCATTAGGAAATAACCAAGTCTTGTCACTCTTTTCCCTTGAATGGTCTTCTATTCTTTTCAAGAAACAGCTAGCTGCTGAGTAAGTTTACAAACCATTACTTTATTGACTAAATACAGATGGATTGTTTTTAAAACTATCCATTATCCAGTGCCTAACTCGTGACAACAGCGTGATGCAAAGAAATAATCTGTCCTGGAATGCCAAGATGAAATAGCTTGTCAGGAAATACAGTATTGGAAAGGTTTGTTTGTCTTTTCTGCTTTTCAACTGTTATAAGGCAAAGATAGCTTCTAAAATGAAATGTGCATAATCAAGATGTCCCATGTTAATGTTCATCACGGTGTTTCGAGTTTCACACATTTTGTTAAGTGCTCTGCTTCCTCTTCTTAAACAAGTTATAAAACTGAGGAGTGTTTTTTAACCTGTTTAAGTAACGTGTGGTGTTAGTTTTTAGCTACTTATTAAATAAAGCTTATCCATATTGTATATGTCACAGAGACGAGAAAACATTTTTATGGCTGAGTTTAATCCATTCATTGGTTTATTAGAGACACAATGTACTCTGAAGAATGTCACAAATCCACATGGTGTCCCTGAGCGCTTGGTTTTTGCATATGGATCGCTGACTTAGCTGAACGATGTATAAAATCCTGTGTAGCCAGGCAGCTCCCAACTGAATACACTTCTAAGGGAGGTTATAAGCATTGCTTCTGCCAGCAAAGGTCTGGAATATGTTAAACTGCAGAAAAATCACTTAACAGAACATAGAGAATGAAGAAAAGAGCTATAATGGCCCTTTTGTAACAAAACATTTGCACTTTTTAGGCTCTTTGGGCATAGACACCTCTAGAATCATAGGTGCATTGCTTGTTTATGTAGCAGCATTTCAGCACGCTTTTTCTCTGGCAAATGCCAGACCAAAGGGGTTTGGATCATGAGTGGCAGGGACAGAACCTGAGAGAGCAGTAGCTCAGTCGAGTATCGCGACAAAGCCATGAAAGTGGAAGAAAAAGAAAATGGAGCAAGTTCTTCCAGAACCTGAATTTAACAGCACACAGGAATGGAATTAAGCCCACCTTTATTTTGAAAAAAATCGAAATAGTAGGAAAAAATAGCAGAATTGAAAGGAGAAAATGAAAATAATATTCTGAGGTAGTGGTGTTCATCTGTTGGATAAAATGATTAGTGAATCGGAATTTGTGGGACTGCGGTGAACGTGCAGAGTGAGGCACAATACAGAACAAAACTCGTTACTGCTAGCAGTGAGAAAAGGGAGCAGTAGCAGTGCTGTGGCCCATGATTTCTGTGTGCTGAGCCCCGGTGGCTCTCCCTGCCCACCTGTGACGCAGGCGGGCTCAGCTGGAGCGGTTCCAGCGCAGAACGTGCCCCTTGCACAGGGCTGATGCGCGGTGCTGCTGCTGTGCCTGGGCTGCAGCCTCGCTGCCATTGTTTCAGCACAAAGAAGAGGAGAGCTCTGAACCTGGCCAGCTGAGTGAGAGCCTATCCAAGCCCTGCTATGCCAGAGACCCTTGGAAAGGAGGCAGTATGTCAGACATATGGTTGAAACATGCTGTGCTCCAGCCATCCTCGGCTAGCGTATGGTCTCCCGAGTACCGCTGCCAGCTGGGCTCTAATTTACACTGGGCCTGAGAATCAGGGACCTTTGCAGTCTCCCTGATGGTCTCTGCTCCTTTGCTTCACTGATTTCAGATATGCAGCTAGTCAGAGCTTTCCATTTTCCCTGTCTGGCATCCTTTCAGACAGGCACAGGGGCATTTCTTTACTTGGTTGAAAAAGCAGAGCTGGGTATTCTAGTGAGAGCAAAATTTCAGCGTCCTGACTCTGTAGAATATTTTATATCATGGTGTCACAGCAGATGTCATGCAAGTATGTAAAGTTAATAAAACAAGCATCCCTAAAGCAACTGATACAGAAACAGCCTTGCCAAGTAGTAGAAATTAAACTTATCTGTTCTAACCTGTGTCTTTGAGGATGCATATGCATGTCCATTTTCCATGGATTTGCACTCTTGACTTTGTAAACATTGTATTACTCCACATTTCTGTCACGGATTTCTTCTCAGAAAAAGAAGAACAGGATGCTTGTTGGAATAAACTCCTTAAATAAGAGGCATATTTCTCATCTTGAATGCATGTTGAATGGTGCATAGAGAAGAGAGTAATAAAGTCTTTGTTAAACCCTTGTTTAAACCTCAGTTCAAGCATTTTATTACAATGTCACACATTTTGTCAGTCTTCACTTTGAACGGTTATTGAAGGAATTAATTTGTGTTTTTGTATCCAACTTTTAGTTTGCAATTAGCCTCTGAGATGTAGAACTTGTAGAAGAAATCTGTAAACAGATGAATTCAATACAATTTTAAATAAAAATTATTTGATACCACTAGACCCAGCATAGTAGTCTTCTTGAAGTGGTTTGTAGCAGCAATTATGTGCTTCTGTTTTGTTAATTTTTGGAACATTATGCTAAGTCTGCTTTATGCAAAGGGTCATTGTGCACATTTAGTATTTTTGTGAATGCTATTCAGTTACACTTTCTGTTGTTGAGACATCCTCTTGGGGAAAAGGTGCATGTATATTTTCAGATGTGATATTCTTTGGTGAATAAAGGCATTTGAAAAGTCCTTGCACGAAACAGCTTCACTTTAATCCCTCATTTTTGAATACGCTGTGTTAAGTCTAACAGGGGAGATCAGCCTTGGCTGCTCTGCTGCCTGCTCAGATGTCTCTCCATGTAAAACCCCATCCTGGAGTTCGTTTTCCAGATCACCTCCTGTTCCTCACAAAATATTCTTGAGTTACGACATAACCTCCTGGCTAGGAACTGCCTTTCCTCTGAGGAACTGGGGATTTAATTGTAAAAGGGTAAATGAACTGAACAGGTGGAAATTATCTTAATTCAACAGGACCATGAAGGTGTCCAGGGACAAGCAATCTCATCTGCATCGCCAGGACCCTCCAGTTTCCTCCCCGTGCTGCTTTGCTGTTCAATTCTTGCCTCTTACTTTAGATGACACTGGTAATTTTTGGAGCAGTGATACTTTGTGTATCCAACACACTGGAGCCCATTTCTCATCTGGGCATCAACACTGACCACACAATTGCTACAAGAGTCATGTCATCAGCTCTGATTAAATGATAAAGGATGTGAGTAAAAATTACACTTGGGTCTGTGCAGAATCCCATATTCCTTCTCATTTGCTGATTTGCTGCTTTTTAGAGTTTCACTCTTCAGTCACATCCCTGAAATTCAAACGCAGACTCTTCCCCTGTGGACCAGGTATTTACTTGCTTTTCATGAGCATCTACATTCATATTCCCAGAATGGCAGGATGGGAGGGCACACGCTTTGCCTGTGAAAAGGGCAGCGCTTCCAAGAGGATTAAGGTTCTTCTTTCTTGCATCTGGGGAATGGTAAAAGCAGGGTGGGCGACTGTGGCCATGGCTTTCCTGGAGTCAGCGGTGGCTGAAGCAGGGAGACTCTTTCCTTTCCCCTTTTCACATTTGGTGGAGCTGGCAGGTAACTGGAATGGCTTCGGGTAAGGGAAAGGAGGCCACACTTGGAGGACATCTCTGCCAGAGTCTTCCTCCTGTGTCCCCTCCTTGTCCCTACAGTTTTGCCTGTTGTTTCCCCAGGTGAAGGCCCCCATCCGATTGTTCCCTGCTCTGCAGCTCTGCCACAGTAGAATAGCAAGTCCCCGTCTCTCGTTACACTGCATGAAACTAAAAATACCAACCCCACTGGAGTTACTTCTACATTAAAGATGTAAGTGAAATTTAAAAATCACTTTTGGAGCTTTTTATTTTTTATTTAATTTTTAATTAATCTTAATTAATTTGAATTTTGAAGCAATCTGGAAAATAGTTTTAAATTAATATATAGACATATTTCGTTGGGTTTCTCCCCCTCACCCCATATCCACTGGTGAGATGATGAATAATGCAGGACAGAGGCTGTGGTCCCCGTTTGTATCACCGAGGTCGGGGCTTTGCTCAGACATGGCATGGGGCGAGCGCGGACCGGCTGTCCCCGTGTGGCCATTCTGGCTCCAGGGCGGCCGCGGGACGAGCCCGCAGGGCCCGGCCGGGTACGGGAGCCGCGCTCGGGCCCGGGGCAGCCACTGAGCCCCGCTCCTGCCTGAGCCTCGCCTGAGCTCCTCTCCAGCCTGAGCCTCGCCTGAGCCCCGCTTCTGCCTGAGCCTCGCCTGAGCCCCGCTCCTGCCTGAGCCCCTCTCCAGCCTGAGCCCCGCTCCTGCCTGAGCCCCGCTCCGGCTTGAGCCCTGCTCCTGCCTGAGCCCCGCTCCTGCCTGAGCCCCGCACCTGCCTGAGCCCCTCTCCAGCCTGAGCCTCGCCTGAGCCCCGCTCCTGCCTGAGCCCCGCTCCTGCCTGAGCCCCGCTCCTGCCTGAGCCCCCCTCCAGCCTGAGCCCCTCTCCAGCCTGAACCCCGCTCCTGCCTGAGCCCCGCTCCTGCCTGAGCCTCGCCTGAGCCCCTCTCCAGCCTGAGCCCCGCTCCAGCCTGGGCCCCGCTCCAGCCCGGGCCCCGCTCCAGGCCGAGCCTCGCCTGAGCCCCGCTCCCGCCTGAGCCTCGCCTGAGCCCCGCTCCAGCGTGGGCCTCGCCTGAGCCTCTCTCCAGCCTGAGCCCCTCTCCAGCCTGAACCCCTCTCCAGCCTGGGCCCCGCCTGAGCCCCGCTCCAGCCTGAGCCTCGCCTGAGCCCCGTTCCCCGCCCCGCTCCCGGCCTGAGCCCCGCTCCCGCCTGAGCCCCGCTCCCGCCCCGCTCCCGCCCCGCTCCCGGCCCCGTCCCGCTCCGCGTTGCCGTGGAGACGGGCGCTGCACGCGGGCTGAGGGGGCTGGAGGGGAGCGGCGCCCCGGGCTGAGCGATGCGCCCGGCGCTGCGGGGTCCCAGTGGGGCCGGCACTACCGAGCAGCCCCGGGCTGAGCGGGACCCTCTGGTGGGGTCCAGCGCCCTGCCGGGCCCGTGGCTCTGTGGAGCGCAGAGGGCCCACGGGGCTGTGGGCTGGGACCGCCCCCGGCTCCCGCAGCTCCCGGCGGGCGCGGCTCGGGCCGTGGGGTCTGCCGGGGAGCGCGGCCCTCCGAGGGGCACCGAGTGGTGTTGTTTCTAATTAATGCCTGTGTGGCAGCCTAATCTGTGTTACCGGGCTCTCAGGAGTATTGTCGCAACAAAGGTATATTCTAGGGTTCAGTTAATTAAAAATTATAAATCTGCCTAGGTCCTGTGTTGCGCTTAACTCTAGTGTTGTGGCTGTATCACCGAAGAAATACCCAATATTTATGCAGTTACAGCAATAGTTTCGCTAATATCCTGTAGAGCTTTTTTCTCTCCTCTTCCGCATGGGGTTCTAAGGGCTTGCTGTCCTGCCAGCCTCACTCGTGGTGGGCAGTGGCACTGACACCTGCTTTTCTCAGAGCATCTCCACAGATTCCTGGGATGGTCCTGCTGCCGGCCTTGCCTGCTCTTCTGAGGACACTTGGTTCTAGGGCTGGAGTTTGGAGCACACTTAGACCTCTAGACAGATTTGTGCTGGGATAAAGTTATGGCACGAGTCCTTAGGAGAAATGCTAAGGTGACACCTGTTAGATCCTGGTTTTATTTTACAATGAGCTTCCCCCTCCCCACCCCTGGGGTTTTTTTTTTTCAAGTACACGTGGAGGTGTCCAATATGCGTTCTCTTTGGCTATATACTTTTTATAAATCTGTATCAACCATGCACTTAAACACAGAGTTGTGGTGAGGAAGTGTCTGATTTGCTCAGTCACAGAATCACAAAGTAGGCTGGAGGAGATCTCCAAGGTCAAGGCCAACCCATGCCCTAACACCTCAACTAGACCACGGCACTGACTGCCACAATGAGGTTCAAGCAAAAACTTGATGGAAAATACTTGATTTCTATATATGTCTGTGTTTGTCTGTGTTTATTTTGGAGTTGATTTCTTTTTGAGACTGATAACAAGGGAGAATGTCTCTGTCAACAAGCCAAATTGAAGGAATATGATACAGAAGCTGGATTCAGAATGGGTGAATAAATCTAGCCATGGAGCTACACATAAGCTCTGGAGTTTCACACTGCATTGCAAAGCATGATAAGCTTGTCTCAACTCTTGGGGTTTTTTTTATTATTATTTTTTTTTTTTCTCTCCAAGGGGTAGGATACCAACACTGCTGACACTTGACTTCCCAGAAATAGGTGTTTGAGTCAAGTGTTTGAAACAGAAATTGTGCTACTGTTTCTTTGTGGCCTGTAGAAAATAACATGATACTAAGGTGGTTGATTATCAATTATACTGCATTTCTAGGATAGAAAACACACACTCTAGGAGTCAGTTCTAATAAAATGTGAGTAAATTTATTGAATAGGAAAATAAGCACTTTAATATTTTGCTTTTACATAAAGCCCTAAAAAAGCCCTAACTAATTATGTCTTGAGTCTTTATACTTCAATAATTTTAAAAAAAATCATATTGTGGAAGAAATAGAAAAAATATCTGTTCCAAAGTACAGATATCTGGGAAAGGTTACCAATATGCAGCTTATCTTTGGAAGCAAAGCATGATCTTTCTTGAACATTTTTGAGGAAAATTATCACTTAATCATTCAATATTACTTTCTATTATTTTGAGAATGGTTACTGATTGTGTATAAAACCCAGCCCACTAAGTGCTTCTACCTCATTTCACACCTCATCGTTTTGCAGATTGTCTGTGATTGTGGAAGTTGAAGTCCTAGGAATTTAATTTCTTGACCATCTACTTGTGTAGTCTAAAATCTACAGTCTGAGAATGCCCCAGGAGTACTTGCTTTGGTATGCAGAGCTTCGCTTCCTGTAAGCTACATAGAATAATTTTGTGAGAAAGCTTGAGAGAATCACAGAATGACACAATGTTAAGGGATTAGAAGGGACCTGAAACATCCCCTGGTTGCAACACCCTGCCATGGCTTCCACTAGACCAAGCTGCTCAAGGTTGTACAGCCTGGCCTTGGATACTCCCAGGGATGGGGAATCTGCAGCCTGTCCAGTGTCTCACCAGCCTCACAGTGAAAAAATTCTTCCTAATATCCAGTCTATCTGTAATTCTCTCTATCAGTAACTCTGTCCTTCCTTAGCCCCTTCAGACCCTGGAAGGTGCCCTGAGGTCTCCAAACAGAACCTTCTCCAGGTTGAACAGCCCCAGCTTTCTCAGCTTGTCTTTGTAGGGAATGTGCCCCAGTCCTCAGGACTTGCTGCAACAGTTCCAAGTCCTTCTTGTGTTGGGAACACCAGAACTGAATGCAGCACTGCCAGTAGGTCTTACAAGAGCAGGGTAAGGGGGAGAATCACCTCCTTGCCCTTCTGGCCACAGTCCTCTGGGTGCAGCTCAGGATTCCCTTGGGCTTTCTGGGCTGGGAGAACTCACTGCTGGCTCATGGTGAGTTTTTGATCAACCATCACCCCCAAGACAGAATAATTTTGTGAAAATGCTGGTGCTCTCAGGGACAACCTGCTTGCCTTCCATGACTTGCAAATGCTGATTCTTTACAGATTTGATGACTCTTTTACTCTTTCACTGTGGGTAAAAGCAAGCAAACAAACCCCTGATGGTACTGAACAGGGCAGTTGGCAGAGCAGGCTTGTGGTGCTATAGGACTCCTCATTGTCTCCTTACTTGAAAAACATAATATTGGTGTACAAAGCTGTAGTTAACTATGTTTGTTGGATAAATTAGTCGTCACAAGCTGCATTTCATCCTATGCATAGCAACTGAGAAAGCAGTAATTTTAGGACCAAAGCTCACTGGCTCAGTCTGCTTTTAGTAGAGCTGCTGCAATTAAAATATAGGAAGCCTTTAATAAGAATTAATTTGGGAAGCGACACACACACTGTACATGCCCATTTATTGGTGAGAATTATACTTCTGCATTCTCTGCAAATAATAGGTCTTAGCTTCTCTGTTTACATGCTGTTAGTCCAGCCTGCAACTTAAAACTCTTCTTTGTAATAGCTCCATTAAGAAATTAAAGGAGGATTTACTTGGGTAAGGAAACTCAAAGTTAGTCTTGCATAGGTATCTGGTGATCTAGTAGATATTTTCTTTCTGAAATGCAGAATTTTTATGAATCAAGTTATGGCCTCTGTTCATTTCCATTAAACTTGGTCATGCAATTTAATGTGGTTTGCTTCCTTTTTTCCTTTTTCTCCTTTATTTTGTTTTGTTTTGTTTTTGTTTGTTTGTTTGTTTTGTTTTTTGGGGTTTTTTTTTGGCGCCTGATAGTTATGCTAACAGAGTATTAACTTGTGATATTTATGTTTACAGTGTTAATAGGTAAAGATAATAGCTGTGCTCTGCTGTGTTGGAGAATTTTAGTGTGTTATTTATAGATCTGAAAACCTACAAGATATGATATAAAGCCTTCAATATGAAAAATGTTACAATTCTGAGCAGACAGTGAGAAAATTGCCTTTAGAGGTCAAAACTCCAGTGCCTCTGGCAACATGGCCTTGATGTCATTTGACAGGGTGGAAACACAGCCCTTCATGGGAATAAACAGCCAATACCTGCATGATTCATTTTGTTAGAAGGGTTCTCCCATTGTTGCTAGGCAATATTTCCTAGGTGGAGTTAAAAACCAACAAAAGTATCAACAACAAAACCCCCCAAACCCAACTGCTGTCTCCTCAGAATAATACTTATTGCAAGTTGTCTTGCTATTATTTGTTTTTCTAATTCAGTAATTTTTCCTTCTGCAGAATAGATGTATCAGCTGAGTCTCAATAGAGACCTTCCCCACTAAGTGGCAGCAAGGGGAAGAGTTGGAAAAGGATAGCACCTGGTTAGTGGAAGGTTTCCTTTCTACCTTCCTCTGCCCCTTCTTAGAGCTGTCTGTTTGGAAATGCTTGACTATGTTGTGATGTGCAATTCTCAGAGAAGTAACATGGCAGAGACCAGCAGACATTCATTTGAAATGATTTTCATTCAGTGCATTCTGGAATGGACTTGAAAGCAGGTCTCAGAGGCAACTTGTATGTACCAGTTTGTCTTACATATTTATTTCTGACAGACTTGAATCTTCAGGATGGTATTCTATCAAGTGACATACCCACTCAGTGTGATGTGTGTCTAAAAATAGGTCATTGTCAAAGGACAGGAAAGGAATTGTACAAATCTATAAACTAAACCATTGCAGTCTAGTGTGCTAGCATTCTCTGAAGCTGAGGTAATGCTACCTCAAAATTGTAGCTTTCCATGGATTATTTTCTAGAATAATACATTAATACTGTATTTATCAAACAGGAGGATGGCTGCAGACTCTAAAGACAGCTATGCTACTGGGTTGCATCTGACACAGCAGTTAGAAACAGTAAAGTAAAACAAACATATCAGAAGGTGGCAGGGCTAGACCAAACTTTGCTCTTATGCTTAAAATATTACTGATTTGAACCTCCCATTTTTCATGTGTTAAATTGTATCATGAAATATTTTTTTAGTGCTGGACTTAGGCATTTGGGTTTGAAAATAATTCTTGCGTTTTGGTGCATTTGGTCAATGTGAATACATTTTTTTTCTCTAGTTAATTTGAGGTGTTTGAGAGGCCTGAAAAATGAGATCCTGAAGAATGATACGTGTTAAAAATGGGCATTAGGAAAAGAATTTTTGTCATTTTAAACAACCTGTTGGTGTATACAAATGTGTGGGGTCTGGATTGTAACAAAACAATGCAGATTTTTTTATTGTTTATGACAGCATAGTGCCAGTACTTAGATGAGGTCTTGAACTTAGCTGCAAAAGTTATATGTTTTAGTGTTAATGCAGTGTTGCTACTGTAAACCAAATAGAAGGGCTAATATTCAATTAAGGGTAGAGTGTGGAAATGGTCAGCCAAAGAACACATGCATCTGTGTACAGGGTTATATTGAGGCTTGGAGTTACCAGGTAAAGGGGAAGTGTGACATCTGGTGGAAAGATGGTATCAGGAGCAAGAGATCTCATCCATAAATGGGATTATTTGGCACAAAAATGCATTACATGTTGTTTGAAACCACTGCTTGAGAAGAAATTCAGATGAGGGACATATTTTGTGATCTCATATTTCATATTGTCCAAACCAGAATATGTGGCAACATGATTATGTTCTTTATGAAAAGTGATCTCTTCTAAGCTACCAAAGAAAGCTTATTTGTTAAGTTCCTCTTTGAACTCCTAAACTACACTGAAAATAGATTAATACGGTACAGGTTTGGCTACCTTTGGGTATGCAAGTATTTTTTCAGAAAAATGTAATTTAAGTAACGATGATGATCTTAGCAAGTTTTTTTGATACTTGAGTTCTTTATTGAGTCTTCTAAAATATTGCTTCCAGGTGCAAGTCCCAAATTATCAGGATCACTTGATGCTGCTGTTCTGGGAGATACTGGTCTGACACTGGCTTGGAGGTTCAGCACTGGGGTCCCTGCTTGGCTTCTGCTGTTCTGCTCCCTTAGAGCTGGTCAGGGTGTGGGAACAGCCCTGTTGCAGGAGGCAGGAAGAGGAAGGGAAGAACTCTGCAGGAGAAGTTGGAGCTACCTTTTGCTTGGTGTCACATTGCTAGAGTCAGAACTTGCATAAAATCAGGGTGGGCTCAGAGCTGCAGAGATCTTGCTTTGCTGTGTTTGTTTCCAAAGTATGTTGAGGAAAAAGAGTCTGCAATTCATTGGGAACTCTATGTATTAAGGATGTTCAGGAACCTCCTAGCTCAGCTCAAAGGCCCAGGGGAAAAAAAAAAAAAGAGAATTCATAATCTTTCAGCTCTGCTTTAAAATACCTGATTCTTCTGAGGTTTCATTCCATAGGATATTGATCATTCCATGTCAGTCTTGAGATTTTTCTGTGTTACAACTTTGCTACTGAGAGATTGCTTTATCCCAAGCACAGCACAAGTTCAGTCGTGGTTCTGTTTTGTAGTTCAGGCTCATCTCCTGTGCGTAACTGCCCGCCCCAATCATGTGGGATTTCCCCCTTCATCAGAAGGCAATAAATCTTGAGCTTCTTTTGTTCTTTATGCATTTTTCTTCTATTTTTAATGTTAGCATCTCACTTGCTAGAACAATATATTATAAGACTTCTGAATCCTTTTCCTGCTTTGGGGGCAGACTCCATCTGCAAGTTTTTGCCTGCTCACACAAAAATAATGCTTTTGGGAACTAGCCAGTTCAAGGAGGGAAACAAGTTAACAAAATACCTAAACCCACACATCCAACATTTCAATGGTAGACTGCAATGGGACCCACATCAGGCATTTAACAGCAGCACGTGTGAGTAACCTGTTTCTCAGGTCACCTCATCATTAGAGTCACAAATGGATGATTTTCATGAATTCTGGCATTTTGGTGCCATGATGAATAAAATACGTCGTTTACTCCAAAGAGTGAATTGTTCTGCTCTGCTTCTGGTGGGCAGGGGTTTGGATAATCCAAATGGGTTTGAGTAGAAGATCTGTGGCAGAGAGTTTGCTGATACACTTAGTGCAGTTTAGTTCAGTGTTGAACACCTTATTCCTAATTTACTCCCTCCTCCTCAGCAGGGTGGCAGCAATTATCCTTTTCTGTCTGCATTTCTTGGGATAGATTGAGTAGGCAATCTCATACTTGTGGAACCACATAAATTAAAAACCACTTAACACTGCTACTGTATTGTCATATGAAGACTGAATACAGGCCAAGCTTCAGTTTCTTCATGAGATGTTTTATGTTTTATCATGTTGGGAGGGAAAACAAACCTAATGCTTTCCTTCAGAGAACCTCATTGTTTAAGTCAGCTTTCTGAAGGTTAATTTGGGGTGTGCAGATACAGAAACTGTCCTATCAAAAGGGAGAAGATAGTCTAACTTAACTCTTTTGGAAATTTAAGTGAAAACATGATTTTTAGTGATGTTGACATTGATTCTTTTAAAAGATCTCTAGATATATACTGAAAAAAAATCAGACAAGAAATTTTGGTTGATCTGAGAGTCAGACTGGCAAGTTTTAGTTCTCAGCTCTGTGTTGGGGAGGAGACAATTCTTCTTCTTAGCAAATTATAACTGACAATGGTACTGATCTTGTGCTAGTGTAAGGTGCTTTCTTAACTGTAAATGTGATTTCAGCCTGAAAATACCATAATAAATTCACTGAATTGGCTTTCTTCTGTACCATACTCTTATAATTATAAGCCCTTCATTTTTGCCCAGGGCATCTACTCAGGAGATATCATAAAGTGAAAATAATCTTAATGTCACTAAATGAGAAAAGAATGATCATATTGCCTTGCAGAAAAACCGAATGGGAAGGGGGACTGAGGAAGGGACAGTACAGAATTATGTGTGCTGCACTCTTGTGGCACCAGGAGAAAAATATCCTTTATTTTTCTGAGCATGATTTAAAAATATGTTTGTATCAATGTTGCAGCTTCTCAGTAACAACTGGAATTTGTGACTATGCAGATAAAATGTACAGCCTTTGAAAAAACTGATAGCTTGGTCTCCATTACTGGTATTGAGGACTGGATGCATGGTGGCTGTTTTGGTGGTGTAAGTAGAAGGAAGAAGGGGAAAGTTCCTTGAGAACCTGTTGCCAAAAAAGAATTAAAAATCTGATATAAGCCAAAACTTAGTGAAAGTAGGATATGAAAATTGCTCATGGAAATTTACCACTGGATGCCACTGTTGCTTCACAGAATGTCATACTAAAAGAACATCAGCTCTGCTGAAAAATTCTGCTTTTCCTTCACTCTCATCTTAGTTTTTTATTACTTTAATCTTTGTTCATATCAAAGGAAAGAAGAAATCATGCCCCACTTATTCTCTCCAGCAACATAGTGATATGGTTTCCATGTCTAGAAGTGACAGCTTGTCATAGGAAAGAAAAGGGAATGACACAAAATTTGTCTTTTTTTTTTTTCTTCCCCTTGTAAGGTAAAATATTTTTTCAGATAGAACAGAAAAACAGAAGAAAGGCTCAGATGAAAGAGCAGTCAATTTTCCTTGTAACTAAGTTCTTTCTCTCTGTCTTTGAATCCTGTGTTAATCACAACTAGATTTGGACACTGTGCCTTTACTCCTGTTTTAATGTCATCCTACAGAGCAGGGCAGGAGGTCACTTTTGCAAATACCTGTTTATTTCCTTTCCCAAGTGTTGGGCATTTTGAAAGAATGTTTTTCACTCATTACAATTTTTTCCTTCTGGAGGAAGCAGGGAGGGTGAAGGTTATCAGGCAAATTTTTGGTGGTTGGTGCTTGTTTTTGCAGGTACATTAGTAATGTCCTAATCTCCTGGTTAGCAGCTCTGGGACTTTTTTCTTTCATACACTATGGGGTTTTGTAAACAGGTTTTGTTTGTTTGTTTGTTTGTTTGTTTGTTTGCTTTTGACTGAAACAACCCCCCAAATATAATTAATTTAATTAAATGAAAATAAATAAAAATCCTAACATCTGAAGCATAAGTTTCACATCAGATCGTTTGGGGTTTCTATTCTGAATGCGCCTATTCCTATTTCCTGTGGGGAAGGAAAAGAAAAATGTTGGAGAAAGCCATGAGATAAGGTTTTTCTAGTGTCATGCCTGGCTTTGCAGACTATCCACCTTCTGCTGTGCGCCTGCTTAATTGGGTAAGCACAAGTATTGTCGGCTCCATGAAGTGCCAGCCTAATTAGCGACAGTGGGGATGTGGGGAAAGGCAAAGACAAAGGGAATGAGGGCTCTGAAGGAAGGAGCAGCAGTAGCCGTGCAGCCCCGAGAAAGCTCCTTGTGTGTCGGTGCGAGCTGGGAGCAGGCAGACAGCAGGGCTGCAGCCCCGGGGCTCGGCAGCGCCATGGAAACCGCGGGGACAGCGGCACCGCGGGGACAGCGGCACCGCCGGGACAGCGACACCGCACAGCCCGGGCGGGGCAGGGGCACTGCACGGCCCTTCTGTGCTCCACCCTTGCAGCCCGCACACGTGGCTCTTGGGCTGTGCCCTGCCACTGAGCCATGCAGAGCGCTGCTTTTGACATCAGGCCTTGGAGAAGGCTTCCAAATTTGGGTGATGGAATTAAAATCACGGGTGTGTAGTAAAATGGAAGTGTGGTTTCACATGGTGAAGTGTGTGGAATTTGGGGTTTTTATAATATAGGTATGGGACAAGATGGAGGATTTTGGGTGGTGTCTCTTTGGGTGTTCATCCTCCTTCTTCTTCATGGTTTCAGGCAGTAGTTTCTGGTTGGACAGTTAGTGCTGCACTGCGGGTCACAGGAATTTAGTTATTGGATTAAAAGTATAAATAATACAGGTGTTATTTCTCTATTAGACTATTGAGCTTTAAGAAACCTTGTAGCAGCTGGATCTCCTTCCATTTTGTTTGCGTCTAGCTGGTGGCTAGAAGTGTTGCTGAACTTTCTGGATTTTTGATAGGATTTAATAATTTAAGCCTGGACATGAGAAAATCCATTTCCTTTGTGTGTTTTTTAGCTCTGAGTGAAGACAGAAGAGACTCCAGACAAACCACTAATTAAGTGGTGCAAAACTCCACCACCTTTACACTTCACAACTGGTTTATGAGGGAGAGGAAAACAAACGAGTAAATGTAGTAAGTTTGCTCTGGAAGATGCACAATCCTCGTGCTGGATGTCTGACAGCCAGAATGCTGTGTAATGATGCTACTGTTCACTGATAATCCCTCTCTCTCTTCTGGAGCTGAAGTTTCACCTGGGTTAGATTTGTAATCTCAGTTTTGCAGTGCTCAGGACTGGATGCTGATACTATCTCACTGATCTGAGGGGAAGCTGCCAGCAGAGCTGCTGTTGATGCCTCATAAACTTGCAGCGGTGACCCAGATAACATTGTGACCGACACAGTAAGTTACAGTGTCAGGAGGAATAAATGTCTCCTCCAGCCCCTCGCGGAGCTCCAGCTGTGCTGTGGTACCTGCCCTCAAGCCCCATCTACCCAAGAAGCTGATGGGCTCTGGGAGCTGCTGGGCTTTGCTCAGTTGTGAGCTAGTTGTACAAGTGAATTCAGAAAATACAGGGCTTGAAATTATTTGGAAATTGTGTTAATTTAGTGTCCTTTGAAAAGGACCTTTCCAAAATGATTTCCTAGGCTCTGCCATGTCTGTTGAGAATTCCTAGCTGTCATGTGAATGTGACAGCTCTCTAAAGAGAACTTTTGTGCCCTCACCCCTCATCTACCACCCTCTGCTCGGAACCTACTTCTGGCCTAGGCCTGGGAGAGGACTAATTTTTAAATTACCTTTCCTGAGGCTCTGCAATCAGCCACATCCTCATCTCACTTCTGTTCTGAGGTGGAAATGACAAGGTTTCTGTTGTGGTCATTTGTTATGCCATGCAGAGAGAGGGTTCCCCCTGGTCTTTTGCACTAGGACTGGTTTCATGGCTGGAGAAAGCTAAGTGGTTCTGTGGCTTCATGTGGGCTTGCTCAAACCATAACATGAGGTACAGCAATACAAAAGAAGCAGACATTTCTGGTATTTTTGGACAACAGTCTAAATATATCATCACTACTTTTTGTGGTTTGCAGCTGTCAGAGAAAAAATAGCTAGATGAAGTTTGACTTCAGCACGAGGAGGCCTGGGCTTTGCAATGTCATGTATACTGGTGAAAAGTAAGAAGGAATGGAGCAGGATTCAAGTCTGTGTTTTTGAGAGGTTGTGGTCAGGTTAGTTAGCTAGCTAATGTAGAGGCAAAGTCAGAGAAAGATTAAAAAGGCATACCATACAAATGAGATAAATGAGCTGGTGCTGCCCCTTTTTTTTCCTCCCTCATCCCTTGTCCATTTTAGAGAAGACCACTGCTGAACACTGTCCCCAGGCTCCTCTACACTAGGTGTATATGTATGCAGAGATCAGCAATGCTTCCACAGCCTTTTCAGGGTTCCTTAAGTGTACAGAATTCAGTCCCTACTGCATCAGGAGCCTTTTGAAGATAAAAATCACTGATTCTTTGCTGTGCCATCTTTTGTTAACTGGAAGGCAGTCACTCGTTCTTTTTGCTCTATTTGTAGCCTTCACAATTTAATATTTGTATAAATCTTAAAGGTGACACCTTCACAATGTAGGTTTTCATTCTATCGTCCTTGTCTTTCATGCTGCTGCAGTACATTAAAAATGTTTGCAGTCTCCTCTTCTATGAGGGTAATCTTTGTAAATTTGTCTGGTCTCTTTGGGGATTCAGCATTCTCTGGCTGCTCGTGTATGGAAAGTGCATTGGTACAAAATTATTTATAACTCTTTCAATTGGTGCTGGATCTCTGTGGTCCTCCACTGCAAGTCTCTTCAAACTCTCAGAGGAGATTTTTCAACAACTACTGGCTCATAAGCAACAGCTTCCCCCATGACAACCCTGCAGCAATTCATCTTGTTCCTTCAAGCTTCTGTCTGTTGCCAAACTAGTCATTAAACTGATTATTATTTAAGCTGATCATGAATTCCAGTTTGGACTCTGCTTTCACAGTGAGTAATTAGAGAAGGTACTTTCCCCATCAATGTGTGCTATTCATGGAAATATTATCACTTACAGAAGATACAGAACAGACATTTGTAGGTTCCTTTTAAGTGACTGAGAAAAAGTCCACGGCAAAGGGGAAACTAGGGTGACTTACAGAAACCTTGCCCTGTTGGCCTCACTCTGCACTAGATATTTAGGGATTTGGTGCTGGTATTTTACATGTTTAAATTCCCAAGAATGTGATGGGTTTATTTTTGGGGTTTTTTTCTCTCCTATCCTCCAATGTCATGAAGTCAAGTTCAGGCTATTTCTATAGACAGGACAACATTTAAACAGTGCATGAAAATATTCCTGTATTTTAAAATACTCTGTGACTAAAGTCTACAGTGAATATGTGAGATCAAGGCAGCAGATAGTGGCAAGACTGTCATCATTAAGGAATACTTTTGTCTTTTGAAATAATACAGTCATAGAAGTGTGAATTCTAAAGCTGTGCAACAGTGTTAATGCTTTGATTAAAAACCACAAAATATTAAATTCTTCAATTAGTGTATAGGCTCTCCTAAACTTTCTGGGAATGGAAGTAAAGGGAATAACTGAGGGTCAAAGGGCAAAGACAACCTAGCTGGTCATTAATCTAAATTTGCATGTGGAATAGAACTGTGAAGTTGTTAGTATGCTTTTCCCCCTTATCCTAAACAAAGGAATGAGATTTTGCTCAAATCTGGCTTTAGAGTGATTGAAGAAAAATAGGGAATTTTGAAAATTGGGTCTTTCAGGTAGGTATGTGCTGGTGTTCTGGTTTTTTGTTTATTCCCTGCCACCATCACCCACCCCCAAGAACTTGGGAGTATGTTAGACTTGCTGTGATTGAAATGAACTGAACTTCAACAGAGTAACAGCAAAACTGTCAGTCTTTATGCAGCTCTGAATGTATGTGAGCTATAGTATATAGTATATGTGAGCGTGACAGGGGTGGGGATTCCTTGATAGCTTTCATGCAGCTACTGCAGCTTTCAGGTACCTCTGAGCATGAGGCTGCCTGGCTTTCAGTGTGGGCAGCCTAGAATGTTCCACAATTTGTCATTCTGTGGTAGTGCCGTGTTCTGCTGCAGTTTTGTTGCTCATACCCCAGCTAGTTTTCTTAAAATTTAAATGAGGGTCATTGCAATTGTGAGAGCAGCACAAGAATTGTTGGCAAGATTTGCTATGTTCATTTCTACTGAATGTTGTTGCAGCAGACCTCTAGGGGTAGAAATGAGCCAAGACACAGACTCTCATTCAGCAACATGAAAAGGGGTCCTGGTTTATTCTTTGGTAATTAGTACAACTATGACTTATCAGGGGAAAGGTCACCTGTAATGTCTTCTCATACACCTACACTTTGTCAGTCTTACTTGTCAGGTGGGGAGCTGAGAGCATAAACCATCCTACAGTTGTAGCTATATTATGTTTTGGAAATTATAGACTTTACAAAATGAAAGTAAGTTGCATTGCTGTGGTGTCACCCAGAGCACTTATGATCTGAGATAAGAGAGGATTCTAAAGGGCCAAGAGTTGCTCTAAATAGTGTCAGAACTGCAGCTCTGTGAAGTACACATTTTTGAACTGGTAAAAAGGAGTTGCATTAATTATATGGCATGCCACGCTACGGCATGAACACCATTAAAAAGTCAGCCTTTAAATCTTAAAACACTTCTTGTTCCTACTATCCTCATTATTAACATCCCTATTCTACATTAATGCCTCTGGCAAGAGGTGAAAGCTGTTCAGGGTGAAAAGAAATTAGTTTCATTTTTCAGTAATTATGGGGAATACTCTTCACTGGCTTTAGTCACCCTCTCAAGTTATTCTAGTGCTTCTGGTTAAAAAGATCCTGATCTATGGTATTTCGCTAATGATCAACAGTTTTAGAAATGACATTTTTCAGCAGCACATCCTCTATTATTGGGACAATCTTTTCCTCTGGGCAGCTGCCAGATTTTTCAAAACCAATGGGAAAGCTTATGAAAGGTTAAGTCCTTTCCCTGCCCCCGCCTTCTTTATAAACTTGAGATCACTATTGCTAAGGATGCAAACTAATGTTTCCAGTTTTCAAAGGAAAAGACCACCTCTTCCAAGACAGATATTTATGAATAATCTATGACTTTGGGGAAACAACAAGGTAAAGGAAGAGACCCTGAAGAGTATGGCAAAACTGAAGTGGAAGTGTGCCAAGTAGTTCCTATCATACAATGTGGTAAATTTTCTATGGATAAATAAAGTATCTTAATTTGTCAGGTGCGTTTTCCTGTTCTCATTGCAAGTGGTCCTTTTGTTTCATAACGTTGAATGACAGAAAAGTAAAAAAATTGCAATAGACAATAAAGATGTGTTTTGACAGATGCATTCTGGAGGAATGAGTGGGTACCTTTTACTGAGTAACATGAAAGTTTACTTTGTTCTTTATTTATGTGATACCTGGAAACAACAGTGGCCAATCAGACCTGACTCCTAGGTGTCTTTCTGCTAGAATGTACTGTGTTGCTGTTTTGGTTATTTACCAGTACTCTTATTCTGTCTATATGAAGTGTTGATTCTCAAGTTATAGAAAAATTCCAAGAAACTTCCAATGCATCCATTTATAGTGTGTTGCAAAAGATTAGCAACAGTTTGAGCAATAGCTCAGATACCTGATTTCTGTGACTATTTTCTTATTTGCAATAAACTCATTCTTCAAGTGGCACCATCTGTGCCCTTTGCAAAGTGTCTCTGGCAGAGACTGTATGAAATGCTCTGTGGTGTGCAAGAACTGCAGCTCTTTGGGGCGTGGCAGGAGACCATGACACCTTGTTTTAGTTTGGAGGACAGGTGTCTGCTAAGAAAGGCAGGAGCTTCTCTTTAGAATGAAGAATGTAAACTCCCTCCTTCCAAATTATTATAATTTTGAAATCAAGGGGCTCTCAGGCAAAGATATGGGAATAGGAATAACAGTTCTTTACTAGGGAAATTAAAATAGAAATACAATACTACAAAGAAACAAACTCCAAACCCTGACAAAGTCAGAGCACAACCTGACACCCCGTCAGGCAGGGTGTTGGCAGCAGTCCCATTAAATGGTGGCTGCATCCTCCTGCAGTGACAGATGTGGCTCAGTTGGAGCAGTGCTCCTGTACAAGGTGCAGTTTCTGTCCAAAGGTCCAGCGATGATGTGGAGAAATCTGGTTTTCTTCTGGAGTCTAGATGGAAAAAAGGTTGCCTTAGTGTCCCAAAACCTCTGTTTTTATCTTGGTAAGAAATGTTGGGCTCTTCCCCCTGGCTGGAGCAACTTCCAATGGGATGCAGTAATTTTATCAGTCCCACAGTGGGACTCAATGGCCATTAGCAGAAAATGACTCGCTGGAGGAAGGATGGGTTGTGAAATGATAAAGAACAATGCCCTGCCTGGTTTCAATGGATGGCTCATTAGCAGAATATCTCCCACGGAGATAAGGGTCACTGCCCCCACCCTCAACAGATGGTGATAGAATAGATACCTTTTATCACATCCTGTATTATAACCCAAGACACACCTCTTCAGTGTTCTGGCCACAGAGCAACAAAGTGTTTCTTGCTGGGGTGGCCTTGACACCCCCAGATATCTTTGAGACCTTTCATCTTGGACAAACTTCATTGTGACAATTTTTATCTTTGAAGAACTAATAGAACTGTTCACCTTTTTACTACATTGACAGTTCTAATTCAAATGATCCTGGCTGTAGTAATTTGATTATTGAAGCACTCTATGATCAAGAGTTACTTAAGCTTCTTGTGCTTGGTGTTGTACTTGTAAATGATGGCAGCATCTTTCTTTTACTTCTTTCTGAAAGAAAAGGCTGCATATTAAAAAAAAAAAAATTATTTTCTTGGTTAATAGTTCTATTAAGTACCTACAGTGCAAAGCATCATAACTTAAATTCTTTCGGTCAAGGAATCTAATTAGATCTTAAAATTCTTCTTCTTCCAATGAAATACCTTATCTTCCCCAAAACTGGAACAAGGAAGTCTTCAGTTTTACATAAATAGTTTATACTTTTCTGCCACCAGATCACCTGGTGGTAATAAAAAGACCTTATTCTTTAAGGCTACAGGCAAGCAGTAGGATGCAGAGAAACATATTGGGACAAGCTGAATGAGACTTCCCAAAGAACATCAAAATTTCTCTTCTAGTGAATAAGAAATCTTGCCTTTGGCACTAAGCTATATTGAATTCTTCAGAAGGGAATGAAAGGGAAAATCTTTCTCTAAGCAGGAAGGTAACTTTAATGCAGAGCTGGAATGTATGGATTTCTACCTCTTCTCCATTTGGTGCTTTGATTTGCTTTCCCTTTGCCTTGACTGACTGTGCTACAATACCACTATTTTATTTCAGTTCTTTAGAGCTGAAAATACTAAGACACAATACTGGGATTGGTGAACTCTTCAGCCAAACAAATGCCATATACAACCTTGTTTCTGTTCCATGGTAAATATAAAACCTCATACTGTTATGGTGTGATAAAAGGTGTGCTGTCCTTTTGATTTTAATGCTTGATTAAGAGAGTCCTTAATCCTTTGCTTGTGGTTGTTTTGAGATACACTCGGTTGGTAAAAACTTAAAAAAAAAAGCAGCTATGCATTGTTGCATAAATAAGGTATCAGAAAGACTTTCATTACCTACATTTGGGGATGCCTTTTTTAAAGAAAAAGTCTCTGACTTTGCTTACCTGTACCTCTGGATTGACTGTACAGCTGTCTTTAACCATATTAATGACCTTGATAAGTAGAAAAGATTGACCTTGTCTCTGCTGTGAGTGTGAGGCTCTGATTGTCCATTTTCAGAAGATATGCCCTTCTAGCCCACTCAGTGTTTGTGGGTTAATCGTCTAGATTTGTGGAGAGGAACAAGTATTAGGAAGAAGGGTGTTAAATTGAACTTCTTCAAGGTGTGTGAGCATGACTTGGAAGATGGCATAGGTAGTGCTTATTTATAGATATGCTAATATCTATGCTTATTAGCTACAGAGAAACTGCAAGGGGGAGAAACTGAATAAACAGCGAATGAAGAAAGCTGATTTGGATGGTCTAGTAGACCAGTGCCCAGTCAGTTCTAAAATATCTTTACCATTAAGGAGAGAGTCTGAAGGCCTGAATTTGGTCTTACAACCTGGCACATTGATTGAGTGAAGGAGAAAAGACTGAGTGGGAATTCTTATAGGAACTGTAAGGGTAACATAGAAGAGAAACTGTGAAAACCAGGATCAGAAGATGGTAAATAGATGAAGCCCTGTGGAGAGCATGTATTGCTGTAGTTTAGAAAGGAAATTTGGAAGTGCTTCTGCCAGAGGAGGGATATGGTGGCTTTTACCAAAGCTGGGACACTTATGGAAGGACTACAAAGATGTAAGGGGCATGGAAGCCATAAAAGAAAGAAGAATATCCCTGCTTCAGCTTCTGTTAGGTGTGAGGAATACTTCCAAAGCACTTCCACTGCAGGACCAGTCCTGGTCCAGCTGCAGTGCGTGGTTGATGTGTTCTACCCTGGGCACATCCTGTAGTGTTTCACCCAAGCCAGTTCTTCCTCTCTTCAGATTCTGTGTAGCCTTTCCCTTTCCCTTTCCCTTTCCCTTTCCCTTTCCCTTTCCCTTTCCCTTTCCCTTTCCCTTTCCCTTTCCCTTTCCCTTTCCCTTTCCCTTTCCCTTTCCCTTTCCCTTTCCCTTTCCCTTCCCTTTCCCTTTCCCTTTCCCTTTCCCTTTCCCTCCCTTGGCTTTCTTCTTGGCACAGGTTCTGTCCTCCCTGACTTTTAGTGGACTGATTTTTGTGCCTTAATCCTGAGGGGCCACTGAATGAGGGAGGGTATTTATAGTGAGCTTTGTACTTTGGGTGCCTGATATGAAATTGGCACCTGTACAGGGCTGACTGAAGGGAAGGTAGGCTGAAGTTACCCTTGTGGGGCTTTGTGATCTGGCTGGGTCAGAGAAATGATGTAGAAAGTATTTTAAATGTCAATGAGGAGTAAAATTCTTTAGGCTTTTAATCTTAGTGAGTTTTTGCTTGATTTAGTCAAACCCTTCCCAGTGCTAGTCACCAATGAGACTTTTCTCTGGAAACTTGAAGACTTGAGGGTCTGTCTGATTCACAGGGGGGATCACTATCAGCCTAATGGGACCTTGGTTGAAACTTTAATTACAAGAAGACAGTAAAAAGCACTGTTTAAGAAAAAAAAAATCCCCTTATCAACTTTTGTTGCTAGTCTAGTCAGGCTAAAAATTCTGCTTAATCTTAATGATTAGTGAGAGTCCTTCATTCCTGTTAAAGAAATTACTAATTATTCGGAGGCAGTATATTAAAGGAGATCTAATCAAGATATCCAGAATATTGTGACATATTTAAATCCCATAATATTTAAAAAAAAACATTTTTGAGGGAGTAAAGATACTTTATATACAATTAGAGGCAGTATGATTAATAACCTTGGGCTCAGATTTGACTGCTTCTTTTGGGATTTTGGGGTTTTTTCTGTATCTATGGAACCAAATATATGCCTTAATTACCAATCAGTCAGTGAAAGCAGAACTGAAGTGTGGAGGTATTTACTTGGATTTGTATTAGCATTTCTTCCACAGATTTGGATTAGTAAAGCTGAGTGTATCTGCAGGTTTTGATTGTTGTCAGGGAGAATGTGAATCCAAACCATTGACTTAGATTTTCAAAACTAGCAGACCTGTCTGTTTTGCATCATTTGACATTTATGCCACATGCTAAACCTGCAAAAGGTGGCTGTTAGTGCAGGTAGTGTTAAATGCAGGAGCATTTAAAAGTTCTGAGCAGATTCAGGCCATTAAAAACCAGACACTGTCTTTTCTCCCCAGCCCTATGGACGTTTCAGGAGGAACAGATTTTGATATGTGAGAAACAAACCCATTTGATTTGAAACCATTCTGGTTGCAGATAATCTGAAAGGCTACAACATAAAATCTGATTTAAGACAAGAAAAGAGGAACCAGGTACTTTTAAGGTTTGGACACTCACAATACACTTGATACAAAGTCAGTGAGTGAATAATGCTCCTTAAATAGCTGTGTCAGTACTTCCTTTCATTGCAGAAACAGGCCAGTCAATGCCTTCAAATCCAGTGGGATTGGGAGGTTTAGGATTTTGGAAGGTGTTACCTCAGAGTACTTTGCTTGTCAGGTACAGCTGCAAGGAAAGAGGTTTCTGAGCTGAAGTGGGAAAATGTGTTTGAAGCCAGTCTTTATTGTAATTCTGGGTTTCACTTATTTCTCATGGCTTAAAATGGTGAATAGTAGGGAAGAAGTAGCTCCTTGTGACAGGGGATAAATGGGGTGTACTGTCAACCCTTTTATCTTCTGAATTTTTCTAAAATTGATTTTACTTCTGCACATGTTCATTCTGGACTGTTCATAAGCTGTATTTTTTTGTCAAGTATGACAAGCTTAGCTTTTTATTCTGAACGGTCAATTTTGAAACTCAGGATGAAAGAGCTCCAAGGTAAAATGTTTTTGATAATTACCAGCTGCTGTGTGCTTTGTAGACTGTAATATAAACTTGACATTCAATTTTGGTGGGATGATCTAATGACGTTCTGAGATTTATTTTAGATAATAAAAAATAAACGCCCTTTTTTCAAGGATAAACATGGGTAAATTGTCAGATTCACAGCCCATCTCATATTATATCTGCTGTGTTTTCCACACTGCCTGAAATGGTCACTGTATGCCTGATTTATAAAGACAGTATCACCTTGATGAGTACACAGTGTGTCACTTGAGCAGGATTCATGTCTTCATGGATTTCAGTGGAGAAATAGAATGTGAGACAATATAAATATTGCAGCTGCTTGCTCTATCACATTGTCTGTTTTACTGGGCAGGTTACCTGCACTGTAGTGATGGTTTTTTGGTTGGTTGGGCTTTTTTGGTTTTTTTGGTTTGTTTTTTTATTTTTTGTGTTTTTGTTGTTGTAGTGGTGGTGGTGTTTGTTGCTATTTTGTTTTGGTTTGTTTTTTTCCCCTGATACTAATAAGAAAACAATATTCTGGTAACATTGGTGGGGAAACTCCTTTCCATTATATTTTACAATAGGTGAATTAAATGAATTTGAGATCATTAAGTAAAATGAAGTGTTAAACACTAAACTTTACACCATTCGTGCATTTTCCTCCTCGCCAGAGATGGGGAAAAATAAGTGGAGCAATTCTAGAGGAGACCCAAACCAGTCAGATACAGGCAAATTGTAGGCAGAAGCTCCCAGTTACCTGCCCTAAGGGTTAGTTAGCATTCCTGGCTACTGCTAGGTGTAGGAGTATTGGTATTATTCTACAGTATTGTGAATGAATACTGTAGAAACAGGTCAGCTGTTTGACATTTTACAGACAGCTAAAACTGTGTCCTGTGGACTTCAGTGAAGGGAGCTGTATGTGGGCTGGCATCACCTTCACATGACTTCTCTGGCTCCATCATGGCACACAGGAAGGGCCATACTGACTGGGTGCTCACTTAAAACACAGATAAAAGAACTTTCTCTTGTGATCATAATGTGTGTTAGTCTGTATCTATGAATTTGAAGGTGAACTGTAGCCTGGAGCTTTCCTTTCTTGAGAAAGAAGCCACCTCCACTAGTGTTTAATGGGTTGGGACAAGCTCTCAGTGCAGTTGCCTTGGGCCATTGCTTCCCATGCTGCTGTTCTCTCTGCTTGAACATAATCTTACCACCTTTTGCAGCTCATGACATGCTTATGTTTGGATATGTTGAGAGGAAATTGCCTATATTAAGTGAAAATAATTTTGGACAGAATTCCCAGATTGGAGAATAACTGTGGAAAGATTGGATTGTGAAAGGCTCTTTAATTTTCCTAACTTGACAGTGTAATTTTAAGTTCCATGAAAAAAAGAGGACACTATTAGAAAACATCACCCATAGAGATCACATAATCTGAAACATAAGGCCAGCACTGCTGTAATTGTTGAATTTAAACAGAAGAATTTGGGTCTCATGCAAAGCAGGTACACAATGGAAAGCTTGACCTCTGCTGCAATTCTGATAAATATGTCTTCAGTTAAAAAAAAAGTTGGTGGCAAAAATGGCAACAGATGGCAAAATTTGAACAAGTTTATTTGTCTAATTGTGTAAAAGCCACCGTGGCACAAACTGCCTGGAAAATGACTCTTGAAAGATTTATCCATATCGGATATGTTGGATTTATCCACATAGGATATGTTGGATATGTAAGAAGCATATGTTATGTACATATGTTCCTTACTAGGTGCATGTTAATTGTGCACTAATGTGTGTGTATGCATAGGACTTCCCAAAGTGTCATTTTAAACTAAATATTTGGAGTTCTTCCTTAAACCAGACCAGAAAATAATTTTACAAGGTTGAATGTTTCTCTTAGACTTGTGGTAAAGCAATCATTCTTATTCTCTTGCATGAGTCACAACTGTGTCAATTGCTTCATAATATATTGCTGAAACAGTCTGATGGCAGTGAGCAAGGCTTAGTCATGTCTGTCTTCCTCCTCTGTGTCAGTTCTGCCCTTACTGCTCAAGTGATGCACTGTGAATGATGCTTCAACATATTCCAGGATTACATTGAATGTGGAATGGGGGAGTGCTTGCCATTCTCAAAACTTGAATCCACTGTGAATCTTTACTGCATATTTGATTATGGGCACCTGTTGGAGTTAGTAAGCTAGGTCTGTCTCTGAATTTTTCAGAGTGAAATCAGAGTGCAGGGATTGAATTAAAGTTTTTGGATGGATTGAAGTATATTAAGTTACTTACACATAAAGTAGAGGTGTAAGTTGAAGTTTTGGGATGAGTAAGTGAGTCAGTAAGTAAGTTTTAGAATGAGCTTCAGTGTTTTTAGTAAGTGAAAGGTTTAGATGCCAGAGTAGAAGAGCAATTTTAGTGAAGGTTGAAAAACATAGTAATGTTTTCAGTGCAGGCTCCAAGAATGTGGTTTTAGGCAGTGCTTAGACATAATAGACCTCTAGTAAGAATATTACATTTTTCAGATAGCACAAAATAGGTTGTATGCGTAGTTTATAATTATCTTAGCATGATAAGAAATTAGAATTCTAATAGGTTAAGAAGTGGTGGTCTGAGTTTGCATGCTAGCTTGTTAAAAAATCCTATATAAGAGTAAATACTGGGGAGAGCTGGTGCTTTTGCCACTGCTTTTTGCCATTGCTTTTCTATTTTGCTTTGCTTTGCTTTGCTCGCCCTCATCAACAGCCAAGAAGAAGACAGGAGCTGCCTCAGCAACATCAGCTGCCCAGGACCTTGACAGGAGCAGCTTCTGCTTCTATTTGGGACTCTAAACCAAAACTTAGCATGGACTTTAACATCTATGACTTTGCCTTTGAGACTGATGTGCCTTTGTAATAAACAGCTTTATAGCAACTATTAGCTGCTTGCTCATTTAAGATAACCGGACAAAGTTGGCGCGTAAAGAGCATCGGAGGTTTCAGCCTCTGTTGGAATGGATAGTTCTGAGGAATTTTGGCAGAAGTGACTTACCACTGGTAAGTATCTGTTGTCACTAGTGTAGCTAATGGAAAAAGGTGTCTTGTTTTTGACTCTGGTGCATTTTTTTACAGCAGTATCATGCTGGAAGACATTACAGATGTTTGGTTATAGACTTGCCTGTGAGGTTCCAGAGAGAGAAGCCAAGAAAATAGCTGGTCCTTCTTAAGTAGCTGTTGTGTTTGGACAAAAATTGCTTGCATCTTGCCATATAAAGCTTGGGACACTTCCCAAGTCATTATTCAGGAGCGTGCAGGTGCATGCTGAGGCTTTGAAATTCCCACACATAACAATGCCAACCTGACAATCATCCCTTGAAGCAATATCAGCTCAAACAGGCTGTGCTCAGCCTTGCTTCTCTCTTGTGCTCTGAAAACAAACTGAGGCTGCATGCAGATGTGTTCCAGAGTCAGTGGAGTTGAAATGGTGAGGCTGGGATTTGTACACTGTGTATTCCAATTACGCCCAGCTACCTCTGTGATTTCTTGTTGGGGGTAGGAAAAGAACATCCTTCATCTCAGTGTCAGCAACTTGTATCAAGAAAGCAACCATGGTTAAGAGAAACAACGTCAGAAAAGAAAGTTCTCCTTTTATCTGTTCATTTCTGGTAATATGGTACCAGTTGAATTGTCCTGACAAACTAATTTGTACTGTTGTACAAAGACACAAAAGCAACTATGTAAAAAACAATGCAGATGTTTTACATACATTGAACTAATTTTCTAATTAATTTTTTGGCATTATATCTCCCTCCATGCATTTGCAAGTTTGTAGGTGCCTTAGTATGTACAATGCTATTTGCACAGGATCTTTTTCTATGTACTTTTTCTATGTGTATATAAGCAGATAATTGTACATGGATTTGTCACAGGTGTGCTCTTGCTGTCAGTGATGGTGTTGCCCAAACAGGAAAAGTAGTACAAAGAAATGGGGTTAAATTCATGTGCAGTGTGGTGCATGCCATCCATGTGTGCACCTCTCCCTTACTCTGTGTATCCCTCTCTTTCAAAAAGGATATTCTTTGGTCATCCAAATAGTGGAGTTGCTCAAATGAGGCAGGGGAGGAAGGGAATCACCAGAATTCAGTACCTACAATTTAAAAACTTTAAAATCTCTTTACTTCATTCATTATATAAAATATAAACCAAATTGCAGAATCAATTAAGTTGGAAAAGACGTCTGAGATCATTGAGTCCAAACCGTGACAAGAAAAAAGTGAACTCCTATCCCCAGTTCATATTTACTTGACATTGTGCAGTCTGATGTGCTCAAACATCGGTGACTGTTATGGAAGAAAGCACTGGAACCCCACCATTGCAATTCTGAAAAGTTATGGACAGAGGAGTAAGAAAATTCATTTTAATGTCTTGATTCCTTTATTTTTGGAGGCATAAGCTCCCATAAACTGACACTTGTGGTATGAGGTCAGCCATGGTAAGCAAGTGTAGTAATGGGGGGACTTAAATGATAAAAATCTCAGCAAATCACCATCACCCAATTTGTGCATATTGCAAGGATGACTTTTTGGTACACAAAGGTCTCAAGAACATAACTTCACCTGGATCTCAATGAATTTCACTTACAGAGCACCCCAGTATTAAATTCTTAAATTATTCTCTAATTAAAATATTATAGGTGTCTATAGCCCCTCTGCTGGGGCTCTTGGGCTGGGCTCTCAGTGTATATCTCAGTGTATATCCCACTGTGCTATTTGTAGTTACTAACTCAAGGGTGGGCAAAATTCTAGGACAGTAGGAGCTTTGAGTAGGGCGGAAGGGCAGTAAAGGAACAGGAGTAAAATATTGAAAACCTTGAGGTGAGAGCTAGGAGTACGTTCAGTAATCAGGCCAGTAGTACAAAATTTATCTCTTACCTAAAATACCTCAAGAAGAATTTGAAAACCAATTAGATTGAAGAAATATTTTGTCTAATATTTACCTTGACTGACCTCTGAGCTGTTTGGAAACAGGATTTTTTTTGGTGCAGTCTTTGATTTCTACTTTCCATAAGAAATGAATATTTCTCTGTGAAGAGAGGGATAAATACAGGAATGAATCAGAATGAGCACCTCTGAAAAAATTCAATTGCATTGAAATGAAAATGCCAAGATTTTATATGTGAGGGAAAAAAAGACAAGATAATCCAAAGGGAAATAAGCAGTATGAAAACTTCCCACAATCTAGTTAAAATTATTGCTTTTTGCTTAAAAATTTTTCTTGACATGAAAATAGTGGTTTACTTGTCTGCTGCCTTGGATTTTTTTGTTCAAGATACTGCATTTCTTCTGGCTTTAAAATGCATCTTTACAAATATTCTTTTAAACCCGCTTGTTACCTTGTTTCTACTACTCAGCAGGGAATAGGAGCTGAAAGTAACAGAGCCAAATTAATACAACTGGCCACAATTAAGTATCTGTGAGTATTAGAAGGGTGCTTCTCTCTTCCTTGAGAAACTGTAAATGAGATACCCCTGTGCCATATACAGCTTGTTATAACCATGCAAATCATTGATCAGTTTTTGTTTAAAGAGTGCTTGTTATCCCAGACAAAATCAACCCTGTCAGTCTTCACCTTCATTTGTCATTAAAAATGTAACTTCCCTGTTGGTATCTTTTACTGTAAATGAATTAAAATAGATATGGAGAGGGTAGTGGTAGGTAAAGTACAGGTTTGATACAATCAGAAGTGCAATTTTATGCTGGTATTGCTGGCATTTTTTCACTCATACAGTGAGCACTGCTGATATGGGAATGTACCAAGCATTTCAGATGTAAATGTGTCTGTAGGATTTATGTGGATGTAGATTAAGCTGAAAAAGAACTGGGAGGAGGCAGGAGGAGGAAGGAGAGTCAGGTCTTGGATGTGAATCCAGCTGAAGGATTAAGTCCTCAATCTTACCCTTAAAGTACTCTAAAACTAGCAGAGGTCTGAATCCAAATGATGCCCAGCTTTATTCTGGTTTCCTCACTGAGCTGACCCATGACTCTGCATGTTCCCTTTGCTGCAGTGCTGCTGCAATAGGATGAATTGAGATTCTTCTCCCAGGGGAAGTTCAGCTGCTGACTGGAATGAGCTCAGCACACTGAGCTCTGATACTCTGACCTGCTGGCAGGATCAGACCCTGAAAAAGCCTAAGAGGGCTGCAATAACCAATATGTCCTCTCCTTGTGTTGGTGACTGTAGCTACAGACCATCAGTTGCATCAGGCAGAACACCATGACTTCTCAGAACACTTAATATCATTAATTGCTAAAGATGGCTTCACTTAAATTCCTCGTGGTGCTCCTGGCTATGACTCCTCAGGCCCCAATCCACCCTCCAGGAGTTCCCACCACTATCAGAATCTGCTCCATGTGCACTAGGAAGTGATCCCTGTGCCTTGTTTTCCCCTGGGTGCTCCTGTCTGTGACCTGCTGAGCGAGGCTGTTGGCTGGGCAGTCTGAGCTAACAGACCCCAGCCTCTACTGCTGATCTGAGCTGAACTAGCAGAAACATCACTGTGAATACAAAGGCTGTTCTGCAGTCATGTGAGCAGACCAACAAGCTTTTGAGTGTATGGAAAAGTGGGATGGGTGGGGGGC
Organism: Catharus ustulatus; assembly: GCF_009819885.2. Lineage (NCBI taxonomy): Eukaryota > Metazoa > Chordata > Aves > Passeriformes > Turdidae > Catharus > Catharus ustulatus. The sequence continues at coordinate 2,517,867 of NC_046231.1, read as the reverse complement.
TGCTGCAGCAGCAAGGCAGTGATGAGGTGCTTGGGCACAGGGAAGGGTAACTGGTTTCATGGAACACTGTAAGTTCCACATTACTTTTCTAATCCAACCAATTTTCTCTGAACAAAATGGAAAAATTTGATGTCAGACTTAATACGTAAAGTATTTGTCAGTGAAGCTTTCACTACAAGGTATTTTGAAACAATTTTTCCTCCATTAAAATTTTCAAAAAAAATATACTGGGTGTTTCTCTGAAAACTAATGCCATTTCTTGTGATGCATGAAACTATTCCTATGAGGATCTGGAAACAGATTGAAACAAGCATTGTTTCTTAGGTGTTTGCATTTGTAGTGCTGGAATTCTTGGCTGTGAAATACAAACTCTAGAAGTAACTGGGGAGTCCAGGTTTGGCATTGTGGTGGAGTTTGATCCTTGTTCCAGTATGGCCAGTTTGAATATCATGTCAAGTGGATAAATGACATGTAAACAAGAGTTCTGTATACAGAATTTGAGTGAAAAATTGAGACTGGCTCAGTTGGTGCTGATAATGCCAAGGTGGGGAGTTTGATTCCTGTATGGGCCATTCACTTGAGAGTTTAGCTTACAAATTCTTGTGGATCACTTCCAAATCAGAATATTCTGTGATTAGAGGCAGTAACTAATGGAATGTTAAGTATTTTATTCTCACAAGACAGTCTGGTAGAGATGAGAAAGTCCTCTCAAGCATGGAAATTGAACTGAAACACCTGGAATATTTTTTTGCATGTTAAGTCAGATATAATTATTACTAAAATGAGCAAGTGCAAATTGTTAGCAGCAATGAAAAGAACTATCCTGTTGGGCAGGAAGTGGCATTTATTCTTGCTTGTTATTATGATGGAAAGATTTGATATTACTGGTGACTATGAAAATTAAACCAGAGATTTATGTTAATGCAAAGGATTAAAAGAATTTTAATAACACTTATAAAGATACAAATGTTCGCCTGCATTTTATCTTTTTGCAGATGAACGTGCCACAAGGGAAATATTGAAGGAGGAGAACACATCCTCTCTCCAAATTGCAACATCTGGTTTAATACTGCTCTCACATGGTCATTAAGTATTAGTTGTTTTCACCAGTGTGTCTATGAACAGTGTAAGTATGATTAGACCTTTTCTCCCTAACTAAATTAAGAATATCAGGAAACCATGATCAGCATCCACCTTCAAACACTGAGGGCCTGTGTATGGCTTCATGCCTTGCACATTTCAACAAGCTGTACATATAACTCAGTGTGCTTTCTTTCTTGCTACTCCATCACTTAAAGACTTATTTTCTGAACAGTAAAGAGCTTGGAATACTGGCTGCACTTCAGAATTGCCAGCTGTGTGTCCCTCATTTCAAACACACAGACCCCCAAGTGCAAACACGGGCCACACCAGCCTGGAAAATTCTGTGCTTTATTTGAGGGCCCTGACATATTATACATATATGTACATACATTTCATATGGAGAAATTATAGAAAAAAATATGATTTGAAAAAGGAGGCAATTAAGGTGAAGATGTAAACATCTGTTTATATTCTGGTTTGGGTTTTTCCCTGCTCTTCGATCAGCTGTTTGCTAACAGTTAAGTATATATAAACAGATGCCACCTGAATTTGTCACACAATTCAACTGATGCGACTGTGGAAATATCCAGGCTCTCAAATTAATATAAATCTTCAAAAGGTTTTGAGTAGTTGAACATCAAATAATCCATATAGTAAAAGTCATAGCTTTGCTGTCGTTGAGAAGGAGAAAGCTGTGCAAAATACTGTTGTGTAATTTTAGTGGTAGTTCTTTCTTCATTGGAATGACGATCTTTAAACTTAGGGAAAGTTAAATTTTGTGGAGCACCAATCAAGTGCAAGAAAAAGTTTGCATCTTCTTCCATACTTTCAAATTTCCCAACAAAGTCGTAGTCTATTAAACATGGGCTGCAAAGCCTATTGACATGATCCCAGTGTATATCCATACCCACTGGCCTATGGACATCCAGGAGATACTGAATGAACTCTTTAAACTTGACCCCAGAGCCTGTCCTTAATGCTTCCTTGGTGGCATTGACACGGTACCTGGAAATGATGGCTTTTCCAAAAACCGGGTGGTAGTAGTTGTTGGGATGCTCAAACTTGTCCCGAAATGCAGATACCAGCTTTTCAAAGGGCTCCCTAATGAAGAGCATCTTCGTGTAAGTGTTGAGCCTGTGGTAGATGCCCTTATGGTCGAAGCCATCCAGCCGTTTCAGGTAGTTTCCATAGTGCACCGTGTTGTGCTGGATGTCCTTTGTGGAGGAGGCCAGCCCATTCAGCACCATCAGCACCCGCTTCCAGTTAGAGCAGCCAGCTTTTGGCACTTCACAGTATAAAACTCTGTATTTGTCTTCTACAAATATTCTAGACACGTGATAGGGAGTGATTATTCTTCTGTTATTACTCTTGTACTTTGAACAAGTTTCCCTCATAATGCGCTTCCTTTCTCCTTGGATCTGATAGAGACTTTTCCATTTGCTGTTGTTTCTATCCTCATATTTAAGTGTGGGCAGGTTGAGAATGGAGCTGTTCATGGAAATCAGAATTGGGCTCTTTTTAATTATAAACCTCCTCCTGCGTTTGTAGAGCTTGATGGAATTAATTTCCTCACCTTTCTGTTGATCTTTCATAGCAAACATGACGCTGCTTTGCCTTCTGTCAGTGCTTTGAAGCTTGGTGGGCACACTTTCAGGTGGCTCTAATGAATCGCTCTGCTTAACTGTTGCTGCTCTGTCTGCAGTATTTTTTCTCAATCTTCTATCCTGGTTGTTGCTGGAAACGCAGTCCTGAGGAAAAACAGATTAAAGATATTAGTAAATGAGAGATTGTCACTACTTAACAGCTTGCACCACTTCATATGGATCTTTTTGTAATTTTCAGAATCGTGCAACAAAACATGTTGTCACCTTGTTATGTGCTTACTGAAACTCAAATTTCCAGTAAATTCTAGTTCCCATTTGGATTTAATTGTATAACTGTATTTTAGTTGGTGTACCCAGACCTTGACAGGTACTTTTGTCTTAGATGTTGTTGAAATGTCTACAAAATGGTATCTGAGTATCTTGAGGACTTGCTTAATTATTCCAGATTGTTAATTATTCCCTGTTGTTACACAAACTGAAGGGTTTGTTTGTTTGGGTTGCATTTCCCACCACCCCCCCCCACCCCCTTCCCACATCAGTAATTTATTTTTGCAGTGAGGAATTTGGCACAGGGTGAAGCCCAGCAGGGAAAGGAGGGGAGTTTGTTGAGTTTGTAAGGTGGAGTGAGATGTAAATGTGGGCTGAGGGAAGCAGGATGTCAGTGAAAATGCTGTGGTTTGGCACACAAGAAATGGGTTTGGTGAGAGCAGCACGAAGGGAACCCCAAAGGGAGGCTTGAGTGAGGTGAGCCTGGGAGCAGAGCAGCTGGGACTGGATGAGAAGCAGTGGGAGGTGGGAATGGAGCTGTGGAGGATGAGGTCACTGAAAAGTGAGTAAGTAAAGCAGGTCTATGGGCAAGGCTTTCTGGGACATTGGGGGATCTTTGTCATTGGGGGATCCCTCTGTTAATAATTCCTGCATATAGCCCAGGTGTACTCCATTCCTTCCTGCTTTTCAAAGTTCTGAATTAAATCCTGTCTGTGCCTCTAAGATTAGGATTCTGGTCACTGTTTATCATCCCCATTTTGAGGTAACCCAGATCAGAGTAGCATATGGACTACCATGGAGTATTTCAACAGAGAAGCATATGTAGCTGCAGAATATTTATTGTTGACCCAAAATACTTAGTTAGAGGGTTTTCAATTTTAAATTTAAATTTTTGATTTTCAGTGTTTTCCCAATAATATTTAAAACTGGCTTAAAAACAGTGTGAATTTTAAGTTAGGGAACAGAAGTGTCATACTCTTTCAGGGTGGCAGATTAAATTTAATCAATTTTACAAGTCTTTGTTGTCTGAAAAAAACAATTGCAATAGGTGACAAACTTGTTCTGTCATGGAGGTTATATCATGTCACATTCTTGTTAAAGGGTCAGAGAATAAAAAAGTCTCAGAAAAGAGATTCAGAATTCATTACAAAAAACATTGTTGACAAAAGAACAAAAAAACCTAAATTGTATTTTGTGGGTGACTTGTTTGTATTGATAATTACTATACAAAACTAAAAGATCAGTATTAAACACAAATTTTAGGACACTTGAAGAATTCAGGTTGGATGCTGTGGTAGTGAATGTGGTGTGCAGACTGGGAAGCCAACTGATAATTTGTTATGGGAAACACTATTCAGTTGTTGGGAGTGATTGTTGTACTTTCATGTTCAGAGGTTGTTTCTGTAGTCAGAAGCGTGTTTGTCTTTGTAAATACCAGATGTATTTCTAAATATTGCCCTTTACAAGACTGACTGTAATTCAATCCTATGTACTCATGCCATGACTGATATTTAGGAGTTATTACATTCAGGCTGGATTTGATATTCTGGAATTCTGGATTGTAAGTGATGCTGATGATGCCCCTGCAGTTTCTGGGAATGTCTGCTGTCAGTGTAACCCTTGGTGCAGCAGGTCGGGTGGAGCTGCAGAGGAGCTGTCAGTCCCTCTCCCCCTCTGAGCAGGCCATGGCACCTGGGAACAGTGGCAGCTGCAGTTTGCACTTTTCCTCCGCACACTTTGCTCTTGTCCTTTGTGGGCTAGAGGCAGCCCCGTGCAGCTTGACAGCCACTAGATGGAGGAATTCCACCAGCATTTGTCTTCAGCCTGTTTTCAAGTACCTCTCAAGGCATTCATTTGATCAGTGTGATTTCATGCAGAATATTAATAAATGCGAAGTTTACAATATCTTTTAGCAATATCCAGTCTAGGAAAAAAATTCATAAAACTGAAGTTGCATAGCTTATCAAATTCCTATTTTAAAAGGAAGATTTACATTTTCATGGCTAAACTTTTGATGCATCTTTCCTTTTCAGTGCTTCATCTCCAGTGTAGTGGCCTTATCTGAGTCATCTCTATTTGTACTCCATACTCAGAATATGGGTACAATTTTCTTTATGTACTTCTGAAAACTTACTTTTTTTGGTTGCTGGAATCCCATGTTATATTTTATCCCTAAACAAAGAAAGAAAGTAAAGTAATTATTTAGAAATAAAAACCACATTAGTTTATTTTCGTCTAGGCTGCTAAAGCAAGTGTTGTTAATGCAATGATGAATATACCAATGATGAATCACAATTAATGTATATTTCATAGTATCAATAATCCGTGAAAGGCCTCTTTATGTATAGATATCATTAAAATTGTGAAATGGAGTGAAAGTACAACTTTCACCCTTTTACAGATGGGGAAACTGAGATGAACAAAAGTGGAACAAAAGTGATTGTTTAACCTCAGTTATAAGACCAGTAGCAGAACAAGAATCAGCTGAAGGTTATGATTCCAGGCTAGAGATCTAAAAAAAAAAAAATGGCTTCTACCCTGGAACTTTGTATAGGATGGTACTTAATCATAATAACAGCTTGCATGGAGTACTCTGCTGTAAAGGCAACACACACTGGAGTTATGTGTAAGTGAGGTCATATTTGCACACTTTTGGAGAGGCAAACAATACAGAATCATATTTCCTCTAATCTTCTGACTTCTACAGTGATATTTACCTGAAAATAGAACAATAAAGGTGTGAAAATCCTAGATGGCAGCTTTAGCTGATGTGTAAAGTTTCTTTCATGACCATAACCTTTGCTAGGTATAACTTAATAACAGGGAATGGATAATGGAAATGCTCCTGAATGATGACATTTGTTTGAGGCTTTTCAGCTGGTAGAGCTGCTGTCATTGCTGCCAATGTTGCTTGAAGACCTCAGTTTAATGAGTATACATGATGAATCCACAGCCTTTTGGACAAGGACAATTACAGGTAAAGGTCTTGCACTGCACATCATTATATGAAAGCTCAGTCCCATCAGGTTGATGTTCACAGTACCAGGAAAGCTCTCAGAAACACCTGGCATGAGATTCACATTGTGACTTACTGCAGTCAAGGTAGCAAGTCCAGCTTAGATGATCAGTCCTGCTTTATTTTTGTAATAAGCTACAAACTGATATTCACAGTACAGCCTAAATAAAGTTGCTCTGGTTATTTCTATGCCCCAAGAGCTCCTCTAACAGTGTTCATGATGCTTTTGTCTTATGTTTGAGCTTTGACTCCACTTCTGCAATTTGTTAGCAATGAACTCCAGGTTGTGTGGGATATTGTGATTCTGTGCTTATTAAAAGCAAAGAGCATATTATTTTTACTTCATCAGAAATAAGTTCTAGACACCTTACAGGAGTCTTAAGCCTTCTCCAAGCTGCTTCTCAAAAATGTTTAGCTGCAAATTAAAGTCAGAAGGTATCTACTAAAGAGAAATAGAGCTTGTCTGTAGCAATCCTGTGTGCATTCTGGAGACCTGAGGCTGATCCTTCTGCACCAGGCTTTAGGAGCTGCTCCTGAGCTGTTATCCAGTTCCTGAAGTGATCAGTTAAAGAACCACACTTATTTTACTGTTGTGTTACGTGTTACAGAGCAAGGCAGGGAAGGAACCTGCTGTCCAAAAACCCCAGCAAAATTTGAGCACCAGCACATTGAAACAACTGATACTAAAGCATGGGTGATCTATTTGTACCATGAAAATGTTGTATTTGTCAGTAAATGTAACTGCTTCTTTTTTGCCATACCCTAAGGGCCTCATTTTAAGCTATTTGAGCTGCTTGGCTTTTGCTCTAACATCATTAATGCAGCTGCTTGGAGTAGTTACTTAACTCATAAGATGGGGAAGATGAGCTTCCCTTTCCAAAAGTATTTTGAGCTTTTTACAGCTGAGAACTTAAATAGGTGAGGAAAGACTTTTGGTGACTTATCAAAAAACTGGGGAAGTACTTTGGACGGAATCAGTTACATGTGCTGGGGCATTTGTTGTGTCCAAATTAAAACATCACTTAGGGCTGGTTTTCATCAGTTGTGGTCATTTGTTCTGACTTAAAGCAAGATCTGGTACCTTGTAGCAAACCCACACACTTTGTGTAATTACCTCTTAAATTTGGTGCCACGACTAATTGTTATTAATAAGTGCAAAGGGCAGGTATGAGATCTAACTATTTTGGGGTTAATTATGATTATGTTTTTGTCACAGTGTTTCATAAATATAACTTATCTGGAAGATAAATATTTTGTATTGATATGCTCTGTTTTGAAAAATGAAAAATAAATGCTGAGAGGAGATGAGCAACCATTTAAGAAGATGGTTATTCATTTACTGGCTTTAAGATGTAATCAGAACAATAATTCCTGCTTAATATAAATGTTTGGTGAAGCACTTGCCAATCTCTTAAATGTTTTCTGAATTTGTGACATCTAAATTTGGCTTCCTTTAGTTGTCTTTCTCATGATACAGTCTGTCACTTTAGATTTAAATCTACATGACAAAAACTTCTTAAGTGCAGTGAAGTCAGGGAAGTTATATTGCACAGATCTATTATACTAATCAAAATCTTAATTTATTGTTATGCTACACCTTCACTATCCATATTTTTTACCAGGTCTTTGATGTTATGGCCAAAAGGGTAATATTTTTGGTGATAAATAAACCTCTGGTGTCTGGCACACGCAGTTGAAGGCAGTAATCAATAGCTCTGGGGTGCCAGACGTGATGATGACCAACATCTCAGTGGTGCCCAAGCACAGAGGCAATAGCAGAGACAGACTCATTCTCTCAGTTATGGAGTGTTTGTGCTGCTTTTCATGGTGTTCTTTTCTCTTCCACTTGTTTGACCATGATTTTCCAGGCTTGAACCTGGCCTGTGTTTTATGCAGTTCTACCACACAGTGAAACGCACTGTGAGCAATTCTTTATTTTCTTTTCCAAATGCTATTAGCAACACAATAAAATGGCTTTCATCTTCCTTGTGTAATACTGTTTAGTTTCACCATTCTGCCTTCTCTGCTTCAAGACCAAATTTTGGTTTGCCTCTGGTGTTTTGCTCTGTTTTGAGACTCAACTACAGCTGAAGTATTTTTTAATAAAAATGATAACTTCAAGTCTGCATCTGCAACTCATCCCTTACAGGGCTTGTGTGCACAGAGTGCTCTTGTTTGCTTCATCCAAACAAACTTGTGAAATTTCCTCTGGAACAGTTGCTATGGCATTTCAGGAACATCTGTGTCAAGTGTCCTATCCACACACACCCCAGTCTTAGGTCTTTTCTAAGAGACAACAATGTATACTTAATTTACTTAATTGCAGAATGATTAATAGAGTAGTACTCAGAATTCTGATAAGCATGAAAAAAAATTAGCTGGAAGATTTTCTCAAAAATACTGGTCAGAAAATTAAGATAGTTTTTTGTTTGTTTGTTTGTTTTGTTTTGTTTTTTTAATATTTTAACTCAGCTGGTACAGTATAAAAGACCTGCGCATATCTGATTCTAACTTACTCCAATTGTTTGCATATTTGAATTACATTATTCAGTAAAGAAATTTAGTTAAAGATTGCTACCCTAGTAAATTATTTGGTTTTACATCTATATAAAATGTAGATATTGTATACACATCTGGAATACTTTTGAAATATATAAAACTCTAAAATAAAAGCATTTTCTACAAAAATTAAGGCATAATTAGGACAGACTTTATATGTGTGTCTGTTTTAACTATGTGCTATAAATCCCTTTACTAACATAAACTTATAGTTTGATTTGGAAAAATGCCTTCAAAGGCTCCATCGAAGCTACACACAGTATCTCATTTTAATACAGATAGAATTAATGAGGCCAAGTAAAGCAGTAGCACATTTTGTGCGTCACGAAAGAAGCAAACCCGTGCAGCAGATCTCCAGAATCTGATCCCTCTGAGTCCCAGTGAAGCTGCAAGTGTGTGCTGACACTTCCTACACGTGGGCAAACTCTAACAGGGGATGCTTGGGTTAAAGGATACAAGTCCAGTCCTTGCAGACAGGTTGGGTGGTGCTTTCCTGTGCACTGGGGAAATGATGGAACCTTTCTGTGGCTGTTTCCCAGTGTCCAAACTAGGCCTTTGGAGCACTAAGTAGTTAATCATGGCTCTTTGAGAAAAGAGCTTCTTTTTTCCCCCCTATTTTTGGAAGACATAAGAAGTTTGCCAAGATGCTGAGGGTTGGGGTTTTTTAGTCTCTTTGAGCTTTCTTTCATGTGTGAGTTCCTTTGTAACTCAGGTAACACATTTGTCCTGAATTCTCAGCTTTTTGTTTAAATCCTACCATTGTCAAACATAAAATTTCTAAGAGTTGAAATGCAATCTCTTTGAGGAATTTTGAACTGTGACTGATGGCTTACTCTTAAGCAGTAGCTGTGGTGAAGCAGAGCACTTCCCAAAAAGAGAGCCTCATTGTCCCCTCTCCTATGCTAACACACCATTACTTTCCATTGTTCTTGTGCTTTTATGTCCAAGTCGGCTTCAGAGATGCAGACATTGGATCAAAGCGAAATTGTGGGTGTCATTTCCAAAGCAGGCAAACCTGGGGTTCCTCCATCCCACAGGCAGCAGGCAATGCAGCCTTGTGCCTTTGTGTCATGGGGTACTTGGGATGGTAGCAGCTTGTGTGCACTTCAGTTGATTAAAACACGACTACTCTGGCTTTTTTGTAACTGAAATGACTTTCCATCTTAATGAAGCAAGGGAGTCTCTGGACAGAAGTACTGTATGCAGGGAAAGCAATGCAATTCTGAAGGGCATAGCCTGGAAATAATTAAAAACATTCAGTTCATCCATCAGTCTGAACAAGAAAAAATTACAAATCAGAGAGCTGAAGCAGAGATCAGTACACGCATTAAGTGATATTTTAATGTTTGCCTCTTGAGGACTTTCACACTGTCAAAGAAGTTGGTATTCCCAGATGATTTGTGGCACCAGTAGCTGATCCCTTATGCTAGGAGCAGGAAATCTGCACAGAGCTGTTCTGAAGCACAGTCCCGAGTCACAGCTGCTGCCAAGGTGTCACTGCTTCCCTCCTGATCCCTCATTAACTCTCTCCCAACCAGGGTGCTGTGTCCCTCTTGGCAGCTTAACTTAGGCCACCCTTCACACATGGCTGGCCTTGCCTTTTCCAGGAAGGAAAAGTTACTTTTCTTGGAGTAAAAGATCAGTGTGTGCAGCTGGGTACCTACTGTTGTAGACACGGCTTCCACCTGAGGATGGTGTTTATGCCTACACAACATTTCTCAGACAAAATACCCAGGCTACCTTCCTGTCTTGTTTGACACTGACCAACTGCCAGGCACCCACAAAAGTCACTCCCTCATCCTCCCCTGCCACAGCTGGGGAGAGGGGAAAAAAAGAATGAAAGGTTCATGAGTTGAGATTAGGACTGGGAGAAAACACTCCAAGGGAAAAACAGGCTCAATTTAGAGATGCAAAGTGAATTTTGTTACCATCAAAGTCAGAGTAGGATAATGAAAATTAAATAAACCCTTAAAAACACATTTTCTTCCCCCAGCCTCTCCCTCCTTCCTACCAACAGCTCAGGGAGACAGGGTATGGGGGTTTTGGTCAGTTCATCTGAGATCTTCTTCCCCTGCTCAGGGAGATGAATTCTTCCCTGTGAGACCATGGGGTCCCTCCCACAGGAGATAGTTCCCTGTGAACTTCTCCAGCTTGGCTCCATCTCAGGAGCAGCAGCCAAACCACATCTGCTGCAACCTGAGTCCCTCCCACGGGCACACAGCCCTCCCAAGACTGCTGGGACCTGGCTCTCTCTTTCCATGGGCTGCAGTGCTCCAAGGACAGGCTGCTCCAGCCTGGAACCACGGCCCCTCTCTCCACTGGGTCTGCCACTGGGTCACAGCCTGCTCCAGGGATCCACCTGCTCCAGTGTGAGCACCTTCCCCAGGGGCTGGGGTGGATCTCTGCATCCTCATGGATCTCTGCACCCCCATGGATCTCTGCATCCCCCATGGATCTCTGCACTCCCATGGATCTCTGCATCCCCCATGGATCCCTGTGGGCTGCAGGGGCACAGATGCTCCACTATGGTCATCACCAGATTCTGCAGAGAAATCTCATCTCCAGCACCTGGAGCATGTCCTGCCCCTCCTTCTCCACTGACCTTGATGTCCCCATGTTGTTTCCTTCACATGTTCTCACCTCCTCCTCTTCTCTACCTGGAATTCAAACTGTGGCCCCACTTTGTTTTGATTTCCTTCTCCGATATGTTATCACAGAGGTATTGCCAACCTCTCTCATTGGTCCAGCCTTGGTCAGCAGCATGTCCATCTTCAGAGCCATCAGGGATTGGCTCTGCTGGCCATGGTGGAAGCTTCCAGCAGCTTCTCACAGAGGTCACGTCCATGGCTCCCCTGCTGCCAAGAGCCAGGCCATGCAAAACCAGCACACCCCCTCATAAAGGCTTTGTAGCTCTTGCCTCATGCCTGTTTGCTGTACATATTTTTGTGTTGTGTACTAGTCAGAAATACCATCTCTTAAAACTACCGTTTATTTTTTTATTATTCTAAAAACAGCTTCATGTGAGAAATAATTGTTTTGATATGGGTTGCCTTGCAAATTGTTTTATTCATCAAAGTGAAAGCAGGAGAGAAGCAGAAACAGAAATAGTAGCATTTTCATTTAAAAGGAATATATTTCTTTTGAAACAAAACCCAAAAATAGTGTTGCTGTGTCATTCTAGTAAGTCCCACTATCTACACAGCTGATATTGATAGCTGAGTATTGTCTGAATCTGTGATGCTACTTTTGTCAAGAAAATTATAAATTTACATCCAGAGTTTGCAACAGGGCTATTAACTGTCCTGTACTCTATTGTTGAGATTAGAAGTTGACTGAGGAAAAATTCTTTTATTAACTGGGGTTTGGAAACCCTGATACTTCTTTGACCTGCAACATACTAATAGAACAGTTTTGAAAAAAACACATACCGTTGTGCTTTTTTCCAGAATGGTCTTATATTCTAGGAAAAACTTAATCCATCTTCTTGACTAAATAATGATGCAACTTTAGCTTGCTCTGCTTCCATGATACCGAATAAAGAAGGGAGCATGACACATTTATATCATAGGTTTCAATGAAAGAATAGGAGGAGCTGTTTGTGAATTTATTATGAGGAAGGTACAACTGCTTGTTTGCTCTGTGTTCTTTGCTATCTAGCCATACTAATTAGAACTTGTAATTTCCTGACTTAATTTATATTCAATAAGAATTCTATAAAGAAAAGTCAGGTCTGTGTTACTGCATTCCCCATTCCTTCTTTGGACCTATCCCTGGGAATACTGTTAATTAACATCATTAGCTTTCAGGCACTGTCAGCAGTTACTTGCAATTTCTACTTAATACCTTTCAGTTATTCTTCATTCTCATATTTAATATTTTCATATTGCCTTCGTAGCATGACTTTGGCAAGGACATTACACTTTCCCAGATTTATTAAAAAGTAAAAGCTCAAGTTTAAAATCTAGCACTGCATTTATATTTAGTAGCCTGTAGAACTATTCAGGTAACCAGAGGAATTTCAATGAATTTCCAGCAATTTCATGTCATTTGACTTCATGTAGCTAGTTAGAATAGCTCAACCAGAACCCAGAAATATTTCAAGACATTGTGCATGTCAGACACGAAAGCTTCCCTGGTCTTTCTATTGGAGGGGAGACAAAGTGATACAGGTGGAATTTTGGGCTGCTTTCATGTCATTCTGCAGAGATGTTTCTTTGGGAAAGAAAGCGTAAATGGAAAGAGAGAAGGCTGCAGGCAAAATTGAAAAAGTATGTCTACACAGACATGCCTCTGAGTGCTGGAATTCACTGCTTTGATAGACTGACTGTAGATCAAATAGCCCAGATGTGTATCCGAATGTTGCATGTTATTATGTTACAATCAATTAACTGGAACTGATAGAGTTTCCCTTTCTCCTCTTCTCATCCTTGATTATCGACAAGTCTTCTTAGTATAAAAGATCAATATGGAACATTAAAAAAGGTTAACACTTGTAAAAGCTACAAAACTTAGTGCAGCAATGGTGATAAATGGACAGGCTTTAATTCATGCCCTGTGAAAGAGAAGCAGCTCTTGGGAAGCTCAGCTGAGCTCTTTGCCAGGCCCTTTATTCCTGAGTGCTTGAGGGCATTGGGATTTGCTGTTTGTCATTTCTCACTGGCTCCACTCCTCTTCTTTGTGGAAGGCTTTCTGCTTCCTGTTAAGGAGCTCACTTCCACTCCCTCAGTCAGATTTTCATGACTGATGGGTAGAACAACATGGTTGAATGAGAACAGGGTCTTGAACTGACTTTCCTATCAGTGAGACTGAGAGAGAAATGAGGTTCTGCTCAAAAACTGAGCGCTAACTACTACCAGGATTCAGGTGACATCAGATGGTACCTAGGACTCCACCTGAGGTGCAGCCCAGGTAGCAGGAGTCAAAGTGCTAGTATTGAGTTTTAGAAAGCTTGATACTTTTTAAAGGTAAGGGGAGGCCATTTAAAGGTGCTCAAAAACTTCTGGAATTCATAATTTCTCCATCAGTAAAGTGGCAATTTGATGCTCATGTTTTTTCCTTGGCCATGCAAAGTTCGATGAAAATTGGTAGTGGAACACCTGGAAAAAGGGACACACCTCACTGAGCACACTTAATGCGTTGTGTGGTGTGTGCCTGAGAGCTTCAGGGGCTTGCAGGACATAAGGCTTGATCCTAACAAAGCTTTCTATCATGTGAACCTTGAAAGACAATTTAGTGGCAGTGGGAGTTGGAGGACAATTGCTCTGTTAACTTCAGCTCACAACTCTTCCCACCAGAAACTGGATATCCCAGACTCTGATCCATTTGCAGCTTGGTACTTGGCACTGGAGGGAAGCCTATGGTGCCTCTCTCCCTGTGCAATTCCCAGCACAACTCTTGTCTTCATTCTAGCCCCACTTGGCCCTGAATAGCTCAGGGAGCTCATGGAGCTGCTGCTACAGGAGATAGCTTTCATCTATCCCCATGGCTCATCTCTTCACTCTCCTGCTCCCTGCCTCTGACAGGTCACTTCCTTCCTCTGCACAACACAGAACTTGGCATCTGGCAGAGAAATAAAGGAGATGATGCAGCACCTCAGGGCTGTGGGGAGAGGAAAACAGCCTTCTGTGGGGATTGGTGACTGTTCTGGTCATCTACACACCTGGATGAGCTCCACTGCTCCTCTAGAGGGGTCACATCTGCTGTGGCAGGGAGAACAGACAGGTGTTCCCCATTTGGTCACTCTTCCCTGCTTCCTTCTCACAAAGCCTGGATGCAGGAGCCAGAGGGCTCTAGAGTAGCTGTCTCTCTGTCAGTCTGAGCTATCAGTAGTACCTGAAGTGAGAACCCTTCTGCCACTGCCATTTTATGGGCACATCTGTATTTTCCATTCACACAAAATAGCACTTGCTGTATTTCCTGGCACCCTAGTGTGGAATGCTGCATCAGCCCAACGAGTATGAATTGAGAGATGGATTGTTTGCATATACCCTGGCAGCCAAAATTTGGGATACAGTTGCTATGACAATTGAATTATTTGATTTTGTAAGTCAATGCATGCAGACAGTCACTAGCCAATTGACTGCTGGATATGGTTAGCTAGGAATGGAACTTTTATTTAGCTGATAAAAATGTGTGAATGTGTCTGATTTCACTGATAGCTTTCCTATGACAATTGTTGTTCAGAGCATTTCAATGCCACCGTGGTTCACTCAGTACCTTACACACAGTTACTTATGATCCATTCTCTCTGAAGGGTCTCTGGCACAATCTGCCCCTCTGTTTCGGTCCTCAGAGGCAGCACTCTGCCAGGCAGAGCTATTTCAGTGAAGCACTGACTGGGTGTGAGCTTACACAGTGCAATTCAACATCATCACTTGTTAGGCTGCCTCTGCTCTGGTGCTGCCTAAACCCCAGGAATGTAGAAAAGGAAAGTGGCCACCACAGGTCTTTATTGACCTGGCTGTTTGTTCCACCTGAGATGCAACTCTTTGACTTCAGATGTGGACTTCTTATCGTGCTACTTTCTATCTTGTGTTTTTGTGGAGGATGCCTACAGGTTGCACTCTATGTGTAAACATTAGACAATCCCATTTGGTGATCTTTCCATGGTCTTAGAGTTGATCCATTTGGCAAAAAAGGAAAAGAAGTTTTTACTCACATGACAGAGTTCCCTAAGATTATTACTCATTATTCCAAAATAAAATATTTAAAACCTTTGCACTCCACTGTCTGAAGATTTGCTACTCTGAGAATTGGATTTGGAAGCATGGGTTTAAAACATCCTTTGTTGCAGTATTAGAACAGCTTCTGCTTAAGCAGTAGTTATCTATGATAGTATAACATTGTCTTTTCAATATGAAAATTTGGCACTTATTTCAGTGGGATCAGCTCCTTCATGAGCAAGCAGCAACACATGATGGAGTTTTTCAAGTGGTGGTAAACTGCTCTCCTTATCTTTTACCCAATGCTCCCTCTTCTCACTGTACTTTTCCCTGAAAGAATTGGGAAGTTAGTGCTGCTCCTCTGAAACCAGTTGAAAACTACTAGGGGCTTGCAAAAAGCAAGTTTCTTCCTGTTAAATTTTATTTAAAAAAAAAAATTGGATACAATTTTCAGACTTTTTTTTTTTTTACTTCTGAAAGAACTATAATACAAGAAAGTAAATATGTATTAAAAAATACATGGAGTAAAGTTTTGGTCTCATTTTTGATTTCTTTGTGTCTCTGCCTCAAGAAAAACTAAAACCATCAGGAACAGGCATGGAAAAGAACAACACTGCTTCACATACTCTCACTTTTTCCAGTATTGTCTCTTTGCATAAAAAGGGATATCATTTACAAAACTGTCATAAACCTCTGTAGAAAAAGATTTAATTATCCAAAAAGCGAAGATGTCAAAAACATAAGGACAAAGAAATAAAAATGTTTTGCATCATTCTTTAGAATGAATTTAAGTGTCTGTCTCTGTTGCCTCATGCTAACCCAGCTTTGCTGCTTTTTACCCTTTTTAGAGTTTCCTTTTCATCCGAAGGCACCAAAGGCCTTCTGGCAGGAATTGGGTTTCTGCTTTTGATGCAATCTCAGATTCTCTTTTCAAAGATGCCCTAAACTTTCTTTGTGGAGCTGAAATGAACTTAAACTTGCAGAGGAACATCACATGCAATTTCAGATAGCTTTTCTATACTTTTTGCTGTTCAGAACATAAAGATTCCATTTACTTTGAGAAAATGCATAGCAGCATGGCCTCAAATCCCTTGCCATAACTTCTTGTGCATTTGGTTTACTTGCACAAAAATGAAATTCTTTGGGGCATATTCCTCAGAGAATCTCTCAAGGCAATTTTACCCTGAGGAACTTGAGAAATGTGCATTTTCATTTGTGAGAAATGTACATTTTCACTTGTATGCTTTGTATGAGGTTCAGGGCTGGTAATCTTATAGGAAGAATATGTTATGTTAATAAAATGAAATAATTAAAATCATAGTAAGTATGATCTGGTCTCAATCTAGTATCTCCTTAACAGAGCCATGGAGTCAAATTTTGCTTGCAAACAAATGAGATTCCAGCCTCTTACTTGACATAATTTTCCTTTTTTCCCCCCATTATGGAAGGTGGAAATTGCCAATATGTTGGCAGCAAGTGCTGGAAGAAGCAATGTGAGTGATTTCCTTGGTGACTGTCAGACACTTCAGGCCAGGCTTTCAAACTACATTTGTAAAAAAAGAAATACACTGTGGGAAAGATAAGCAGTGTGGTCTTTAGCAAGCTTGTTTCTTGCTGGTGTGCTGAACCCAGTTGCCAGCCTAGTGCTGCTGGATTAGCTTGGGGAACTTGCTGAACTGAATGATTCATTGCTTGCTTTATTTTTACAGAGAAGCTATAATATCCTAAAAGTTTAGATACAGAACCTCTGGCATAAAGTCTGAATATATTTTTGCAACACTGCATCCTCAAGGTATCTTTTCTGTAGTGCCTAATTTTGTATTTCATAATGGTGTGTTTTAATTAAAAAAATTTGTCAAATCACAAGTTAGAAGATATTGTTTTGAAGTGAATTAATAGAAGAAAAATTCTGAAGTAATCTTCTGTTAGTAAATGGCTATGTATGGGTCAGGCAATTTCAGAGGTTGTTACTGTGCTCATTTTCACTGGGATAGAATCAATTTTCTCAAGGTAGCTGCTTTGGAGCTGCATTTTGCATTTGTGGTGGAGTCAGTGTTGAAATCCAGGGATGTTTTTGTTACTGCTGGGTAGGGCTCACTCAAAGTCAAGGCCTTTGCTGCTCCTTGCCCTGTGAGGGGATAGGCTGGGGATGCACAAGGGTTTGGGAGGGAACACAGCTGACCCAGGTGACCCAGGTATTCCATAGGGTGTGGCATCCCATGTGCTCAGCGTGTAAAGCTGGGGGGCAGGAGGAAGAGGGGATGATGGACTGATGGCATTTGCCTGCACAAGCAACCACTGCCAGCCTGCTGAACTTTGGGCTGCCCAGGGGAAACAGGGAATGAATTCCTTGCTTTGCTTTGCTTTATTTTGCGTGCATGTCCTTGGCTTTGCCTGTCTTGGGTTAAGGCAATTTGAGAGGTAGGCACCCTGCCATGAATTACCTTCCCCTATAGTTTCAACTGATCCCTTTCCACCAATAAGGAGAAATGAAAAATAAATATCTCTAAGTGAAAAAAAAACCCAGTTGACTAACAGGAGAAACAGCAACAGGTGAAAATAACAGTGAACGATCAGTAGATATAAAATTACCAAGGCTCACTAACTCCTGGGGACAAAGACACACCCAGAGGGGACATCAGGGGACATCAGGGGACAGCAGGGGATGGCAGGGACACCATGGGCAGGAAAACCCCAAGATGAAAGCCAAATGACTCTGCTAGAGTCCAAGCCCACGAGGCCAGGGTGGATCTCAAGAGTCCCAACTTTAAAAAAGATCCCAGCAAACCCTGATCCCATTTCCAGCCGCGGCATCAGGCTTCAAAGCCACTGTAACAACTTTGGGCACAGATAGATGTGGAACACAGTAACATTTTGGGTTACCCTGTTAAACTGGCTTTATCTGAGCCACATCTGCTCTTCAGATTCTCTCCCGACCCCGTGGGAAAGGAAGTCAGCGAGTGGCTGTGGTGCTTAATTACTGGCTGAGGTTAAAGCCCATGAGAGTTAATTAATGTAGACAATATCACTTTGTGTTTTGCTGATTATATTTTAAACGGGCTTAATTTTCAAGAGTTTGCAGCAGGGGAGGTTTCAGAGCCTATGTAACATGAAGTTGTGAGCTTGGCAGGCTTGGCATGGTCTGGAGGCTTGGGTTCATTCCTAACTCTGAGCCTCTGTCTCCTGGAGTATAAAACTGGAAGGATGTGCTGTCTCAGAGGAGTGCAGTGCCTGAAAGCTGATTCACCAACAGCAGGAGTGGTCAGTGCTCTGCAAGCATTCTATGGATGCGCTCTTTAACTTCTTAAATTGCTGAGAATTACATTGCTGATCACAAGCAGCACTTTGGAACAAAGTTACTTTTTTCCCCCCCCTAAGTTCTGCCCAAAAGGTATTCCTGTTATGTTTTGTGTCACCTTACTTGTCTTGGAATTTCTTCCAGTTCTGCCTGTGTTTATACATTAACACTGATGGACATTAACACTGATGGACATGCTGTTGACACAAACATTTTCCCAATGCTCTTACTCTGCATGCTCCTTTGACAGGATAGATTTTCAAATATCATTTTCCAACTGTTTGGTCTCATATTCTGTATCACCTAGAGTGCCACATTGGAATAACTGATGTAAAGAATAGAAATGTTCCTTGAGAAACTTAGATTTGTATATATGAACCACTGCAATGACATTTAATGCTCAGCTTGTAAGTTTTATTTGGTTCTGTAGAGTGTTTCAGACTAATTTGGATGTGATAGGATATGTGACTGTTATATAAAGTAGTTTTACTGGTTTTTTTAAAACACGACTTTCTGGTCATAATCTCAAAATCTGCATAAAAACCAACAGTCTTTAAAATGTGTTTTAGTAATTTTAAAATATGATTTCACCTTTGTCAGTAAAATAATACAAAGAAGTCTTGCCTGTTAAGATTACAGAGATCTAAAATTAGCTGTAGTACCTTTGCTTAAACCATCTCCTCTCTGAGTCCTCCAAAAGGAATGAGTCTGTTTTACAGCTTTGCACAAATTCTCCCTTGTTCTCGGGGTTCTCTTTCTTCTCTGCCAACACCCTAAAGGCATCACAGTAGCCAAAATGAATGTATGCAAGCATCTTAAGAGAAGGGCTTATTACAACTTCTAATGTTTTGAATGTTTTTCTGTTTTCCCTTAACTGTATGTGGCTTTGTTTAAGCAATAAACTTACAAATAATTAGAAACCCAAGAAAAAGGGATTTCTTTTGATTTAAATCTACACAGGGACTGAGGAACCCTGATTCACTTCTTATTGAATTAGAGAATTATTGAATCCTAAAATAAAGTAATATAAAAGTGTTGGGTCAGGTGAAGAATGCTGTGTTTAGTTATATTTATCTGTATTTAATGTCTCCTTTAAACAAATAAACATCCAAATATTCATGACATGTAAAATGCTACCACTAGTTTGAAACTATTAAATAAGAACTTCATCCTTCTATAGATCACCTTTATTGAAATTGAGACATACTAATGAACACATTTCATCCTGAATTTTTATAAGAATACCGCTGACTTCATTCTGAGTAAATGTTACGTTAAATTAACTATAAGTCTCTTTAGTGTTTTAGACAGTAAGTTGCAGCACTAAGAACTCAAATCTTGTTAGATGTAATTTAATAAGAGCAGAAAATGTTTCAGTTGATTTCTAGTGTCCACATTCAGAGGTTAAAATAGAGAATGTACACTTATGGCAAAAAACAACATGGAGATAGCAACATTTTTCTTCTTCCTTTCTGTGGCATAAACTGTTGTTTTTAATATACATGAAAAACTTCAGGTTTGAGATTTCATATTTTTTTAAAAAAGTATTCTTCTAGAACCTCTTGCAGTTCATAACTGGGTTCTGTACTGAAAGCCAGCCCAGTGAGGTTTTTGTGTGGCTCAGTCCTGCTCGTGCAGCATCCCAGTGTCTGACTGAATTACTGTGAACCCAGCAAGCAGCACGGGCATGAAGATGTCAGCTCGTAGCCCTTCTGCTCACGGGCCATTAGCTTTTCATTGATCTTTACAAGAATCGTTTGGATTGGAAACGTCCTTTGCAATCACTGAGCCCAACCATTAACCCAGCACTGCTGAGCACCCCCCATCCTTAACTCCTGTCTTTAAATACCTCCTGCAACTTTGCAAGCCTGTAACTCTTTCAAAGAGCATGTCACCAGATAGATATTGAAAGGAAAATCCTGATCACAGCTCTACAAAACCAATAAAACTGCCTTTATGAGCTTTTATGAAATTTTTTATTGCTCAGAGGGTCTCAGTTTCAGCAGGCAGTGAACCACATTTAGACACTAAAACCTGTTTCTCACAGTCATCTCCAGAAGTCATTGCCTCTGTGCTTACAGCACTCCAGTCCTGTGAACATATTTATATTCTTGTCTAAATTTCTGCACAGTAAAGTCAAAATACAAAATGTTTAACATATGTGTCTACTCTGAGTGCTGCTAGCAAGTGAAGAGGTCAATGATGGCTCCTGGAAAGGAAACAAGCTTCTTTGTTTTCAGTACTACAGTAGCTAAGGCAGAAATCATTAATTTTCATTAATCACTGTGCTATAAATCTCAGTTTAATATCCATTTCAGATGTTCTAGATAAATCCTTAACCTTTCAGTTGTTCCCTCTTGTAAGCCTGTATCACTGATGAATCTTGGCAGTGACAAATGGCAATGTTAGACCCTGCAACTACTTCTATTCATGTTCTTCCTCTGTATCTTTAGAAGGAGGAGAGAGGAACAGGCCAGGGAAGACAGTTTGAATACTGATGCTTATAAATGGCATCCTTCTATTCCTTACCTTCCTCAAACTCTGAGCCTGACTGCAAAAAACAGAACTGCCCTCTTTAAAAAATAAAATTTAAAAAAAATCAGTATCTTGAATGATAGAAACCATTTGCTTGTCTTGGTAGGAAATTAAGCCAAGCTAGATATCAATTAGTCATTCACAGCCCTGATCCTCTCCATGGGTAAATGGGAAGGTTGTTTGATTTCCTTTGAAATTTTTACAAAATTCTCGGGAGGTTCAATAACCAACTTTTACTTGCCAATTTTAGAACAATGAGGTAGAATAGGTTACTTGGCAAATTTTAAAACAACATCCAAAATAAGGATGCAAACTTAAACTTAGCACACAAGGCACTCATTAAGGAATTGACTGGAATTTCTAGTCTGGTTTACAATCTATTCTGAGAAGAAGAAGAAGTTAGGAAAAGAAAGAGAGACAGAAAGAGACAGAAAGGGGAAGAGTAGCATGGCCACAATCTGTGGATCCAGTGACAAAGTTTGGTCATTGCAATTTCAATGTCCAGTTGCTGAAGTGGGGGTGAAAGAGTCCAAAGTCTTGATCCATTGGGGTGGGGGAAGCCCATGAAACACCAAGTTCTGTGGGTTAACACAGGTTTGGGTGAATGCCCAGGTACATCCCTGGGGGACTTTTACACTGATGTCACACTGTGAATCACAGGCATTTTGGGGGGCTCTGATGGTTCATGACCCCTTCTAAGGCATGGCCCTGCCCCTCCTGGCAGTGCAGGTGAGCAGGTATGGCCCTTCAGGATGAAAACCTCCAGCCCTCTGTGTGAGTTCCCAGAGCTGAGCCAATTGTGCAAGGGAGGGCATTGCCCTGGTCTAAAGCCCTGTCCCACCTGGCAGCATCTGCTTCTGATTGACCCCTTCCCTTCCCTTCCCTTCCCTTCCCTTCCCTTCCCTTCCCTTCCCTTCCCTTCCCTTCCCTTCCCTTCCCTTCCCTTCCCTTCCCTTCCCTTCCCTTCCCTTCCCTTCCCTTCCCTTCCCTTCCCTTCCCTTCCCTTCCCTTCCCTTCCCTTCCCTTCCCTTCCCTTCCCTTCCCTTCCCTTCCCTTCCCTTCCCTTCCCTTCCCTTCCCTTCCCTTCCCTTCCCTTCCCTTCCCTTCCCTTCCCATGTACAATTCTGAAATAGCTCCATTGTTTCCTCAGGAAGGAGCTGCCACATGTCTCTGAGACCACCTGCAATGAGTTTTTTGGATTCTTGCAATAAGTGGTCTGACAGCATAGCCAGCACAATGAGAAAGTGATGTACATCAGAATTTCCAGAAATCTGTTTTTTTTTTGCCACATAGGTCTGGGACCCTTTAAAAAGCTGCCAATTGTCCTGCTGGAGAGAGAACAGTTCTCACTGTGAGAGTTAACAGATGTTATGAAAGTTGCTGATTTGAGTTGGACTGGAATTTACTTAATTCGGAAACTTTTGGGTCTGCCCCAACTTTACCACCACCTGATGGGAAGACTGGCAGACAGGCATAATAACAATTCAAATTTATGAAAAATGTTATTCCAGGTGAAAAGGTGTACATGTACAGGTAATTAAACAAAAAAATCACTCTTCCACAGGACAAAATTTAAAATTATACTACACTACTTTTTTTTCCATTTTAGATCCAGGTGAAAACAGGATTTTGATTGAAGCTTAGAGTATAAGTTTTCATGAAATGAAAAGACCAAATTAATTTGAGAAGTTCTCATTTTAGGAATAGTCAGTTTCTCTTATAATGGTATTTTCTGGAATATATTTTTTATGACTTTCAGAAATATCTATATGTTAAAAAAATCCCAAAACAACCAATCCACCCACCCAGTCTATTATGCAATATGAAGTGCTTTAATTTTCCTTGTGTGCTTTTTGTTGTGAAGAAAACAGTACGGGCAATTAAAAAAATAAGCTAAGATTTCAATTCCTGGGTATTACAAGGATTTTGCAGCTAACAATATTATTAAACTGTCATGAAAGAGCATAAAACTGTTAGATATAAATATTTTTGAGTGTTATCTGATAGGAAAGCTTTTGTTTGGGGTAATGAGAGATGCATTTCAAAATCTGAGTTTCATGTAAAAAGTATCTTTTGTCCCATGTGTGCTGGTGAGGATTGTCCTGATGAGAAGTGTGGCTGATCCAGCTGAGGACAGGACATGGAGCTGTCCCCTGCCAGAGCCAGGGCTCTGTTTAGGTTATTGCTTTAGTGGGAATCATCTTTCTTAATGATCCCTCAAGCAAGACACAGAACTGTATTAATATTAAGCAAAGAGCTTGGAAATTCCCCATCACAATGTGGAATGTAACAGTAAATGTAATGCTTTAATAGAATGGTTTTATTTGTCACAAAAAACAATTAATTCTGCAATGTCTCCTTGAACAACTGCAGTGCTTTTTGTGCTATTTGTTAATATATTTAGATTAGATGCTCAAGTGAAAGCCTAAACACACTGTCATCCTCAGACATACTTATGCAATTAGAGTGCAGCTTATGTTATTGTTTTCTAATTCAAGTCTTGTGCAGTAATAAATTAAGAAACTCATTAAATTTTCAATTGCATTAATAGAAAAATTCAACTTATTACATTCTTTGGTAAGGCCTAATAACAAAACACTGGAAATACATCTATTTATTTTTTTCTATCTTTGTAAATATTTTTACTCAGATAGCCTCTACCTTCAATACAGAAAAAAATAAAGTAATAGAAACATAAACTGCAAAAAATACTCTCTCTCATATGGAGTTTAAACTTAATTCCCTTTGTCACATTTTAAAGAATTTGTGAACAAATTTCATGACTGCCAGCCATCCCCATAAATAGCAGCAGCTTTGTGCTCTGAGCTTGGCACTGCTTTGTTCTACCAAAATTGTCAAATAAAGACTGATAGCACTATTTTTATTTGGCAATGCATGACACAACTTGATGCTATACGTTGGGCTATTTTAAAAAGGGTGGTGCTAAAATTAGCTCTGTTTTCACTGCAATTAGAAATTGTAAGTGTGTGTATTTAATGAAGCTTGCAGATATGAAACTGCTCAGTGAGCTAAGTCTATACTGGGAGAAATCACTCCACATCCATTAAAATCACAATGACTAGATTCACGGTAGAGGTGAAATTCCTCACTTCATGAAGCTTTCTCTTTTTTTTTTTTTTTTTTTTTTTTTTGTAACTGCTAATGGTTAAAGCCCAAATTATTTGAAAATTAATGTAGTTACACCCAAGTATGTATTTTTTTCCACTCTGTGTTAGTATGTTCATGTTACAACGCTACAAGAGCTACAGAAATTCTTCCTTCATCCTAAAAGGTGTTGGTGGTGTTTAAATTATTCAGTGGTATCTGAACTAGTGTCAAACTGCAGTGAGACAGAGAGAGAAACAATCATGAGGAGGCTTGAGATGCTTTGCACACATCACTCACTCACTCTCACTCTAGATAAGTATGTACAAAGGAATAACTACATTTGTCTAGAAAATCAAGGATTGTAAAAGGGAATTTTCCTATGAATGGCAGACTCACAAGCTTGCTGTTGCCTGCTACCATCCCAAAGAGTGGAAAAGCTGCCTTCTATACCCAAATGATCACTGTTAGCTTTTGTCCAATTAGCTCTTCAATCTGGGCAAAAAAATGTCATAGGGCAAAACTTAGTTCTGTATTTCTTAAAGCAGTTCTAAGGCATCACCTGCTGAATTGTTTGCCCAGCCGCACAAGTCCCATTTACTTCTCAGTGAATTTATTAAAATCTCATGGGCTTGGAGCTCTGTCATAGAGACCTATTCAAATTCCCCACTTACCTTTAGTAAATGACCTTTTGCCTCACAGGGGATGCGATATTTTCAATCTTAGCTCTTCCTATCCCTCTTGCAGGACAGGGAGGTGTCTAGCTGCCAGGTCAGCTACATTTCTCTTTGTCCTTCCATGAAGCCTGCAATTGTTTTTGGAGGCAGGAGGAGAGGAATTGGTACCAGAGGTATCTGCAGAAAGATGTCTGTGGGGTTTTATCACTTAAATTTCCAATGCTGCTGCTCCTGTAAATGATTTCATGCCAATCAGTGCTCATGGAGTCTAATGAAGCTGTAAAGCCAAGTCATAACCTGCTGTATTCCTCAATAAGGGAACTCAAAATATTGCAGGTCACTGGGAAAGGCAGAATTTCCCTGTGTATATTCATACTTTTATGAGGAGATTTTCCTCTGCCTCTTCTTGTGCCAGTGTCACTTGGGAAATGAAGTGAATTGCCAGTAAAATAGGATCTAAAGGCCCTCTCAAAACATTAAAAAATTAATCAGATTTGTCATTTTGTTACTCAACTCTCAAATTTATTAGACTAAAATTATGACACTTATGAGTCTGACTCATGGTTTTTGATTGCTCAAGGTTGTCAATATGACGTATGAGGCGTTTATCTTTTTATTTATTTTTCCCCTCTTTTTCTATCCCCCCTACCGACACAGAGTCTGGCAGGCATGAGCCTGCAGGGGTGCACCACATCAGCCAGGGCTCATGGCAAAACCAGAATACTCACTCTAGAGAGGTTTCCACGTCCTCCTCATGTTTTAAATAGTTTACACAAAGGTTTGAAAAAAGAAAGCAAAACTACACAAACCAGCAAAAATCCCCAATCAAAAAAAACCCCAAACCACAAACAAAAAGAAACAGGTGACCCAGGGCTCTGGAAATGTTTTGCCCATTGCAGTGTCCAGTTTGTTTTCTTTTCCTTGTGTCACAAAACCAGGAGTCCATAAAAATAACACAGACCTCTCCTTGACCTGTGACATTCCTTGTTCTCCTTCTTATTGCTGCTTGTTTTTAACTTGCCTCTGTTGAACTCAGCCAGAACCTTCCTAATAACTCTTCTCCTGTCACCAAATGTTAATTAGCGAATATTATGACTTTTGCTGGGATTCAGTCAATTTTCTTCCCACAGCCAGTGTGAGGGTGTGCTTTGCATTGGTGCTGAATTCAGGGTTGAAACCCAGGGAATGTTTTCATTTCTGCTGGGCAGGGCTTGCACCAAGTCAAGGCCTTTCCTGCTCCTCACCCACCACGGAGTAGGCTGGGGGTACACAAGGATTTGGGAGGGGACACAGCTGACCCCAAGTGACCCAAAGCTCATGTCAATGTGAGGAACAGGGAAGGTGGGGAGCAAGGGCTGCAATGATCTTTGCCTTCCCAGCCACTGCTGTGTGTGATGGGGGTGCTCAGCACCTGCCCATGGAAAGCAGAGGATGAATTCCTTGCTTTGCTTTGCCTGTGTGGCAGCTTTTGCTTCACCTGTTAAATTGTGTTTATCACCACTGTGGGTTTTCTCCCTTTTCTATTTCAATTCTCCCTCTGGTCCCACTGTGGGTGGGGGAAGTGACTGATCCTCGTGTGGAGCTTTGTTGCTGGCTGGGGTTAAATCCCAGCAGTGAAATTCTTTCTTTTTTTTAGAAAGAGGGGACCACCTCCTCACCTCCCAAAGAAAAAACACCAAAGCAAACCAGAAACCGAAGCCAAACTAACAACCAGCCAAATCTAATGGGTAACTGGACTGAAGATGCTGTCTACCCAGCTGAGACTCTACAAAGATTCTCTGTTTAATCCAATGTAATCTGACTTGCTCTAGGATTTTCTGTAATATTTGCAGTATCAAGGAACCTCTTAGGTCATTGTGAGTTCTATGGTGAGGGTTTTGCTTGGCTTCCTGAAGTCTTTGGAGTGACAAGAAAGGTTTCAAATTACTTCAGGCTGGGTTTTCAGTATAAGGTATTTATTCCCAGAGCTGAAGATTGTACCACCCTCAAGACAGATAAGCATATCCAAGCACTGAAAGTTGTTACATTCATGGCAATGAAAATATTCACACTAAGGAAACAGTGGTTGGTAGAATTTCAACACATTATTCCTCTTTCTGAAATGTGGAAGCTCCTACACAAGGCAGTGTTTTGTTGAGTAGACAGTCCCAGCAGTGAAAGGGCTTTGCTCTTATCTTGTTTTGAACCAGAATAGCTCAGCCTGTGGCCAGATGTTCCTCCTGTTGGTAGCTACAGTCCTGTTTGGAGTTCCAGGCTTGCAAATATCACTTCTGCTCACTATTATTTGGAGGGATTTCATAAAGAATTGAAATACAGGGAAGATCACCCGGCTTGTGCTCACAGGAATAGGATGTTATAAAGAAATGTGGAATTCATGCAGATACAGGATCTGCATTGAAGATGTACATAAGCCTGTTTTTCCTGATCAGTGTCCTGATGCAAACTGTTTGGTTTCATTTAAACATTTAGCTTTAAGGTATGTGGATATAACTGAACAATGTGGTTAAATTCCCTGTAGTTTGTGCAATGGGTTCTTAAGGACAATTTGCTAGAACAATACGTTCTGGTTTTAAATTTTTTTCTACTGTCAATTGGAATAATAAGTTTTAATGTACTTTTCCTTTGACTTATTTGAACAACTCTTCTGCAATAAAGCATATGAAATAATTTCATTTACCTTGGCCTAGACTTGCACTAAGAAGTGCAGCACAGATGTGAAGTCTGTGATTACTGCAGCTATGCCACTCTCCTGGCAATGTGTCACCTTTAATGTGACAGCTGTATTCCAGCCATCAAGGGTTACAGCTGCTGGCAGTGTGAAGTTCTCATTATGCCATTTCTACTCTGCAGTAAAATAGCTGCAAGCTGCTCCCATCTCCTCCCTAACCTGACATCAGAAGTCCTCCTGTTTATTTTTTTCTGATTTTTCATCTAATCTGCAGCACCTGGGTTTGTGTTCTGAGACTGACCTAAGGTATATTACTTATCTTTTTAAAAAAGGAGTTTGTATATTCAAAAATACATAAAAGTAACAAATAAAAAAGCTGATCATAGTACTTTTCTCCTTCGAGCAAATGAACTGGGAGTATCTTAAAATTATAGGAGATTTTATATACTTAATTGTCATATACACAGTATTTTTATGAACTTGTCTTCCAGTTGTTCTATGAACTATTAAAACAAATACTTTACAGAATTATTTCATGTTAGGAATTTAAAAATAAAAGCCATGAAGTATCTACCTTGAGAAATTGCCACAGCAAAATCAGAGTGATTTCACTTGAGATTTTTTAAGAGAAATATTTTTATTTTTCTTTTTCCTGAAATAGTGAACTGCCTTTGAAGCTCATTTGGCAAAGAGATGAATTGATAAGAGGAGTTCAAACTTGCTCACATTTCCAGAGATCAAAGGCTATCCCTTGGTCCACTTTCTCCCTTCCCATTTCTGAGAAGGAGAACAGGGTTTTTTTACATGTCATAGATCAGAGAATCAGATATTCCCAACTAAACAGCAAAGTAATACAAAAAACCATAAAACAATTCTGAATTATAACTGCACGACCAAAAATAAACCCAGATTTTCAGGGGACTAATGACTACAGTTGGTGACAGCAACTGCAATGGAAATTAGAAAAACATCTTGTGAAGAGAATCACTTTTCATCAACACCTGATTTTTAATAAAGCAGTGCTGAATTTTAATTTGCAATTCAATTTCCTTAATGCAGACACCTTGTGTAACCAAGAAATCAATATCATCAGATGGATGTATGGCTTTTGCCTCTCTATTTTAAAGGTCATGTACTAATTCAAGCTGCTATAAAAGTTAACATATTTGAGTAATTTTAGGCTAGATAAGATTTCTCTGCAGTCTTAAGAAAACTATACTGACATGCTTTCGGCAGCAGAATAGGATGACACGTTGCTGCTGTGTGACAAACCCAATACAGAATCTTTAATAATCCTGTTAATGTTTCATCTAATGCAAGGGAAATGGTAAATAAATTGCGGCTTTAACCCACTGCTGAGCTTCCAATTACTGTTTTTCTTCCTATCTGCTTTCAATATATCATTTTTTTAATATGACTGAAATGTTCTAACAATCAAGGCTTAGGATCCTAACAGCATGAAGTCCTCATTATGTGATTTCTGCACTACAGTAAAATAATGATTGTGAAGCAAGCTGTTCTCCATGTCACACTTACAGAATAACTCATAAGAATACCCATTTACCAGCTTCTGGTTATGGATTCAATTACTTAATGCCTTGGGTTTGTGGATGTTGGAATCATGTCATGCATCTGTCTTGAGCTGCACCATAAAAAGCATTCAAAGTGAATAAATTACAGGTGATGTTCCCCAGAAGCACTCTGAGGTTTTTGCTTTCTCCCAAAGCCATTCCGCGTTCTGGCTTCTAAAACTTTAATGAAGAGTTTCATAAACCATAAAAAAGCCCACTAGAATGTCGTGACCTTCTTTCATTTTTTGATTCTGTGCAAAAATTTTTGTTTTCCAGTAACAGGGAGAAAAATATTACACTTGAGAGTCAGCATTTAAATTGTGTGTTCTAGTCCCAAATACATATTAAACAGAACTGTAGAGGGAAGTAAACAGTATTTTAGATGGCTGTGCAGGTTTTCTAAAGAGAGATTTTATTTTTCCAAACAAAAGCCCTGTGCAT
Source organism: Catharus ustulatus (assembly GCF_009819885.2). Taxonomy (NCBI): domain Eukaryota; kingdom Metazoa; phylum Chordata; class Aves; order Passeriformes; family Turdidae; genus Catharus; species Catharus ustulatus. Next base: position 2,488,381 of record NC_046231.1, on the reverse strand, counting down.
AAGATTAATATGTTTTGCCTCCTCCACTCCGCATTTTAAAATTGGCAAGGAGATGAAATCATAAATACTTAATTATCAGCAAGTGACTCTTACAGCTGCTATATATCTGCTATTTCTTGTGTTAAGTATATAGCAGGGGGAATTTTGGGGCATGTGACTGTACTTCACCTGACCTATAGCCCTATTATTTTTCTTTCTGTTACTACAAGACAAAACATAATTAATGTAAGGCTTATTTGGCTGAGTGCTGCAGCCTGACAAGTATTCCCTCCTGTGCCAGAAGTCCTGAATTCAGGACCATGCTTGTTGCCTGCAGTCCTGGGATGCCAGGATTGGAGCACACCACACACATGGACTGCTTTTATAACACACCTGCTCTATAAAATGAGCTTTACATGCATCAGAAAATGGTGGCTGTGCCCCCAAAGGTGAAATACATGAGGAATTTTTAGATGCACATACATTGTTTTGACCCTGCTGCTGCGTGTGAAGCCTGTGCCTGGTGGGTGCAGAGTGGGAAATGCTAAAACACAGAGGATTTTCCAGTCAATATGCACAACTTCCCTGCTTTCCAGGCATCTTCCCATAGGCAAGAAAAGGATCCTAGTAGGATCATGGCTTGCTCAGCTCCAGACAGCAAAGTGTGGATCAAAGGAGACTGGCACTCAGGGGTGACACTTGCAATTAGACTCTTGGGTGTGGGGTTTTAACAAAGATAAGTAGTGACATTCTCGTGTGCTTTTCTTTTCTCTCCCTAACTGCTCTATTTTTGTAGTTTTCATTTCCAGTTGTTACCCTCTCGACCTTTATTTGATACTCCTTACAGGATTGCTTAGAGAGCAAAAAAAATACAGTTTCATGTATCATTAATTCCTGACAACCTCAGTGTTTTATCTCATCTCTTGATACTGTTCCTTTCAGTGCTAAAAAAAATAAAAAAAGGATTTTCAGTCCCATTTCTCTTACCCCTCCAAAAGTGATGGTGTTATGACCAATTTTGTACCCATGGTTAACATCCTGCCCCAGCTGATTCCTTGTGGAGGTGCCAGTGAGGAATGAGTGGCCATGCTCTCATTTGACTATGCTATCATAATTAATAAAGAACTTATTTATGTGAGATAATAGCAGCCTCTTCTGGAGCCAATGCGTCTAAATCATTGCCTTGCAGCCTGCTGAGTGTGAGAGTTGTCTGCCATAGGTTGGTCCAGGGAGTGTTTCCTACAATAAACTCTCCATTTTCATGTAAATCACTTAATTCAGTAGGCAAATACACAGACAAATAATATTTAGTGGAAAATTAACATAGAGAAAAAAGAATGAAAGGGTTCTAGGTACAAGAGACTCGATAGAATGGGAGAGAAATAGAAAGGGCATGAGATGTATGAGATATCTGAATTTCATGTGATTAAAGAAACTGGGAGGTATTGAGCTTGGCAGGATAAGACTCAGAGCCTGTAACATCACCTTCATTTTTCTCAAAAGCATATGGTGTACCATCATCATAGACAAATGCAATTGTCTACAATATGTCTGATCCAACTGGAAACTGGATCACTGCATTCCCTTCATGTATCAGGTGAATTCTGAGTTTCTGCAGCCTCTGCACAGGTTTCTGAGAGCCTTGCAGCAGCAGGAGCAGAACTGGTCTTGGCTTAGTGAGCTGCCATTTTCCAAGGAAGGAGCTCACATGGCATCCCCGACAGAGGCAGCAGCTGCAAGAAATGTCAGCTGCTTGCAGGTGCCTGGAGACCTTTCCAGGACAGGCTGAGATGTGTCCTGTGGTACAAGAATGAGGAAAATGGGGTATAGAAAGACATAGAGTCTGCCATGAGTGGAAATTCTGAGTGGGTTGGCTGAGGTCTGAGGAGCTTCAGGGCATGTTACAGTCCTTGTGGCTGAGGAGAATTATTAGCTGGGAGCAGAAAAGTGTGTGTGGGGTTGGCTACTCATACCTACCCCAGAAGATTACCTTCCTCTGCCTTTCCTGTACTGCTTCCTTGCTGATATTGTTCAAAACATGGCAAAGCAGTCACTCCTCTTCAACCATGATTTACCTTACCCAAATTTTCCTGTATGTCCCAGGTTATTTAAATTCCATTTTGAAAAAAAAAGCTGCAGGTGTTCATCACTATCCTGCCATCCCTGCCTATGAACCTCTGGGAGCAGCACAGTCCCTGGAATCCTACAGGTTTGAATGGGGTGATCCTGGGGTGACCCTGGCAAAGGTGGCATTTCTCAGTTCCTGGGCCGTTTTTTGTCCCAGCAGGGCAGGTGTCTGCAGGTGAGCAGGGGCAACTCAGGCTCTGCTTGCCTGGGCTGGGATGCTCAGACACCCCCTGAATCTGTGCCTTTGCCTTGTAGGACAGGGGTTACCACGCTTAGGACTGACAGAAGTGGGATGTGATGGGCTGCTGTGGCTTTTTGCAGTTCTCATTGCTGAGGTTGATCTTTTTCCATCCTTCCTTTGTGGTAGCCCCTCCCACCAGGACAGCAAAAGCTGAACTGAAGGGATATGTTGGATAGTTGTGTAAATTGGTGCAATATCAATTTAATAAAGACAAGTCTCTACTTCTGTCACGTCCTTCAGTCTTGTGTATCAAAGTCAGTGATTTCCTGCAGATTTTTACAGTCATCCTATAAAGCTTAGAACAGAAAAAGAATCATTGCTCTGATGGTTTGGGAAAAGATAGTGTTCTCTTAAAATATTATAGGACAGCAATTAAGTTAATTGCCTGTATAGTTCATTGAGATGCTGTTTGTTCCTCACTACAGGAATACAATTACATGATTTGTGATATAATGCCTGTTTTTCTGAAGCCATGGTGCTCGCTGCATTGGGACCAGGTTTTTATCCGCAGTGCTTTAAGTGGCTCCTACACCAGAGCTGGCTGTTCTACAGCCAGAGCTAAGTGTGAGGAACACTTAGGAGATGCATGAGGCATGCCTGGCTGCTGAGCTGAGAATTATAAGTCATGCTGCATTTTGCTCCTAAGTAATATGTCAAACACCCCCCCAAAGTTCAAATAAATGGGACATTTACTGCAAGACAACCAAGAGCCAGAATTGTGAAGCCTAACCTTTACAAAATACAGGCTTGCTTTAATAGTCCTATGTCTTCCAGAAAAAAGCTTTGGTTTTCCATTCCTACTCTGCACTTAGAGCTTGTCTCTTTTGTGATCACTATCTTATTTCAAAATAGGAAAGGCATTATTGTGGATGCGCCTAAATGGAATGCTGAAGTGACTGTTATGGACTCAGGAATCTGTTATACCCCCAAATTAAATTCTAACTGTCCATGTAACATATCTTTAGTGTTGCTGTGTAGCACTCTGGAGTGTGAAGCATACGAAGTTTCACAGATATAATTGCACTTTTATTGTAATACGCTGCTAGCTTTTCAACAATCCCTTTGCATCTTCTGAGTGTGTGCTGTAACTTTGTTTCCAAAAAATAATTTATATTTAGGTAGTCATAAGGCTCTATGTTCAGAACACCTTGCAGAATTGTTACCATAAATATGCAGAGATCTTTTTTTAAGTCAGTAAAGAAATCCAGCGAGCATGTGTGTGTGTGTGTATACATGAGTTTTCTAACTACAGAAACAATTCATGTACCACCAGAGTAGAAAAACCTCTTGAACTGATGCCCTTGCACGTTTTGCTCTACAGCTGAACATGCTATTAAACCAATCTGGGCAGTAACATCTGATGAGACCTATTGAACGTAGAATTTTCACAAAGCAACTGCGCAAATTTATTTAGCACAAGCATGTCTTTACTGTTAAACTGTGAGCGTGTGACCTCTGCTGCAACACTTGCACCTGCATAATGAGATTGATAAAACTGGAAATGTTAACTGGAGTACAAGATGCAACAGGAATGTATCTGCCTGAATCCAGTCGTGGCTTTAGCCTCCCCCAGTGCTCGGTGTCAGGCTCATTGCTCCCACTTTGGAGGGTATGTTAGTGCTGCTTAGGGCTGCTGCAGGAGGCTGCTGCCCCACGGATAAACCACAGCAGAGTCACCCCACTGGGCTAAGTGACAGCCACAGAAAGTGGAAACATTAATGAGAGAGGGACAGATGCTTTGTAGGGTCTGTGGCAATAGGAAAAGGGGTAATGGCTTCAGACTAAAAGAAGGGAGATTCAAACTAGGTGTAGGGCAGAAATGTTCCAGGGTGAAACAGCAGAACAGGTTGCATGGAGAGGGGGTGGGTGCTCCTCCCCTGTAATATTCAGGGCCAGGTTGGACACAGCTCTGAGAAAACTGATCCCACTGAAGATGCAGCTGCTCACTGCAGGGTGTTGGTCTCAGTGACCTTTAAATGTCCTTTTTCACAAGCCCCTCTATGGTCCCATGGCAAAGAAAACTTGGAGATGTGAGACAGGCGAGTGGGCACTGCAGTGTCCTAGAGCCAGCCCTGAGCTCAGCTCCCAGCTCCTGCAGGAAATTCCTCCCAGGTTCATTCATTCATTCCAGGCACTAAACCCATCACTGGAGGTCCTCATGCTCGAATATTGGTCTGTGGAAGCATTTGCTAAAATTTCTCTTGAAAGCTTGTGGATTTTATAGATTATACATTATAGATACTCAGAAGTTAAAATGCTACCCTGTTCCCTGGAAACTGGGAAGTTTCCAGTTAAAAATACTTTGTCTTTAATGCTTGAGCCTAATTCAAATACATTAATAGTGGAAGGTTCTGCTTTGGACAGGATGCAGTTTTTCACCTCAGAGTATACCTGCAAATTGCTTTTTAGGAAAAGTAATTTGGAGAAGACTTTTATCTTCTGATCTATAGCATGGGGAAAGGCAAAGAAAACTACCAAAAGGGCCCAAATACAACTAAAATAATGACACAAATACAAAAAAAAACCCCAAATCTTTAGGTTTATGAGAAATGTTCTTGGCCAAAATAATCATTACAGGATTTTTTCAGGGACAGTATTCTGTTTTTGGGAATGTAAAAACACACCAAAAGTTTTCACATCAATGATGATTATGTAATACCGCTAATTGTAGCAAGAATTTCTTGTCTACAAGTGACTTTATGAAGCAGAAACCATTTTATTGATTTCTCTTAGGCCACTGGAGCTCCATTTGATGGGAATAATTTTTTGGTTGCTACATCCCTGTGCTGGATTCAGCAACCTGTGGACAAAAGGCTCCATGTCCCATTGCCAGTCCTGAGTTAGCCAGTCCTGGCCCATTTTTCTCCTCTTCTGCAAGCAGCCACTTCTGCCCCTGGAGTCCCTGACTAAAACAAGCAGCAAAGAAATCATTTGGTTGTTCATATTTCCCTTTGGGTTCAGTGATCAGGACCACAACAGAAATAAGTGTGCGGAACTGAAAGGGCCTTTCTGCTTTTCATAAATGTTCTCCATGATATGAACATTACACAAATGCTTTGTATTCCAATTAAACTTCAACAGCAGCTCTAGCAGGGAGCAACTGCTGTGCACTCACAGGATAAATCAGCTTTCCTACTGAGCTCCACAGCATAGCTAAAAAAGGGAAATCCATTTCAGCAACCTCTATAAAACACAGATGTATTTTCTTTCCATCTTTCTTAACCTTCTTATGTAGCTTTTTTATTTTTGGTGGATGCTGAATACCTATGAGCCCATGTGAGGTCAAAATCCTTTTAATTTCAAAGAGGCTCAAACAGCTGTATCATGTCTGCTCCATGTTTTTCAGGCAGATGATGGAGCAAGCTGGTCTTAGCAGCTTTGAGGTTTAGTTCTACTCCAGATTCCCTGTGGGGTGTTAGGCAAGTCATTCTTTCCTGCAAATGGGAATAATGATTGCTTTGCTCTTTGGCTGTTTCTGCCTCAGGCAGAAAATCTTTGGGCCAAATATTTTTTTTTGAGCTGTTTAACCCACTCCCACTAACAGACCTGAAAAGTATTCCAGCTGGGAAGGGCTATTGAGGGAGCTGAACCAAATCTGGTTCATTGTCACCATTTTAATTTCTATCTGAGCCATAACTGCACCTAAGTCTGCGAAAATTGGTTTGTTCATGAATAAAGAAAAGTCCACTTTGAATATCTGATTATATGGAAATGTCTGAAATGATAAACTATGATCACTGTAGCTCTGTTGGCCACATTTTAAGACAAAAGGTGTTTTATAAGCTTAGCAGAGCAGCCCAGTGCTGGTATTTCTTCCATGGAGCATCAACAAAATCCACTTTTCAGTTGGCCAGCTACAGATACAGGAGGCTCCCTTGGATATGTTTCCTTTTGCCTCCTGCTGCTGTGCTGAGGAGGGCAAGGGCTGTGGCCAGGGGTGCCCTGAGAGCCCAAGGCTCAGCCAGCTGTGCCCTCCTGTGCTCTCCAACCTGGCCACAAAGAGAACAGATTTAATGAAAGCTATCATGGAAGTGGCACTGTGTAATAGCTAACCCTGGGTGAGAGCCACAGCCCCATTTGGTGGAGATTAATGTAACTCCATCCCTTTAAAGACTGTAGTTTTCCATGTTAAATGTAATAACTGAAATTTCCTATCAGCAAGCCTGGTTGTTACAGGCACAGAATGAAAACCAGCTCTGAATTTACTGAGATAATTTCTGTTGTCTGCATCACTTTATGGATACATGCAAGAAAGCCTGATGGAATGAATTATAGTCATAAAAAGAAGAATAACATGCATTTCAGGTTTTTATGTTTTATAAAGGAAGTCTTGATACTTCAGCTTGACAAAATACAGTTTTTCCTTTTCTTCTTTTCTTTTCTTTTCTTTCTTTTCTTTTCTTTTCTTTTCTTTTCTTTTCTTTTCTTTTCTTTTCTTTTCTTTTCTTTTCTTTTCTTTTCTTTTCTTTTCTTTTCTTTTCTTTTCTTTTCTTTTCTTTTCTTTTCTTTTCTTTTCTTTTCTTTTCTTTTTAATTTGAGCCTTTTTTTCACTGCCTGTGAAACAGAGATGAGGGCAAAGGAAGATATGAACACCTGATTTCCCTGACTCAGATCAGGAATGATTGTCAGGCAGTAGGATGCCCTGTGCACTGCAGAAAGTGGGGAGCAATCAGCAGCAATGAAATTTTGATAAAAATAATTTTCATAATTTTTCATAATTTTACAGAATATACTGCATGTATCTTTTGCAATGGAAGGAAAAGTTCTGGAACAGCCATTAGCTCTCACTAATTGCCAGATTATTTCTCCTGAGGCTCACAGGTAGCACAAGAAATCCCTAGTGTTGCAATGGGCAGGGGAAATTCCTACCTCAGAGCAGGAGACAGTGCCAGACTTTGGAAACATCTACCATATTCACATTTACCTTCTTTACCGGCTTTAGACATGGCCAAAATGGCCACACACAATAATTCTACCTTTCCAAGAAACACAGAAAAATAAATGGGCATTAAAGATCCTAAATTCTATTTAGAATAGTTAAAATTACCCAATTGAAACCATTTTTATTTGCTGTTATTTGTGATGAAACAAGAAGCAGCAATGGTTTTGAATTGTTTAAGTTGTTTTGGGCATTTCAGGTGATTTCTGCTCACAACAGTTTTCCCCAAGTTTCACATGCTCTTGATAAAGTGGTCATTGTTTGGAAAAAAGAACAGATTTACATCTTACATTAAACAGAATAAAAGGTATTTGAAAAATTTGAATGAGTGTAATTAGCCAGTTAGCCCTAATGTGGAATTACTTTTTTGATATGCAGTTATGAGTCTTGTGTTTTATGGAAATAGGAGAGAAAAGGGAACAAAGCCAAGATAAGACAAAAATCTGGAAGCAAACATGTACTGTGGTGGGATGAGTGTTTAAAGGAGAGCTGTTTGATAATGGTGATAATTATAAACAAGTTTAAGGATTTTCTCTTTAAAGTATACATCACCTTGGAATCACAATGCAATTTATTTCCTGCTGATGTCTTACTTATTAGCAGAATGTTCTTTTGAAAAGAAGAAACACTTTTTAAAAGTTGTTTTATTGAGACATCCTAAATACTGTTGAGACATTATTTTTTAAATTAGAAATCTATGAAAATTAAGTGAAAAATCCCAAGCCAAATTTTACATTTAAATTCTCCAAGTAGGCTGTCCCTTGGTTGACTGGAAAGAATGTATTTTCCCAAAGGAGCTGGCTCTGTCCTTCAGACATACTGATCAACCTGGAGCAGATGTAATGATTTTCCAGCATTTTTTTCTGTAGCCCTTTCATTCCCAAAGTCCATGGTAGTGTTTTAGGCGCTCATTTTCAACACGTGTTGGAAATGGCTCCAGGTGCACTTCATTGTTTCTGGCTTTTGAAGAGGCAAACTTTGTATGGAATTTTGTTATATTTGTTTTAATACAAGCAACTCCTTCAAGTGCAGTTGGTATTATTTCTGGAATACTGGAGCTCTCAGACACTACCAAACATAGGACCACTCTCTGCAAACTTTGGTCTCTAAGAGAAAACCTGGAGACAATGGAAACAACAAAGGGCTGGGAAATGTTCACTGCATCACTTTTTGTTCCCAAACGGAATGAGAAATCAAGCAAAGCCTGACAGTGTTTGCAAAGCTGGAGCTGTTCTGTTGGAGGCTGATTTTTCATTGTCTTGCCCTGTAAAATCTCCAGAAACAGCAGAGACAGGAGCAGCCACGGGCTCAGCCCAGCTCCATGGAGAGCTGGAATGGACAGAGGTCACGATGGGCTGGAATCAAAACACATCCCAAGCTGCTTCCCTCCTTCCTTTGAAGCATGACACATCCTGAGCTGTCAAAATCACACATCCATTCCCAGAAAGCACAGATGACAAGACTAAAATGGTTCTAGTTGGAGAATTAAAATACCACAATTAACTGTGGGTGTTATGAAGGCCACGTTTTACTATCTGCACTCTCAATGTGCCCATTTATTAATAGGAAAAATTCAACATTTTCCAGGTTTTATTGAATTGTTTTCATTTGAAGCATTCATTGCATCTCTTCTAATTATGAATTGAAATGTGCTGGAGATATAAAAATGGGATAAAAGGCCTTCTGTAAATGTAATGATAATAATTTTAATTTATCCAATTTAACACAAGATTTTCCCAGGGATTGGACAGCATTCTTTTTAATGTTTTGCATAATAAAAGTTGTTTTTACTACACAAAGTATGATTACTGTTGTGCCTTGTTATTATTTTAAACAAATACTGCATTATCATGGTTTAGGAACAATTACAAGAACAAGGGTTGCAGTCACAGAATCAAGTGCCAAATGTGGATGCTTTTGCATATTTGAAATAATTAGAGCTGAAGAGAGATTTTTCTTCTTAGAGAGAGTGTAATTTTACAAGAAATATTGTTTTGGTATTAGTGAGATATTTTTATAAATTCAAAATGTTAAATTTTTTTCCCCAATTTTTTTCACAAGTCATTATTGCATGCTTTTGAAATTAAGAATTATTTTTATCAGGGAAAATGAAAACATTTTGTTTAAGACTGAGAAGGACATTTTGATGGTTTTGCCTGAAATTTTTCTAGCAAGACGGACACAATTCAAAGCATTTCACTCTTCACTAGTCATTATTTTTCCAATTGTTTAAGGAACAATTCATATTGAAATGGATGGGAGGAGATGGGCTATAACGAGCTTGTATGGGCAGACATGGTGGTAGCTGTGTCTGAATAACAAAATATCATTTATATTCCTTCCTCTGCTTCTGCTGGGTCCCAGTCCCTGCATTTTGCTGGCCAAGTCTGAACTGCAGCACAGTGAGGGTAATACTTAAATTGTGATTCGTTTCCAGAGCTAGAACACTGTGTGTTTTACCTATTCAGAGTCTACCCAAGAGATTTCAGAGCAAAGAAGAGATTGTCTTAACCTTGTGGCAGATGTGTGTATTTGCCTCAAAGTTGTGCTCATCCTTGTGACTACTGAGTCTTGGGGTTTGTATGTTGAGACAGTTCTGGAAGAAAAACTTTTTTTAATTTAAAAACTCTTCAGTTTTGTTACCTGTCAAACAGCATTTCTTCTCTCTCTTAGTAAATAATTTATTTCAAGGATTTTTCCATATTCTTTGATATTGCTATTTATAATTCTATCTACCAAGCCACTGTGATCTTAATATCTATTAACATGTAGTCACTGCAAAACTAACTTGGGTAAGATCTCAAAAAAATTGCCATCTATAAATATCTATCACAAGTGTAGATGCAGCCCTTAATTAAAGCACAGATGAAAGCAATAATTTGCTAGTATTTAGGAAAGTGTTTATAATAGGCTGACATCCTCCAGTTTTGGAGTCAACAAGAAAGGAGAAGAATCCTGCTTAACTCAAGGTTGCAGAAGAGAGCATATTAAAAAGGGCTTGATTCTGAAGAGTTTGTGCTGTTTAAATGCATGAACTTTAAGAGGTTGAATTGTTTAATGAGTTTTACAGTTCCTGGGTGAGCCTCTCTTCAGAATTTGTGCCAGTCCTTGCTTTCCTGACACTCAGGCCCTTGCAACAATGTTGGGAATTTTAATTTGCCACGCCTCACAAAAGTTTCAGAGGACAGTAAAACACCTGGACTGCAGTTGGATTGGGACACTTGCTGTTCTGTGTTTATATCTTTTGATTTATATGATTTCATGACTGAATCTGCTGACACCTTCGAATAACACAGGGGGAAAAGTTAGTGCTGGACTGACTTTCCAATGGATTTCATTTGGGATGGTTAAGTCTGGAAGAAGAGCATGGATCATCTTGGAAAGGTAAAAGACAAAAGGAGAAGAATCCATGAAGCAATTTATTTTTGAAATTAATCCTGTTGATGAAGACATGATTGTCAGAGAGCTGTTGCTGAGCAATTTTAACTGTGTGGTGCCATTGGAATTGGAATTTGCCAGCTTTTTTTGCTATTGAAAACTTACATTCAAATGCAAATATAAGTATGTTTATATTTTAAAATGCAGACTAGCAATTCAAAATTAGACATTAATTAAAACACTGCCAATTTTCCTTTTTTCCTAGTGGGGGCTGTTAAAAATCAGAACTTTTGTCATACTGAAGTTGCACTGACAAGCTCAGAGTTGTTCACTTTATTGTCCTCCTCATTAAGGAAAAACCTGTCATTAAAAGAAACTATTTAAAGCAAGAAAAGAAAAGTGTGAGTCTATTTAAAGCAAGCAGGGAAATGGATTATGTACTTTTACTTCTGATCAAAACTGTGTTTTAAATAACTCTACCTGCTTCTCTGTCCCAGAGTGAATAAGCAGCATCCTGACATCCTTAAACCAACATCATTTGAAATTCAGTGAGAAGCATAAATTTGCAGGTTAGTGCTGGAAATACTAATGATGGATTATCTAAAAACTGACAGTACTTTGCAAGTCTGCTTAGAGATCTGAAATGATGCAATTTCAGCAGGATGGATTAGTAGTTAAAACTTACAAAGTATATGAAAATGCAATTCATCATAGGATTTTTCAGCTCTGTATATTTTTCCAGTAAAAATTTTTGTGTGCATAAATGGCATGAATATTTTCCAACATTCACATCAGTAGGAGATAAAGATTCATTTATTATTATTACTTAAATAATTATGATTTTGTGTCATGGTACATAATTTTGCACTGTGATCTGACCTACCAGGACATTTTAAGTTGCATTTTAGTCTTGTTCTGGCCTTAAAAAAAAAAGATAACCATTGTTTTTCTTTGTCAACCCTGATCTGTCTGAATTTTCCTCTTAAAATACATTCCTGACAAGTGCCCCATTTCTTATGCTTTGAAAGGAAGGTGGTTATGGCTTCCCAACCACAGCCTGTGCAATTTGAAAATAAAAAAATATTGCTCCATCAAATGTTGAAAGAAATCTTCCTTTTCAAAACAAGGAAGAAATTGCCTCACTGAGATTAAACAAGGCAGGAAGTGAAGCATTTGTTTGTTTTATGAAGTCTGGTGAATTTTGATAATGAGTCCTGTAAAAAGTATGATATTGAAGCTTTTCTAATTCTAGACAGACAAGAAATAATAGTTAGATATTTCAACTTCAAAGACAAAAGTAACCTTTTATCACCTAATTTAACAATCTTCTTAATAAAATGTCTTAGAAGTATGTGCAGTGTTATTTAAATACTAAAAAATCACCGTCTTTCAATAGCAGGGATTTTAAATTGCCATAATCAAAGTCCAAAAACATTTCCCTGCTTGCTTTAAATAGACTCACACATTTCTTTTCTCGCTTTAAATAGTTTCTTTTAATGACAGGTTTTTCCTTAATGAGGAGGAAATAAAGTGAACAACTCTGAGCTTGTCAGTGCAACTTCAGTATGACAAAAGTTCTGATTTTTGACAGCCCCCACTAGGAAAAAAAGAAAATTGTCAGTGTTTTAATTAACGTCTAATTTTGAATTGCTAGTCCACATTTTAAAATATAAACATATTAGCATTTGAATGTAAGTTTTCAATAGCAAAAAAAGCCAAAGAAATCTTGCATTGTAGGTCACATAATGTAATAATTCACACTTCTTTGTGGCAAGTAATCCGAAATAGCTTTTGAAATTGGGTGTTCTGTTTGAGTTTACTAATCTTTTCTGTGATAAATAGCTTAGAGTAATTACACCATTCATTGAATTTTTGGAGATAAATCTTGTTCTAGTACTAAAATCTCTTTGAGAAGGGGAGACCTCTAACAAATTGCTAAATAAACAACAGCAGTTAATGTTACCTAAATTTACATGATCATGCTAGCTGATGTGCAGTCATCAGGAAAGAAGATAATCCCATATTAATGCTGATCAGATTTTCTTCAATTGACTAAATATCCAAACCAGGTCCTGGGTGTGGCCTTTTGTAGAGAACACTGTAGGTTTTAATAATAAGGTTGATTTGGGTATTATAATTATCTAAGCAGCAATTCAGGTAAAATACAACGTTTTAAAGGGGATAGAAATCTGGTTTTAGTACTGAGTCTCAACACAACATTAGTGACTTCAATTTATTTTCTAAGGAATCAAGTTTGCTTCTAGAAATTGCTGGGTTCTGTATGACTTAGAAGGAGTGTTGTTTAATTTGGCTAAGAAAAATTCTAGGTACTCTTCTGGTGTGACAGCAGCAGTTTAATGACCCTGCTGCAGTGTCTCCCACAGCTCTGGGGGGAGCTGCACAATTCCCAATGGACCAATGGACTTTTCCTACTAAATCTCGTAATTTCTTTTGCTTTAGCTTTGCTCTAAAGTCCCTGTAGCCCAAAAGCACAGAGGAGTTGGGTGGGAGCAGAGAGGCCCCACCATGGAGCTGGGAATGCTGGAATTGAGGAGACACAGCCCTGGCCAGGACATGGGCCCTGTGTTTCCATACTGGAAGGAATATTTGCACTCTTCCAAGCTTTTTGCCAGTTTGTCAAATGGTGTTTACTTGTACAAGCACAGGCTGCTCCAGGAATAATTACAGTTTTTTAATAATTATTGTGATTGGAGACAAAGACTGATAATTGGTATCAGTTTAACTGGAGAGGAAATGGCCACGAGTTTTTCAATGGCACGAATTCTCTTGTTTTCTTCTGCCATCTGTAAAGCTATGAATAGGAAAAAACATGTGGATAGAATAATTGTTGTTTTTTGAAATGTAAATGAAGCACAGGAGCATCTCCCTCCAGTGCACCCCTCCAGTGGCAGCTGCTTGAGAGGTTACTGTACAGAAGCACTTTTGGAAGAATTTCCTCCCTTTTGCTCCCTCTTCTCTCAGAAGCAGCTTGTGCTAAAACAAACTGGAGTGTGAACCTGGATTCATTATTAAACCAAGAAATTCTAATTTCCACATAATTCTATTCCCCACCCCCACTTCCCACTGGCTGATAATAATTTTGTGTCATAATGAAATTCATGAGGCTGCAACAACAAAGGAGCTTGTGGAAGAGAACAAGAGCTTGTCAGATGGTATAGATTTGCATTCTAATGAAGATTATGATATTATTAATATTACAGAAACATAGTAATATCCAAATACCACCAAAATGGGGAATGGTAGGTCATTATTAGACTCCAAAAACAAATACAAGGGTGCAGTTTACAATATAGCTGCACCTTGCAGCTGCTGCAGAATTTAACTCACTTCCTGTAACTGAATTATTTTGATTTCTGTGCCATATCAAGAAGATTAAAAAATATAGACTTGCCATATATTTTATTGTCTGTACTTTATTGGAGAAAAAAAGTACTCAAAAGTTCAGTTATTTTTCAGGCTATGTAGGCTGATCACAAAAAGTACAATGGGTTGGAGTTCACAGGACTGAAGTTCAGAAGTACATCATGGCTTTGACTTCCAAGTGTGAGCTTAAGACAGGAGACTCATCCATGGCTGGGATTTTATTCCTGTCTTTACTAAAGGATTCTTGACCTAGCTTTGGACAGCCTCCTGTCTGCTTTGCTGCTGGTTCAGCAGTGCAGGTTCACAGACTGCACTGAGAGCAGGAGATGCAGGGCAGGACCAAACTAAAGCTTCAACAGCTCACACAGAACACTCCTCACCTTCCTTGTCTTCTGCACAGTTAGAGGTCTTGGTTTTCTCCAAGAAGTGTTCCTGGCATTTGTCAAGTCTCCTGCCAAATGACAATTTCAGCAGCAGTTTTCTGGGCCTGATTCCCTCTTTCTGCTTTGGATGAAGATTCTGCCTGTCAAAGAGATGAGGCACAGGCAGAGAGGAGCCCCAGGGTGCAGGACAGAAACACCCCTGCTGCCAGCAGATTGCCTTTCCACTTCCACACGGAGCTGTGAGCCCACCCTGCCCACCTGCAGCTCTCCGCATTTCCAGCATCTTGTCTGCTGCAGCTCAGGACATTGGGTGGGTGCTTGTGAGGAGGATGAGGAGGGTCAGGGTCTCACAACACTGGGCTGCTGCGAGGGGCTCATTTTGTAGCTCCAACAACACAGGCAATAAATTCACGGGAAGAGAAGCCTCTGCCAGTCTGCAGGAGGGTGTAAATAGCTGAAGTGTCTCAGGTGCATGGGTGTGGTTGAAAGCAGGGCAGTGTTTGCGAGGATTCCAATGACTCTTAGGGATCATGATAGACTTGAGTGAAATTTAGTGTTTGTCAGTGTTTGCAATTTGTGCTGTTACATGGGGTAACTTGTCAGGGTCATTTTGTCCAAGTTACAGCAGTCTAAGCCTTAAATCTAAACCAAGACAGATGCTTTGACATTCCCAAATACCTCAGAGTGTGTGGGATTGGAGCAGTTCTGTGTGAGACCCATGGGTTCATGCTAAAATATTTTTAGGTGTCTCTGTTTAAAAAAATTTACCCTATCAGATTTTTTTTCACAATGAATTTGAAATAATGAAAGAGTTTAAAGTTTTTTCACTTTAGAATCAGCTTAATTCTTTCTATGGATTATGAAATAAGGATTTTCATAATACTCTCCTATGTTTAGTAGTCTTCTAAGAGCTTGAAAGGTTCTAAGTAACCCTTTCCTTCTTCTCCTCACTACAACAAAAGGTTTCTACTTTGATGGAAATGTGGATTAATAAACTTGCATTAAATAATATGCAATTCTAACAGCCTAAATTGTACTTACTTGTGATGTCTTTTTTCAGAGGATCAATGACTGAACAACAGTTCCTTGTAGTGATGATTTATCTCATCAAAACCATTTTAGTTTTAAAAGAACTAATACAGCACAGTAGCCTGGGAGGTAAAATCTTGGTATGTGTGTCCCCCTGGGTGCAGGATGCTGCTGCTCCTTGGTGCCTGCCCCACCCCAGCTGGACCTGCAGGATGAGCTGTGCAGGTGAGCCCTGGTGTGTGCTGAGTCCATCCTGGGGAACATCTGCAGGCAGGTACCAAGTGGCTCTCCAGGCAGAGCCCCTGACAGCCCAGCTCTACTCTTGTCTCTGTTTAAACCCTCTTTCCTGAGTGTTGCCTTCCTTCAGGCTCCCTTTGTTTTCCTCCTCACCAATTTTTCAGGAGGGTCTTTCAGTGATGTCACAACCTGTGAGTTCAACCCCTGTGTAGGCAAGCCCAGCTCTCAGCTTCTTTCCTAACCCAGAGTTTGCTGTGAAAGCCATTCTGGGCTGCTCTGAGTGCTGGGAGTGAGCAAACAGCTGGTCCCAAGCTGTGCTGCCCTGATGGACCCTGCAGACAACCTGGGTTATCACCTTGGGTGGAGGCTCAGGACTGGGACTGGAACCACAAACTCTGGTGGGGAAGGGACCACCTGTGTCAAAATGTCATTGGGACTTCGAGATGAGGTCGGAATTTTGTGATTCTCTATTACAGTAATTTCACGACCATAAGGCGCACCGGACTATAAGGCGCACCCCCTGGGAGTCGGCAAAATTCACAACTTTGTAGATCAGATAAGGCGCACCGGACTATAAGGCGCACTTTTTTTTTTTGCAGCGAGGCTCTGCCCCCAGCTCCCTCCACGCGGTTCCTGGCCGAGGCCCCGCCTCAACCCGGCAGCCATTGGCCCCCGGGCCCGGCTCCACCCAGTAGGGGCGGTGCCACGAGCCACCGGCCCCCCCTGGACCCGGCAGCCATGGGCCTCCGGGACTGCCTGGACCCAGGAAGGGAGGGTGCCGCGGGCCCCCTGAGCGGCATTCACTCGGCAGCCATGGGCCCCCGGGACTGCCTGGACCCGAGAGGGGCGGTGCCGCGGGCCTCCAGGCCCGCCCTCAGCCGGCTGCTGTGGCACTTCCGGCTCCCTCCACGGCTCACAGCTCACACTTCCGGTTTGGCAAATTTCGCAGCTTTGTACATCAGATAAGACGCACTGGACTATAAGGCGCACTTCCAGGTTCGAGGGAAAATTTTAGTCAAAAGGGTGCGCCTTATAGTCGTGAAATTACTGTAAACAGTGTCAGTTACTTGATATGAAGCAAATTCCGAGAAATGTTCGGGTTCCTTTTACAACCACTGACTCCTGCTCATAAAATATCACTTTGGATTGCCAGATATTCTGACTGTAAGGTGGAAGCCACTGTACTTCTGTTTCAGACTTTTATTGCTTACAAAAACAATGGCAAATGGAAGTTTAATGCAGTTTTGACTAAGCCTCTCTTTGCCTTCCCCAGCACAGACAATGATCCAGTGCCTGTTTCCAGTACATGCATTAGTGGCCTTTAGTCAAAGCTCAGCAGTGGCCTGGTATTTAACAGCAGAGTAATTGCATGCCAGCATCATTTAATGGAAGTTTTGATAAAATTGGAAGTAAAAGAGTGCTCTAACAGCTTTTACTGTGTTCAATAAGGCTTGTTTTTAACCAAGGAACTAGTGACTGTTTTGCTAAAGTTCTACTTCTGTGTGTGTGTGTTTTCCTCCAGTGTAGCACACACTGTATTTGGTAGGGGAGCAGGTTTTTTTACCAAAACTACTGCTTTCCTTCCTCCCCCAGCCTTTAGGGGTGCCAGCATCACCCTGTGCTGTTCCCGTGCTGTTCCTGTGCTGTTCCTGTGCTGTTCCTGTGCTGTTCCTGTGCTGTTCCCTGTGCTCCTGGAGCCTGCTGCTGGGCTGGATGCTGCTTCACTGAGTGCTTGCACAGTTCACTGGTGCATTCAGGTACTCAGGTCAAACTGTGCTGGGGTTTAAGGAGCCTGTTAACATCACTGGGGTTTTGATGGTCCTGGAGATGAAGTTGCTTTTTCTTCCCCTGCAATCCTGTTAGTTAGGAGGATATTGCTTTATGCAGCAGAAATGAATCCATTATCTGTTGGAGAATGAGTTTCTAAAAATGTAACTGCTGGGGTCAGAAGCACTTCACTTTCTCCTTCCAAACAGAAACACCAATAGAAGGCAATTTTCAGTTCTCTTGTGCTGGGGTGTGGCTTTGGGTGAGTTCATGCAGGGAGGGCTCTAGCAACCTGCATTCCCTGTGCCTGCAGTCCACACTGCTTTTCTTCCAAGGGCATTGCCAGAGCAGGGCTATTGCTTTGTCCAGTGAAGCATCATCTACTCAGAATGAAAGATCTGCCCCACCAGCAGTCAAGTCTGAATGTTCTCTGAGGTGTCAGGCTGCTTGGCAGAATTCAGAGACTGTGATTTCTGACTGGACAGAGACAACAGAAGAAAACTGGCTCCTAGAAATATCAGCTTATTCTTAATCTCTGTGGCAATTTCTCATAAAGGTGTGATAGACCATGGCAACCTGATTTAACCTGAAAGCCTGCTCTGCTTTTAGCAGGAGGTTGCACTGGAGACCTCCAGAAGTGCCCTGCAACCTGATTTTTATTGTGATTCTATGACACCCTCGAGTTTAGCGGGTCATCACATTTTTATTGTGTTCATATTTTGTACTGCTTAATGCTGCCTTTCACAGCTCCACAGTAAAACACTTTACCTGCCTTTGGAAACATGAAGGAATCTGTAGCACTTTCAATGATTCCCCAAAGAATTAAAAGGGATTTTATGAATTGCATTCTGCAGTACTTTTGAGCAGAACTATAAGATCCAGCTAGGCTTAAGGAGCAGGTGAATATAGGAGAGTATTCTAAAGAAAAATGTAAGTTGGATCCTAGTATTTAAGAGGGGATTGTTCTGAAACTGTTTTTCCTTGCTCATTTCAGTGTTATCATAATTGAAATTACCTGTCTGCTGTTCATTTTCTACAAGAATTTTACCAAAAAGTGGTGCCTAGAACCATGCTTCACAGAGCCAAAATTTTGCTATTTGAGGTTCAATTGATTTCCCTTTCAGTTTAAAGGGAAAGCTCCAGGACACCAAACATCAATACTGTGACATTGCAGATGCTGGGCAGCTGATGTTAAATGCACTGCACGTTTAGATCTTTTCCTGTATCTTTCCCCTTGCTTGTATGCCTTTTGCGATTTCTGAATTATTGTTCCCATCACAGCCCTTTGTAGTTCTTTTTATTGTATAAAGCTCTCCTAAGAAAAAAATTTCAAAAGGGTTCTGTACTCGGTGTCTTTACTGTGTGTCTGTTTTAAGTTTCTCTTGCTTCCTAGGATAATTACCTCACCATTTCAGATCTGCTTGTGTATTAGCAGCTAATCAGCTTTTTACCCTCTGCTCTTCATGCCCTCCTTCACACAGTTCCTGACCCCTTTTTCAGCGCGCCTCCCTAATTTTGTTCATAATATAATTTTTGAATTATTCTGTCCTCTTTCATCTCTCTGTACTATGCATATTTCAGGTTGGATTCTCTTCTCTCCAATTCACTTTGTTTTATTTCCTCTGCCATTTGAAGCAGCTCCACTGATGGCATAGTTCACATAACAGAATTCCCTTTCCTGCTGCCGGGGCTGCAGCAGCACCCAGGCCTGAGCATCCCCAGGAATCAGCAGTGCCACAGACCCAGCCAGGGCCAGGAACAGCAGTGCTGCTTCCAGACAAGCTCTTGGGAGTGCTGAGGAGCCCTTCTCCCTCCCGGCAGCATGGGCAGAGGTGGGGAAGGAGCAGCCTGGCCACCCCTCCTGGCAAACACCTCCAAGCACCAACAGGATCAACACACTGACCATTCAACTTACAACAGATTGATAAGAAACTTCCTTTATGAAGCCTTTGCTTTATTTGTGGAAGGCTTAGTGTGTGAGGAATTTGGGTCTAAGGAAGCAAAAAGAAGAGCTCCAGGTTGCTGGGGAAGTTTCAGCAGAGCAGCCTGGCTCTGCAGCACTGCTGGGCACCCAGCTTGGCTCATGTCCAGTGCTCACACCATGGCACCTGGACAGTGTCCATGTCCCAGTGACCCTCAGGGACAATCTCCCCTCTCTCATGGATCCTCTGCAGCTTCCTTTAGCCCTTTGCCGTCCCACTGGTTTGGGGAAGTTCAGCACGTGGGTCTGAACTTTGCAATGTGAGTATCTGACAGTGACCATCCTTCCACTTTGGATGCTCCAGTTTCTCCTCCTAGTAATTCAGATAATGACTTCTAGGAATAGCATAAGGAAATGCAAATGTCAATATTTAAAATACTTATTCAGGAGGATTTCTGTGATAGAACTATGTATAATTCCTGTAAATTCGTGGGGAAAAAAATAGGTGAAGTCATAAGTTTTCATCCCAAACCAGAGTCCCAGTCACACAAACCCTCCTGGTAAACTCACTCTAATAGTGCTTTTAACTTTAATACCTTGAATTGGAAATGACTTCAACTTGGCTAATTACCATTGTGGGCATTTATGAGGATTCAGATGATTGCTGACAGCCTTTCAGCTGCTTCTGCATTTTTTCACATCAGCCTGGAGAGGACAGACAATCTCCTCAGTAATTAACTACAAAGAAATCATAAAACAGAGAGGTCCTGTAGAAAGGTATCTCGTGGTCTTTTAATGTGCTGTGAAATCCTCAATGTCCCTCAAAAAAACCCATGATTAGTTAAAACTGAGATGATCCCCTTCACCTTGTATTGCTCTCACAGTTTAAAACCCATAATGTGTAGATGAGCACAAACCTTTTTAAGGATGTTCATTAAAAATCTAAATAAGTCACAGAAGCCAATGTTTCCTCTTGGGCTGCATCAAAACCAGCAGTGGATGACACAGCCTGGGGTAAGGCAGACACAGGTTGCATGTAGCACTGATCTGTGTTGCTCTGGTGCATGCCAGCAGTGCAATTCCTGAATTACAGCAGCAGACATGCACAGAATTCATCTGAAGGTGCTTTGTGTCACACTCCACGAGGTCTTTTTGCCATGAATGTAACCCTTATTAACCTGGGAAATAATCTTTATTTGTCTTGTGGTTAAGGCTATGTGGTTTAGTGTGAGTGTAAACAGAATAATTACCAAAGTGATGCATTTCCCTCCCTAAATGTAATAGACTTCTAAATGGACTCAAAGGAAATTAGAGAGTTACATGCTGAAAAGAAACGACCATGTAGCACAGTGCAGTCAGCACAGAGATCTATGTATATTTAATTAATGTAAAACCTGTGAAAGAAGGTTGTGTTTCCTTTTAATGTGGAAAACAGCCCCAAACCCCAGCCCCCTCTTGTGATCCTGTATATTAAGAAGTTTTTCTGACATCTGGATGATCAGATTTTACATTTGTCTAAGAGCAGTCAAAATGTTAAATGAAATTTTCAGAAGGGCTGTAACAACCCTGTGAAACATGCCTTCATCTCCCCAGCCCTGAACTGGCACTGCTCAGACTCCTCTCCAGTCTGCAGAGCCTCAGAACTCACTGGGTGAATCTCAGCCCTGCTGGGAGGAGGAAACATTTCACCAATAATAATGGGCAAACTCAACTCATGACATCTCGGTTTCCAAGGAGCAGGATGTAGCTTTTGAATTGTAAAAAATTCCAGTGGGTTTGTAGGGTCTGATTTCGTGTGAGCAGTCACTGCATCTCTGCCTCGTGTGTGCCCTGTATTGTGAGGAGGGAGTTAAGGAGATTTAGATGTCTTGCTAACAGATTGGTTCATGCCAAAAAATAATTAGGTATATAGCTGAGGTTTGAACTGCATTTGATACCCATTTTGCCAGTTACTTCCCAGCAAACGTGATTTCAGTTAAAACAAATCAGTTTTAGGATGTCAGGGGAGACAGCAGGTGACATTTGATTTGTTTGCTGACCTTGTGGCACTCAGAGCTGCAGCTCCAGAGGGCCTGAGGGCTGGGTACAGCTTCTTAAAATAACATTTCCTAGAGACCACTTGGAGATTGAAATTAATCAACTAATGTGATGTTCCATTCTAATTAGAATTTTTAATTCTATCTGCTAACAAGTTTTGGAGCCCATTTTCATCAGCAGTAGAATTCCAGATTTTTAAGCTTGACTGTGAAATACAATTTTAAGATTAATTTTGTGTTTATTTATGTTCTGTTTTCAAGTCAATTCTTGAGCACAGGCAAAATCTTTATATGTTTTCTTCTGGAAGTTGTTGAAAGAATTTTTTTTCATGGCAATTAGGCAGGCATCATTATAGTTTAAAGTTTTTTCTAAGAATAACTAGAAAGCAATTCAATCAAGGCATCTTTTGTGTTTGTGAATGACTCAAGTGCATCATGCTTGAAGGTCTGAAAAAATAATCTTGGTTTTGGGTATCACAGTAGGCAGAACAGCAGGATTTTGATATGCTCATAATCTGATGTAGTATCTAGCAACAGGACCATAATTAAAGAATATTAGTTCAATATTTGGACTCTTGCAGATTTGGAAAGAGGAAGAAATATTCTAGGACATATAGGAGGATAGAAGAGAGCACTCATGAATATTCCTCCTTCCTTGGTGGAATAGCAAAGCAGTTCCCAGGCAGGGTTTGTGTGTTTACCACCTGCTTGACACAGTGTCAGCTACTGATGTTCCTTGGAAGGGGAAGCATCATTAAAATGTTAGGAAACACTAAAAAAGGCTCATGAAAAAGGGAACATGATTTGAATGAACTCAGTGTGGGTTTCTTGGTTTCCAGAGCAGCAGATTTAGCACACAAGCAGGCAGACTGCTCTGTGCTGGGAATGTTTGCCACAGTGCCTGGGACCACATGGACAGAGGATTTGGAATTAGATGCCTTTGCCTGGACATTTCCTGAAAGCAAATGGTGCATGCTGAGCTAGAAACTCATTGAAATCCGGACTGGAACAGTTCAGAGCTGTGCTAGGGAATAACAAAATGATTTCTGTGAAGGGGGAATGGCCTTCCTGAACCCTAGGAAATGATGCCCTTTGCTTCCTGGCAGGATCCTGGCTTTAATTTTAAAAAGGCACATTGAAAATTGAACTTTGAAGGCAGAGTCTAAATGAGTCATTGTCCTAGAAACGTGTTTGACTCAGGTTTTTTGAAGGCTAAAGCAAAAAGGCTGCTGTCTTTTTGGTTTGTGACATTGCTGTGTTATCAGAGACAGGAGGAGAAGGGTACAATAAAAAATGAGAAGGGTGTGATGGGCTGCTTTGGGGACAGAGTCAAGAGTGTGTCAGTCAACTGTGGCACAAGAAGGGAGATGAGAGAAAGAACTGAAAGCTGAATACAAAGGAGCTCTCCCCTCTCCTGTGCATGTACACAGCAGCTGGATGAAAAATCCCCATAACCATGAGCTTGGTGAAATTTAAAGTAGGCAGTACTGCCTGTTTGGGTAATGAGGTGGCACTAGAAGGAGGATCACAAAATGTAACTACAAAAGAGAGAAGCCTGCCAGGCATTATTAAACCTCTGCTTTTGACTGCAGTCTAAAGATTCTCATGAATCCTTTATGCAATGAAAATTTTAAACAATGTGATCAACCTTAACTATGCCATTAATGCAACACTGGAGTGAAGTGCTCTGTGCAGTCTCAGCTGTCGCCCTCTGTTAGTCTGGAATTTGGAGCTGATCTGTGTGTGTGAGCTTGGAGCTGATCTGTGTGTGTGAGCTTGGAGCTGATCTGTGTGTGAGCTTGGAGCTGATCTGTGTGTGTGAGCTTGGAGCTGATCTGTGTGTGAGTTTGGAGCTGATCTCTGTGTGTGAGCTTGGAGCTGATCTGTGTATGTGAGCTTGGAGCTGATCTGTGTGTGTGAGCTTGGAGCTGATCTCTGTGTGTGAGCTTGGAGCTGATCTGTGTGTGTGAGTTTGGAGCTGATCTGTGTGTGAGTTTGGAGCTGATCTGTGTGTGAGTTTGGAGCTTTGGCAGTGGCCAGAAGGAGCCCTTGGTTCAGCCAGGGGCCACCTGCACCCAGCTCAGGAAAAAGGGACTCCTGCCAGAGATGCATTAACACCTTCAGACACACCAGGGAGTAGGAGTGAATAGACACAGATTCCAGTTGTTGCTACCTGTTAGGCTAAACTTCAAACTCAGTAAAATTTGGAAGTTTGGGATAGTTCACAGTTTGAACTTTATGGATAACTTCCGCATCAGAATTAGTGCTATTTTGCAATAACTGAGATTGTAATTGTCCATAGAGTTCAATCAAATTGGCTGGATATTAATGCTGCTAAGGTTACTGAGTGCTTTTCCACTGATTCAATGTGAATCAGCATTGGATGCAAATATTGCTTTAATTTTATGGTAACTTATTTAAAAAACCAGGATGCTGTTCTACCTGCTCCCTTTGACTAAATGCCTGAGCCTTTCTGGGTCAGCAAGAACCTTAACCCCATATTTCATCATCATTTCATGCTGGATTTTTCCCTGAATCACTAGGCTGGGAGCACCTCACAGGATTTCCTCAGCTGCAGTTTTCAGATGAATCCACATCTCTGTGTTTCTGCTGGTGCCTGTTCAGCTGGCACTGATGCAGGCAGCCCTGGGAAGATGCAAACACACTCTGGAATTACACATCACTGTTGGAGAAATCTCAGTGGCTTAAAGGGGAGGATTTTCCTCAAGCTTCACAGTTGGAAAGCTGAGACATAAAGACACAGGTTTTACCTGAAACCATCAATTTAGCAGCTATGCTTAGCCAGGTGGAGAATCTGACAGTCCTGAACTCTGCTTCTGCAGCAGCCCTCCCAGGCAACTGCATCCCAACCCTGTTTTACCATCTTAATGCCCTAATTCCACTTGTTATCCAGCATTGCTCAGATGTTTGAGAAACCTGGGTCTTAAATCCTACATGTTTTATGAAGTATGCCAGTTCTTATTGGATTGAATGATTTCAATAAAAACAAATCTCAGGATTTGGCTGAAGGCTGTTGTTTTAATTTTGAATGGTTTCTGCAGTGGAGATTATGAACTTTGTGGAGCTGCATGATGTTACCAATTAAAGTGTGGAAAAAGGCAGACATGATGCTGGGAAACTTTTGCAGAGTTTGAGATGCAGAAGGTTTTCCCTTTGCAAAACAGGTGAATGTTCTAAGGCAAATAGATCAAAGAGTTTGACCCTTATTTCCTGCTGTACCATCTGCCTGGAAAGATTCAGGCAAAAGACTGAAGTTCATTTTTATTTTATCAGCCAAATTTTGGCACCTAGAAATTAAACTAATTTGAAAATCTGATTTCCCCGTCTTTCCTGGAGGTTTTGATGGAATGATGCCTTGTTTATCTGAGGTGTTGCCCTTCCACAGATCTGTGTTTTTCTGCCTGATGAGTGTAACTTTATTTGGCTCATGCTATTTTTCAGCCCATCTTTGATATATTTTTCTCTGGGATTGCCATGCATGTGATTACTTCTTCCCTGCCCCCTTGTTCTTCACAAGAAATATGCCTAATTTCTAAGATAGTGCTACAGATTTCTATAAAACTCATGATCTTATATAAAAGTTTGTGAAATTAATCTGATCCTGTAGTTTGTGCTATCAGTAGATACTTATTTTTTGCCAAATAAGAGGAGTTTTACAGGGTTTTAGATGATCCTTTGAAAGGTTTACTTAATGTATTGAACTTTCCATGGAGTGTAAACCATTGCTCCTTAATGTTATGGCTTATTTGTCTTACAGCAGTTTTATCAATAACCTAATCCCTTTTTCTGGTAATATTTTCTTATTTCTCTTTTTGTGTGCTTCCATATTTTGGGGGAATTAAGTAATGAAAATAGAGTTATTTTAATATTCCTCAGCCAGGCTTTTACATTGTCTGATGACTGCTATATCTGAGCACCTGTTTGAAACAAAGAGCTGGTGACAAGTCAGGCAAGGAGGGAAGTGGCAAACCCTAAACTGCAGAGACATTTGTTTTTAATTTAAAGAATCACTTTGCTTCATTGGCCACATTGATTTGCTACCTTAATGTACAAGTTATGAGCAAACTTAATTATCTAGTTGCAGAATGTCTTTGTTATCTATAAAGTGCAGTACTTCATAACAATCCTGTAAGGAGGAAACACAAAAAATCTCTGACATTAATGGTTTTCAAAGTGTAGCTGGAAAAAAATTAATTATCCACTTCAATATATTAATTGTTGTTTAGATATTTATTCTGGATAATGCCTTGCCTATTTTGAGCTATTGATGAACACTGCATTTACATTTCCATTTCAGTAGTGAAGGATGTTCTTGTTGTTGAAGTTCCTTTACCAATGACTGCACAGCGTCCTTCTTTTGCACTGTCTCAGTGTGCTAATTTATTCCCTGAATTAACTGATTGAAATGGTTTTCTGGTTCCACTTACCCTCAGGTATCCTTATGATAATTCAAAACCGACTTGCATTTATCCACCTGCATTTATACACAGCCCACAAGAAAGCCTAAATATGCACTAAATATCTGGGTTGTGATGCTCTGCTTTCAAAGATGTGTAAAATTAAACATTCATCCAAACTGCTGAAGAGTTTTCTTCAATTAAAGGAGGAAAAAAAGGAAAGAAAAAGGGCATCTCTAAAGAGCAGATAAATCCTCAGAGAAATTAGATACCATCTGCATTCCTTGGCAGGTTTGTGTGTTGTGCACTTGAGGAAGAAACAGTTATTTAAAGTTCTGTGAGGTAAACAGCCTGGTTTAGCCTGAAAAAAAAAGAGGAGCAGAAAATAAACAATAACAAGCAAAGTCTGTCTAAACTGTGGTTTCATGGTAATACTGAAATGTGCAGAAGATGTGCTGAGAGTGCAGGCAGAGCAGCCAGGTCCCAGGCCATGCTGGGGAATGAAATGCTCGATTCTTTCCCTGCTCAGGAAGCTGAAACTGCTTTGAAGTTTCCTTGTGATCTTCTATTGAGAGGCTGAGAATCAAAACTGCAGAGAAGGTGAGGAGTGAAATGAGAAAAGAAGCAAAACCTGAGAAAAAACCCCAAGATTCAGAGGCTTCAGAATTGTTTTTCCCCCCAGGTTCTGCTTTATAAGAATGTTATAAAAACCCAATCTTTAGGGGCCAAAGAATTGCTGAAATCAGTCTAGCTACCCTCCAAATGAAAATGCAGACTTAGAAGCTAAACTGTGGGCTGCTGATTTTCTGTGTGTGACCCTGATCTCTGGACAGATGTCAGGAGATGCTGTATTTAGAAAATGGCTTCAGTGATCTCCTGTCACCCACAATTCTGAACAGCAAATCTTCATTCTGGAGGTGCTGCAGTCTCTTGTCTGAGCTAGTCTGATTGTCCAATTAAAAGGTGATTTCTTGCTGTTCAGTGTGCCTGTTGGTATAATTTTTTCATAAAAATTAGTCATTCACCATGGCAATCTGTTGATTTGAATTTTATAGCACTGGCAGTGTCATGACTGTCTCTGAGACAAACTTCTCACTCATTTTCTGTCAGAGCTCATTTTACCTCTGAATTCTTTCCAAAGCACCAGGATATAATGCATTGCCTTTACTGCAGTATGCTTAATGCAATAAATCAGGAGCAGCAGTTAATGAAAATGTACTTCAAGGTACATAACTATGTGAAAAAGAAAATAATAGGAGTATTTTAGGTATCTAAACTAATGATTATAATTTCACTTTCTCTATGCTATCTCTTTTTCCTAGCCAGGGTAATGATCTGTCTTATCACTAAAGAGCCTCTACTGAATCTTCTGAAATGTCAAAAGAGAACTAATATTTACATCAGAATAATAACTACAATTACTTACTCACTTTTCAATTCATTTGCAGTCAATTATTCTGCAGTACTAAGAGAAATAGGGCCTTACTGTAATACTGGAATGAGTTTAATTAATCCTTTTTCACATAGAGCAGACTGATAAATGAAATTCAGCCTGTAATTTAAGAGCTCGGGGAGCCAGTGTGTTATTAAAGGTTCTTTGAGTGATTGACAGTTTAATTTATTACAAAGAGCAGTAGTCTGTCTTAACTTGGAGCTCATTCCAGTTTTGCAATTAATGATTTCAACTGGGGACAAGATCATCATCCTACGAAGACTTTCCAAATAATTTTTTATAGACTTGTTGGCATCACCTATCAACTACTACCCACTTTCTAACCCTTTATTTTGTAAAATGACTGACAAAGAATGCAATGTGTAATACCAGAAGTGGTGCCAAAAGGTTTGTAGGGCCTGGAGAATATGATATATTTGTCTAGGAGAATTTTCCTCTGGTTGGTATCATATTTTCATCAGGAAGGAGAAAGTGCAATTGGATTTAAATGTCAAGATGTTCCTTGTGAAGGTTTGAAGTCACACATCTATTTTCTGAGCTACAATTTTTGGTTGTGATTATGAAAACTGCACCCACTCGTCACTGAAGATGACAGCAAAGAATTCTCCAGGAGTGAATTAAATGCTGAACCATAACCTGAGTCCTTGACAAAAGCAGCAGAACACCACTGCAAACAGACAAAAGAGAAATTATTCCACTGGATTTGGTAGACTGTAGGTGAAATAGTGATTTTACCAAGAAGCAACCCAGATAAAGCTAAGAAAGATTAATCCAAAACACGATTTCTGATTCAGGAAAATACTGATTCAGATGTTCAAGGTGTGAAGACAGAGCCACCTAGAGAAGGAAAAGATTGCCAGGATTTTTTCCTATCCCTTGGCTGTTTCTAGATATTTAGAAGCAAATAGAATGAAAGATTCTTAAGACTTCAGATGTTTCCCCAGATTGGCACTTGTGGTTATGTTTAAAATAGCAACAAAATGGAGCTTTAATAAATGACATGGAAATATGCAGATAGCTCCTAATCCAGCTCCCCTGGCAGCAGTTCTGTTCCAAGCATTTGACACTTCTTCTGCTGCTCAGAAAGTGTTGGCATCTCTTGACACCTGCTGAACTCAGAAATGGCTTGAATGGCACAGTTAATCCTAATTTAGTAATGTCATTTAGTTAATGTAATTTAGTAAAATTGTGTGAGAAAGAACTGCCATCTTCCTTCATTGTCTGTATTGAGAAAGGGTGTCTGGGCTGCATCTTCTTTTTTCCAGAATCTCTCTAGGTTAGAGGAGAGCCCAGGGGGTGCTGCAGTAAAGCCATCCTCTGTGAGTGTTTGCATTCTGGCTGTGTGTGGTTCCAGATGGAAAAATACTATTTGCAAAAGGACAGCACAATTTCAGTAATGCATCTGTGTGTGCTGTTTGTTATGGCAATGCTAGATATACTCAAAATAGACTTGGCTTACAAGAAATACACTTTGAAGAACTGCTCTCAGGATATTTGTTCATTTCCATAGTTCAGTTTTTAAAAATAGGATGCTTGCAGTGCTTTAGGAAATGCACGGCTCATGGGCACTGTTTGAGACAGTTTAGAGCATCTCTGTCAGTCTGTGCCCTCTGTTCTGAGTATGCAATATCACTGCTTTCTCTTATCCTGCTGTTTTTTCACCCCTATCCTGGCCTGGTGTCTCAAGCAGCCAGCTGTGTTAAAGGCTGCTTTACTGAGTACTGCAGTGGTGAGCTCACACCTTGGCTTAACAAGGAATGAGAGCTGAGCTCCAGGGAAAAGAATTGGGGATCAGTGATTGCCTGTTGGGTCAGATAATGAGAATTCACAAGGCAGAGGCAGGGAGGGGAGCTGCAAACCAGAGCACTGGGAGCAGCCACAGGACTGGTCCAAGGTGAGGGAGCAGTCTGATAAAGCAAGAAGTGCTGCTCACCAGAATTCAGCATGGCCCTGGTTTGTGTTTTCTACTTGGTCTCAATTTCTACTTCTGCTTTATCCTGTCAATGAAAGCTTTTAGAAACCTGGTAGTGGTGGTAGAGCTTGGAAGCCTTGTTCCAAACTGAGTGATGAGCAGCCCAGGTATTTGTGGCAGCTCCCTGGTGCTCAGCTGCAGCTCCAGCTCCAGGAGGTTGTGCCATGGACCTGAGCTGTTCCCTGTCAGAAGAGCTGGGCTTGGAGCCTCTCTTTGGGCTAAAAACCTCAGGCCTTGTTGAGACACTGGTGCCAAACTCCATGGCACAGCGAGTGGAGGCAGGACCAGCAGGAGCTGAGTAAATCCCAGCTTCGCTGCTCCTTTGGGCTGCTCTGGCTGCCTCTCCCAGGTTAAACTCCGCTCCTTCCTCAGCAAGCTCAGCTTGGGTGATCTTACAAAGATTTCCTGCCTCCTGTGCAGGGGCTCATGAGCATGGGCTAGGGCCAGGCTGGTCTGGAAGGCTCCTCATGGAGAGCACCAGGAGAGCAGTGTGGCTGCTGTGCCACTGCCCTGCCCTGCACTGGGGACTCACTCGTGTCCCTCCCTGCTCTGCTCACCACAAGGATGCACCAGGGCTGCTCTGTCACAAGTCTAATTGGACAGCTACAAATTTCTAAATAACCTCGGGCTTCTGAGACACTTAATGAAAGCAATTCATAAGAGACACCAGGGTTGGGAGCAAGACCTATCAAATAACCTCCTATTGGTGATACTATTGATGATAGTGCTGTCTGCTGCCTTAACAGTGCCTCCAGTCCCAGTGTCCCTGGTAATGAGAGGCATTTGGCATCACTAAAATTCAGTGGGTGGACAGCAATAATCAGATGATAGATTATGTGTGGCAGGGGAAGTGTGTGGCTATAATTATTACTGAACACACAAGTGCAAATCCTAGTCCTTACAAATAGCTCTAAATGAGTTTTCTTATCTCTGCATCATGAGCATGGCCTTCCTCAGACAATGGATAATGAGAGAAGTAAATTTTAGTAATTTTTATCTATTTTTATCTATGAATGAAAAACTGCAATCCCTTTTTATACAGTTCTAGTAGTGTATGTAGAGTGTAGCAACTAAATAAAAAATATGATTTTGAAAAATTTTACTATCACTGCATGACATCACTTTACATTCCCCTGTATGTCACTACCCACAGGGCTGCTACTTAAATGCTTCTTAAAAATATATATATTTACCCTTAAATATCAGGATGAACTGTTGCTTGTCTATTTAACTTTGAAATCTTAATTGGATGGAAGCTTCAGGTTGTGGTGTTCAGGTTTTTCGTTTGGGATTTTTTTGTTATGTTTTATTTTTCTTTTTAAATCTATGGATCCCAAGGAAATTAAACTGTTC
Organism: Catharus ustulatus; assembly: GCF_009819885.2. Lineage (NCBI taxonomy): Eukaryota > Metazoa > Chordata > Aves > Passeriformes > Turdidae > Catharus > Catharus ustulatus. The sequence continues at coordinate 2,457,764 of NC_046231.1, read as the reverse complement.
CTTTCCTTTCAGTTTGGACTGACTTGGGTACCTCCAAGGTGCCTCTACATTGCCAGGTTGTTTAGCACCACATTTCACATGCACTTAATCCAGTTCCTGAAAGTACTTTTGAAATTCCACCAATTACAGGCAAATGAAGAAATTCCTGCTGTGCTGTGACTCATCAATGTCCCTGTGCAGTCTGACACTGGGACACCCAGGAGGTGTGACAGAATAATATTCTTTCTGTGGTACTCACTTAAGAAGGAATATTAGAAGTTAAGCTTGTGAAGACAACCAGGCAGTTTAAATTGACTTAGAACGATTAAATGCTCATCCACTCATTAGCAGGAGGAAATCCTGCGGTTCCTTTCCTCCCGACAGAGCTGAGCACCTTATCTTAATGTGGCCGGGCAGGACTGAGAGACCTGGAGCAAATGCTGCTTGTTCCAAAGGGAATCCAGGTAAACTCAGGGTCAGGAAAGCAGATGCACATTTCAAAGTAGTTAGGAGTTTATTAGTAAGGTGATCAGAACACCTGAGGCTTTGCATGACCTGAACAAAGTTCAGGCTCCTGTCTTACACATCCTTCCCCTCTCCTGGAGGTGTGAAGTGAGAGCTTGGAGAGCCTGGAGCCCTTCCCCAGTCACTGTTCCAGAGTACATGAGAATGGCAAAAAACCCCTGCAAAGCCCAGGGAGCTGGTCCATGAGCACACCCCTCTGATCGTGCCTTTCCTCCATCAGACTTTGTAAAAGATCACATGGTGAGCCTTGAGGCAAGCTGAAACCTAGTGGGTATAAAGTTTTTCCAGGCTTAAAATATTTAGGAACAGCAGCTCTTCAGAGGAGGAGGTTATCCCTGCCCTCTGCCTGACAAATGTCTTAGCTAAGCTGTGTCTGTAGAGAATGACAGGTTTGCATAACCTCTGGCAGCTGCCCATTCTGTTATAATTGCCTTTTGATGTACAGAATTTATCCCAATCTGAGAGCTTTTCACTGAAAATTAGGCCAATTTTGTCTCGTCGTCTCCCCAGCAGACACAGAAAATCATTCATCAAGCTCCCTCCTAGTAAGTGTTTTACATTAAGACAATTCATTTTCTGTCCTCTCCTGTTCTCTTTTCTGCATTAAAAAGAAAAAAGCTGAATCTCTGATTTCCTCCCAAAGCTTTTAGTGTTCTTGGTACCTTCCTTGAAACTCCCTGTTCTGATCTGCTGCTCTGATGGGCTAGAAGCCAAAAAGATGAATTTCTCTTCTCACTCCAGACCTGCAGGGTGCCTGGTCGGTGTTTTAAACAAGAATCTCACAAGTGTCTCATGTTTGGAAAGATCCACAAGCACAGGGTCCCTTCTGGCCAGTGCACCTGAGGAGGGAGAAATGGAGATCCCAAAACCCACATTTTTGCTCAGGATCAGTCACAGAATGTTCTTGTTTTCTTGTTTTCTTGTTTCTTGTTCTTGTTCACAGCTTTTTTGGCTCCTGACACTCAGAGCCAGTGGGAGGCTCTGTGTCCTGTGTGCTCTGGAGATGTTCTGCACCATCAATAAGTGATGAAGCTCACAGTACTTAAATGATTAAACTTCCAGTCATGATAGCAGGTTCCTGCTCTGCAGTTATTATTCCACTGAGTAGTTATATGTCAACAAAAGCTGAAATAAATATTTTAAAGCATGTTTTATTTTTTCATCATTGTTGTGACCCCTCTTTTGACTGACAGTCTTTTATTAACACTGAGCTTGAAGAAAAACATCCAATATTTTGCATTTAGGATATTAATCACCTTTAGTGGTGATAGCTTGCTGTAATTCCCAACTGACTGAACTATTCTGTGTGCTCTAACATAATTTGTAAATTATGGAGATAGATATTTACTTGAAGAGAATAACTTTATGTAATGGGCAGACTCTGATATATATATAAAATCCCACCAAATAAGATGGAAATTCTCTATGAAAATGAGGTCACTGGAGATTGCTGCTTTCTAGACCAATGCTGGTGAGAACCAAAGTCCTTTCCAAACTAAAGGCAAAATTTGGCTCCATGCTTACACTTGTGCTAGCAGTAGCGATACTTGAAATGTACAGTAATTTCACGATTATAAGCCGCACTGATTATAAGCCGCACTTCTGGCTGCCAGCAATTTTTCGTTCTTTGTCCATACATAAGCCGCACCTGATTATAAGCCGCACATTACAATACAGAGTGTGATAAAAGGTATCTGTTCTATCACCATCTGTTGAGGGTGGGGGCAGTGATCCTTATCTCAACAGCAGATATTCTGCTAATGGACCATCCATTGAAGCCAGGCAGGGCATTGTTCTTTATCTTTTCACACCCCATCCTTCCTCCAGCCAGTCATTTTCTGCTAATGGCCCATTAAGTCCCACCTGTGGGACTGATAAAATTACTTCATCCCATTAAAAGTTGCTCCAGCCAGGGGAAAGAGCCCAACATTTCTTACCAAGATAAAAACAGAGGTTCTGGGACACTAAGGGAGCCCCTTTCTCCACTGGACTCCAGAGGAAAAACGGATTTCTCCAAATCACCACTGGACCTCCAGAGGGAAAATGCACCTTCTGCAGGAGCACTGCTCCAACTGAGCCACATCTGTCACTGCAGGAGGATGCAGCCACCATTTAATGGGACTGCTACCAACACTCTTCCTGACAGGGTGTCAGGTTGTACTCTGACTTTGTCAGGGTTTGGGGTTTGTTTCTTTGTAGTACTGTATTTCTATTTTAATTTTCCTAGAAAAGAGCTGTTATTCCTAATTCCCATATCTTTGCCTGAAAGCCCCTTGATTTCAAAATTATAATAATTTGGAGGGAGGGGGTTTACATTCTCCATTTCAAAGAGAAGCTCCTGCCTTTCTCAGCAGACACCTGTTCTCCAAACTAAAACAGCAATTTTTCGTTCTTTGCCCATAGATAAGCCGCACCTGATTATAAGCCGCACTTTGGGTTTGGACCAAAATTTTAGTCAAAATGGTGCGGCTTATAATCGTGAAATTACTGTAATTATGAGAAATTTGCAGTGTGCATAAGACTGTGTTTTTGAAAGATGCTTAATAAATGACAAATGCAAAAAAAAAAAAAAGAAAAAAGAAAAAAGAAAAAAAGAAAATAGAGAAGATTTTGAAGACCTTTGAGTTGAAGTCTTGAAAGTTAGAGGAAATGTTCTTTCTGGCTTTGCCCCAGTTCTATCAAATATTTTAAATTGAAATCTCTAGCTTGCAGAGGATGTCCAGCTTTTAATTTTTGAAGAAATTAATTTAAATACAAATTTAATTGCTGAAGAAAAATGTTACCAATTATGTAAAAGAGAAGTAAATTAAATAGGCTTACTTTTTTTAATGCAGGAAGAGAACTTACTCTGGTATTTTGCAATAATTTATCCTGTAAGAGCTGCTTTGAAGCAGCACAGAACTCGGTGGGGATAAAGTTGAGCCTGAGCTGGCCAAGGTGCTGAGGAAGTTTCACACTCAGGAAGGTTCACACTCAGCTCTCAGCAGGAAAGGCTCTGTCCCTGCAGGCACACTCTGAAGTACACCCCGAAGCACACCCCACTTTGTGCTTTGCTGTTTTTTCTATTTCCTCAGGCTCTGAACACCTCGAAACAACAAACAGCAAAGCAAGTGTTAAACTCTGAGTAAGAGTTACATCCCTGTGGGTGGCAAAGCCCTGCTGATGCACATTTATGCTGGATGGATTCACAGCTGCCTTGGGATTGTTTCACCTTCTTGTTCCTGGAGAATCCAGGGAATTCCGAGCTGGGTTTCTGCTGGTCCCTGTCCTTAACACAAGCCTTGATTTGTGCAGTGCCTGTGGAGCTCCCTGCCCAGGCTCTGTCCAGGCTGGGCAGGTTCCCTTGGCTGAGGTCTGAGTGGGGACCAGGAACAAAGTGAGGGAATCTCTAAATGAAAATAATTCTGCATTTAAATTTCAGTTCCCTGGATTTAATTTTGAGTTTTCTGTCACACTGAACTTGTGAGTCAGTGCTCCCTCCCGTTGCCCTTCCACCCCTCTGATTTATTTCCAATGCCATCAGCCCAATTTCTCTAATTCACTTCATTGTCTTGGCAGTGTTCTTAACCAGTGTCAGCCCAGACAGTGCATTTCTGTTACTGGTTTGTTCTTCTGTAAGTTGCAAGAAGGATAACTTCCCCTTTGCTGCCCATTTATTCAGTTTGTGATAGACAATATCCCTGGTAATACCTTAAGCAGAAGAGGAATCTGGTTTGCAGTATGCAGCAAACCACAGCTTGTTTATTTATTGAGTTCATTTTAATCTCTGGATCTGAGATCATAAACTGCAATGCAGTTATTTTTTTTATCTCTAAGTTAAGGCAATTGTGTGGTTGGATTTAGGGAGAGATTTAGTTAGATGGAAAATTTTGTTTTGTTGGTTGATTCTGAAAGCTGGGGAACTGTGGGTAAAGAAATTAATACAATTTTTTTTCTGCATGTGAGGATTGTTAGGATTCCTAGTCTCTTATGGAGAAGCAGAATACACAAGTCTGTGGGTGAGTTTACACTGCAGAGATATAAGATAATAACGGTTGAGACAGAATATATTTCAGAACACTTTTTGGAAATATTATGATGTACATCCAGCTTCTTTTAGCAGCAGTAAATTTACCACCATGAAACAAAGGAATATTGAGACAATATAATACCAGAATTTTATGATCAGAGTTTGTCTATACCCATTACTGTGTTTTCAGCTAAGTCTGCTGCTACCAACTAGGTATAAAATAGAAGATGGATTTGGGTAAGGGAGGGTACTTTTTATAAAGTTTGTCTAATATCAGGAGGATTTGAAATATTTTTGCCTTTGCCTGAGAGCAAAACTCCCCCTCAGGAAGTGAGCTGGCACTTCCATGTGACCAGGTGCTTTCCTGTGTTGCCATTTTCAGCTGAGCTGCTGCCACAGACTCTGCATCATGGTAATGCTGAATTGAAATTTATTTACTGCAGGAGTCCTGTTGAGTTTACAGTGCACCAGAGCAGGCTAAAAGCCTGCACCAGTTGCAGTGACTGAGATGAAGGGCAGTAACTTATAAAGCTTTTGTAATCCAATTGTACTTTATCTGTGTGTTTTTACAGTCTTCTTCCCAGGCAATATATTTAACAGCCTCTGGAATTTATGATGCATTCCAATAGTGTATCACAAAGTTTTAGAAAAGACTTATGCTAAAGCTCTCCTTTTTCTCAAAGTTGGTGTTATTTCCTTCCTACCAATGACTCTGCTACTTTGATTGCTGCAGTTTGTGTCTGACAGGGATGACTTGTACCCCTAAGAACTTGTGGTTGGGAATGTGTTGAGGTTCAAGACTCCTGTAATATATATATATGCGCTAATATATGAATCAGATGAATTCTCCTCCCCTCATTTCGCCTAATGAATGTTGACCTTTCTCTCTGCTCCTCATCCAGTAACATATTTAGATGGGAAGTACAAATCTTCTTAGCAAATTAATTGCTTATGTACATTTGCCATATGATGTATCTCCCTTTCAGTGTGAAGAAATGTTTTGTTTAGACAGGGAAACAGATTCTCTAGCATCTTTCTTTTCCTTTTTCAATGCACAGATTTAGTTATTCAGCATGGTTACAATAATATACAGCCAGTAGGATGAAGGCTCCAAGTACGTAATGCAAGAGATCAATTATTTTCAATTATTTGAAAATATACTTAACTAAAAATCCTCATTTGATGATTGGAGTCAAAGGAGTCAGTTTGCATTCTGTTCAAGTAGATACTCCGCATCTTTCAGTTCTCTGACTGTTCACTAGAAAAACGTGTTCTTGTGCTAAGGTGTGTCTGTGTTTTTGATTTTGACCCTCCCCAGCCCAAACCTTCAGCAATGCAATGAAAGTCCTTCACAAAGGGGCAGAAGCACTCCCTTGTGATGTCTCTGTGCATGGACTACAGTTTTAAGCTCACTCTCTTCCACCCTGATTATGTTCAACATTTTCTGGTAACTTTGGCAGCTGAATAAAACCACCTACTGAAAGTGTTGATTCTCATCTTCAGGATGAAAATGACACCAGTACCTTACAAAGGGCTGATGGAGCACCAACAGTAAATATTTAGCTCCTTCAAGGAAGTATTTTTAAAAATCAGGGTAGTGTTTATCATGCAAGCCATGTATTTATTAAAGGCTAGGTTATTCCCAAGATTTTGCTTTTAAGGCTCTTGTTCAATGTGCCACAGGCTGAAGGAGAATTTTCAGCGTGTGCTCTACAGGTGAGCTGAGTGTCCTGGCAGAAAGAACACAGAGTGGAACAGAGCTGGAGCATCACTTCTTAATGACTGTCAATGCTGTGTCACTGGACAAGGGCAGGCTTGAGACAGTTGTAATGTTGGCAATAAACACTTTAACCGTATTATCTATGTGCATGAGTATTCTATGTCTTGGGTGTCTCATGGGGAGGGTATCAATGTTAGGATTAAAGGACTTGACCCTATCCTGCCCCTGCAGAACCTCAGAGATGCTAAAAATAGTTCTGAGCAGAAGTTCTGCAGTGAAATGCTTTGAAAGTTATGCCAAAGAGAGAAACAGGCCAAAGAAAAATCAAGGCTGTGCATTTTGGGTTTTAAGAGTAAGGTGAAGCAGCTGTGAGCAAAAGTTCCTTAGAACAAAGACTGATACAATCTTGTAAAATTACCTTTACCTGGAGCAGTGATCAGGTAATCCAAGAAAACTTGTGATTCTGTAGAGTGACTTAAAGAACTTCATGGAAAGAGCAAGGATGAAATTACAGATAATTAGTTTGTTATAACTTTCATATTTCTAATCTCTTTCAAGAAGGATGCTTTTTATTATTTCCAACATAAGAGTTGGAATTAAACAACAGTTTTAAAAATAAGTGCATGGAGCAGTTTGGAAAGGATGTAATGTCTTTTACATCAAGCAGAGTCTGTGATCCTGGAGAGGAGGTGGTAATGAATGGATGAAGAGCCCAAGTGGAAGTCCTGGGGGTGTGAAGAAAGCAAAAAAGTGTGATATCTACAGGAGATACTTTTAGAAGTGGCTAAATCACACCAAAGCACACAAAATCACAGGAAATGCTGAGTTGGAAATGACCCATCAGGATCCCCCAGCCCAGCCCCTGTCCCTGCCCAGACCCCCCACCAATCCCCTGGGCACCCCTGGAACTCTTGGGGTTGTGCCCATTCCTGGGGAGCCTGGGCAGTGCCAGCACCCTTTGGGGAAGAATTTTATCCAGATACCCAACCTGAACCTCCCTGGCCCAGCTCCAGCTGGTCCCTGGTCACAGAGCAGAGCGTGGTCCTTGCCCCTGGGCTGTCTGGGAGGATGAGGAAGAGCCGAGTGGGGTCAGACCTCAGCCTCTCCTCCAGGCTGAACACTCCAAGTGCCCCCAGCTGCTCTCATAAAGACTTTCCCTCCAGACCCTTCCCCATCCTCGTGGCCTCCTTTGGATGGTCTCTAATAACTTCATGCCTTTTTTATATTGTGGTGTCCAAAGCTGCACAAAGCACTCAAGTATTCATTAAATGAGTTACACACTGGTATTTCTGCTCTCCAGGATGGACTTCAAGCTGTTTGATTCATATTTGCTCTTTTACTCATCAAAAAGAACGTGCCAGGTAAAAAAGAAGGAAGAGCAACAAAATATTTTGACTTTACCATTAATGTCTTATAACTCCCCAAAAATCCCAATTTTTTTAATGTTGTCAGGAAAAAGCCACTGGTTCAAAGGACACTATAACTGAAAATGGCTTGGCCGTGGGTGAATGCACATCTGTGTTTGTGCAAAGGCCTCTCCTGTCCTGAAAGCAGGTGTTTCTCATGGAGTGGCTGACTAGGTTGGCGCTAACAGAAGGGAGCTGTGTAAACTTATTTCTTGCCAAGGCAATTGTGATTAGAGCCTCCAGTAATGGAAATTTCAAATAAGGGATTAGAGATTCCAGAATAACTTTAAATTAGAAATAAAGTTGGCCAAGTTAGTGGTAGCACCGTGAAGAGCAGCCATCTTCAAAATTATGAGCAACAAAATGGTTTTGCAGATTTTACAAACAAAGAAGGAGTAAGTTTATGTTTTTAATTCCATCTCCTGCAATTTTACGGTCAGTTAGCAAGACTGCCAGTCAGTTAAAAGAAACAGAAGAAGAGAAAAGCAGCTATTTGCTGAGAGTGTGATAGCTGCACCTGTAGTTTCTCATTTTTGAAGATACAAACCAATCAGTACAAGGATTGTGGGGAACTAACTAAAGAGCAGGTTGCCTCAGATCCTGTTAAAGGAATATAATCAGCAATTGCTAGTGATGTTCTTCAGAGATCATTCCTGGCTGAACCCTGCACATTCTGTGGGTTAATGTGTGGAAGGAGCAGAGGCGAGCCCAGGCTGGTGGGTGATGTGAGGGCAGTGAGTCACAAATTGAATTTACGGCACAACCTGGCTATCTGGGCACCTTGGGGGCCAACACAACTTTATGCTCTGATTGCAACTTGTTTGGGAGTGCTGGAGGGGCAGCAGGTGGGGTGGGAGCAGTGTGGGGTGGGATCAGTGTGGGGTGGGAGCAGTGTGGGGTGGGATCAGTGTGGGGTGGGAGCAGTGTGGGGTGGGAGCAGTGTGGGGTGGGAGTAGTGTGGGGTTGGCTGGTGATGCCCATCTGGGGCTACTTTAACAGCACCACAGAATCTGGTCTGGATCAGCTGGGATGGCTCCCAAATGGGGCTGGACAGAAAAAGCAGTTTCCAAATGGGGCTGTGAAAAAGAGTGTATTCCAAATCCAGAGTTTTCTTTGAGATTAGAAGCCAAGGGCTTTATAAGAGATTTTGGATTCTGTGAGCAAACTCTTTATGTAAAGAGTTTGAAAGGAGACCAGATTGCAGTGTCTTTGCAGCAGGGTAAATGATATGAAATGATATTAAAGTGTATTAGTATCATACTGCAGAACCACTGTTGATCATCTGCAGAGGTGGAAGATATGGTTTTCCTTGGTGACTGTTTCTGCTGCTAAGTTAGTTTTTTAAGCCTCTTGATTTCCAGAGCCCTCTGTGTTGTCTCACCCATTAAAGGGTTTCCCAAGCCTGGATACCTTGATCAGGTTGCTGTTGCCTGTGCCACACTCCTGTTTGTGGGTTTACATTGCTGAATTACCAACACATTTCCTTTTTGTTGAAACAGTGCTCTGAGTTGCTCCATCTGAGTCAGTCCTGCTCCTTTTCCCTCCAAAGCTCACCAGAGGTATTTGTTCTGTTCCGGCTCACGTGTGCTGTGCCTGAGCTGTGATACTGCTTGGTGGGTGTGGATGTGAGGATTTTTTATTTTTCACCAGGGTATCAGAGCTGGAAAAGTCTCATATATTACAGCAAGATTTTTTTTTCCCAAGATATTTTATTTTTGGTAGAAGGTGTATAATGCTAATTTTCAAAGTTACTACATAAGGGCTACTTTGTGTTAATTTGCCATTGAATTACCATGCTTTGAGCTAGGAGCTTTAGGAAGCACAGACTTCAGTATTAAATAAAAACCTATTCAGTCTACTTTGACATCAGGTCCCCATGCTGCACACTGTTAATTTATTTTTAAGCTACAATTTCCCCTGTATTTGTAATAGAGAACAATGCTGGAATGCACAAAGGAATGTCATAAGCAGGTAAGGATCACAGGGCTTCCTATCACACCTTCAGAAAAAAAGTAAAGGCTTGACTTGAAAGGTGCCACAACTAAAAGGATAGAATTGGGCCTTGTAGTCTGAAGTGCAGCTGCATCTGTAATTCTCTCCTTTTCCATTCAGGAGAGCCTTAAGTGGCTGAAAATTCTAGTAAATTAATTTTACTCTGTTATCTTAGGATACCTATGACAGTCTGGAAAGACTCTAAACAAGAGCAGCATTTGTGTTTGCTTTGCATTTAGTTGAAAAAAGCTATCACAGCAAGAAGATGGTCACATGGTTGGCAACAACCGTATTACAAGATTTTCTGGAGTTAATTTCCCATTATACGAATATTTTTCTCTTCTCTTTATTATCCACTCAGAAGCAATTAAAACTCCTAATGAAATGACAATTAATACAGCATGTTTGGATTTACACTGGCAAAAATTTCACTGAAGCTGTGGAAAACACTAATTAGACTCCTGTGGTGGCAGCCTGGAAATGCTGCTGTCTGTACTCTGGATATATTCAGTGTGAAACACCTTGGCTATTTCTGTACCATTTGCCAGGGATAACATGGACTCTGAACTCCTGTCTCTGTTTGCTGCAGGGAAAGGGATGTAAGAACCCATCACTTTGCTCTTTTAAAGCTTGTTTTTGGAAAAAAAAAAATAGCTGCAAAGCATAGCCCAGAGTTCTGAGGATGGTAGCTTGGGCAACCTTGCTGGTCTTTTTTTTTTGTGAATTCCAAAAGATCTTTGATGTTGTGAAATTTCATTAGCTGGGGTGATAGACTGTGCATTTATACTCCTGGTCACAAATGAGCAAAAGAAACCCCAGTCAGACAGATAGCTCTCCTGCTCAGGTGCAGTCTGCTAGCAAGTGTGAAAATCTCCAGTGGCAATAAAACTTCTCAAAAATTGAATGATTAACAGGAAGGTCTCTGGATTGTTAATGTGAAACATCACAGAAAAGCGTTACAAGTGAAAACAAATAATTCTCTTCCAGCTTCATTTTCACCATGACACCTCCAATATTTAGGTAGGCGTGAACACACATAAGTTTCTTCAAGTAGAGGTCAGAGTGTTAAAACATTTGCAGTATAAACTGAACCTTTGGTACCAGTGAGACTTTGGTTCAGTGTCTGTAGATCCATGCAGCTGCTGAAAGGTGATGAATATATAAGGTGAAAGGTGTGTGAAGTAGAAAAAATAAAATGAAATACATTAGTGAATTTAATTTTTTTTTCCTGAATGCTGATGAATTTGAACAGTGTCTGTTGCACATATTTTATTAATATGTTCAAATAGACTGAAAAATAGATGTGATGAAATGAGATACATCATAGACATCTTTCTGAAATCTCAGATCTGTGAAACAAACTAAAATAATGTAGTCAGTGTCTTCTGAGCTGTCTGACTTCTTCCTGAGTGAAGAGGCTGCAGGGCCCTGAGTTCAGAACTTTCTGCTTTGCTGAGCACCCAGCTGGATTTAATGGGAGTGCCCACAGTGTGGTGGATGCTGCACCAAGAGCTTTGCCTTCTGTGCTGTGACTGTCAGGATGCAAAAAAAGAAAAGTGAAATTAGGAGTCCTTGTTTAGCAAGATTTTCTCTGGGAAGCTTCTGTGTGCACCCAGCTTTGCTTGCTGCTGCCATAAGGAAGTGGAAATCTTCGCAGGCTGCTGCACAGCTCTCACAGTGCTGGCTTTGGTAAAAAGCAAACAAAAGAAATGTACCCTTTCTAAAGAAATACAAGAGGGGGACTACAATTCTATTTTGGATTTTGGAGCTCCAGTTGTTATCCAGAGTTATTTTTCTAGGGATTGTGCATCCACCACTGCTGCCAGCTTTGGATGATGGTTTTTTTTCCAGCTGCACAAGTGTTCTAACATATGAACACCACAAGCAAACCTTCAAATGGTGTTGGCACTCTATTAGCCACCAGAGACTCTACACCCTACATTAGTTTTGCTGCCTGAGGAAATACTTGTTGCTTAATTTTGGTTTGTTTGTTTGGTTGTTTTTTTTCATTTTAAAGGATAAAATCTATTTTGAATGCAAATGTCTAAAAACTTAGGATAACAATCCACAGGTCTGTAAAGGGCTAAAACCCTTTCCAATCTTAATCAATTATCATAGTCGCCAATTTTTTTATATTCTGTACCATGAAGCTTGAAATAGGTGACACTCCAGAAATGTCATTTTATATTGAGAAATTTCCAGGTGACCTCACCTCTTTGCTGCAGGCTCAGTACATGATATTTTCAATATTATTTTCAGATTAAATATAATTGATAAATTATTTTCTTGTACACCTAGGAAAGGGAGATTGTGAGATATGTGGGAAAGAAGCCTGGCAGGATTCTGGCAAGCCCAGTTTTGGGTTAGAACCACTCTGTGTGCAGTCCTGGTTGCATCACTGCTGTGCCTTTAATGGGTTTATCCCTGTTTGCCTCCCTTTCTTCAAGCAGTTTATGGCCAGCACAGGACACTTCTGCTGTGCCTATTGTGCAGATTTATCTCTGCAGCCGTAGCTGTGAGCATTTTTATTGGCTGCTGTTAGAAAAACTCACATGGTATCCATCCTTGGACAGCCTCTGGAAGTGGGAATATTTCCCTAGCATAATAGTAATAAAATACTGGTTGAGGATTTATGGTGAACATAAGTTTAATGTCAGTTTTCCATCAGAGCATGCAGCTATCAGGGTAGGAGGAAATGCCATCACATGAGCCACAGTATTTTGACGGTACCCACAGGCAGGCACACAGCAGTCTGTCCCTCCACTGGCACAATTGCACTGTTGACTTATTTCACATATAAATTGTGAGCCATGTTTTAAAGCAAGTTTCATAACAAGGAAAAAAGGTTCTGTGCCAGTGACAGCTGCTGAAAATTGCAGTGTCAGCCTTGGGGCTGCCTGGCTTTAGGACCCTGCTGGCTCATCCCTTCCTCTGGAAGTGTGTTTGGTGCACAACAGAGACTGCTGTGGGTCAGTTGGTATGCAGGGCTTTAGGTGCAGCACAAGAACATCTCATGCCCTTCTCAACCCCTGGAAAACTCCCAACACAGCACCCCTTAGTTAGCTGATACCACGTTAAATGATCCAATGGGAATTGAATGCAGATAACCAAAAAGGAGGACAGCCTGGCAGGTTTCAGCAGTCAGAACTTCCAGATCTATTTCTACTTCTTCCAGGTATTTCCTGTGCTATGTAATCAACAGTGTTCACTTCAGTTAAGCTTCCTGAAAAGACAATATGCAATAGAGCAGAAGTGTCCCTCTGCTTCCAATCCCTCCTGCATCCAACCTGGCCCATGACACTTCCAGGGATATGGCAGCCACAACTTCTCTGGCAACCTGTGCTGAGCCTCACTACCTTCAGAGTAAAGAATTTCTTTAATACATCTAATGTAAATCCCCCTTCTTTTAGTTTAAAGACATTCCCCTTGGTCCTGTCACTATGTGCCCATTTATAAAGCCCCTCTCCCCCCTTTAAGCACTGGCCAGTGGCAGTGAGGATTTCCTGGAGCCTTCCTTCCTCCAGGTTGGATCCCCCAGCTCCCCCAGCCTGGCTCACAGCAGAGCTGCTCCAGCCCCTGATGATCTTGGTGGCCTCCCCTGGTCCAACAGATCCCTGTCTGTGCTGAAGGCTCCAGACCTGCTCCCAGCTCTCTGGATGAATCATGTCAGTGTCTTAGGTTGCAATACCGAATGTGACCTAAAGTATCTATTCTATCACCATCTACTGAAACCAGGTGGGGCAGTGATACTTATCTCCATGAGAGATATTATCTACTAATGGGCCATCTGTTAAACCAGGTGGGGCAGTGTTCTTTATCTTTTCCACAACCCATCCTCCCTCCAGGAGATATCATCTGTTAAGGGGCCATTAAGTCCCAGTGCATGACTGATAAAATTACATCATCCCATTGGGAGATGCTCCAGCCAGGGGGAGGAGCCAAGCCTTTCCTACCTAGATAAAAACAGAGATTTGGAACACCAAAGTAGCCACTGGATTCCAGAGGAAAACCAGACCTTTCCACGTCATCACTGGACCTTTGGAGGAAAACTGCACCTTCTACAGGAGCACTGCTCCAACTGAACCACATCTGTTACTGCAGGAGGATGCAGCCACCATGGAATGGGACTGCTGCCAACACTCTGACTGACTGACAGGGGTCAACTTGGATTCTGACTCTGGCAGTTTTTGGGGTTTGTTCTTTTTAAAACGGGATTTCTATTTTGATTTTCCTGGTAAAGAACTGTTATTCCTATTCCCATATCTTTGCCTGAGAGCCCCTTAATTTCAAAATTATAATAATTTGGAGGGAGGGATTTTACCTTCTCCATTTCAAAAAGAGGCTCCTGTCTTTCTTAGCAGACACCTGTCTTTCAAACCAAGACAGTCAATCATTTTAGATGTTCACAAATTGTAAACGTAGAAAACCGTAATTTTTCCCTCCCTAAAGATCACATGCAGTAGAGAGACTTTATTCAGCTGGTATTTAAAGCACCAGTGACAAGCTAAGTTCTGTCAGACTTCCTTTGGAAAGTGCCTATGGTTGTGATTAGAGAGCAGAGTAGTCAGAAAATATGTTGTGGGGTTATTAGAAGGGACTTACTTTCAGTGTCAGCTCTTGAGTGTAAAGCCAAGTGACAGACTAAAAGCATTCAAAGCAGCTCGTGGTTAATTCCACTTGCCAGTAACAGTTTCTTCATTACAAGGAAAAGGAGGGAAGGAAATACAAAGAAAGCCTCATATAATATCCCTATGAGTTTTCAAGCTTGTTTTCTGTCATATATAATTGCAGTTATCAGTTTCCATTTATAATCCTGTAATTCACTCAGTGAATGTAATTCCTGTTTTTTTTTAGATGCGGAAGAAATTCTGACAGAAGACTTAATTTTATGTGTTTTGGCCCAATTTTAAAAAGGCATTTTGATGCCTGATTCTTAGAAGGGATTTTGCACTTATGTTTTGCAATAGATGCACATGATTAAACCAGACATTGTGTGGTAAGAAGAGCTCTGTGCAAGAGGGATGGAAACACCCTGGGAACAGAGGATAAGACAGTGCTGCAGCAGGCACCCACCTGGCATTTATTTCATTGCCTTTCTTGGCAATCTCTGAATTTGTCTGAAATTCTCTCATCCTGCCAATTACATTTCATGTGCAGTACATGGAAAAAGCTGGTAAGCTGGTAAGAATTGCAATTCTTTGTATTATTTCTCTGTTCTTTTTGATTCTATGAAAGTTCAAAGCTTTGGATGAGTTCTGACTGCACTTTGTCTTCTTTGGAAGTTCATGGAAAATATTGGCATTGTTTAACACACAGGCTGAAATTTGATGTGCCCCTGGCACATTGCTGACCTCTGAGATGAGTAAGAGCAGTTTTGCTTCAAGTGTCTGGAGGCCACCAGGGCAGGGGGGCAGCTTTTGTCTGGGTTGTTGCATCATGCTGTCGTTGGCACAGTGGTCATTACAGAATCATAAAATCATAAAGGTTCAGAGCCAAGATGGGAATATTTCTCTCTCTCCTATTTAGTTTTGGTTTTTCTGTTGGCAAGGGAAAGCTTTGAACTGAAACGTAGCTATTTAATTGCTTCTCCATTTCACAAACAATTGTTTTTAATATTTATTTTTAACAAGAACATTTAAAGTAGTCACATGTCATACCTGAAACAGAAGCCTCAGAGTTTTGAGTACTACAGGTTTCTTAATTCAGACAGTTTTCTCTTTCTGTCTCTAAGAAAGAGCTACTTGAGATGACTGCTGATTTTGGGACTTGGAAGAAAACTTGAAAGTGCTACCTCTTGGGCAAACTGGACAGAACAAATCCGATTTACAGACTAGTGCTGGATTTCTGAAAACACTTAAGCAGTTTAAGACCACAAGTACCATTGACTTGAAAGTCAATAAGATGTTTTGGAGAATCCAGTCAATTATTTTGTAACATGCAAATTCTCCTGCAGCAAAGACACTCAAAAACTGTGATTGCTACCTGCCCTCACCAAATCACATCCTCACCTTCTGCTGGATCTCCTCACACAGAATCACTGGAGGTCATGCCTTTAGCAGTACCATGGGGCACCAAGGAAAGATCTGCTCCAGCAGGTTTAAAATCTGAAAAGAGAATATCTGGAACACAAAAGTTCCAGCACAGGCATGGAGATTTAGAGAAAAATCTATGTTGGTTATTTATAGACTGGAGGTGTATCACTTCTTTGCCTTTGGATATTTCTGTACTGCTCTCAAAGACAGAAGATACCAACAGAGTTACCTGTGAGTTGTGCTGAATTTTATTGTTGTTTTTTGTGAGGGCTCCCTTTGTCTCTCTTTAGGCAGCCAATTTAGGTATTTTCAGTAGGCTTTCCATATATTCAAGGAAGAAGGAAGGGGAATATTACAAGGCATGAACCTTTGGATTCACAGTATCACAAAGCACAGCACCAACAACAGTCATGGGCCATCTTTTAGTAGTGGAATTACATTTTTTTTCGAAGTAGAGACTTAGAGTCAGCACTACCAAAAACATATTCCTGGGTAACAAGAGTGCTGGAAGGCAAGCTACCCTTTGAATCTCCTGCAGCAAAACCAAGGTTTATAATCACATGATTCTGATGCAGTTTTAATGTTATACAAAGTGGAGAAAGAGAAAATTCACTGTTCCAGGATGATACTTAGGTTTTTGTTGTGTTTAATTCTTATTGGAAGTGTAGCTGTAATAGGTGGTGTTTTCTCTCCCTGGGCTGCCTTTCCTTCCCTGCTATCATGCTTGAAAAATGCAGGAAGTGTCACAGCAAGACCATTGCATCTGTGTGAGCTGTGCTTTGACAGTTTCTCCATCTCTGCCCACGAATTCTTGTATGTGCACTGTAAACATAGATATTTAAATTTGCATTTTGCTCCTATTTCATAATATTATTTATTTATAACATAAAATAAAATTTAATGAATTAGGTCTCTGTAGCATTCTTCCAGACTAGGCAATGGAATTTCAATTGAAGCAGTACAAAACTTGATGAGAAGGAGAGCATTTTCCTCCAAACCCATTACAGCCTTTCCAGAAGGGGCTAAAATTAAGGCTGGAAATGTGCCTCTTCTTTCCACCTTTCCTAACAAGAAACCTGATTTTGTTCCCAGCCTAACAAACCCATCTAATCTTTGTAAGCCTACCAGCTCTCATTTTTCTTTTTCTAGTCCTATAGTATTTTCTGCTCTTTGCTGAAATGATTGTCCTCAGGAGGTAATGACTTTTGTGGGAGCAGGAGGCTGGTCAGACACTCAGTAATGACACCTCTGGTGGCAGCTGCAGGGGCACAGGAGAGCTGAGGACCTGCAGGGGCTGGGGAAGTGGGTGTTCTGTGCTCTGAGGGCTCTCTGAGCACAGCACAGAGCAGGAAATGCATTTGCTGCTGCTGGCAAGGTTAAACAGTTCCATGGGAATGGGTGGGTGCTCTGTGGCTCTCTGACATCAGATGTGGATGCCTGTATACCCTCAACAAATGTATGCACATGTCCTCTAGCAATAACACTCAGTGCTGCTGCTTCCACAGGGAGAGCTCTAAACTGTGCTCACTGACACTGTTTTGGCTCCCATCAATTTGCCCACTAGGTGAAAAGAGTTTGAGGCTGAAGACTTTTGTGGCTGATTTTGAATCAGTACTTATTTGTGCCTGAGTACATAGGAGAGTTTGCTCAGGAACAGTTCATCCTTTTGAAAACGTTCCCTTCTGTTCTGCCAAGGGCACTGTGGCTGCAGTTACCTGGCACCCTGGGACACATTTCCAAAGCAGTGAAGCCCTTGGAAGGTTTGCTTCAGCATCTGTCCTTGTCTGCAGCACAGACATGTACTCAATAGCTGTTCCTATGCTCAGTGCCAAGCAGATGGGCTCTTTGGGGCAGTGCCTCAGCAGTGTGCAGTGTTGAGAACATCACACTGAAGTGTCAGCAAACAGGTTGCTGGGGTTTGCTCTTTTTTCTGAGCACATTGCATTTGTTCATAGTCTTTTATCACAAATTGATTACAGTAATTTCACGACCATATGGCTCACTGGACTATAAGGCGCACCTCCGTGAGTCAGCAAATTTCGCAACTCTGTACATTATATAAGACGCACCGAACTATAAGGCGCACTTTTTTTTGCCGCGAAGATCCCTGCCACGTGCAATAAAGTAACGAATTAGTAACGGAATCCCGCCATCATGGAGTTTACTGGCAGGTGCTCAATTTGCAAACATTTTTCACAGATTGGTGTAGCCTTTAAACACAGCCCCAAGTGCCCTCCCCATGCACGGGGCCCAGCAGTCTCGTCCACCCCTAGTTGGCGAGGCGGGGCTTGGGGCGTCCGTGGCTCAGGACCATCCGCGTCTTGGGGTGGCACGGCGCTGCCTGCTCCCTCTCTCCCTGTGCGGCTGCTGCTGGTTGGGGGCCAGCCCCACCTCACAGTTCGGTGCTCCCACGGCACCACCCCCCCATTGTGGCTCACACTTCTGGGTTTGCAAGTTTCGCAACTTTGTCCATTATATAAGGCGCACCGGACTATAAGGTGCACTTCCGGGTTTGGGGAAATATTTTAGTGAAAAGGGTGCGCCTTATAGTCATGAAATTACTGTAGTTTCTAGGAAGTGTCCCTGGCAAAGAGTGACCCTTTTTGTCCCCAGGGGCTTTGTAAGAGGTTGTTGCCCTCCCTCCAGACCCCACCTCAAAGGGCTCAGTTGGGTTTTACTCTGGAGCTGTCAGAAAGGCAGAGCCAGTGCTTGCTGCTGAGCTGGGCTCAGCCTGCAGTGCCAGTGCTGCTGAGCTGGGCTCAGCCTGCAGAGCCAGTGCTGCTGAGCTGGGCTCAGCCTGCAGAGCCAGGGAGGCAGGCTGGGCTGGGCAGCTGGTGCAGGACAGCCTCAGGAGGCGGAGCTGCACATCTGGCCTGCATCTGCCCCACTGCAGCACAGCTGCTGCTGCAATGACACACCAGGGAGATCCTGAGGCTGCCTATGGCCTAGCAGGGTGAGCATCTCCAGCCTTGGAGGTTCAAAGTCTTTGTATTCACCACAAGTCCAGGCCAGCCTCCTAGAGCCATAAATGAGCCTTAATTAGACGGCATAAAATTAGTACGTGAGAATTCTCTTAATTGGGACAGCACAGTGGATCCCATTATCTCCCTTAAAGGAAAAGTAATTTATTCTGTACAGCTTTGAATGTTTACACTTCTAGGAAGAATTCATGGCAGATAAATCTAAAAAGGCAAAATTAAATATCAACTAAATTTATAAAATATTTGCTGCATTTAATTTTTTTTTGTCTTGTATTTTTTTTACTCTTTTTGGGATAAAAGCCAAAAGATGAGTGTTTCATGCCTAAACCACACCTGGTAAAACAGCACTTTGCTTCTCAGTACTGACCAAATGTTGCCATTGAGCAGAATAGTTGATGTCATGCTCAAGTAGCAGTTCGTGTCAATTTATGTCATTAAACAGAATTGCTTTTCTTGAGGAAAACCCAACTAAGAGAAGTCTGAGTAACAGTGAGTAGTCTGCTGTGCTCCTGATCGTGCAACCACTCCCTTTGAGGACTGTCCAAGGCCCTAAATTAGGCCAAATACTTCTATGAAGATAGCTCAATTTTCCATGTATGCAAGCACAAGGAGAAAAGGAAATAATGATTTTTTCATTTTGGATTTAAAACTGTTTATTCAGACTTTAGGTTCATATTCTGCCTATCATGCAAGCTAAAATATGAAGGAATAATGTTCAAATATCTGTTACTAACATGAGATTAATGAAATAGATGTGTAGAAATCTGTGCCCTGATATTTGCTGTGACAATTAATGTAGTAATTGTCAATGTTTTTATATGAATTTTGGCACAAGAATTGGAAAGCCTAAAGGTTTAAGATCAGAGATGATTATCTGTACAGTATTTCTGAGTAACAGAAAGGACCAGTTGCACACAGCCTTGTAACAACTTCTTTACTTTCACTGTGGAAACTGCCAGATTTTCCTAGCTTTAAAAACACTTTTATTTCAAATATGATTTGATAGGAGAATAGAAGAGTTGATTATGAGTAGAAAATTGACCTTTTGTTCTGAATTTAAAACACATTTCCATCCTTTGCACAATTCTCATGTTTTTTTATTACCAAAATCAACATTATCTCTCCACAACAGAAAGGGCGAATGTGATTAAACACCCACTCACTTGGAACAAGTGGTGTCTTGATTCATTTAATTTTGAGCATCTAAAGCTGTCAGTGCCTTGCCATCTGCTGAGGGTACCTGCTGTATTCTGCAATGCCCTCACAGCCCCTGCTCACCTGAGAGAGACCAGGTTCCCTCCTCCACACAGGAAAGATAAAAACTGGGCAACCTAAATTGCCTCAGAAGGTGTAAATTAATTGCTCCCCAAATCAAATTTGTAATGCCTCTGAGTTAATTTATCAATGCTACTGTAAAAAGAGTCATGGCATTCAACACTGACTGTGCATATCCAAATGAAGATCTCATTATGCAAGTATTTCTGGGAGATGTGGCTCCCAGTGCCTTGGCATTGTTTTTCAAAATGATTCTAAGTGGGCACCAATTCAAATCAGTGTTAGAGGATGGAAGTTTAATATTCTTTGTTTTTCAAACTATGCATAGTCCTAGTGACAGGAGATGCAGTTTTGATGGGGCAGAAGAGACTTGAGGTGCCCCAGCTCTGAAGGGGCTGGTTTGAGTGGCAGGTGCTTTATGGCATGGGAAAGTGTTGAAATTTCCTTTGTCAGCTGCATCTCTTATGCAGATAAGTACAAAATATATTTTCCCAGTTTTTACCAACCTGGCACCTTTCATGACCACTGTGAAACCTTTTGAGAGTTCTGCAGTCCAATATCTATCTTGATTTGCATTCTACTTGAAATTAAAACCAACCTTTCCTAAAGAAGTCTGATTTGATAAAATCAGTGCCAGTAATACAACATACAATACAGAAACAATCAGTTGAAAGCTCTTTGAAATAGCCTGTGGAAGAAAGGTAAGAATATACTACTCTTAAATGGGAAATAAAATGCCAGAGACTGTGTTAAAATTAAAATAAAACATTAAATATAGCCAACAAAATGATTTAAGGCTGGTTAATGATTTCTGTTCCATCTATATGTTGGCATCAAATGCTGCAGTCGTACAACAGCTGGCATGAAGCCCACAAAAGGTAGCAGAAGTCTTTCCTCTGGCTTCAGTTTGCTTTGCAGCAGAAGCTGATTCTTCTGGGGTATCAAGTATACAATCATTTATTCTTTAAAATACCCAGGAGTTTTTCATCTTGCAGTGTTACAAATCTTGGCAGGCATAAGATTTTTCTTTGTAAATATATCTAGTGCAGATTCAAGCACTTTTCAGATTAAATTTCAAAACTTAGCCTGTGTATCACCATGTAGCATCTTAGGAAAAAAATAAAATTATTTTAGAAATAGCAGAGAAAGTATACGTGGAATGCTTTCAAAATCAGCTCAGTTTTGAGGGTGCAGGGAAAAGACTCATAATTTATGGCCCTGTGACCCACTCCCCAATTCCTTTGCAGAAGTTTGTAGGGTGCCTTTAGATTTACCACACATAAATTGACTCTGGCAGCATGGAAAATGCATTCCTGATCGTTTTCACATCTTGCTTTTATACTTCTGTCAAGGCTCAGGAGCTCTGTTTGTGGTTTAATTCTCCCACTCCTCTGGGCTGTGCAGCTGAGGGAGAGAAAATGTTGCTATTTGGACTGGCTGAGTAGGGCTGGGCATTGTGCACAGTTCAGGGGGAATTTTGTGTTTAGAACATTAACAACTTTTGCAGTGCTTTTCTACCTTCCAAAATCCTGCCCAAGGCTCTCTGTTTCCATCTCCCTCGAGGCTCTCCAGAACTCTCCCACTCTATAAAGTGTCCATGGCTGCAGGGTGGCTGGCTGGGGTGTCCTGGCTGAGAGCCACAGGTGCTGCTGGCACTCAGGTTTGGCATCATGCCCTGGGAAATATTTCACCTAGGTTACAGCTTGAGCTCTAATTGAGACACTAAATTGTTTGGAAGTTCTCTAGTGTAAAGAAAAACTAGTAATGTAGGGGAAAATGCATTTGCTATCCAAGGGATTTGAAAAAACTTCTGCAGATAAAATTTGAAGTGAAGGATTCAGTAGAGCTTTTCACAGCTCTGGGTCCTCTCCTTGGAAGGAAGAAGTGATTTCACTTTCCTGTGGCCCAGTTCCCCTGTACAGAATGAAGACAAACTCAGCTCCTTGGACACAAGGTTAGTCTGCCTTGGCCCAGGATGTAAATTCTCAGGTGCTCTGTGCACAAATGGACACAGCCCTTCTCTTGTAAGAAGATCCTGAAAACACCATTTTGGAAAACCACATAAGTTTGGAGTCTAAATCCCCTTTGACTTGGTAAACAGATGCTCCAAACAAGGTTTTGTTCTCAGGTGCACCCAGTGGCTGTGTGCTTTGTCACTCCTGGGAATGTTTTCTTTGGGCTATTGGCTTGCAGGAAAATCAGAGCAAAGCAGGCCTGGAGTTTTCTATCTGAGCTACAGCTCTCTGCATTTTCTGTGGCATCAAGAAGCTTGTTCCCCCCACCTGTATTTTACTGAGATGTTTGCCCTGTAGGGTTGCAGGCTGGGGAGCAGGGCCAGTACAGAACTTGCCCAGGGAGCATCGCCCTGCGGTCACTCCCTGGGGCTGATGCTGCTCATTTCACCTTCCCACAGCTCTCACCTACCTTGGTCTCTCCTACCTTAACAAATCAGAGTTCTTTGCCAGCCTCCTACAAAATATCTCTCAGAGTGCTGTTTGTTTGCTTAGAAAAGGAAAATAAATTGTAATTTTGATAACAGGTTATAAAATCATTCCTTAAATAGAAACGTTCATTCTTATCCTATCAGTAGAAGTGTCTGCCTAAGAGATTTGGAATCAGTCGATTGATTCATATTATGGGTAAATTTTATCACTTCTAGAGCAGGGAAGAAAGTAATTTCCATTTCTTTTTTAGCACACTGTGAGCCAATTTGCTTTGAGGTTGATCTATAGGCTAAATTGTGGGGAGTCATGCTGCAGAATGTTTTGATGGAGAAGTGTGTGTGGGGAGACTTAAAATGCTTATCCAAATGTTTAAACTCCTTATTCTCTCATACCCTTAGTGCTGCATCTGGCACCTTTCTATTTAATCAGTTCTTAGTGTCTCTCCTGAACAATTTTTATTGCCTATCAAGTCATCAGAAAGGGTTTAAACATCATCTGATTATGGCTCTCCTTCCCAACATCTTTATAAAACAGGTGCCCTGATACAGAATCACAGAATCGCCTGGGAAAGGAATTAAACCCATCCCATCCCACCCCTGCCATGGCAGGGACACCTCTCACTGTCCCAGTGTCCAGCCTGGCCTTGGGCACTGCCAGGGATCCAGGGGCAGCCACAGCTGCTCTGGGCACCCTGTGCCAGCCCTGCCCACCCTGACAGGGAACAATTCCTGCCCAAGATCCCATCCATTCCTGCCCTCTGGCACTGGAGCCATTCCCTGGCTCCTGTCCCTCCAGCCCTTGCCAATTGTCTCTCTCCATCTTTCCTGCAGCTCCTTCAGGCCCTGCAAGGCCACCCTGAGCTCAGCCCAAAGCTTCTCCTGTGCAGGTGAACAATCCCAGCTGTGCCAGCCTTTCCTGCCAGCAGAGCTGCTCCATGCTCTGCTCATCCTGGAGCCTCCTCTGGGCTCTCTGCAGCAGGTTGCCAGATGTTTATGCAGATGTTTATGTGACAGTGCTGTAGTTTGGATACTGGGCTTGTGTGGATGCTTTGCAGTGTAGACCTTTCCTATCAAACTTAGCTTTGCTTTTTAATCACATTCTTTGAAAACCACTATTTTCATTTTTGAAAGTAGCCTGCATGTCAGACCTTTACTTTAGTGTGTGAATTTTCCCCCAGGAGCAGTTGGATACAGGACTTCACTAAATGGACCTAACAGAGATTTTATATTTATATTTATTTATATATTTATTTTTTTCTATTTACAGGAACCTTCCCAGCACCCTCTCTCCTGACCCCTGCTGTCTGAAATTGCTCCTTCCATAACAAATGCTTTTCAGACTGTTTTCATTTCAGCTGGATGTGTTTGCTGATCATGTCAATTTTTGTTTAAAATGGTCCAAATGTGCTGTTTGCAAGGCAACCACTTTGCTTATAGGTCATAAGTTCAAGTGACAATATCAAGGCAGTAAGGCTTAGTAACTGATCCTCTAGTGAAAAAAAAAAAAGCACCCAAAATGAAAAACCTCATAGAATTCCATTCAGTTGGGTTTTTTCCTACCATTGAAAATTAATTACACTGCAAACCTCTTTTTATGGGGGAGGAAGAAAAAGAGTCAGATAGGGAAAAAATTAAAATATTAATCAAGGGCACAGAACTAATTACAAAAAAAGTAATCAAAATATATGCAAGATGAGAGCAGAATAAAAGGACAATATACAGCTGAGGAAAACCAGCTGGTTTTAAAACAGTTTAAAAAAATGAGAAAGCTGTATGTACATTATGGTTGTTCTATGTTTGTGTATTTGCACAAAGCTTTAATAACAAAATTTTGTACACAACTGTCCTGGTTCTGGCTCTTGTAGCATTCCTGAGCTTTGCTGGGTGCAATGCAAAGCCTGTGTGGGGCAGATCCCAGAGGGAGGGAGTTTGCAGGTGGGTGAGACATCCCAAACCCATCTGCAATCAGCTGGGCAGGAGAGAATCTGAGCAATGCCTCTCACTGCATGCCTGTGAATTAAACAGCACCCTCTTGATTCTGTGATAACCAAAGTGCAGCCCCACTGCTGGATTTTCCTTTTCTGTGTGCTCCTGAGGGATGCAGTGTGTCAGCTGCCCTCATCTCCCAGGGGTATTTCTCTGGAAGGAAATGCAATGTGCTGCTGTTCAAATGCTTCTTGGGTGCTGGGATAACAAAGACCTCACTAACAAAGGAAGTTGAACCTTTTTATCAATTGCACGTCAAATTCAGAAACAGGAGAGAACAGAATTTCAGAAATGGCTCTCACACCATGTGGCTGCTTCTTTATATGTCTAAATCATTACAGTGCAGTCTGTGCTGAGAATATCTAATTATTTGCATTTCGTCTTTTATTTTGTCAGTATTTCAGAACTAAATCCAGGAACAGTTCTTTTATTTCAGCATACTAGCATGTGTTCATACCACTGATAATAAATATTTAAAAAACTAATTTAGAAAAATAATTACTAAAGCCGTTGTCCCTTATTTGAACAAAGTAAACTCTTTTGAATGTCATAAGCATAGACTTGTAAGTGTTCTTTGATGTCCTTCTTACCAAGGAGGACAATCAAATGCACTTGCTCAGTCCTTGTGGTTTTGCTGCTGTTTCATTTATTACAAGGGATCAATATTCTTTCCAGGATAATTTGGTAATGTACAAATGAGTATCACTAAGTATGTACTTTGCATGGTAAACAATTATGGAAACCAAAAATATTCTCTGTGCCTCTGTTCCAAAATTTTATACTCCTTATAATTCAGTACATGAACCTTTTAATACAGTGTCAACAAATTGCTTATGAGCCCCTTGAAAGCCAGTCCAGTTTAATAATATTAGATGACAAGAACCTTCATAAAAATTAACTCCAGTATCTTTCCTCATTAGTGAAGGCATGCCAGACATAAAGAACCCTGTAATTGCTCTGCAGGAATACTTTATATTTGTTTTTAATCAAGACATTTTAAAAATTAGTTCCCTTTGAAGGTTTGCTGGTGGCAGTTATTGAATAGCTATTTAAGCCAACTTTGTTATATTTCCTCCATTTAGTTGGGTAATTCACCAAACTGTGGAGACACTTCACTGTGTTCAGGGATTTGCAATTTAAGTAATCTGTTTTTATTTGGGACATTTCAGACTTACTGCAAGCTCTTTGATCATCTGGGTTTTGTTAGTGATAGTTTTACCACAGATGCTTTCATGTCTGAAAGGAAAGGTCCAAGAAAAAAACCCTTCAGAGTCACTTATTCATTCCTTTCCCCTGGCCAGGTGCACCCACGTTACCTGTGGAGGAAACCCCAATGTCGTTTTCTTCTAAAATGCCTTGAATATTTAACTTACCATAAAAACTGCATTTAAAGAATTATCTCTATCAGTAAATAGGTTTTTTAATTTCACAGGAGACTGAAACAAATATAGATGCCTAGTTTTGGAAATTTGCATGCCTTTGGAAGTTTGAGATTTTGTCCTGGGAGATGAATTTTCCTTGGTGGCTCTTAGTTCCCTGAACTCTCTTTAGCAACCCCTCTTCATCCTTTTCTTTTGACACAGTTTTGGAGCTTGCCATGTCCTGTCACTATGATACCAAAACATTATCTTGCCCCCAAATCCCTTTTACCCTAATACTTTTATATTTATGTCAAATTTCCTTTTTCTCAGAATTCTCTTTCTCTTGCTGTTGTCAGGGAGCTTCTTTGTCAGAGAGGCTCCATGGGGAAGGAGTGAGGGCTGCAGAGCAATGGGAGAAACTGAGGATGAGAGAATGGAGAATCTCAACCCCACCCAATAAAAAAATCTGCTTTTTGTACCATCGAGCTCCATTCTCCAGAGAAGTGAAAATCCTTTGTTGTTTAGGATAAGTTTAAAAACTCAATTCTCATTATGACCTATGCTTTTGGTTCTTTGTGTGAGGAATTTTTTTCTGTTTGTGTTTTTTTTGGTGGTGTTTTGGGTTTTTTTGTGGTTTTTGGTATGTTTATCAAATTTTTCTTTTCTGTTTTGTTTCTTTGTTTTGAGGGTTTTGTTTTGTTTTGGGTTTTTTTTGTTTTGTTTTGTTTTCCTGGAAAATGCAAATGCTTCCATCAGTCAAAAATGCAGCCCAACAGATCTTTTGGTCTCTGCTGTCTCTGATCTTTTGAGTGATTCACTGCTTCCTCTCTTCTCCCTGAATTATTGACTTAGTACCTAACATACATCCCTTCAAATGCAAATTTCTATATACACAATTTTTACCTGTATAATAATGAATATAAATCTCACATTTTTGGGGTCTACTCCATTTCATCTCTTTTATTTCTAATCACTCCTGGTCCAGCCTTTATGACATCATTTATAACACTTGTACTTTTGAATTCAGTTTGTATTTTTGTACTTTTTGTACAAAATTGTACTTTTGCAGTTGACCCAAGAGAGATAAGTATCACCCTATAGGTACCCAAGCAGGTATCAATTTTCACAACCCCTTTCATATCTGTTATATTGACAGGAGTTGCCTTTCCAAAGTGAAACTGTGATTCAATTTCTATAACAAAGTACCTGCTCTTTAAACTGATTTCAGAGAAATCAGACAATAAGAAAAGAATTAAATTAGTGGACCTAGCTCTTCTGTACTAGAATTAACTCCTTCCTTTTTGGCTAGGTCCAAGGTGATGGGAAGTGAGGAGGCACTTGCATTACAGTTTGTGATTTTTGACTGACAGACAAGGGGCTTGTAAAGATTTTATGGAATATATGAATGTATTGTGCTTTGTGTCACACTGCATTGTGTATCATACTCTTGAATGGACTTTAAAATGTAACATGTTAGAAGGGAAGTCAGGCTGTTGATAAATAGGAATGACACAATGTGCTAAAAATTAAAACTACACAGTAATATATAGAAAGCTGAATACACACAACTAAGTGAATTTATAGACTCTTTTGTTTTTCCTTCAGGAATAGGACAGAAATCTCTACCATTTTCTCAAAAGATAAGTGAAGACTGGGCTTTTGCGTTTCCACATAAATAGCTGTCATTAATACTATCTATGCCAAAATTCATCAGCAGCAGTTGTCTTGCCAGGTAGCAGAGGGAGAAGTTCATTCTAGTTCATTCTTTCTAAGAGCCACTCCTACAGTTATGAGACATATAAGACATTCTCTAGTTCCTTTTATACTAATAATTTTTTTTTTTTCTTATTTATAGGTACTGTTATGAGGAAAACAAAGGACCTGCTAAGTGAGCTGGATGATGTCTAACTCTTGACCACACCCTTGGGCAGCTGCAAATTCTCCTGTGAGGGTTGTGCTTTGAAGCCTTGTGGACAATGTGTGGCAGACTCAGACACCACCATGGGTCACCCGTGTGCTGTGGGGGGATGCAGGGAACACAGACCTTCATTTACTAATAGTGCATTTACCAGTCATTGCTCAGGGAGGTGTTTCCTGGGCACACCACAACAACTCAAACACTGTCAAATACTCAGTCTACCTAAAAAATTAAATGTGTCTTTTGAATTTGGTTCTGCCATACTATGAAAACCAACATCCAAATAAAGCATGGAGCCCAAAGGACTTGCCTGTTTTTGTGGAAGTTGCTCAGCTCCAGTGATGACAGGGAAATGTAAGAGTGAGTAAAGGGATGCCTCTGTAACAGACCTAATTGAAATGAAAATAGAGAACAGGAGCCATTCCTCAGATTTGAATATCTGTATTAAGAGCTGATTGCAATGCTCATACTGTCAATGTGTTTCTTGGGAAAAAGGCAGGGATTGCAGGAAGGAAAAGCAGGAGAAAGGCTTTCAGTGGGATGTTCATGTGCACCTCACCTGCTGCTCTGGCATTTCTTTCATGCTCAGCAGTCCCACAGAGTTCCATGGAATTTGGAGAGCTCCCTCATGAAGCTGAAATCAGGGAATGAATAGATTGATCAAAGTTATGTGTTGAAGCTTGGGAGATGTGAATTACTGCAGGAAAATTTGGGCTAGTTTCTTGACTTCAGATATGTTGGACTCCACTGTGACTCCAAGCATGGAAAATAATACTCAAAACCTAAATCTGAACTCAGGGTCCTGCAAGGCAGAAGTTTTCCCAAAGTGCCGAGCCTTTAAGACATAACTGGAGCATTCAGACACGAGCAGCTTGGAAGGCAGTTTGATTTTAAAGAACATAAATAAGGGTTAAGGTACATAGATTTCCTTTCTCTAAAATGGGATTCTCAAGTGGCATTATGAAGCTAAGAATATGTATAGGAAATCTCTTTTATCATAAGCATATTTCCCTTATGGCACATTTCCTGTATGATCTCTAGAAACAGTTCTATTTTTAGGTGTGTTATTTAAAATGTCTTACTGATGGCACATCTAAGCATTGCTAAAAACCTCTCAAGTGCTTTAATAGGAATGATTTTAAAGCATTTGTCTGGCTTAGTTGCAGCTAGAAATAACTGAAATAAGAAGCCATTAGGAAGCTAGTCACACTTCCTTAAAATTGATACTAAGCTGTTCATAACACATTCTGAACAAAATAACATTTTTTGTTTGTTCATTATAGATTGTGCCTTAAGGATAATGGAGTTTATTGCAGTAAAGTAAAATAGTTATGCACAAAATGCATGATAAAACAAGGAGGAAGCAGAAAAAATTTAAAGAGTTATACACTGTTGAGTGTGAAACACTGTTCAAGTAATGAGACTGGTTGGTCGATGGCCACAAGAAAATCGGAGTGGGAACCTGTAGCTACAAATGTCTTGGTGACGTCTCAGAGCAATGGAAGTACTGGATTACAAGAAAATTATTATTTAACATGCATTTTGTAGCTCCCTTCTATAGCTGTGTTTCAATTCTCACCTCACTAATGCTTGTTATCAGCAGTAATGCAGACACGGCTGCTCGGCGCTGACAAACCCCAAACACAGGGGGCATGTCTGGGAAGGCTGGATACACAAAACAAGACAAGCAGGGGCTTCTTCTGATGTCTCAGTGTCATTGCAGGGACAACATGACACCATTGTGCACTGCAAGTGCTGTGAAGATTTTAAAACTCAAATTCAGAAACACCAGGGCGTCTTTCTGAGTTCTGCCAACAGGGACTGCTGCCCAAACAGCTGCTCCAGTAATCTGAGTGTTCAGGTGCTCTTTTCTCCCTCTTGCCTGGTTTGCCCCCACATCCTTCTGTCCTACCTTGGCCCATGGCACAGACCTCTCTCCTCATCCCTTATTAACCTTTAGTGACTCCTCATTTACTTTTGCTTGCTCATAGGATTACAACACATCAGCTTTAGAGAAGCACCCCAATAGTTTTATATGTTAGGAATATTTACAGGAATGTAAGACTCTGCTGGCCAAATTAACTCTGTGCACTGCTGGCAGTAGGGAAGGCTGTGCTGTTGGAGTGCTCCTCCTGAGAAGTTGGGCACTTTAAGGTCAGTCAGTGGTCCTGAAGGTGTTCTCAGAAAGTGAAAAGCACTATACAGATCATTTACAGAGCAAAGAACTTTTGTTGTTAGCTCATCTCCCAAGTGGTAAAACACACTACATGAAGTAGTGCTGGCTCTGCATGGTTACTTACGTGGTTACCTAATTACTGCCCTATTCTTTGCCAGGTGATGGAGTGACAAAATGCAGAGCCCAAGACTGTGCTATTTTGTGCTCAGTATCCCAGGACTCTCACATTTAGCTCTCGTTACAGGTGTGCACCAAATCCGAGGAAGTCCTCCAAAGTTTATAATGTGGACAGTTGCGTTTCATTTGAGGCAATTACAAGGTGGTAGGGTTTTCCTTAATTTCCTTTCCCAGGCTCAGAGGTTACACTTTCCTCTGATAAAGCATTTACCAAGTACTGGGTTTCAGATGCACCCAGAGCAGGTGGTGACAGCCACTCACACACGCTCACAGCGCTGGTATCATGTGGGACACGGTGCAGCAGCCATCCTGCTGCTTCTCTGCTCTCATCAATGAGGAACCCGTGGGTAAATTACAGCTTGTGGTGCGTGATCACGGACCTTGGGCACGGCTGCACCGCAGTCGTCCTGGCAACAGCCACAGCCCACAAGCTCAAGAACAGCTTCTTAACCCACAGGCGGATAAAGAGACACTGATGCTTTGTCTCCACATTGTAACAAGTGTTCTTCTCCCCATCAGAATTAATTTGTAGGGAAAGCTGGTGATAAATATACATTTTCTCTGTTACATGACCAGCCTGCATCCTCAGGAATTATGGGACATGTAACCAAGAGGGCACAGTAAGCACGTAAAAAGCAAAATGCCCTTATGCTGCCTGACTGAACAGAAACGTACTCTGAACATACCAAAAGCAACTTGCCAGAACCCTGCTGAACTGCCCCAGAGAGGCTTGTCAGGATTGGCCTGGTTCACAGATGGCTGGTCCAAAGGGAAGACCCCCTAACTCTTTCTGGCTTTGGATCAGAGCTGTGTGGTTAAAATGAGCTTTTAGAATCCATTCCCTGTGAGTGAGAGCCAGTGAAATGAAATAATTGATATAGGCACTGAAAGTTGAATTATTCCATTGCTTTCATTATTCCATTGCATGTTTTTAAATCCATTGATTGTGTAAGGCTGACAGAATGAATTGGACTTGGAGCCGTGTGGCTGTGCCTGCTACAGCTTTGTGACACAGCAATGTCTGTTTGCTGTGCTTTTATCCTGTGCTGAAAGGACAGTGATTATTCTATCATGACAGGATAATTTTCAAAGATTTTACTGGGGATTATTAGTTTTACTGCTCTAATAAACATATAATTAAACAACGTGTCTGTATTATTGGATCCTAGTCTGCTTTGTACACAACGGATTTACAGCATGTCAGTAAATATTGGAATTGTGATGCAGTAATTAAGATTTACATAAACCTTTTCTGGGAGGAGAATGAGTGATTTTTACTGTGAGACTCGGTTGAGGTGGAAAATACCTGTTTTATTTAAGTATAGCAATATACAAAAGGTATAGTTTTGTTCAAGATTTCAGCCTCAAATATAGCATAGTCTGCACTTTGAGGAGATGGTAGTTCTTCTCCAAGTCAAGGCAGCACTCCCTGACATCAGCCAAGGCAAATGAACATCTAATCTTCAACATAAGGGATAACCTTGGAGCAGGAGAACGTATTTGGGAGCTCTCTTTCTCTACTTGGCTGTTACTGCTTTACTCATTTTGACATGCCCTGTATTGCCAAGTGCTTTCCACCAAAGGACTGGAGCTGAGGTGCTCAAACCTGACATTTGATTAAAAATACAGCATTCTTCATTTGAAGTGGTGGGCTTTTTTCATGGGGAATAAAAGATCCAAAAAGATATTAAATTGTCAATCAAACAGATAGGAGTTTAGAAACTATACTTTTTGAAGTAGAGCAGACTTCAGGCTGCTCAGGGAACTACTGAGTTAAATCCCCAGGGAAAATGCTGCGGCAGGTGCTGGGTCCATCAGTGCTACCACTTTTTAAACATCGCCTCCTAAAGGCACTGGAGCAGCAGTTCCCAAACATCAGAGGTCAAGCAGGTGGGGTAGAAGGGTGGCTGGGCTGATCAGGAATCTCCGCTTGGAAATTAAGTAAAAGAGGAAGGTATACACCCAGTGGAAGCAAGTTCAGGTACCATGGGAAGAATACAGAGATGCTGCCCTCCACCATGGGGAGAAAATCTTTGCAGCCAAAGCTCAGATGGACTGGAAGTTGCTAGAAATGTGGGGGAAAATAAAGAGTTTTTTCAAATATATTGATGGCAAAAGGAAGTGCAGAAATAACACTGTCTTGTTCCAGGATGAGGATGGTCACCTCCCAAACAGGGACATGGACAAGGCAGAGGTGTTTATTGTGTTCTTTACCTCTGTCTTCAACATGGATCAGAGACCAAGGGAGCTCAGTGCCCTGAGCTGGAGGACCATGTCTGTGACAATGATCAACTCCCAGTTGATCCTGAAATTGTGTGAGATCTACTGCTCCAGCTGGATCCCTACAAATCTATGGGGCCTGATGGGATTCATCCAAGAATTGTCAAAGAGCTGTTGATGTCATTGCAAAACCTTTCTTCGTGATTTTTGAGCAGTCTTGGGAATCTGGGGAGGTCCCAGCTGACTGGAAGCTGGTGAATGGCATCCTGATTTTCAAGAAGCGCAAGAAGGAGACCCCAGAGGCTACAGGACTGTCAGTGTCACTTCAGTGCCTGGTAAAATCATGGAAAAGATTATTCTGGGAGGTGTTGAGGGTCTGCCAGTCATCAGTCACAGCCAGCACAGCTCCAGGAAGGGAAAGCCCTGCTTGTCAAACCTGATCTCCTGCAGCAGGGTAACCCACCTGGCTGATCAAGGGAAACCACTTGATGGAATCTTTTTGGACTTCAACAAAGTTTTGAGACCATCTCTCCCAGGATCCTTCTGGACAAAATGTCCAGACCACAGTGGATAAACACATTGTGGAATGGGTGAGCAGCTGGCTCACAGGTCAGGCACAAAGGGTGACAGTGACTGGGGTGATATCAGACTGGGGCCTGTCCCCAGCTGGGCTCTGCAGGGCTCCATCCTCAGCCCTGTGCTTCCAATGTCTTCATTCATCATTTGGACCCAGGACTCAGAGGAACACTGAGGAAGTTGGCTGATGACACTAAATCAGGAGTTGACTGCTTTGAGGGCAGAGAGGCCCTGCAAGGAGACCCAGACAAATGAGAGAGATGAACAATCCCCAGCCATGTGAAGTTTAACAGAGGCCAGTGCTGGATTCTGCCCCTGGGACAGGACACCCCTGGCTGTGGGGGTGGATGGGCAGTGAGAGGCTGCAGAGCAGCTGCAGGAAGGGCCCTGGGGCTCCTGGTCAGTGGGATCTGAGCCAGCAGTGCCCTGGAGCCAGGAGGGACATCCCTGTGGTGGGGCACCTGCCCTGCACTGCCAGCCCAGCCAGGAAGGGAATTGCTCTGCTCTGGGCTGGGGCAGCCTCACCTCCACTGCTGGGGCAGCTCTGGGCATAAGAGAGGCATGAAACCACTGGAGAGTGTCCAGAGGAGGCCATGAGGATGGGGAAGGGTCTGCAGGGGAAGCCCTCAATGAAGAACAGCCTGGAGAAGAGACTGAGGTCTGACCTCATTGGGGTCTTCACCATCACACAAAGGGGCAGCTCTGATCTCTTCACTCTCCTGACCAGGGACAGGACCAGGAAATGGCTGGGGCTGTGCCAGGGGAGGTTTAGGTTGGATCTCAGAACAAAGTTCTTCCCCCAGAGGGTGCTGGGGCACTAAACAGGCTCCCTAGGGAATGGGCACAACCCTGAGGTTGCCAGAGCTCAAGAAGAGTTCGGCACTCACAGGCACAGGGTGGGATTGTTGGGGTGCCTGTGCAGGGCCAGGAGTTGGACTGGTTCCTATGGGTCCCTCCCAGCTCAGCATATTCTGTGGTTCTGTGAACCTTGTGTGAAACATAGAAAATGCAGCTCTTGACAGATCTAACATGTCCAGGCTTGTTTGTTTGAAGTACTAATCAGCCCAGCACAGTTTCCTTAGCTGGGGAGAAGCCAGTGGTGCCCTGGCTATGTGCATGTTGCAGTGTCATTTACATTAGGTGATTACTTAACATCATATCACATAAACTTCTCTGGAGAAAGGTTAGAAAAATGAGTGCCAGCAATATGAAATGATGAAGATAACCTTTATCAGGGCATTGTTATCGTGTTGCTGTGATGATTCTCCCTTTGAGGCTTTGAACTCCAAAGCGCTTTGCAGCGAGAAGATTCAGAGGTGCTGCATTGATTCCCGCAGGGAGCAGCCCCCACGAGGCTGAAGGACACTGGGTAAGGTGGGAGTGGGGCAGAGGGAAGAGGCGGTTTTGTGTTTCCAGTTACAGCACTGACAGCAGCTGCAGTGTCTGCACTCACCGAGCTGCTCTCCCGGCTGCGTCACCGCAGGCATGGCCACACATTTATTTTATGTGGAGAAAAGACTTGGACAAGTGTATAGGTCCAGATGTGTTTTCCTGCCTCTCACACCTGTTGAACCCAGTGGTCAGGATCAGACAGGAACAGGAGGGATCTCAGCAACAATTGCACTCTTAGCAGCTTCGATGGAGTTGGCACCTGGGTGACAAAGTCCAGCAAATGCCTCTGATCAGGGAGGGGCTGTCATGCCAGACTGTGTGCAAGAATTTGCAAGACAAAATGACTTTCAAAATGTCTCAACTGCTAGAAAAGCTTCAGCCGGACCTGCTCAGTTTTTCTGTCAATGAAGACACACAAATCTGTGGGGAACAAGGGTTCCATCAGTGCTGGTGCTCACAAAACTGCTCCTGGTGCCTGAGGCCAGGCTGAACAGACTGAGGGACAGAGAGGAAATTGTGTATTCAAGGAAATTATATTGCTTTAATTAAAATATTACCTATGGAGAGTTTTGTTTTTAATAAGACATAAACACTAGGGATCAGTGAATTTACCTTTGCAATCAAATGATCTCCAGGAAGACATAATTCCCTATATGCCTGGTCTTAACTATGTTTTCTCAGTGATCCCTTAGTGCTGTTCATGGGAGTGAAATCCCAACTATTTGTCAGGTTTTCCAGAATCAAGAATGTCAAATTAGATTTTGAATTGATGGCTGCTAATTGTTGTGTACAGCTTAGTTATTTTACTTTGATGACAGATATGTATGCTCTCATTTCTGAGGTATCACCTCTCACTGATAGTGGGTTCAGTATCACACCTGTGAAACAGAAATCATTCTGGTAGGAGGAAAATGAGATTAGAGTAAATACTAGGGAACATTAGACACCACCTAGATTTAAATAATTTTGATTTCTGGATTGTGCTGCAGAAATATCTACTCAACTAACTAGGCTTTTTCCTAAAGTAATTTCTGTTTTCTGTCAAACATTAACATCAACATTCTAAGATAATTTAACTCTTACTTTTGCCATATTAAGGTGCTTCAATTTTTTTTTATAGGTAGTGCTTTGCAAAATCCACAGAACAGATTATGTAAGTACTATATTATGCTAAAAATGTGAGGTTTATACTAATTATACTATAGATTCAGTCCTTGAAGTTTTGCCATAGTTCCTTCTATAATACTATTCTCCTGGGAATTAAATCATTTGGCACCTGATTGCACTAATTACCATTGAACTTTAGATCCTTTAATACAGTGAAAATTCAAATATTTAATATGCACTGATATTTACAGGATAAAAAGGTGGAATTTACACAGAAATGTGATCTCCAATTTTGTTCTATAATAATGGCAATATCTTAGAGTTAACCCTCATTAATATTTAGTGCAGCAGTGAATGTAAGCAGCTGTCACTGGAATGTTATGATTATGATCAATAATACCTTGGCCCTCAGTGAACTTCGTGCTCCTGTTCATTCTTTGTGTAACTTGACATGGGAGGGAAGGGAGCACTAATGAACCAGTTTATAAATATCCAAAATGCTTACCTACTTCAGGGGTTGTGAAAGGGAGATTACTGTAATGTCTAAATACAGGCAACACTTTCCAACCCTATCAATAGTATATATTCTACTCTTAATTCCTAATAAGAATGAAAGAAATGCTTCTGATGGCATGCCAAATGATGAACTCCCTAATCAGTGTGGTATTTTCAAGCACAGAGTTCATCGGAAACATATGAGATGTTTACACTGAGCCATTTGGTGCTCAGCTGCCATCTCCATTACAAATTTACTTTTTGATGTTTGGGAAGTGTTATTTTGTTTTATGAGCCTCATTTAGGGAAGAATACTCTAGCAGAGTCCAAAGGAGACACTTGGTATCAGGGGGAAAACCAGAGAGGAACTTGGGTTCCTTGATCTGGACAGAGAAAGACATTCCCAAGTATCTGACCCGTGACCAGGGATTTAGGTAAAATTCTTCTGACCAATTTTAGTTATTTTGTCAGCAAAATAGTTTTTTATTCACTTTTCTGAATGGTCCAGGTCTCTTAATTCTCCCTAAAAGCAATCTAAATACCTTTGTCTATGATGAGCACGTCTTTCTTTTTGAATTCACTAAGTATGTTACTAGGGATGATGTCTATCTTAGTGATTTTCTTGATTAATCATCTGGATTAGCTATTTGCAGAAGGCTTCACTTTTACAGTTTTTCCCAAAGTTTACCTCTGTTTGTACTTGGCATTGTCCTTATTAAATCACTGGAATGGCCCCAGTTTTTTTCTGTATATTGCATGACTCCTTTCAGTGGATCACCCTTTGCTCACTAAAGAGCCTCAGTAATTTGTGAAGATTTGTTTGTCACATAAACCCAAACTTGTCTTTTCCCAGAATTGCTGCCATCAGCATTACCTCTAGGTAAAACCATGAAAACTTGATATTTTGTCATTAATTTTTTTTTTATACTAGGATCATTTTTTCAAAGACATCCCTCTTTGAAGCTAATTCAGTTATTTGCATATGTAACAGCTGACCCATTCTAATGACCCAAGTATTCAGATGACTGCTTCATTAGAAAATTTGCCAAATCCTGGAAATACAGAGGGAGAGTTCCTCAATCTGCCCCACTGCTGTTCTGCAGCCTTTTACACTGATTATGTGAGTGGTGCTTGACCAGCCCAAATCTGCCTGACTGTGCAAAGCCCTCTCTGCTGCTGTCACTGCAGCCCAGTGGGGACAGTCACCCTTACAGAACTTCAGTCCCCTGCCTCCAAACAAAGCCAAAGGCTCTTTTTCACCTCACAGAGCTAAAGAGGGTGTCTTGCAGGTTGCCAGGAACTTGGTCCTTGTGCTGCAGTCATGAGGATCAGAGAGGAACAGAACTTTTACAGCAGGAATTAGAGAAAATAATTTCTCTTGTGGGAATTTGTGGGAATATGATCTAAATGTATCTTGGTTACTGAGGCCTTCTGTTTCCCTGAGCAAATAATGCTGGCAATCCAAATTAAAGCTGGTCACAAGGTGCCATCAATCCTTAGCTCAAAACTCATGAACCCAAGCAAGAACCTGCTGTAACACCTGTGCAGGAGCAGGGCTGGACAGCACTCCAGCACTGCAGCTCCATCTGACCTTACACTGCAGAAAAGTCCTTTCCCTGGGCATGAGCTGAATAAGTATATATTTATTTCAACATCTCAGATACATGTAAGTAATTGCTATTGTGGCATAATGCTGCTTCTGGAATAAATCTTCAAGAGAAAAGTCAACAGAAAACTGATGGGGTTTAATGAGTGAGCTCTGCCAGATAGACTGGAAAACTGTTCTGTCTACTGTGCACATACAGCCTTACCCCAAGCACTTCTTCACCAAAAATTATCATAAATGTGCTCTTCTCACATTCTAAATACTAGTATGCATTCACATAAAGACTAAGGAAATCAGGCATGAAAAGTTCTTCAGTTACCAAGGGCAGTTTTGTTGGTTTTTTTCAAAAAATCAATTTAAGAAATATTTGTGGTGTTTCACAGCAAAAAAAAAGCATTAGTTGAACAGTCAATCAAAAGTGTCCTGCAGCAGACTGTGCAGTGGTGAGGTTTGAGGTGAGCCAGGGAACCACGAGGTGCAGGCACTCTCACCTGCGGTAGCACCACCATGCTTTGTACTCCTGCTTAATCTGGAATTTCTGCAGGACTGCTGTTTTTAGCACTAATGATAAGGAGCAAAATGCTAAATCACAGGTATTTTAAAATGCATACAAGGTTCAAATTCAGCATTTAATCATGGTAACTATGCATTACTGACTTCCTGCTGTCTCCTGACAAACTGGAGCATCTGCCTATACTCATGTATCTGATGCTCTTTCACTTTGTTCTCTTTTGGTTTCCCCACGCTAGATTAATTGGATGGCTCTGAAGCATTTGGGGAGTATTTTGGCTTTTGAAAATGTTCTCCTTTTCAGGCTGCTTTCCAACCTCTTCTCCCCTGCTTAATGATCCATTCAAAAAAATTACCAATGAATTTCTTAGACTAGATTTACATAAGATCATTAGAGTATTCCAACTCCTTTACTTTAAAATATTCATGGCAGTCTCACATTGTTGGCTTCACAAAACCAATTTCAGGCAAACCTCCCATCAGCTTCACTGAAGGACAGCAGGGTAGAGCTTTAATTGTCAAAAACTTGCAAGCTTCAGCTTCAGTGGCCGTTTTTCACATCAAGCACCAATTCTGACAGTGCTTCACTGCACATTCTGATCCCTCTGTGGTGTTGGAGAGGGGCAGGTTAGATGCTTTTCATTGTCCCTCATTTTTGAGAAAAAAATTACAAGAACTTGCTGATTTAAATCTCAACCCATGAATATTTTCCTGAGTGAGAGAAGTAAAACCTCCCTCAATTTGCAGCTTAAAAAGTAAAACATTGAATTAAAAATCTTGTGTGAATTTGTGGCTTACTGGTCTATTTAATCACTAGCTTTGTACAATTGTAGCAAGGAAAGTGATGCTGTCCTGTGAAAGGGTGACTTGATTTGTCTACAGAGATGGTAGGAAATGTTTATGAAGGAGCTGCCTCGGAGCTTAAGCAGGGAAGGTCTGTTCAGCACCAGTTCAGTGTCTCAGGGAAGAGGTGAAGGCATCACCTTGTTCTGCAGGGAGGCACTGAGAGAAAGCTCAAACCTGGGTTTGGAAGGTTTTGGAAGGGTCACAGCAGCAGAGAAGGGGAATTTGAATTCTCTGCTTTTGACAAAAAACTTCATGTTGAGCTCCTGCACTCTGCACAGACAGAGCCTGCAGCAGCTGCCAGGGGGCAAACCTGCTGTGGGCATCCCTGTGGAAGAGCACTTCACTCTGGATCTGCTCCTTGGAGCCTGGGCCAGCTCAGCAGCATAGGGCCTCCAGTTCCCTCTTTCCACTTCAGCTGCTTCTGCTGTTTGTGCCCAGTGACTCCAGATCTAGAAATGCCTTGCTTAATATTGCCCAGTCCTTCCTATTCCACTATTCCTGGCTTCATGCACAACCCAAGATGCAAGGAAAAGTCTCCAGAGAACGGTATGATGTAAAATGTCCCACCATCTTAAAAATTTATTGCTGAAGAAACTGTGCTTGCATATATATTTTAAAATGGAAATTAATAATTTAAGGCTGTTTAAAATATATGAATGTAACTTTAATTAATCTGGTTTTTGTGTACATTGCTTGGCAAATAAAATATGTCTCGAGGGGCTCTGTTTTGTTAACAATACTCCCTTCCCCCTTTTTTTTTACTACCCCAGAAGCAATTTTTGAAGAGTTTTTCATAACATTTCCATAAAGCTGAAGCCTTCCCTTCCTCCTGCGCCCATACCTGTGCATTTCAAAGGCAGGTGAAGGAGCAAACTGCCCCAGCCCTGCTTGGGATGTGGCAATTCAGGGAGGGCAGGAGCACCCAGCCCTGCTGTGTGGCCAGGGCTGTCCCAGGGTGATGGGAGTCACTCTGCAGGCAATACACAAACTGGTGCACAAACTGGGACAGGGGAATGGGCACTGGTCAAAAGGGTCTCCTCAAACTGTGCTTGATGAGTAACTGGCTGCAAAATGGGCAGATTTGGAAACGATGCAAATATCTGTGTTTGTGGCTTTTTCCTATGGAATGTGCTGTTTACTCCACTCTAGGTAGTTGACAAAACATATTTTACTGTGTTTGGTAATGAATGACACCTTGAGTCTTCTCAACCTCCTGTCTGGTTTTTAAGGGTGTGAATATTTGGGCTGAACTTGCCTTACAAGGTCAATTGAGTGTAGGTGCTGCTCTCAAACTCAGCTGCAAAGGTTTCCTTTCTACAGAAAGAATTAAATACCATTTGAGTCAGAATTTGTGGCTGACAAGGATGTGCAAAATTCAGGCTGAACCTTCTGTTGTGTTTAATTTGGTACCAGGACAGGATCTTAGGTCATCTGTATTCCAAGTGGATGCCACACCTGTGAGGCCAGAGAGCCTTCTGGTTGTCTCTCCTCCTGAAGCTGTCATTGGGGACCAATAAAAAAAACTGGATTTTTCAGTGTTTGTGGTAAGCAGCAGCTTACCTACTCTAGTTCTATCTCCTGTGGTAATTAAAATCAGGAAAAAACTTGGCTAAAACCTGAAAACTCATCTAAGCTATAAAAACTGATAATTGATTTGTCTTCACAGAAAGTATGGGGAGACCCAATCCCATGCTTCTGTGCAGAGCTTGTGAGCTCTGGAGGGGGTGACAATGATGGGGCAGGGCTGACAGGACAGGGCTGGCAGGGATGGCGGGACAGGGATGGCAGGACAGGGATGGCAGGGATGGGATGGCAGGGATGGCAGGGCAGGGCTGGCAGGACAGGGATGGCAGGGATGGCAGGACAGGGATGGTAGGACAGGGATGGCAGGGATGGGATGGCAGGGATGGCAGGACAGGGATGGCAGGATGGCAGGACAGGGATGGCAGGGATGGTGGGACAGGGATGGCAGGACAAGGCTAGCAGGACAGGGATGGCAGGACAGGGAGGGTGGGAGCCTTGGTGCCATGGGCAGCAGTTGAGGACAGAGCCCAGTTTTGTTCTTCTCCCTGGAAATCTTGAGCACAATCCTATCTGTGGATCCTCTAAACAACTCGTGTTTTTTTCTGTGCGAGTGGAGAGCAGCAGGATGAAAACACTGTTTTATGCTTTTGATAAATTGCTCTGTTTCTCCTCTCCTTGGATTAAGCAGTGCAATGAATTCAGCTCTCTCAAAGACAGCCCCATACTGAGAGGTATCTGCTCCATTTTATCCTGGCAACTCAAAGGTAGGGGTATTTTCATATACCCTTATATTTAATTTTCCATCTGTCTGGTATTTGGGCTCATCCCTACCCTCATTTTAAAGACATCATTCAAGAACCTCCACATTTTGCATGCTGCAACTTTTTTTGAAAACCAGGTAGAAGAGGTAGGGTAAGAAAATGCTGAAGTTACAGGTACCACCAAAGATTCAAAATCCTAAATTTAATGGATTAGCCTACACTTGACAGTGATAATGTTTCTGCTCTGTAGTTAATTAAAAGTAACATTAGGGCCTTGGAAACTAATTCTAGCAATTTTTGAAGTACTGTTATATAGCTGCATATTTTTGATAATATCTGGTGAATAAGGCTATTAGATCAGCAGAGTGAAAGAGTCACTATAAATGACTGTAGAAGAGGTATTTTTGATGCCATCTGCACATAACCTGGTATTAAGGTGAAAGCACAAATAAGCTTATCTATAGATCACTAGGTAGGAAATTATGTGTCAATCAGGTAGTCAATCATGTGTCCCAGGTTGATGCTCAGACACCTCCTCTTCTATTCCTGTTTGCACATCTGATTTATTATTGATTTATTTAGCATTTGGATATTAGCAAATACATATGTCTAAAAGAAGTAGTCCAAAAGGTAAACACAGAACACAGAGAATTTTATACATGACAAATGATCTTGGCCAACAGAGAATGCCTGACTGACGTTGCATATCTGATATGAAACCATATGGTAGGACTGTTTGGTTTCTGTTGTGAATAAATAAATAATCCCCTTTCAGAAGCAATATTTTCTAGCATCAAGCCAGAAGGAACACTTTGTTATAAAGCTGGTTAACTTGCACAATGTGTCTTGCACTCTGAAAAACACACAACCAATTCTTAGTGTCAAAATGGGTTTGACAGGTGGAGCATGTGAAATTTTTGGCATTATTTGGTAGTTTACCCATTTTTATATTAGAAGTTACAACTATTTAGAGAGCTTAAACAGTGAGCTACTAGAAGAAAAACAGCTACCTGGAGCACAGTGGAAAAAACAAAATGATGCATTTATAATACTATTTAATAAAAATTAATTCTAAGCCAAGTGTGACAAAAAATTGCCAACATCTCATCCTCCCATGTAGCACTGACTTGTAAACTATAATCACATCTGTTGTATTAGTATTTGTAATAACTATGCTTGTGATAAATGAGCACATCAAATTTTAATAGCTTTCCTAATGTTCACAAGAACAATTGCATAATGAGGTTACCTTCTCTCAAATTTATTGTGTGTAAATGCTGCATGCAGCACATGGCCAAAAGTCAGCTCCTGGCAGAACAACTTTCTAAGCAACTACTCACAGAAAAATTTCCCTAGTGAAGGAGGTAGGGACTATGAGCAAGATGTATTCCAGAACGCTTCCAGGCAGGAGCTTATTTAGAGGTTTTGTACTACAACTCAGTTTACATGGTCTTTGTCAAAAAGTAAATCAATAGCAAAATCAAATCAGAATAACAAAAAAAGTAATGACTCCTGATCTTCTGTATACTCAAAGCTCCCTTCTTGCACTGTCAAAAACTTTTTGCACTATAAATACTGCCTATACCATTAATGCTTCCATTTTTTAAATGAATAAATAAATCACACCACCATGTTTACAGGAAAGTCCCTGAATTTGCTAAGTCCTTCATGTATCTTTAATGAAAGTAGGATGGGAGTCTCTCTTATGAAGTGAGGTTCTACCTGCTCTGAAAACAGAGGCTGGGATTGCACAGGATACACTGGAATTTCAGGCTTTGGAAAATGTAGTTGCACCATCTACTGAGCAGTGTGACCTTCGTGTATGTTTTACTTTCAAATAATACAGGATTCACTTACTCTGAGTGCTGTTTGATTTTCTGTAACACACACAATTTGCAACCACATTTCCTAAGTATTTCAAATGTAATTTCTCTTTCTGGGCCATTTTTGCCCTTGTCAGACTATGGTAATGTGGAGAAAGGCCCGTTTGGAGCTGTCCAACAGCCAGGCTGGCTCAGGTGAGACCTTCCCTGGCACACATTCTTCCCCAGCACCACACACTGCCTGAGGATCCTGTCTCACTGTCTTAAGTTGCAATACAGGATGTAATCAAAAGTATGTATTCTATCACCAGCAGTTGAAACCAGGTGGGGCAGTGTTCTTTATCTTTTCCACAACCCACCCTTCCTCCAGGAGATATCTCCTGTTAATGGGCCATTAAGTCCCAGTGCATGACTGATAAAATTACATCATCCCACTGGGAGATGCTCCAGCCAGGCAGAGGAGCCAAGTATTTCCTACCTAGATAAAAAAACTGAGATTTGGAACACCAAAGTAACCCCTTTTCCACTGGATTCCAGAGGAAAACCAGACCTTTCCACATCATCACTGGATCTTGGAGGAAAACGGCACCTTCTACAGGAGCACTGCTCCAACTGAACCACATCTGTCACTGCAGGAGGATGCAGCCACCATTTAATGGGACTGCTGCCAACACCCTGCCTGACAGGGTGTCAAGTTGTACTCTGACTTTGGGTTTGTTCTTTGTAATACAGCATTTCTATTTTGATTTTTCTGGTAAAGAACTGTTATTCCTAATTCCCATATCTTTGCCTGAGAGCCCCTTAATCTCAAAATTATAATAATTTGGGAGAGGGGGTTTCCATTCTACATTTCAAAGAGAGGTTCCTGCCTTTCTTAGCAGACACCTGTCTTTCAAACTGGGACACTCACCTTTGGTGCAGAGAAAATGAACAGGGACAGCTGTGAGCACTCCATGGGCAGGCTCTGATCCCTGTTAGACCAGTTTATATCTGGTTATTCATACTGGTCTAAAAGAGATGACAATCCGGTGCTTGATCTACTCTGTGCAGTATTGGAAGCTGAATTACC
Organism: Catharus ustulatus; assembly: GCF_009819885.2. NCBI lineage: Eukaryota > Metazoa > Chordata > Aves > Passeriformes > Turdidae > Catharus > Catharus ustulatus. The sequence continues at coordinate 2,413,855 of NC_046231.1, read as the reverse complement.
TGATAATTTGGGTACCACTATTTTTGTCACAGAGAATCTGTACAAATGATGTGGTTTTAGTTTGGCAATTCAGTCCTGTGTTATTTAGGGGCTGCAGTAATACTATGACAAAGTACAGGAACAAAGATCAACAGCTGATGCTTGAACTCTGCAGTGAACCCACTTTCTATAATCCTGGAAATATGTGCTTCTTTATGGTGCTACATTCAGAAAAGCCAGACAAACGGTTTTCTGAAAAAGAAATGCTCAGGTAGAAATAAAAGGAAATCATCCTGGGTTTCCTGGGCTTCCAAAGCATACTCTGAAATGCTGGGAAACAGTCAAGGTTGCATTTTTCTGCTGTAGGTCAAATATAATAACTAAATAAAATATAAAATAATATATTTATTATATGGATTCTTCAAAAATATACCTAGGTCAAGACAATTAAGTGATGGAAAAACTGTTAAGACAGATTGACTTAAAAGCTGCACTGTAGCAGGAAGGATTCCTTCAACGACCAAAGGAGGACAAGAGCAGGAAATTCAGGATGGCAAATACCAGTTCTTGCCTTTGAGTGGATAGGGCCAGACATGGCACTGCCACTCATCCTCTGTCCAGGACACTGCCACAAGTCTGTGTGGTGGCACTGAGCAAGTGAAGGAGGCTATAATTTATCAGCCTGCTGATTAAATCCATTCAGCTCCAATGACTTAAGGGACAAAAGACCCCTTGGTCTTTCTCTAGAGCTTGATTGGTGAATGTGCGTGTGCACATACAAATTACAGGCACACAGACACACACATGGCTTTTACACTCATATGTTGCAATAAATTGCATAGCCTGCTGGTAAATCTGTTTATTGAAGATTTCCCTGAGGCCCCACTCATCTCTTGAGGACTTATTTTTACTTTCCAAACCACTGAACTGCTCTGACTAACCAACCTCATTTAAATTAATCTGACAGATGTGAAAATTTCTTGCTTTTTGCAGCCCCAAACCCAGCTCAGTTGTGCCAGAGCAGCTTATTTATACATTTTAAATGCTATGAAAAAACCACTGATATCCTAAAGGAGGGCAGGCTGGCAACCCTGATGTCCTCAGGGTGATCCCTTTGGCATGCCTACACTGAGCCCAGTAAATGACTGGCTCTGGCCAGGCTTGCTCTTTCACCTCAGCTCCAGTGTGGCACATAGATGGCTGAGACAGGAGCATCCTCTGTAGATTAATCCATCAGCAAGCAGCCTGGCCTGCCAGTTTTGGGGCACAATAGAGTAATTTATAATTTCTGGCCCTGCTACTCTGTTGAGGGAGTGCAGAGATATTCCATTGCTGGGGCTACTTTTCAGATGGAGTGGTCAAATGGAAAAGGACCCGATGCACTGGTGGGGAATATTGGAGGCTTAAAAATATAGAGGCTATTGCTCTGGAAGAATTCGAAAGGAGAAGAAGGTAATATAAAATATCAGAAGGGGGAAGCAATGGCCTGATTGATATCAATAGGTTGAAATCTGTGGTGGTTTACATGCACATTTGACAAGCCTGTCTCTATGGCAGGGTTTGTTTTCTGCTGCTAACAGCCAAGGAAGTTCCTACTTACTCTTCTGTCTTCAGCTCAGTGGTGCCAAAAATCCCAGAATTAAATTCTGTTGCATTACTTATCAACCAGCCTCTTATTGGAGTGTCACAGTTGGGAGTGCTGGCCCTGTGCCAGGTGGCACCGGCTCTTTGGGAAGGGATGGGAAATGATTGATCAGCACTGAAAGCCTTTGCCTGCACTTCAGAATTGCTTCTTACACCTTTGGAGCTGCAGTGCTGTTAATTGAGCTACCTCATGCTTGTTTGTACATGAATTCAGAGTGCCTAAACAAAATACTTAATATTTCTGGCTTTTGGCATCCTCCACAGATGGACTGAGGAGGTTTGTCATGCACAAGCATCAGGACTGAAATGAAATCATGTTATCAGCACTACTATCAGTCATCTGATGAAGATTTTGTATAATTGACTATTCTGTTAGTTTTTGATCTTAGTTTTTCTGAGTCCTAGGTTTGGACTGACTCTCAGGTCTTTGGCTTAGAGATGCAAAGGAATTGTCTTCAGTGGGGCAGAGGGTCACTTGTACCTTACAACAAGGAGATCAAATCTCTGTCCCCAGCACTGTCCCTTTACTAGTAACAATGGCAATTGCTCAGCAGAATACACATCTGATTCCAGCAATTTAAAAAGAAGCAAAAAAATTTCCTCCTCCCCTTCGCCAGCTATTTTTTAAAATCTGCTGTATCACTTAATTTGGGGAGAAAACAAAAGGGAGTTTAAAAAGCAGCCCAACCAGACATTCTGAGTGTGGAGAGTTTTAAAGAATAGCTCTAAATTTAGCAGCTAAACTACAAGATCTCACAAGGCAGTGTTGGTAACTGCAGTGACATGGTGCTCATCTCCACTTATTCCTCAGCTTCAGAGAAGACCAGATGCAAAATAATCTGGTTATCAAAAACAACCAGTTCATGATGGAGAATTTCTGGCTTTATCTACCCATATTGTTCAAGAAAATATTGTATAATCTGAAAACAGTTAAAAAAATTTAACAAACCTCCAGGAGCACAAGATGGCTTTGAGCTGGCAGTACAAAACTGGAATTGTGGGGTTCTTGACACTCTTTCTTGACAAATCCCACAGATTTTCTCTATAAAGTGACCAGATGACTGAGTTTTCTTCCTTCATTGGTAATGTGGGGACACTCACAACATGTCTGGAGGCTTAATTAGTATTTGGAAATCACTTTGAGCCTCTCAGATTGGAAGTGTTGTTAGCACATAGTACTGATATTAATTATTAAAACAGAATTGGGCTCTATGGATGCCTCACAGCTGGCCCCTGCAAACCAGGCATTTTGGGAGGCTGTTTCTTAAAATAAATTTTGCTTGACAGAACAGGAAGTTTTAAAGTTGATTGTTTGACAAGAATGGGCTTTGGAGAAATATTCATGGACTAAGAACAGATTTTCACTCAGTGGATTTACAGAAAACTTCTAAAAGTTTCTAGAGAATTAGGATATCACTGTGTAACTGAGCCAGTTCCACATGAAATCCCTGAGTACACTCCAAAACCATCCTGATGTGAGAGGATTTCTCTTTGTGCTGCTGCAGTGCCTGAGCTGATCTACTGTAACAGGCATTTCTGTAACCACCATGGAGAGAAGTCTGTATGGTCTATGGTCCTTTGAAGCCAAATAAATATAGAATGCATTTTTAAGAGCCCTCTCCCCTTTTTTGGGTGTTTTTTTGTTGTTGTTTTAGGTTTTTTTGGGGGAGGGGGAATAGTATTTCATTTTATCAATTTTTGAGTTTGTGGAGAACTCTAAAAGCTGGATTGTGCTTCTTGTAATAGGTATTTTATTGATGTAACATTTGGAGAAAAATGACAATGAAGATGCATTTTAAAAGGAAGGTTTCATTTGGATGTGCAAAAATACATTTCAGTGTTTGTTTTGATATGGCTTATGGCTTAATGCAACTTTAAAAATCAGTCTTTTACCAGTTTATTTTTTGTTTCTTGCTGCATATTGCACAAAACAAGAGAGAACTGATGGGTTTCAGTGCATACCTTGGGCCTCAGGTTCTTCTGGCACAAGCTGGGGAGAAGTATTACTTCACATATACTGCAGATGCTTGTTTGGAGAGCGCCTTCAGCTCTTTGCATAGGAGGGCAAATGCTCCTATTTCAAACTCATGTTGAAGAAGAACACTTTTAACAATCTCTCTTCCTCTGTAATTTGTGATCTGCTGACCAGAGGACAGAAAGGAATGGATCTGTGCTTTGCAGCCCCCCCATGGGAGCTGGGGATGAGCAGTGGCTTCTGTGGCCAGAACCCACAATTTGCACCCCTAGCACAGTAAGGATAATGAATAAATACTTTGTAGTGAGATATAAAATATTCACAGTTTGAGTTGCTGCTCAAAGCCTGCAGTTGTTTGTTTGGCTAGGAATATTTTGCTGTTCAGTTTTGTGGCAGTAGTACTAATGGACAGAAATTCAAACATTATTATGCAAGCAACTGTTATGCAGATTTCTCCCCCTTTTATTTTTAAATTTTTGAAACTGCCCCCTGAGCAACTTCCTGACACCAGAGCCTTCTAACATCTCTAAATGTTGCTGACTGAAAAAACAAACAACACTGTCACTTTTGGAAAGTCAAAGCAGAAAAGTGTCTCATTTGTAGAGCGATTCATTTCGATTTTCATCTTGCTGCTGTCACTGAGGATACATGAACAGCAGCAGTTGGTATTGTCAGGAGACCTAAGTAGACCTGTTTCGTTGGCTGACTTGACAGCTGTTCCATGAAAGAGATTCATGCTCACAAAATCAGAAAAGTATGAAGACCACATTTTCTTCTTAACCCTTTCTTGCCTCACTGTACCTGTGTTATACTTTCCTAAAAAATCAAAGGAAAGGATCAGATTGCTGTGGAAAATAACAGAGAGACTTGGTTTAGCAAACTGCCACGTGTGTCTGATGTAGCACTCCCTGCAGCAGTGTCTTTGACATTGTTTGGGTCTGCACAGCTGTCTGGGGAAATTAAACACAGGAGTCTGATTCCCCTGTTACCACAAACAGCACCTAGTGGGAAAGAATTTTACATTATTCTTCTGAAAAATCTATTTCTCAGGCAACCTGGATCCTTTCTTCCTTTAGATCAGCAAATATGCAAATATTGAAATGTTTTTTGAAAGTGTACTTTCTGTAAGTTTTCTGCTTCCTTTAGCTTTGAGAGAAACATACTATTTTTAGCAGGTATTATTGCCACCTTGGATTTTCTAAAGAGTAAGGATTTCTTATAATAGTGGGCTTAACTTGGCTGTTCTGAGGTAGAGTTCCTAAAAGAGCATCTGCCTGCATGCTCAGCTCTTGATACCCATGTGATTTATGCAGTAGAAGAGTTTGTCTCAGAGTTATGTGGATGAGAGGAACTTTAATATCCAGTTGTTCAATAGGAGTGGTGCTGATGGCTCTGCACTGCCATGCATTGGTGATGCTGTTCCCTTCAGCTCCTGCTGCAGAGTTCTGCAACTTCATCATCCAGTACCAGGAGGTGTTGTGGCTCTGAATTGTTACAGTCAATGGCAAATAAAAGACTGTGGAAATGAATCTCCATGAGAAAGTCAAGCTTGATATAAAACTGTGCTCCATCACAAATATAAATGCCTTGGCAATTACACAAGAAGGATGCCAGATTCCAGGAGTGTCTAGTTAGGGTCGGGGAGTTTGGTTCAGACTACATTGAAAAAACAAAGTAAAATGAAAAAGCTGAAATGCATATGAATAAAACTAGGGCTGCTTCTTCCAGCTAGCACTGCTGTGGTCCTGAGTATGATTTGTTCCCAGTGTTTAGAAAGGTGCTGTGTGGCCCTCACTGTGGGCAGGCACAGGCGTGGTGAGGTAACTGGTTTGGTCTGCAATCATTTCTCTTTGCTTAGGAAGAGCCATTTTAAATGAATCACCCATTTATCTGGGGCCAGTGTCTTGGATTGCCTCTATATAATAATTATTTCAATAATTGTAGATACTCTGTTAAGGGTGAAGCTTAGAAAAGCTCCTTGAGATAGTACACAGAGATTTTGTTGGCTCTTCAGGGTTTTCCTGCTCTGGGGCATGTATTACCTGTGGCATTTTCTTTGCAGTAGATATGAAAACAAGCCTCAGTGTACTTCTTCTAGCAAGGTGAACACGAGCACAGGCTCTGCAGTGCAGAGATGAGATCCAAACACAGGAGAGCACAGAGGCACTTTACTCATTGAGTGTTACCACTAAACACGGGCAGGACTGCCCTTGTTGGCAAATACAGTTTCCATTACGAGGTGTTTACAGAACAAGCCTATTAAATATGTATTCAGCACCTCTCTGGCATGTGCAGAGGCTTGTATGGAGGCACAGGTGCCACTTTGTGAAATAATGCTCAGCACTCAGGAACCTTTTGCTCGTGAGCCACTGAAGCCATGTTAAACACAGCCCTGCTTTTCACAGGACATTATCTGTGGCTTGTACAGCTGCTCCCAAAACCACACTCAAACAGAAGAGTCAACTGATCAAATTACTCTGGGTGGCTCCTGCTGTACTCAGCAATGCCAGGCTTCTGCTGTTTGCTAAGACAGAAATGACAAAGAGCTCTCTCAGATGGGGCTGTGGCATTTTCTTACCTGCCCACACCAACAAAACTGATGTTTGTGATTATCTGGAGGCTGCAGCCAGGAGTATTTTTACTGTAGACATAGGCAAGAGTCCTCATCTTTTGTCATTGATTACCAAGCAAGCACGACCTATGAGTAGTTGCTTCTCATTACCAGCCTTATCCTGTAAAGTGCTGCTGAGCACCTGAGACCTTTTGTTTATTGGCTTGTTTAGGACATGCAGTGGATTTAAGCAGTGAATGCACATGTTCAGATGTAGTGTTGTATTATCTAATTATCTGCCATGTAGGACCTAACAAGGTTGAAATATGAGGGACACAGAAACAAAACTGCAGGTTATTTTAGAAATCTCTTTTCAAAGTAAGCCTCAGCTTAGTTTTCCAGATCTGCTGCTCCTTACAGAAGTCATTCACCTGACTTTTTTTAAAGTGTGTAAGCAAAACTAATTAATTACTTCAAGCTCAGCATGCATGGAAGTGCTTTGCTAGATATAGACCTGCAGTCAACCTATTATCAACTTTAATTACCAAATGCTGTGCTTCTTTATCTAGGTTTAAGCACTCATTCCAGTTTTTCAGCCCAAAGGCTCCTGGGGCAGTTTATACGTTGATACCTTAATGATCAAGTATCTGTGACAAGTTTTTCACAATCTGGGAATTTCAGTGGGACAGTCTGGTTGTATTGTACCACAGCACATTCTTCATTTTCTGGGCTGTGCTATCTTTCTGCCATCCAAACCCAGTCCTGATAATTGTTTCTAAGTGGGATGTGCCAAGAGCCCCCAGCCCAACCCCAGATGTGTGCACAGGAATTGGTGCAGTCCTTGCTTTACATGTTGGGCACAATGAAGGACTTGATTGTCTTACTGAGACTGTAATATTCATTAGCAGTGGGGTCTAGATGTTTTAAACAAGTCTGCCTCCTCCACCTCCTTTTCAATCAATAAATTATAAGTTAATTAATGATGTGATTTTATCCCATTTCCTCGTAAAAGCAACCCTGCTGAGATTTTAACATGTGGTTACAGTGAAGTCTAGGTGTTTTAAACAAAGCCACCCCTTCCAACTCCTTACTCTATAATTAATAAATTATGAACCAATTAATTACTCTTTTCATATCCTCTCTGTCATATGCCTCTTATATTCTGAAAGATAGTTTGGTACTGAACATCTGAATTTTTATAATCTATTATGGAATGACTGTAGAATTGCTATTAAAAATAGTTAAAATCTGGGTCTCTTTCCTTGAGAATATGATTTGCTCAAGAAGTGCTATCATATTATTATTATTTATTTGCATAGTATGAATTAAGATTTTAAATTCCTCTTATACCAGTTTTATAGTATTTGTTCAATCACATAATGACTACAGACATAAAACAATCTACTTTTTTTCCTGCAAAATACATGAATTTTAAAAGTTCAGACACCATATACCATATATATAATATACATTATCACATACCACATGAGAGAGTGAACATGAGTATGTATCTATAAGGAAGGGACTGAAGAAAGAAAAAGAAACCCCCACTGAAATTGGCTGGAAAAAAAAATGCAAAAGCTGAATGAGCAGTATTTAGTATTACTTCATTAGTATTTCTGTACTCTATTAACCCAACTCCACTGTACATAACAATCTCTACAGCAAATAGCAACTGTAGGAGCCTCCACTTTGGTTTTCCTGTAGTGAAGTACAGCTATTTTGTGAAATACACCAGTCAGGAATTTCCTGTTTTCTGAACCTTGTTTTCTGAACCTTGTTTTGTGGCTGGCCCTTTAGCAGTGTTTAAACACAGGCAGCCCAAACACTGCTCAGCCCCTGGTTCAGTGGTGGTGCCAATCTGCTCAGTGTGGAGCAGAGACGAGCCCTGCAGAGAGCAAGGATCGTGCTATTCCAGCCGCCAGCTGGCACTGGGGAGGATGAAAATTGCAGCCCTGCTGCTTCCACTGGTTTGTCAGGACCGGATGCTCGGCCAGCAGGGCTGCAGGGATGGAGCACAGAAGGAGAAGGGAAAGTGTGGAGCTGATGTGTCCCTGTGGCTCCGTGCAGGACCAAGCAAGGACAGGGTGCATGGCACAAGTGCTGCTCCAGCTCTGTATTTGCACGTCCTGGGAAGGTTCCTCTCCTCAGCGGTGGCAACTGCACAACAGGAGTGGGCAGAAACCACACGTGAAGCAAAATCATGAGAGAGATCTCCACCCTTTTTTTTTTTTTTTTTTTTAATATTCGTGCAGAGACCATCAGGAGTGTAATGTGGTTACCTGGGGAGGGAAAGCAAAATCAAGCCATAATTTCAGAAAGGCTGGTTCCTGAAGGTGAAGCTTGTGAGACTCGGAGCCTGCAAGGCTCCTCCACTGACATTGGTGTTTCCCTTGTTTTCTGCCCAGTAAATTAGAATTCTGTAATATTAATGATTGCTGAAGGTTTCAACAACCCCATATTGTCACTCTCTGTATTGGAAGGGGGGAAAGAATAAAATTAATATATTCCTTAATACCTATATGCACTGTGTTAATTTCTGAAGAAGTAGAGAAATTGAGATAATTAATACATTGTGTATGTACAGCTAACACATCATAGATCTTGTTGGGCCTTTACTATGTCACAAAAAAGCTGCAAAAGTTTTATTGGGAGACCACGGATCTTTTCAGCACATAAAAATTGACACAAATCCATTTCCAAATTGATATTCTAATATTTCAGCTCCTATAGAAAACTTCCGCATTTTCAAAAAGGACAAAGCAATAGAATCTATTACCCGCTTGGTTTATTAAATGTGATTCTTGCCTGTAAAGCCAGAATATTGATATTTAATTAATTTTGATGGTTATAAATTTCTCAATCCTTAAACAAATGCTAAAAATAGAAATGCCAACTGAAAAAAACAAAATCTGCATCAGTCACTCAAGATGAATTGATCACAAAATGCTGTGCTTTGTTATAGTGAGTCTCAGTTCTAGGTGTTCTTCAGCTGAAACACAAGTTGGTGTTAAAACTTGCAGGATAACAGGCTAATAAACAGTGAGCAGGTGGGAAAAGACATCCTGTGTCTGATGATTACATGTGTTAGAGTGGTAGTTCAGAGATGACTTTAATAATAGAGAAGGCTGCAGCCTGCTGAGAGCTGCATGACAATGCGTCCTTGACCACGCTCACAACAGGCCTGAGCATTCTGCTGCAGTTTGGAGCTTCACACAAGGACAGTTGGCTGCTAAAAATAACTTAAGAGACAACAAACTAAAATATTAATATGTAGTGGGATGCCATGATTCCGTGCACACTGAGCAGCATTGCCATGCAAATGATCCATTTCCAGGAGGAGAAGAGAGAATTAATTCTCATATTGCCACATTGAAATGGCTTAAATATGCACCAAAGCTATTTTCAGTGACCAGACAATTGCATCGTGTATGGCTTTCTGAATGTGAGCTGACAGCCTGCTACAGCAAAGTGCAGTGCAATCATTTTTGGGCTTGAGCCAGGCATATCAATTGAATCATGGCTCCTCCATAGCAGCTCAGTGAAAGAAATGCAGAATGAGCACGTCATCTCATATTGAACAGAAGGCTAAGGGTTTAATGACTGCTCAGTGACCTCAGGCAAGATTTCCATCAACACAGTTAGCCACTGTTGTTTTCAAAGGAGCCATGAAGTAAACACTGAAGATGTAGGAATCCACTGTGTGTCCCTGGCCCATGTGAAGGCTGGCAGCATGCCTACATGTGATGTTTATTAAATACAACAGAAAGTCTTTCTTTTATGCCACTTGGGACATTTATGAAAATGAGGGTCTTTATTTGTATGAATTTTAGGCTTTTGGAAGGTCTCCTTATGCTACACTTAGACCTTCTGCATTACTGATACATCTTCTATCTAAAGTTTTAAGTCAGAGTGACATTGCTGTCAAAAGACAAAAAGTGTGAAGGAGTTCTTCCCTGGGCCTTGAGCATAGACACCAGGATAGAGTTGAGCCTGATTAGTAGTTCAGATTGCATTTGTGCAAGGATTTACCTGCTGAAACAGAACCAGGAAAACAGGTCAGTCAATATTATAACCTGGGTTGTGTTTGGACTTGCTCATTGATTGAGAGGGTAGCAAGGATTGCACTTGTGCAAAGCAAAAGCTGTGACATCCCTGAGGATGATGGGACCAGCTCAGATGAGCTCATCAGCTGTGCCAAGCATTCCTTTTAGGCACAGAGGTGTTTATTCAGAGCAAGAACAGATAATACCCACAAAGGCCATTATTTTATCCTTTTTTATCTATATGTGGGGAGAGAGATGCAGGTATATATTTAGCTGACAAATAATCTATCTTTGAGCTAATTTCCTGTATGGTTGCAATGATTCCTCATCTAAACAGGTTTATGCTTTCTTTAACAAAGTACGGGAATTCCAAAACTTAACATGAGCAGTTCTATTGGTTAATCAACTCAGCATGTGTGCAATGCTGTCTGCAAAACAATACTTGTTATAGACGACATAATTAGCCAGAGAAATCCAGCAGGTAACCAGCTCTCCTTAGCTTCCCACAAGGATTTCTCTGATGGAATTACAGGAGCTGAAGATCTGATCTGATTATCTGTAATGTGTCAGGTAAATTTTAAACTAATCTCCCAATGTATGTTCTGACAGCAATGCCTGCTCCACTAATCAGCAGCCAAAAGACGCAAAGCACTAGCTGAAGAAGGCAGCTGGCTTACAGGCCATTGAGGGAGGGTGGGGATGAACCTGTGTGAGGGAAGGAGGAGTTGCAGTGCTGTGTGCCTCACCAGCTGGGCACAAATTGTGCATTTCTTAAAGACCATCCTTTGTTTCTCAGGAAAAGTTAAACAATTTCTGTTAGAGATGAACATCAGCAATACCACTTCAGATGGGAGTTGGTGCTGCTGTGCTGCTGGGGTGCACCAGACTCTCTTTTTCCTGTGTGTTTTGATGGTTTCTGTGGATTAACCACGTGCAGCCTGTACTCCCAAATCTGAACTAGAGGCAAATTCCATCTTTCAATGGATCTACCCAGCAATATTCAAGTGGCATTCAGTAGCAGCATAAACATTTTGAATTGATCCAATTCAGATAATGTTTTCTTTATATTTTGGCATTTGATAGTGGAACAAATATGATTATTCACTGTCTTTTTCACCAATACCTTTTTTTGTAAAGCTTGAAGATAGCAAAATCCTGAAATACATTTCTCTTGGATCATTTAACAACTCCAGGCTTGATCCTGTAAGCTGTAGGTAGTGCAAATGCACAGCTAAGCCACTGGTAGGATTAAGGAGGATGCTGTATTTATCTCAAAGGGCAGTAGGAGCAAGTTGACATTAAAGTCTGCTGTGCCACTGCAGTCTGAGGATATTGCTGCCTGTGTGAGCCTGTGAGCTGCTGGGTTGGGGCTGCAGGCATTGCATTTCAGAGCTGCTGCAGCACGGGTGCAGCCATCCCTCCTGACACTCTGGGCTCCCACCTGCCCTTGGAGCCCAGTCCTTGCTCCCTGCTGACCAAGGAAGGGGAATGCATCAGCAGGGGAACCCCAAAGCTTTAAGGACTGGTCCAGCCTGTGCATCCTCCTGCTCCTTCCCTGGTCAGAACCAACCTGGCACCCCTGCCTGCCCTGCAAGGCACCTGCTGCTTCTCTCTGAGCTCCAGGGGTGAGCAAACTGTGCTCCAAGCTGGCCTTGGGGAAAGGTGAAAATAATATTAACAACAGCAAAATAAACACCTGTTGTCATGTTTTTAAGCATGATTTTAAAAATTTAAATGCATGAGGTATTTTCCAAATCCCTTTCTCCTGCAATCAGGAGGTTTTGTGAGTAGTTCCCATTTTGTGTTTCATGAAATAAGTGTTCTGCCCTCATCTTAACAGAAAAATATTAAAGATGACTCAAAAAACCCCCAAACTTCCGCTATGTTAAGATTAACCAAATAAATATAAAATGATTTTAAAAGCTTAAAAATTGATACTGCAAGTTTAATTAGCCTTCAAAATACTGATGCTATAGGTTCTTTATATTTTCAGCCAGCATTTTTAAATGAAAATACTGAATTATAAACTGCTTTAGAAGTGTAGAAGCTGAAATATACCATAATATATAGTAATACCACTGAGAGAGAGAAAAAACTTTTGCAGTGAGGGACGAAGGGAGGAGTGTGGGTGTTGTCTCTTTGTGTAGCTTCTCACAATCCTTGGTCTGTTTACACAGAGAAGCTTTTCTGTCATTATATCACTCCATAGTATATTAAGTATAAAACAAATATTCACACTGTGTCACTGGTTTTCACAGGAGTAGGCACAGGATCAAGGTTTAGCATGTATGACTACATTTGCAAAATCAGTGCTTCAGGCAAAGTCTTTCCAAAAAGGTCCCTGTAATGGGGTGTTAGATAATCATAGATGTTCTGTGGATAAAGCTCTTTGGAAGGTATGGAAATAGATTTGAAACCATACGAAATACACTTCAGAGATTCCCCAAAGTCAAGTCCTTGTTGAACAAGAAAATGCAGGAGGCTGACAGGCAGCTCCTGGTGGGCTGAGGCTTTGGGGTGACATTGGAATTGTTCATCTGGTGGATATGGAGCAGACTCGTCCCTGGCAGGTAGTGGGGAGCTTCCAGCTCCAGGTGCTTCTGGCAAAAATTTAAGAAAAAATGTTATGACAGCCACAGAGCATGTGTCAGGAATGTCATTGCTGCTCCATAAATGAAAGTGAGCACTGCTGAAAATAGATGGGACTTTCAGGTATCACTACAATGTCGTTTTCATGCACACTTATTCTGGGCATCTCTCATTAAAACCCAGTGCTGGGGTTTGCTGGAGTCATCTGCTCAGCCTAGGGGCCATTTGGAGATGAGTAAAACTGCAATGGGACAGGAGCTCCTGTGTGGTGATGCCTGCTCAGAGCCACTGACAGAGGCAGTGAGCTAAATGATGTGCTAATGTTCAGCAGTGTGGCTCCACTGAGGTCTCAGATTCGATGTATCTGCTACAACGTGCTTTTCTGTTTGGATTTTGGGGGTTTTGCAGCTACACACATATGCAAGCTTAAATGAGCTTGGGAACCAAACCTGAACAGTATCATAGAATAGTTATTATCAGCCCAAAAATGCCATGGATTGAGAATGCCATGTAGGGAGAATCCAGACTTCAAAAATGTAGGGAATGGTTTTTCAATCCTTTATATTTATGTATGCCTTCTACTGACTTTATTAAATCCAGGGAAGTAGCAAAAATGTCCATTCTTTAAATAAAACCTGTAAGTAATGTCTGATGATTGCAGACTGTTTTATTCATTTATGTACAAATATATATGTTTCTATAAAGTCATTATGAGAACCTTACTTTTAGTTACATTATCCCTCTATACTTCCTAGCTATTTACATGAACTTTCCCAGGGTACAAATTGTAGTGGAATAGCATAAATGAGAACCAGACTCCATGAGGAAAAGCAAAATAAACTTGATAGCTCTATTAACTGATAATTTTTTATTACACTTGAGCACTGCCTTTCTCTTTTCCCATTTATTTTGAAGACCACACTCAAGAGGGCACAGCTAGAGAATATTTTGTGCAGCCTGGGTGGGATTTCCTTGCTTGCCTCTCCTCCAAAGGCATGTCTCTTTCTTGAGAAAATAACTCCTACTTCATCTACTTATTATTTTCATGGGTATTCGGAAGAAGCACTTATGTTACAGACTACAATGTAGGGAATGAATGAATGAATGAATGAATGAATGAATGAATGAATGAATGAATGAGTGAATGAAACATGCTGCTCTGCTCTATCTCACATGTGGTTCCAAAGAAGCAAGTGGCAATAATATTAAAAAGTCAGTTTTGATTGAAACAGAACAGCTGTACATTGACTGATCTAAATTCAAGCTTTGGAAAGTTGATAAAGCCAAGGTTTCTAAGTTTAGCCACTTTCTGGAAACTGACTTCACGTGTTTGCATTGGATGTAATAATATAAGTAAGATTAAATAAATATTCCGTTACAATAATGTGACAAAAAGATGAGGCCTTGTAAGTTGATGGTTGGACTTGGTGAACTTAGAGGTCTTTTCCAACCTTAATGATGCCGTGAAAAAGAGAAATATATAGGGTAACTAGCATTAAAGCAACTGAAAGCATATTTTCATATTTTTATATGCTTTACAAAGCATGTACACAGTGTGCTATGTACTGTCTCAGATGCCATTTTCATTCCTTGATGCTTTTTATACGAGATTAATAACACTGTATGATCTGGGAGGCATAAAGAACACACTGCTTCCTTTCAGAATGAAAAGCCAATGCACATCGCTCCAAAGGTCTGGGTGCCATTTCCATAAAGGAAGCTCACTGAATAAAGATGATTCTAATTAAAATGGCATTTTGCTGGGTGCTGTTGCTCAGAGAGCTCCGAGCCTGCCCAGCTGGGGCTGCTGCTGCCCTTTGGGTGAGACAGTCCCCGTGGCTCATTCCAGCGGCTCCCAGAAAGCCATCCAGAAACACGGCTCTGGAACCAAGGGAGGCAGCCCAATCCCAGTTCTAAATGCCAGCAGCTCTGGCTGTGTATCGCACACGATGCCGAGTGCCAGGCTCGGGTGCCAGCCCAGCCCAGCCCACCCCAGCCCGTCTCAGCCCGTCTCAGCCCGTCTCAGCCCAGCCCAGCCCAGCCCAGCCCAGCCCAGCCGGTCCCAGCCTAGCCCAGCCCAGCCCAGCCCAGCCCAGCCCAGCCCAGCCCGTCTCAGCCCAGCCCAGCCCGGCCCAGCCCAGCCCGTCCCAGCCCAGCCCAGCCCGTCCCAGCCCAGCCCGCCCCGCCCCAGCCCAGCCCAGCCCAGCCCGGCCCAGCCCAGCCCGGCCCAGCCCAGCCCGTCCCAGCCCAGCCCAGCCCGTCTCAGCCCAGCCCGGCCCAGCCCAGCCCGGCCCAGCCCGGCCCAGCCCAGCCCAGCCCGTCCCAGCCCAGCGCAGCCCAGCCCAGCCGGTCCCAGCCCGTCCCAGCCCAGCGCAGCCCAGCCCAGCCGGTCCCAGCCCGGCCCAGCCCAGCCGGTCCCAGCCCGGCCCAGCCCAGCCCAGCCCAGCCCGTCCCAGCCCGTCCCAGCCCAGCCCAGCCCAGCCCGTTCCAGCGCTCCGTGCCCTTCCCGCAGCCGGGCAGCGCTGGCACAGAACTGCATCCTGCACGCTCAAATTAGCTCCGTGCCTTTTCAAACACTCACTCAGAGCAGAGGCAGCGTTCAAAAAATAAAAGTGAAAAGCTAGTTGCTGTCCGTAATTGGCGATTTTGAATTTTAAAAAGAACGTAGTGTAAAATCGTTGCTGTACGCAAAGGCTGACCCTGCTGGGCTGCATCGCCCTGCACATCTCCCGTGTACAGCAGAGCTCTGCTCTGAGCTGCCACACTGCAGCTCATCACTACACATGGCCACAGGCTCCGAATTTACAACCAGCCTGACTAAAACTGGATTACTAAATCCATAATCCTTCATCTGAATAAGTACTCTCATTTTAAAAAGTGCAGTGCTCAGTGGAGATTGTTAAGGAGGGCAAGTGCCCCAGAAAAAAGGGGTATGTATATGTAAAACTGCTGTATTTGAATGCATATTGAATTTTTTCTTTTGTGAGTTTTGTGGGGGAAAAAAACCTACACAACTTCTGAGGGACAAAATCTAGTTTGAAAGTCAGTGACATTGAAAACAAAATGCTTTTGTTTAAAAATTCCTTTTGGATAATAAATTGATTTATTTAAAGATTCAAGAATAAGTTTAGAGAACAAAAATTGACACATAAATGCCTTAAAAATCCTGGATAGCATAGCAGACAATTAACACTGTTTGCTGAAATAGTTACTCTCCACTCTTGTGCTAATCACAGCCCAGTGGTTTAAGGCACCGTATTTATACAAAAATAATTAAAATGTACATGTTCACAGAGAACTGTTGCATAGTTTTAATATTAATTTAACAAATGTAATCCCTATGAATGAGGCTTATCATTGAAATAGCATAGGACTTTTGGGGTGTTGCTAAGCAGTATTGTAATTACAGGGATTGGCTGCAAACTGCTCTTGTGAGGAGAAGCAATGGCTCATGAAAATGCATCAACCATTCACACCCTGCATATTCCCCTAGTCCCTGTAGGGTACCAGCTTCTTCCTGCGAAGATTCATCTCAATTTCTACAGAAGGAGAAAAGATTGTAAAATCAATAAAATCATTATGGTTGCAGCTAATCTATTTTAAAGAAATCCTTGTAAGCAATGTGCATTATTAACACAATGAGATGGCTCTGTGCTCACGGGATGTGCTGCCAGACAGCAACAGCACCACACAAACCCTCTGGTCTGCGAGTGTCTGACAAGTGTTTACATGTTAACATTCATTAGGAGATTCGGTCAAGCAATTCACGCTTGATTAATTGATTATCCCAGGGTGACAGTTCATTTTTTGAAATGTCTGCCAACCTGGGAAGGAGCAGGACAGTCAGACCAATGACAAAAGACATTGATGGACAAACACTGGGCTTGCTGAACAGCTGCTGGAGTGGCAGACCAGCATCTACAGAGTTTAATCAATGCCTCAAAGACATGGCAACGCTATAAAGACTGATTATTTATTTTCCGTGCATTTATGAATTGTTAATGCAATCAATACATATTAGCTTCATTTGTTGTTTGGTTAAAATGTAATATGAATTTTCCAAGTTAACGGTTGCCTTAATATCAGGTTATATACAGTGAAATTTATGGGTCCTTGCAGTTCTATGAGGTTTTATTGATGCCCAGAAAGCCAAGCATAATTTCTGACTTTGTTTATTCCAGCATTACAGAATTAGTAAGAGTAGATATTGCTGGGCTCATTGAATAAATTAATTTCCTTGGCCATGTGTGCATTTTGAATTTTCTTGAATTAAGTCAGAAAAAGTGGATGTGTCAGCACAATCTAGCAAATAACAACTGCAAAAGGATTTCAAGCTAGAGCAGTGCAAGGGAGAAGCTCTAAACCAGAGTAAATTACCCACAGACAGTACATGTGTTGGAACAGATCATCCCTTGCTTAAATGGCACTGAAGTCGATTGAATTACCTAACAGACAAGTTTGGCCCAATATTAATCTGCAGCAGATGTTTGACTAATGAATGATTTGAAAGAGTTTGAGCACATTGTGATATAATTACCTGATATTGCAGTGTAGTGCTTTCAGAGCTTGTTTTTGTCTTCTTATGCAGTAGAAACAAAAATGCAGAAGTCATAGTGTGAGTTTTCAGAATGATCACTTGGTTTTGGAGTATAAAGAAAGAAGAATCCCAAATCATGAAATTATTCCATCTTACAAGTAAAGTCAGAACTGGACTGATCTATGACCTAGCCATGGGCAGGTATTTTTTGGGCTTTGATGAGACAAGCATTCAGAGAGCTGCTGTTCTCACATCACCCACCTCTGTTCCTCTCCCTCCTCAATATCCTCCTGCCTTGCACATTCTGTACATGGGGTGACAGGGCAGGACTGTCTTTGGTGCTCTGGAGCCTTTGTCACTGGGAAGCTGCCCAGGGAAGCTGCTGCAGCTCAGCTCTTTCCTGAGAGCCCTGCCTAAAGATCTGAATTTGTTTTCCAAAAGTCAGGAGGAGTTATCACTGACTTAATTTGGAATTTCCACAACCGTTGTTGTCTTGTGAAATCCAAGATTTCTTGCATTGACCCTGAAGCTTGATGATTTCAGGAACAAGCTTTAGGAAAGCGTCTTCTCTATGCATCTCATTTTTTGAATCACACATTTCTGGGTGAATTCCTCAATTTTTGGTCTTTGTCTCTCATGGAGTTCTACCCATGCAACCATCATGGGTTGCTCTGGGTGTGACCAGGATGCCACAAACAAATTCAGGTAAAGAACAAGGAGAGCCAACACACCATGTGTCTTCTGAATGAAGTAACTGTCTGGGAGTCACAGAAAGACAATGTTATGAAGAGAAATTAAAAGACTGTGCTTCTTTGCCTACATAAAAGGAGTTCTGTAAGAAATATGAGTGCTCCTGGGTTAGGGCATAACCTGTGTGTTAGTAGTAAGAATACTGAAGAACCTTTACCTGACAGCAGTTTATTCCAGAACAGACTACCTTGCCTTCTCTTCTAAACCAGTACATACTGCTTGGTGCTAAAGACAGGATTTTTTAATGGATAGAAGGGCTGCTGATTTGAGCCAGCATGGCAATATCTTTACTCCTAATAACAGAGGCTGCTGTCATTTCAGTGACAATTAGCAGGCAAATCCTATTACAGGAGTAAGATCACCTAATCCTCAGCTCTGGTACATGCTATTCACTATGATAGCATTTTAATTATAAGACTTCTGCAGGCTACAATACTCTGTGAAAAAAAAAAAAACCCAGAAAATTCAGAAATTTTGTTAGATGACTTCACTCAAAAATGACAGGTTAGACATCTGCTATTTCAAAGTTATTACTCCAACCCTTTTAATTGGCATAACTACTTTTCTTGCCATTCAGAGTGGTAAGAGACCCAGCAAGGTCTGAAGCATCACTCTCAATTTTCCTCTTTGCTGCACTTGTAGCTTGTTTACAAAGGTAGAAAGCAAGAAAAAGATTCTTGGAGAGAGCACACCAGGTATTCCCCACTTGGTGTTTGTATCCTTTAAAACTTGTTCACTAGGTGCAGCAAAGAGAGAATCATCACAGGAGTGAATGCAGGAGCAGCTGACTGCACACTGGGGCACTGAGCCCTGGACCAGCCCAACCCTGCTCCAAGAACCTTCTCTGGGTACTGCAGCTCTCTCCATGTGGAACAGGGGGCAGTCCCTCAGCAATGAGGAGATCCAGGCTTTATTTAACAGTAGGCACTACTGCTAAATGTATTAATCCCTGTCTTAGGGTTTCTTGTTCCCTCGGGTTTTGTCTTGCTTTCTAATGGGAGGAGGGCCAACTCCACCAAATAGGAAATCAAGCCAAAACAAGGTGAGTTCAGGGAGACCTCTACTTTCTGTTTACTTGAAGAATAGAACAACTCCCATGAAGGAGGATATTAGAAGAATCTCTTTCACTCTTGCACAAGCTCTTTGGATATGTGGAGTTGCATAATGAACCTTGTGCTTTGTCCCCTGTACCTCTAACTAGATCTTCTCTAGTTAAATCTTTCTACTCCTCAGTATCTCAGGTTCTGCAATGTATTTAGCTCTAGTATAAATCTGCTAACAGAGTTACCCGTAAGAGATGGGTTGAGGTCTTTTTCTTGTTTGAAAAAATACCATTGAGCAGTCTATGTACAGACCTTGACCCTGTGAGCAGAACTCAGGGCCAAAAGCTGGGCCATCCCTTTAAGTCAGTGTAATGTTACTAGGGACTCTCCATCTCAATGCATTTTAAAATCTTTTCATTATAATTTCTGTTTCACAGGGCTAGAGTAAGTGCTGTGGCTCTCTGTTCCCATGATATTCATGCTATTTCTGGCCTTTTATTGTACTTAATAGTTCCCTGGATTAATTTAACTGTGACTTAGATTGCTGAAGGTATGTTATCTTGAGTTAGCACAAGTATCAGTTATGGCATTGAAACAAAGCAATGAGCAATCCTTTAAAAGAACATTGTTACAATTTCTCACAAAAATCTATTTATTATTTTTAGCAACCTACATTACTAATTTCCCTTATTCTTTCCCAAAACTCAGAATACACTTACTCAGTAGCTCTTTCAACTACAAGTATCAGTATTATGATTCTTTGTCATGCTTTGTATTTTGTTATCCCAAGACTCTAAATCTGTTCCTTTTCTCTTCCATGTTATCTTTAACATCTTTATAACAAAAGTGCTGCAAAAGCAATTGGAGAAAGATCATTCTGTCTGACAACATCATTCTTTGCAGTGTGGTAGATTTTGAAAAGAGGCCACCAGCTCTGCAAGATGAAGTAGCATTCGCTTCAACAAAGGAGGATAAGCATCAGAGGCATCTGGGGAAAACCTCTGATTCAAAGTGCTGCACTGTGAATATAAATTCTAACCAGTAATAAGAAAAAAGCAGAGTATCATGTTCAGTAAGCTGAGTTCAACTCTATTGAAGCAGGGGCTGCAAGAACTGATAAATTCTTGGGACACACTTGAAAGTGAGTCAAGAAAAGTTACTATTCTCTCCAACAGTCTTTGAATCAGGTTTTCTGAAGCTATTTTTAAAGTGCATGGACCTCCACCTGCTTTAGGAGCCAACATAATACTTGAGCAAATTAGCTACTTATTGTGTATGAATGGCTAGAGCAATCCAGGGAAGATCCTTGTGCCCAGTGCACCAGAAGTTTGAAAGCAGAGGTGTCACTGAACCTACTGAGACTGACCCCTGTTGCTTTAGGGCCCTCCCAGTCTAACTTTGCTACAGAAATGCCTGTAGGATTTCTGGATACTGTCCCTTCCAGTGTCACTCACTTCCATAGGGACTTGCACTGTTGTCTGAACAGAGGCATGGGGTCTGAATGGAAGTACAGCTTAAAGGTTGCATCAGCTGTAGCACAGGCTACATGCATCACTTCTGCATCACTTTTTGGGAAAGATCAATGTTGAAAAAGACTCACCATTCTGAAGCTTTGGCTATTTCCCAATATGTACAAAGATGTAGCTTTCGGTTGTTTCAGGTACAGAAAGGAATGTTAGAAGATATCTGAAAAATGCATGCTTGCAGGAGGGTTAAAATGCGGTTGCTGTGAGCAGTTGGAGTGTACCTAACATGATCTGTACACAGCACTGCTCACTGCTGGAGCCATGAATGAGCAGCATGGGGAACCACAGGGAGGGGAAGAGAGCTCTGCACCGTCAAAGACTCCTCCTCAGAAGTTCTCTGAACACTGACAAAGCAAATAGAGCTTCTGCAGAAATCTGGAGCTGGAATTTTTTCCTGTAAACTTGAGTGAGGCTGCAAAAAGGGCCATTAAGTCCAGCACATCTACTGCTAGCCATCCTTCTGCACTGGCCCAGTGAGGAAATGCAACTTCCCAGCTGGGTGGTTATTTGTATCTGGTGTGGAACACTCCTAGTACATTTTAATTCAATTTCCTTTTGGAGAGAATATAGTTCAAACCAAATGCATAGCTTTAGATGCACTCCTGGTTACTCTATCCTTTAAACTGTAGCTTCAATGTCCATTAATTCTGTGAGCTCCTAAAATGATTGGGTGGACATGCAGACCTCTTTCTATTGAGGTTTGCTAGGTGTAAGTTTACTTTTTTTCCCTTTGTTTGGACCCTTTAGTTGTCTTAAAAGCAACTCATGGACTCGAAAATGTAGAGTAGAATGGTTCCCACATATTTTGCATATCCTGACCTGGCCACCCCTTCTTGGAGGCTCCAAGCCATGGGGGTTTGGCTTCAGCTCCTCCTTATGATGGGAAAAAGTGAAATTATCAGTGAAACAACTTGTGGATTTTCCCATTTTGTCTAAAAAACCTGCTTAGCCACCTGCATGTGGGTTCTCATTTTACAGGTGCTCCACAACTAAGACACAGTCCTACAATCCAAATGCAGCTGTGCATTCAAGGAATTTTAGTTTTGTGAAACTCCTGACAAAGAATAGTTAAGCTTGCTAAATAAAAGAAATAGAGCCAGATTCATGCAACTAGGCTATAAAAACAGTCATTACATGCAACAAGTCTAATAAATGCTTTGTTTAGGGAGCAAGGTCACAGGCAGAAAGCAGAATTGCCTTTTCCCAAGATGAGCCTCTAACACCATGCATCTTCTTCAGGGAGAATGAGATGGCAAATACTTTGCTTCTATCAAGACCAGAGTTCTGTGCTTGCTTCTGGTTCTGCTGAATGACTACAAGAAGATGGTTTGCCTTGCTAATGGCAGCTGCTGTTGTAACAAAGAGGGTTTCTCTTGGAATACGAATAATTAGCCCTTCACTTGAATGTTTTAACAGCATCAGTGATTGGTTGCTAAAAGGACAGAAACACAGACACATTTAATAAATGAATATTAAAATATTCAGAATTTTTGAAATGCTGTCTCAGCAGTTCTTTGAGAAGCATATTTTATTTTAATCACATGACTATGTGTTAGTGGTGGTGTGGAAGCTGGGATCAAAGTGGCTGAATGTTGTTAAAATGCCTAAAAATCCACACACATTTCTAAACTCAGTAGGAGTCAGCATTTGACTTGCACGCCCTAATTTGAGGAATTAATCTAATTAAGATTAAATTGCAACAAGAACAGACAAAGTTCAAGGGACACAGGGATGCTCTCACTGTTTCAGGTAGGGACAGGCTGCAAGCAGCAGGTGTGGATGGGGGAGATGAAGGAGGGCAGTGTGCTGGCAGGGAGAGGGGGGCAGCTCAGTCCTGCTCCTAGGCCACCTCACAGGGGATGTTTTAAAGTCCGAGTTTCTTTCCCTACACAAAAATATAAATAACTTAAAAATACAGCAAGGCTGGCTCTGCAGAAATCTCTTCCCAAAGCCCCAATAAAGGAGGCTGGCAGATGTGTGTGCTGAGACTGCTGCTGCTGATCTGCTCAGGATCATTTAGGGCAAAAAGGAAAGTCTCCATACTTGCAAGGACTCTGCTGATGGCACTCCAAGACTGATGTGAAAGGTAAATAAAGTACATTTCAACCTTTGAAGCTGAAGGGAAAAACAGGAAAAATCCCTTGTCTGCACTGTAGGTTTCTGATTTCTAATCTGTGATTTCATGGAGAAAATAAATTGTGGGACTGAACTTCTTTTAGGAACAGTGTCCTCGGCTTATTAATTCACTTTATGTGTTGTCCAATTTGGGGGGAAGGGCTACATTTGTGTGTGGGTAGTATTATTGTAGGAAATGTCTTACTAAATTATTATCTACTGAGACATCACCTAGGAGATACTCTTTCTCTGACATGCAGCTTGATACTTCATGCAGAAAGAGGTAACTCTTCCATAGTTCATTAAATTATGTTGTGGTGAACTTATCTCCACTGGGTCGCAATTAAGAAGTGAAGCCACTGCCTTTAGAGGAAAAGGCAGAGAATAATCAGAATATACTGAATATATAATTTGATCTCTGAAATTAGCAAGAGGAAAAATATGGTGTGCAAACGTGTAGACATTAAGAATGTATTATGTTCCAAAGATTTGTATATTGAAGTATAATATAATTATATCATTCTTGTTCCTTAGAAATATTTAGTGCTTTTAAAATTCCAGGTGTTCTTTCTAAATTTGTTAACAACTGTAAGGTAACTGTAGAAAATGTACATTTTCCTTCCTGCTTCCCTTGTTTCCATTGTAGCACCCCATGAACTTCAGTCACACTGATTCTGGACCCATTGCCTATTAACATGCATTATAAAACTGCAGTAAATTTTGTTCTCACTTAATTCAAAATTTTCATTTTAATAATTTGTTTTTTCCTTTTTAGAAAATATTGAAGTACCTAGCAGAACTAGTCTCACTGTGTTTTCTGACAAAAACCCCACAAAGCTCATTCCATTAGGTAATTTCAAATGTGAAGAACAGAAAAGGCAAGTTGTCTCAGCTGATGTTTTCAGACCTCCTTGCCCACCATTCTTCTGCTGCACACATCTGTTTTTTTTCCTGTTCCTTTTCCACTTAAATAGGAGAGATATGGAAGTGATCAGGTGCTTTTTGTTCTTAACACTGTTGTTCTAATGGTTTGGTAAGGTCTGATAATTTTGTTTTTTTCCTACAAAATATAAATCATGCCAAGAAGCTTTCTGCAGGTATTGATGGCATACACCACTGGAGCACGCAGGAATGTGGCTGGTTTAACATGCAGCACTGAACACCTGCATCACCAGTGCAG
Source organism: Catharus ustulatus (assembly GCF_009819885.2). NCBI lineage: Eukaryota > Metazoa > Chordata > Aves > Passeriformes > Turdidae > Catharus > Catharus ustulatus. The sequence continues at coordinate 2,389,920 of NC_046231.1, read as the reverse complement.
AGGTGTTAAATAACACCTCACTCGGTACATTCTTCAGCAACTCAATTCCCTTCACTAGTAGAAGAATGAGCAGCTCATAAATGCAGAATAATGGGAATTTTAATTACATAATGATTTAAGGATGCCTCCTGTTTACAAGGAAATAGTGTCTCTTGAGCTGAATGAAGGGAGGGGCAGGTTGCAATTTAACAGCTCAGAGGAAAGCAGATGATTTGTTTCCACTGTTAGTATTGGCTGTCCACAGTATCCAAGTGAACTCGGTCTCTGAGGTGCTCATATTTGTTTTGAGTGTGTGAATGGTATCCCAGCTCTGTTTAAGTTCTCCACACAGTCTTTAGGATGAGTTTTAAACAATCACAGTGAACTACTGTACTACTCATTGAAGTCTCAGTGAGTACAGAATTGCTTTGCTATGGCATAAAATTCCTGGTCCCTACCTGCAGTTGGGTATATTTACTTTTGTGACCATTTGAATACACACCTTCTCATTCATATACAGTGGAATAGAGAGCAGAGTTTGTTTTCCTGTATGAGATAAGCATCATCATGTTTCCCTGAGCAGCTGCACACACAATTAGGAGGGCCCAATTAAAGCTGCATTCCATTCACACAGAGCAGCAGTGATTGCTGTGTGTAATTTCTCCCGTGGTTTGACTTAGGGGTATTAGGTTGTTCAGGACTTCATTAACAAATGAAGTCAAGTCAAATAAGTTAAGGAAAAAAATTCAGCAAGCTGGAAACTGCTATCTAGGACCTTGGCCCTTGTGCACTACCTACAGATGGAGAAAAGGAATCTCCCCTCCGATCCCTCTCAAGTAGCCACTAGGCAAGTGACCTGTTTCCCCTGTTAGGGCTTGTGCTTTCTGCCCCCCTGGCCACAATAAGGACTTGTGTGTGTCCTCTGCTTCCATATCAGCCACTCTGACTGCAGTGGGTGCAGGCCATCCAAAGACTCCTGTAAATTCAAGCCTTTCTTTGTCCCAAGCACTATGTGTGCCATCATTACAGGAAGCTCAGCACTGCCAAGTGGAAGGAGAAAGGTAAATGAATTAGAATACAAAAGGAGCAGGGCAGTGGAGCACCGGATGAAGGATGAGGAATTTCATTCACACCCTGCCTTTTTTATCTCCCAAGGCTGTTCAGTACCAATTGCTCCATAAAGGGACTTGATTCCCCCAGGCCTGTGTAACTCACACATCCTTGAGGCACAGTGGGTTTTGCTTTCATCATTTAGGGATATCCAAAGTCTGTTAACACAGATTTCTCAGCTAATGTGATACACGGAGTGAAACATCAGACATGCAGGTGAGAAAACGCGTGGTTTCCAACAAGTACAGGAACAGAAGACCCCAAAGACTCAATTTCTGTAGATTTGGATAGTGATTCTAAAGAAAAGAGGGAAGGAGCATCTCTGAATTGCCTTGATGTGCAGAAATGGCAGTACAGGAAGCGCCTGGCAGGAACATTTTGACCCTTCATCACCACACAGATCTTCTGAAGTGGCTGAGACCAAAAAGTGACAAAGATGGGACTTCATTTCACAAGAGGCAGAATATTGTGACCCTTGAGGCACTGGAGCAGAGGTAGCAGCTGAGCCCCTCAGTTGATAGGGAAGTGCTTTATTGCACTATTGCTATGAGATGGTGTCTTACAGGAGAGGGCCTATACAGAATAAGATTAAAATCAGTTAACAACCTTGTGTATACCAAGTGGTGACAGATCTCAAACCAGTCATTTATTTTCAAAAATAGATAGATCGTTTGCTTGGAGAAAATGATAAAGAGGTCCCCAAGAAGTTGATCTTGTGTAGGGCCTACACAAGATCAATTACTTTGGTTTTTTGCTCTCTTGACTGGTGCTAAAGCAGTAAACTAGCAGTTTTGATGCTGATACACAAAGAAAGCCATAATAGGGAAGAAAGCCACCTTTAATTTCAAGCTCCACTAGAATCATGAAAGGAAAATTAATGTTTACTAAATGAAAAAGGATGATATTGCTGGAGAGGGGAAGTTTTGGTTAAGCTTTTAAGGGATATTAGTAACTTTCAGAAATGGAAATATATCTTATAGAACATGTTTAAAATGGCATAAACTGCAGAAAATCCAGGAAGTATTTTAAAGTGACTTAAGCTCCTCAATGTGTTACTATGTTTTAAAAATCGTGCAAACTGAATGATAGCTGACATATGGAAGGAAGCTTTCTAGTGCAGACACATTTTCTATGGAAAATTAAATACAGTCTTACATTTAGAATAAATGTTTTGAGGTGAAATTAAAGTCTGCTGATCAATTTTTGCACATTTTTGTAATGCTTCTGCAAATTTCCAGGAGAATCTTAGATGCATCCCGGCTCATTCCCTGGGAATATACTTTCAGCAAGCTGCCATTCTGAGAGTCCTCTGACATGGTGCAGCTGAGTTTTGCCCATGACATGTTGCCAAGCACCATAAATGAATGCAGTTCGGAGATGGCAGGTTGCTTTTTATTTTGCCAGACACAACAAGGAATTGTCAGCCTCTGACAGTTTTTAAAACTAAGCTTTGAAGGAAATATCAAACCTTTAAATATTTTTTTCTTTCTTTCTTTTTTCATTTTTTTTTTTAACCAGTCAGAGAAGAAATGCTCACAGAAAGAGAGAGGATAGGGAAATTTGTGGAAGTGAAAGCTGCCCTACAGGAGTGAGTCAGCACACCACCACTCTGGTGTTATGCTGATAAATACATTTGGGATTAGGTGACATGGTCTTTATGCCATCAAATAAATGGGCAGTGGATCTGGTTCTGTCATCTGGTTCAGTGTGTGTGCACCACTGCAGTGGGATGGCAACTGCTGCTGGTGGTGCACTGGATTTGATGATAATATCACAGTTAATATGGTTTGATCTTTTGTTGTGGTATCTGAAAAATCCTTAGGTACCTTGAATCCTCTGCAGAGAATTCCCTTTATAAGAGGAAATGGAAACACTGAATGGGTGAATTGCCTGATATAACACAATACAGCACAATCTATGAGCAGTAGGGCAAGACAGGAGCAAATCACAACAGCTTTGGATCCCAGTTCCACAGCCCTAACACTTCAGTGCTGTGACTCCTGTGAAAAACTTCCTTGACAGGAATTACTTGTCAAATGAATGCTGGTTTGCAATGCTATAGCATAAGAGCTGTAATTGCTTTACTAGGCTTTAGGCTCAAGAATGTTAACAGAAACAAACAAAACAAAACCAAAAAGAAAGAAAGTAAAGGAAAAATAAAGAAAAAAAAAGGAAAAATAAAAAGGGGGAAAAAAGTAGTGCCTTCTCAGGACCATGTAATAAATAATTGCAGCATTTTTCATAAGACTGCCAAGGATATGGCATAGTTATGAAAGCAAGGAGAAGGTTGTAGGAGACAATCTCTGTATAGTACACTGGTGATAAAACAGCTTATTTGTTATTGCTTTCTGCACTCAACTACATTTCTTTCAAACAGATTTGCACTGGCAGGGTGGGCTAGGGTTTCCTTTGAAACCATCTGGCCAGTGTTTGATCCCTTAGAGCAGTAGGCTGGTGAAGTCATTGCTAGCACTTCTTTCCAATGTGAAAAACAACCAGGTTCACATTCACAGTCTAAATCCCAGCCATTTCAAGCAGTAGGAAAGGGAATATCATGCTCATAAGACCCTACTAAGTGCCTTGCTTTGGCAGACAAGGAAATGGATATTTCTCTTTTGTCCCAATAACTGCAGACCATTGTGAACCAGTCTGCAGGGAAGTTCTTTGTTTGGGGAAGTTCAGTTTAAGAAGACTCAGAGCATGTGATTGCGAAGGTTCAACCACTTTTGAGTTGGCAGAACTACCCTACACACATGACAGACGTTTCTTCTGCCTCAAAAGAGCACCAGCAAGGCACCTCACCTCTGCTCCAGTCACCAGATTCTTTGCTCATCATTTCTGCTGATACAGTCAGTTGAGAAGTAGGTTAAATGGCTTCTAGCTTATAAAGAGCAGTAAGCTGCAAATGGCAGGAAAATTACTTCTAAAGTTATACTATGCTAGTTCATTTTCAACTGTATTTATAGAAACTTTCCATTCTGGCAAACAAAGGGTGCACTGTGCACAGGGACAGCATTATGGAAATGCACAGTGAGCATGGAGATGTGCACAGGAGTGTAGTTTGTGAGTAACAAGGTGTGTTTGCTCTGAATAAGTAACTTTGAGTATGGCTGTAGTACTGCTGTTTGGTCTAAGGCTGCTTCAGTATTTGCTGCACCTCCCTTGTGCTGTCAGGGACAGCAGCATCCCTGTGCCAGCCCTTCCCCACATCTCTCCTTCCTCCCTCTTCTCCTCATCACACCCTCAGTAAAGCAGAAAATAAAGAGGATGATAGAATAATGTTAGAAACTGGTCAATAAGGTAAGATGGGAATCACTGCAAAATCTCAGTCAGATGAGTTTCAGCCTTGGTTATATTAATATTTGACTTTCAAATTCTCATACAGTCAGGGTGCAAAGCCATTCTGTGTTTTCACCCTTTAGGAGCTTTTACAATATGGATCCTTTGAGATGTATTTTCCACATTTTTTCAGCTCCCAAAAAAGCATGTGATCATATATATTCATCTTAAAAGTTCTAACTGAAAATACTTACAGGTTTGTGAATTTGGTACCCATATGGCAAAAATGGAATTTTTTTTTTCTCCCCACAGACTTATATAGAAGATTACTAATACTTTTTCTAGTTTTTATGTGGCAAAATCTCCTATTAGAAAAGTCTATGCCATTTTAAAATACCCTATCTCTTCTGACTGCAGTCCATAGAGCACAGAGTCTCAAGTACACTGTGCAGCTGTGGGGATTGTAGTACAGCTATTTACCTGGTCCCACATGGAAGCAGTGGTTCCTTTCTGGTGCTCAGGACCTCACCAACCATCTGCTGTTCGTAACCATAGCCCTGTCTCCAGCCCATGGACTGGCTGGTCTGGTGTTTGAAATCCCCTGGAGATCTGCCAGGAGATGCTGTGCCCTTTGACTCTTCTCTGAGTGTTGTTGTTGGTCCAAGTTGTTCTTTCTTGTACTGCCCAAATGCAGCTCTCACAGCCCATGTGCTCAGGGATCTCATGAACTGCTGTGGCCCTGGCCAAGACTGGGAAGGGCTCCTCAGTCCTGCTGACTCTCTCAGAAAGGGAGCACATTCTATGCTGAAGAAACCTCCTTCTACCACAGGCTGGACAGAACCCTTCTCTTTTATGGTTCTGTTGCCTTTTTCCCAACCTGAAATTAAACTCCAGACAATTTTAGCAAGGACCTAATATAAAAGAGGGTCCCCCCCCGAGCCCTAGCTGCACTTTGTCCATGAAATGTATCCCAAAGAGCTGTTCTTGGCCTTGGTTCCCAGGAAGAACCAAGACAGCACAGGGTCCCTGCACCTCCTGGCGCTTGGAGCTCTGGACATTGTTTTGTCTTTCTGCTTTGGGAAAGGCCACGGAAATAACTGGGAAAACTAGTTCCTAGTACAATAGGCTACAGAGCTACAAATACATGTGCAAAGAATACAGAGAACATATAAAAGAAAAAAGGGCAAAACCCAAACTGGCAACAGTTCCAGGACTAACACAGTGGTGGAATGTCTAAATGCTTTGTTACTGTAAAGAGTTTTTTTCTTGTTTACTATCTTGTCACAGACAGGAGATTTATGCACTAACATTAGGATGGGGATATATATATTAAATTTTTCTTGTGCACCATGTGCAAATGTGCTTGACTTAGAACAAACCCTTTAGTGCTTCTGTTTAAAAATAATGGTATGATTATTGCAGAAGGCAAGTTTTATATCATGAAATCATAGAGTTGTAAAATGGTTTGGGGTGGAAGGGAACCTTGAAAGTAATCGAGGTCCAACTCCACTGCCCTGGGCTGGGGACAGCTTTCACTAGTTCAGGTTGTTCAAAGCCTCATCCATTCTAGCCTTGAATACTTCCAGGGATGGAGCATCCACAGATTCTCAGTGCCTCACAGGGAAGAATTTCTTCCTTGCATCTGATCAAAGTTCACACTCTTTCAGTTTAAAGCCATTCCTTCTTGTCCTTTTGTCCCAATCCCTCTTCAGCTTTCTTGAAGCTGCTTTAGGCACTGGAAGGGGCTCTAAGCTCTCCCTGGAGCCTTCTCTTCTCCAGGTGAGCACCCCCAGCTCTCCCAGCCTGGCTCCAGAGGGGCTCCAGCCCTTGGAGCAGCTCCATGGTCTCCGATGGATCTCTCCAGCAGCTCCATGTCCTTGCTGTGCTGGGGACCCCAGGGCTCTGCAGGTGGGGTCTCACCTGAGCAGGGCAGAGGGGCAGAATCACCTTTCCTGACATGCTGCCAACACTGATGTCCAGCCCAGGACAGGGCTGGCTTTCTGGGTTGCCAGTGCACACTTGCAAGTCATGTTGAGCTTCTCAGCCACCAAGACCCTCAAGTCCTTTTCCTGCTCTCAATCACTCTCTGCCCAGCCTGCATTTGTGCCCTGATGCTTGTGCAGGGGGCATATACAATTATACAGGGAGAATTATTACAATAACATTATGTTCCTCTATGGGGTATGACTATCACTCCTGCCACCTCTCAGTTTTTATCCTGAGTTCCCCCTTGCAAGAACACTCATCATGCCAAAAAAACTACTCTCCTAAGTAAAGTTATTGTCTCTTTAATGACCACAGGAATATCTACTGTATTTAATATATTGCTTTGGGAAATCTGTTCTGCCCACCCCAAATGGCTGTCAGTCTTAAACATATCTACTCAGAGTGATGTATGTTATATAAATAAAACTACACAGACAGCACATTTGTCAATCAGCAAGAAAGGCCCTACACCCTCTGTCCCGGGCACATGTACTTCGTAAGCATTGGTTTCCAACAGATAAATGTAATCAAGGTTTATATGCTCACAGAAGCCAACAGGATGGGATTTTTTCACTTGAAAGATCAGAAGAAAATTGTAACTAATGTTGTGGAAAATTACTTTGATATTGCTTTCTCAGTACAGCATCACAATTAGGTAGCAATGTGAAGCACAGGGAAAGAATAAATGAATAGTAACAAATCAACACAAACAGCTACTGTCAGGAGTACTTTGCTCAGTGAAAGTAATGTAAGCATTACTTAAAGTTTTATGACTGTGGATTTTATACTGGTTTAAGTAATACATCAAGGTCTCACTGTCATGCTTGCTAGGACTGAAACAATCATGAACAATTTCCAAAACAGACAGATAAAACCGAAGTACCAAAGTATTTTTATTAATCTTGTTTCATAAGTTGTTCTATCCTAAATTAAAGATGACTGAACATACTAACAACAAAAAATGTCCTTTTGGACAATGCAAAGGCTCTTATGCTGCTTTTCAGTGGAAAATGAGTGTTACCAACTTCTTTCCAGCCCTGCTGATGAGATTCCAGCGTCTGGCAAATGTGTTTTACTACATAGGAAATACAAAAGCAAAGGCTAATCCAGTAAAGCTTTTCCAGGCAGAATCTGTTGTCCTAAGTAGCTTAATGATACGTGCATTTGTTCAATTCTCTCAAGAGAGCAATCAGGCAAGCAAATTATAGCAATATCCCATCTCCATTAGAACCAGGCCCCTTTATGGAGAAACACTCTAAGCAGAGAAAGGGAAGGATCCTGCTCAGCACACCAAAAACGTTGCCTGTGATTGACAGATTTTCACAGGAGACTGTCTAGGAAGGGAATATGCCAACCTGTTTTTTTAAATGAAATGAGTGAGTATTATTTTTCCTGTGTTCTTTAAGTCACCTAATATGTTTTAGTGATAACTGGTATCATTTTCAAAAGCAGTGGATATGAGGAGTTTCTCATTCCACTGGGAACTGAAAGCACTTAACACACATGAAAATCAGCCAAACAGAAATAAAAGTAATTGTACTGAGCACCTTTTACTCAAGGGTACAGCCTGGTTCCTATTAACACAAATAGTAATTGAATGTGAGAATTGAGGAATTGATTACACACCTTTGGCAGTAACAGCATCGTTGGCATGTTTGTGTTTTAGGTATCCACAGTGATCAAGCACATTACAGAGTGAGTTTCCCTGCCAGGGGTAGGAGCTCTGCTCAAACTTGCTTTTATTTAAATATGCTTGGGTGTCCCTCTCTCCAGTTACACCGCTGTAAAAAATCACTTTCCAGTGTACTACTGGGAAGTCAGCATTCAAGAGGTTTATGGCAGAGAATAGGTCAAGAGGAGGGACTGACAACAAAAAAAAATTGAAAAGAAATTGCGCTGATTTTGAGACCACACTAGGAAACCTTCTCTTTCAGGAGCAAAGAATTAGCTTTTCAATGTCACGTTAAACATTCTTAGATGCATTGGAGTACAGCCTGCATTTGCTGTCCATGCATCTTTCCCCCATGCCTAAACTACTGGCCAGTTTCAGTCAAATATGGCCAGTACCTCTGCTTTTAGTCTATAAACTCTTGTACATCTAAGCATACAAAAATAAATTGCAAAAGCACTGAAGGAACTAGTTAATTCCCTGCTTTGCACAACACTGAAGATTCATTACTTCTATAGTTTCAGCTGAGTGGCTGCTTTCAAAATTGGTGTGTGCAGTTGGACTTAATAAACAGCATATTAAAGTAGATTGTTTTGTGACATGGAAGCAAGCACTTAACAAACCTAGACACAGAAATTAACAGTTAATGTAATTATTTAAGAGTTCTCAGTGTTACAGCTGAGCTTCTTTAAAAATGTTAGCAATGATTTTAAATAGACACAGTTATGTTTGCTGTACAATGAAGATGTCAATGAATAAACTTTTAATGAAGCATTTGTTTAGTCAAGGGACAACTACAGCGCATATAAGAGCAAATACACAGGGACCAAACCTCAGAACACACTGGCATTACCCTGAACAAGAGTGACTGCACTGGCATTTGTCTAGGCTCTAAAGTAGCCTTCATTACAGCCATAGTCAAAGAGTAAAGGACTGGAAATAAATCAAGAGATCTTGGGTTCTTTCATACTTCTTCTGTGCCTCCCTTTAAAAAGGAACTACTATTTCAGCCCACAGTTTTCTAGTTCTCCCATCTCTGTGGCCTTTGTGGTTCTTCACAGTTTCAAGTTAGTAATGCAGGAAAATAACATACTTATGAATAATAGTTATTAAAGATTTAATTGAAGTTAAGCAATTTAAGTGAATGCATCCTACAGTATTTAAAGTTTCTGATGTGACTCATTCATACATCTCTTTTGAATCTCATGACACACTGAATACCATACACAAGTAAAGATAAATTCAGAGGTGTGCATTTCCAGGAACAGAACTTCTGATGAAATCTCTCATTTTCACATTTATACTGATATAGTTGGTATCTAAAGTTGATCTCAACTTCAGCAGAAACTTAACTCCACCCAGCTGACCCTATTCACATTGGCAAAGGTCCCTGTACAATCAATTAATTGGTTCTTGGAACTGTTTTTTCAGCAAATGCTTTTATTTGATTGGTTTTTTAAAGACATTGATAACAACTTTCAAGGTAGCCTTCATTAAGAATGACATACCTTTTTTGAGGTGTTCTCTGTGAAATATGTAAAACACGTTAAGAATATAAGTACAAAATATTGACCATGAAAGGGCAGGTGATTCAAACAGAAATAGGAATGCTAACCTGGTGTCTGCTGATGAACTATTTCTTCTGGATCCTGCAGGTGAATGAAGACAACGAGCCCAACTGCTCCAAACAGCAAGATGAAGGAGAACATACATGTCAGCCTCATAATTACTGTCCTCAGATCAATCCAGTTCTGACCCAGGAAAAGAACTGCATGCGATCTCCAGGGCACTCTTCACTCATAGTCTTCGTCCTCTCATCTGGAAGTCTGGTGGAATATGTCTACAAGAAGTAAGAAACCAAACCCCTAAAACTTAGCATAGAGGGTACTTATTTTTCCAATGCAGATTAGTAGATTTAAGTTCTCATTTAGACCAAATAACTGATTTCTTTAGTATTTCTTTTGTACAGTTAATTGCAATCATACAGTCTATATCTGTCCCATCAGTTTGTCTTTAATTTTATGTCCTTTGTTTAACAGGCAGAACAGACAATGTAGTATATAGTTAAAAATTGCAATTTTGGGAAAAAACAGTCATGCCGTGTCTGCAATTTTCAGAGAAAACCTTCCTGTAGTTTGCTTAGAATGTGTCATTTTTTATTCTTATTTCTCACTGATTGAACAATACTAAAACCATAAAGGGAGATAATTGTGGGGAACAATCATGAAAGCTGCACCTTCATGCCAAACACAGAAGCGGCAGCTGCTGCTTCACCTCTGAGAAAAACCAGTTTGTCCTCATATGATACTAACAAGTGAAACAGTGAAGGAATGGGAACCAGGGAGGAAAACTTTTAGCATGGCCACATGTCTTTATTAATTAAAGTGAGTGCTTCTGCCACAGAGCTATGCCAATCCTGCATTTTCCAGCAGCACAAGGAAAAGTGCATTCCAGCACAGGCAGTGGAACTGGTTTCCAAAACGAAACTGGATTTCTTAGTAGCAAATTATTGAATACAAGGGCTCGGCTGGAGGTCAGCAGCAGATTGCAACCACTTTGCTTTCCTCATATTTTCAACTGCAAATGTGATTTGCTCTAAAGGAAAGTTTTTGAAGCTTGTCTTCGTTTACAAAGGGGATTTTAAAAACACAAGGACTGTCTAACTAACATCAGTTTGCAGAAAGGATGGGTTGTGGAGAGATGATGATTCAAAGTAGTTATGTCAGGAAAAGTCTTTAAAGATTTATTGTTAATGCGCCTGGAATGTTTTTTGTTGGGGCAACTTGTATGCTTTTCATGGTTTCCTTAGCGAGTTTTTAATTTTCTGTAGTGTCCTGGCAATCTAAATTTCTAAAATGAATCAAAGAAGAACAAGAGGTGTGAAAGATGAAGTAATTCTGTGACTTTGACTGATAAGGTTATTAACATTATTTAGTGGCAACTCTATTCAGTGTGTAAGGCAATCAGAGCTCTAGGCCAGGAACACTGGGGGATGCTTAAATGAATATAAAGCCCTAAGTTATCTCTATGCATAAGCAAATTCAGCTTTATTCTCTGTTCAAATTATGGCAGATGGTAATTGTGTATTTTTTTTTCACCTTAAACCTTTTTCACACCTTTAAAAGTAAAACTACATGAAAATAACACTGTTTTTCAGCACTACAAAAGCCAGGTTTTCTAAGTCCTTGTGCAGGTCCATCTGTGCCCGTTGTGAATCTAGTATGGATGAACATTTGCATTTATTACATATATTTACCTTTAAATGCCAAATGCTATCTCTAAAGTACCAGGGGAGTCAGATTAGCCTTTAAAGTAACTGTGTTTCTGTTCCAAGCACTGCTGTTATGAGCAAACAGGGAACACAACCCACCCTCTTTCTGGTTCACTACAGTATTTGTTTGGCTACACAGACAGGTGTTTGGATAAATGGGCACTTCCAAACAAGTCCAGTGGTGGCAAGGCTGGTACAACACCAAATTCACATAATCATTTTATAAATCTGTCAGTCAGAGCTTTCTAAAAATTGTATTTGGTTTCAGAACATACAGGATTTCCTTTTTGCCACCTGTTTAAGCTCTCTGCATGCCCATGGGGAGGGGGAAGCTACAACAGGCACAAGGCCGGTGCCTTGCTCAAGGTTTTTCAGGAAGGCCATGATGCTGCAGGGAGCTGAAGGGGCTCCCAGCCTCACAGCCCTGGGCACTGCCCCTCCCTGCTGGAATGCAGCTGGTGGGACACAGAGCTGGTGAGAAATGCAGAATCACAGGCAGTAGCTGTAAAACATTAACCCTCAAATAACAAGGGGCTGATATTTGCTTAGTGTTGAATTCTAAGGTCTTTTTTAAATGAATTATACCCTTGAGCAAATATGGCTTTCTAAAACTATTATTATTATTAGCTTGAAATATAAAACCATTTTCCCTGGATTGAATTTGCTGAAATGCTTTTGTTGGAAGTAGAGGCAGCATCAAGAAAGAAGATCCCTAGCCAGGTTTTAATTAGTACAAGAAATGCCACAATAGCAGTTTTTAACAGAGTGTTTACATTATTCCACATCCTATAGAATAACTGTGTCCAGGAACGCAAAACCTTTTTGGCTAGACATTACAGCTTCTTCAGGACACCTCCAGATACAATAGTAACAAAGCTAGGTGAAAGCATATAGTTGAAAGAATAAAAGACCACATGTACAGTAATTTCACGAATACAAGCCGCAGCAATTTGACAAAAATTTTGGTGGAAACCCGGAAGTGCGGCTAATAGTCGGGGGCGGCTAATATGTGAATAATTTTCTGACATTTACAACCCCAGACGTGCCAGCCAGGGCGCCGAGCCAAGCACCTGCCAGTAAAAGCCGGCATTCCGGGATTGTTACAGTGTTACTGTGTTGCCCTGGCTCCCTGCAGGCAGCACGGGGGGCGGGGAGAGAGGCGGGAAAGCTCTCTTCTTCCCTCCTCTGCCGCAGCCCAGGGGAGGGGGGGGGGGGGGCGCCGCCATTGCCGCGGCTCAGGGAGCCGACGGGAGCCCCGCGCAGCCATTGCTGTGGCCCAGGGAGGAGGCGGGGTGCTTTGTCCGCGCCCGCCGCCGGCGCCACGGGTGCGGGAAAGCTCCGTCCCCGCCCGCCGCTGCTGCCGTAGGAGCGGGGGAAGCTCCGTCCCTGCCTGCCACGGCGGGGCAGCGCCGACCCGGGGTGACCGAGCCCAGTGGCAGCGGCGGCCGGCCCCGAGCAGCAGCGCCAGGCTGGGCCACCTGGCCCCGTCAGCGGCCCCTAGCGGGCCGAGCCTGCACAGCCTTAGCTCAGCCAGTAAACCCCGCCCTCCCGCGGTTCTGTTACTAATTGCACGCAGGTCCTCGCTGCGAACGACAGAGCGACTTATATTCGGGTGTGGCTTATTTATGGACAAAAACCGAAATATTTGCCAACACCCAGAGATGCAGCTTATACTCAGTGCGGCTTGTATTCGTGAATTTACTGTACTTGCATAACTAAAGAAATACTGCTGCTTGTTGCCTGCAGCCATTGCATGTTTCTGCAAGCAGTGAGCACAGGAGTCCAAGAAAGAAAAAGGAAGAGATCCTCTTTCCTCTCAACAAAATTGCTACCTCTCAACAACACACAAACATCAGAGATCTTTAAATGATGGGTCTAAGCTTTCCCCCTCCCTGTTCTCCTGTAATTATTTTTCCAATCAGTTGACTTTAATTAACATGTCCTCTGTGAGCAAAGCTGCTGAATGGCAGTGGCTGGTTTATAGATGCTGAGCATGTGCTTCCCGAGCCCTCCCAGGCTGGTCCTCGAGTTACAGGAGCAGAGCAACTCTGAAAGCAGTTAGCACTGACTGATAAATGTGAACAAAGTATCCTCATTAAGGAAACATTTGAAAATACCCTTTACACTCCAATCTCATCATTTTAAAGATGGATGAGGGAAAAAAACCTACAAAAAACCTAAGTGCAGCTTGACCTAACAGTTTCATCAGCCAGTACTTCCTCAGGCATGTGACAGATGCTTTATGTGGGAACTCTGGATTGACCCATCCAGTGTCCCAGCATCTGGGGGGCAGAATTTGGATGAATTCATACCCTTCAACTTGCACTTTGTGGTCACATAATTTAACTGTGCTCCTCACAATGGACAATAACACATTTTTATAATTCTTCACATTACCCAGAGTGCAAGCAGATAAGGTTGCAAGCAGCTTCCAATCTGAACTCCATTTTGAGCTGCCCTGAGCCTATTAAACAGATGGAAAGGGGTTCATTAGAATGTGCAATAATGAATTGAAACATCTAACTTTTAATTTATTCTTCCTTATTACATTCCTATGGTGGATAAAACTCCTAGGTATCAATATCTGTTTTCCTAAGCTTGCCCATTACAGTGGTATGTGACTGCCCTGCACTTGAAAGCAGCACAAGTGTGCACAGAGAGTAATTAGCACTCAGCACTTTCCAGTTCAAAGACATTTATCAATCACCACAGCACTCCTATGAATTGTGAGCTGAGGGAATATTAACATAGGAGAATGGGTCTTGGACCATTAATGCAAGACAGTTAAGGAAAAAGATGTTCACTTTTGAGCAAAAAGCCTCCAAATGTGTTTGTGGAAAATATTTGAATATTATAGCAAAATTTTCTGGCAGCAAATCTTTTCTTTACAAACGCAGAAGCAGAACTAATTTCTCCTTCCTCCCAACCAGTATGGAAAGACCCTGCAAAGATTTATTTAAATCTCCTGACAAAAGTGGCTCTGAAAGTAGTGCTATGTAGGTCTGCTTTCGGCAATCTCTGCCTGGAGGCCTAGTGACCAAACACTTTCACTGTGAGCAGTTTGGTGTTCTAATACTGGATCAGTTCAAGAAAGACAACAGCTGTGTTATTTGATCCCTACTGTGAGGCAGGCTGCACTCAGGGTGCTGTCAGACAGCTCATGGCTGTCTGTCCATTCAGGAGCGTTGCAGACATGATATTCTCTCCCTTATCTGCTGCTAATAAGTCAGTGAAGAGCAGCATGGATGAGATACAATCTAAGGGCATGATATAATCCTTAGGTAGAAACTCATGAGCTAGCCTTTGGTCCACCTACAACTGGATCTTTTCCTAACCACATTGATGCATCAAAGGAAAGTAAAATAAAACCGTCCAGAGCAAAGTGGCAGGATAAGCTATCCCTTTTTCCCCAGGAAAAGGCTTCGTATCTTCAGTTGAGGTCAGTATGAGCATAGCATATCTAAGACTTAGAAAAACATATCAGGGTATACAGTTTTCACAGCACTGCAAACAATTGCTGACCAAGAGCTTGGCTGTTTGCAGAGAGCAGGAGGGACAGAGGGTCCAAGGCTGCTCCAGCCCCTCATTTCTGCCTCAGGCTGGTCACCTGCAGCCACCCTGCAGAACCCAAGCTGCCTGGCCCTCTTTGTAATTGGTGCTGGTGGGCTGTCACTCCACGCAGAGCTGGTTACCAGCACAGTTAAATCAGCCTGAAGATGAAAGTGCCAAGATGAGAACAAAAGAGGGTTTTTTCCTCTGTGAAACCAGGGGAAGGGAAGGATCAAGGTGTGCCAGAGACTCTGAAGGTGCAAGGCACCTTTATACTCTCTCTTCCAAGGCTTCACTGCAAGGTGCCAAGGCAGCTGCCAGTGAATCAAGAAACACAGACTAATGCTAGCATCAGCATTATATATTGTTGCTATATACATCAGCAAGTCAACAAAACACTCAAATTCTCTGCAAATGGCTAAACTATTTATCACTAAACTGGACAATTACAAATCACCTGTGAATGAATGTAAATGCCTGTTATCCAGGAGGAGGCAGTCAGAGAACTGCTGAGCAGCTTAGATGTTCATAAATCTATGGGCCCAGAAGGGATCCACCCCAGGGTGATGAGGGAGCTGGCAGATGAGCTTGTGAAGCCTCTCTCCATCATTTACCAACAGTCCTGGCTCACTGGTGAGGTTCCAGATGACTGGAAGCTGGCCAGTGTGACACCCATTCACAAAAAGGGTGGGGAGGAGGATCCTGGTAACTACAGGCCAGTTAGGCTGACCTCAGTACCTGGTAAGGTCATGGAACAGTTCATACTGAGTGCCATCACATAGCACTTAGAGGATGGCCAGGGGATCAGACCCAGCCAGCATGGGTTTGGGTGGGGAACCTGATACTCAAGTGACCCGTCTGGTGGATGCAGGAAAGGCTGTGGATGTTGTGTACCTGGATTTCAGCAAGGCCTTTGATACTAAACTCCTGGAAAAGCTGCAGCCCACAGCTTGGACAGGAGCACTCTTTGCTGGGTTAAGGACTGGCTGGATGGCCGGGCCCTGAGAGTGGTGCTGAATGGTGCTGCATCCAGCTGGGATCTGTCACCAGTGGTGTCCCTCAGGGTCTGTGCTGGGGCCAGTTCTGTTCAATATTTTCATTCATGGCATGGGTGAGAGTATTGAGTCCTTCATTAGTAAATTTGCAGATGACACTAAGCTGGGAGCATGTGTCCATCTGTTGGAAGGTAGGAGGGATCTGGAGAGAGACATGGATCAGTTGGATGGATGGGCAGAGTCCAGTGGGATGAAGTTTAACACGTCCAAGTGCCAAGTCCTGCATTTTGGCCACAAAAACCCCCTGCAGTGTTACAGGCTGGGGACAGTGTGGCTGGACAGTGCCCAGGCAGAAAGGGACCTGGGGACACTGGTCAACAGCAGACTGGACATGAGCCAGCAGTGTGCCCTGGTGGCCAAGAAGGCCAATGGCCCCTGGCCTGGATCAGGAATGGTGTGGCCAGCAGGAGCAGGGAGGTCATTGTGCCCCTGTACTCAGCACTGGTGAGGCCACACCTTGAGTGCTGTGTCCAGTTCTGGCCCCTCAGTTTAGGAAGGACCTTGAGACACCTGAGTGTGTTCAGAGGAGGGGTCTGGAACACAAGCCCTGTGAGGGGCCTGGAACACAAACCCTGTGAGGGGTCTGGAACACAAACCTGTGAGGGGTCTGGAACACAAACCTGTGAGGGGTCTGGAACACAAACCCTGTGAGGGGTCTGGAACACAAACCCTGTGAGGAACGACTGAGGGAGCTGGGGTTGTTCAGCCTGGAGAAAAGGAGACTCAGAGGTGACCTGATCACTCTCTACAACTTCTGAAAGGTTTTTGTGGTCAGGTGGGGTTGGTCTCTTTCTCCAGGCAGCACTGACAGAACCAGAGCACACAGTCTCAAGCTGCGCCAGGGGAGATACAGGTTGGATATTAGGAAAAGTTTTTCATGAAAAAAGTGATAAAGTACTGGAGTGGTCTGCCCAGGGAGGTGGTGGAGTCACCATCCTTGGATGTGTTTAAAAAAAGACTGGATGTGGCACTTGGTGCCATGGTGTAGTTGAGGTGTTAGAGCATGGGTTGGACTTCATGATCTTGAAGGTCTCTTCCAACCTAGTCATTCTGTGAATTCTGTGAATTCTGTGAATTCTGTGAATTCTGTGAAATGCCTAGTTCACACATACATGGCAAACCTAATTGCTCGTGCTTTGTGAGGTTTAGCTGCTCTTCCTGCAGTTGAGAGCAGGCTGGTGCCTCAGAGCAGAGCAAGAGCCTGCTGTTTATTCAAAGGAGGCAGCAGGATGCAGGTGTCCTTTGGAATCAGGGATTCAGGGACCAGCACCTTGTGTGCTGTTGGACAACCAGGTGCTGAGCAGCAGAGATCAGCTTGGCCACTCCTGTGGCTCTGGTTGTGCCATTCCTGGGGCAAACTGCAGCATCCCTGTGGTGCTGTGGAACTCTGTGGAGGTACCACTGCCCAGCTTCTGTGTGCACTGCACTGAGCAGCCTCAGCAGTGTCCTGCCCTTGATGGCCTGTCCCCAGCTAAAGCACACACCGGTAGGATTGCCAGTTTCAGAGAGAGATACTTTTTAATGCAGAAATGTTTTTCTAAGTCAAGATTTGCCTGACAGCAATAAAAACCACATGTTAAATTTCAGCACTCCTGCAGTTGTTTTGGGGAAGTTTAACTGGGAGCTGTTGGCAACTGGGAGATGTGAGGGTTTTTTATTTTGGGTGTCCTGAATCATAATGAAGCACTTACTTTCTGCATTATTAAGATGACTTGTTTAATATAGTTAGAGACTGGGATAGTGATACTGGGTAAATAGCTGAATTAAGAAAAAGGGAATATTATTACTATAAGAATATAGGGAAAAAATTACAATGGTTACTGAAGCGATCCATTAGTTGCTTCTAGGAGGTATGTGAACAACAGCTAATTCTCACTCTGCAGCAGAGCCAAGCATGTGTTTCCTTACTTCAAAGCACTTACAGAGACAAAAGACCTTCAAGACAAGGCACTGAGTTTTCCCCTCACTCAAGTGTCCAGTCTGTTTTACCCCTGACTTCTAGATAAGACTTATAGTAACATTTATAGAAGCAAAGATTGGATTTATAAACATTGTTCATATTCACCAGCAAAACTAACTTTTTATAGGAGTTTCACAAAAGCAGAGGTGGGGATACTAAATTTCATATTATTCTGTATCTGTCAGCACTTCTTGGAAATAGGAAATGCAAATGAATCCTAAGTATTATGCCCCAAATCCCCTAGCTTCTTTAACATAGAAAGAAGTAGGAAACCATTAATCCTGTGGCTACTTTTATTCATCAAATCTTTGGGTGGTGCATTTTCTATCACTATGTTCAGGCTCACGTATCAATAGAACAAAAGCTTTGATTCTCCCTGAGATTTGGGAAGGATGAATTTGTTTCCAGGTGATATTTCAAACCAAAACATTTTGTCTGGCTTATATCAAATTCATATATAATCATGTTCTTCTTTGTGTAATAATAGAAAAGAAGCATTTTGGAGAAAGGTGAAATACTAACTTTAAAGTTGAAACTGTTGAAAATATCCCGCTCCTGAAACATCCCCAAAACTCTCTTCTGAAAAGATCTGGATTCATATTTTCCCTTCCTATGGGGAAAGGAATTAAACCTACTTCAATGAAATCAGCAGAGAAGTTAAAGGTTTCTCCAACTCTGAAATCCTTTTAAATCAGAAGTGAAATACTTGAGCAGAGAGGGGTGGCTCAGCCTGGTGTCCTCAGGACTGTGATGAACCCTGGCCCAGGTGGCTCCAGTGGGAATCTCCTGAGCACTGCAGATGCACAGACCAGCAGCTGGAATTCAGGAAGGGATCACACACCTGCCTTGTGCGGCACTACTTTGCACTCTCCATTTTCCCAAGAACCTTGCAGAGACAGGAACTGGCACTTGGGTGAATTGGAGCTACTGAGCTTGGGACCAGCCTGAGGAGCTGACACCTCACCCCCTGCTGCCTAAACAGCCTCTCCTGCATCCCAGTGATCCTAGATGCACATCTGAGCTGAACATCTCTGCTACCTGCCACCAGTGTACACCAGCAGTGTGGCAGCAAATTAGGCAGAACTTATTGCCTATTAACAGCTCCATTGTCCAGTCACTGGTGTCATGATGTCTTGGCTTTCAGCATATCTTCCAATTATGCAAAATGGGGAATTCTTGACAGGAAGAGATTCCTGAAAATAACAAGAGCCTCTTTTGCTCACCTATAAACCAATTCATTTACCCAAAAGAGTGTGGAAAGAGGGGGTAAAAGGCTTTCTCTAACTCTGGTGGAATCTTGTTTTGTCAGGTATTAGTGGGTCCAGTTTTACTCTCTCACATACACCAGTGCTTTCCTTTGGACCCACACAGTACTAGAAGGGATATTAAAGCCATATAATGTGCCAAAGCCTGAATTTCAGCATAGTTGCAGAAAGCTGTGTTATTGTTTTATATGGCTGAAGTCAAGAATGGTAATGCATGACCCCTTTTTCCCATTCCAAAACCCTGGCAAATCTGCTAAATCTTCTCACTTCCATCACATACTGCAATAGGAAGAGGGCACTTCTGGTTTCCACTTTCATCTACAATATAAGACCAAAAGGGACAGTACTCAGTAAGCAACCAAAATAATCCTTTCAAAGTCAAGAAGATTTCTTTCCTATCTTTCTGGGTGCAAATTGTAGCAGGCATCATGTGTTACTAATCTCCTCAGTACTGCAGCAGGGCCTTAGCAAGTCAACACACACCTCTCCATGATCCTTGAGGGGTTATAATTCTATTCCTAAACTAAAACGTAATCTCAAAAGCAGTTTGCCTTTGAAATGAAAAAGGGTTTTTTTTTTTTTTTTTCTGCTGTGTTTCAAATTAACATCTCGCAAGAACTGCACAATGACAGTGTAAACAGTGAGTGTCAATAATGAACTTGTCCAGCTTTTTTCCACACTGGAGGGGAAGGCACACAATTTGCACGGCAGCCCAGCCTTTCCAGGCACTGCCTGGCAGCAGGATTTATAGGCATGTTATCCACATCCAATATTGCATATAGAAATATGCTGTGTGGAGGACACTGAACTCTTGTAAAATACAGCAGAAAAGTTCTGGTTATTCAACTGCCCACTTGGTTCTCATTACAGCCCAATTTGAAATGCTTCCCTTCCTTCCACTTGCCTCGATCTCTCTTCTATTTAAAGTAACTCTCACATCTTCAAAGGGTTTTTTAGATTTTTGCACTGTCATGTAACAATTATATGATATTATATCCTTCTTCAGTTGTCTTGCTTTGTTTGTCTGTTCCGTAGGTTTCCTTTGTATTGCAAATGAAAATATCTTCTTTCAGAAGTTACAATGCACCTGGAATAAGCTGGATTTCCAAACAAGTGATTACTTCCTACTTTATGTCAGTATGAAGCAAATGTAAATTGGAATTTTTCCTTTATAATTCTTTTTTTTGCAGTTTTAGGAGTGTTGTGATAAAGGGGAAAAGATAACAAAACTTATAGATTTTATGAGCAGCTGATATATATGTATATATGTGTTTGTGCATATTAAAAGTAAACATGTTCCTATCCATTGGGTAAAAGTTTTATTCCCATGCCACACTTCTTGATATCATGAGATTTAAAATGCTTTTTATAGCAATAACTTTGAGTGGTTTTATGTATATATATGTGTAGGGCACTCTTCCTCAACATTATGTCTTAACCGTGCCATATGCAATACAGTTCATGTAATACAGTGCAGAGGTTCATGACTCCTCAATTGTATTTCCTTTTTCTAAAGGACAAAAATATCTGAGGTGGACAATCTGTGTCTGGGAGCCAAAAGCAAGCCAAAAAAAAGAAAAAAAAAAAGAAAAAAAAAAGGGAAAAATTGTGAAATGGTCCCTGTAACCTAGAAATTAAATATCTTTGTTACCAGTGAGGGTGGTTTTAATTGTGCACTTGAGGAAACAAAATAAACCAAAATTTCTGCTAAAGCAGAAAGAAAACAAGCTCCTGAGTCACACTGTGTGTGTTTGTGGCAATGTTCTTCTACAGGAAGAACAAAATAGGTCTCCTGACCTTGAAATGGCACATTTTGCTGTGGCTGTGGACAGTCTTTATTGACTCTAGCACCTTGTGTAATGGTGCACATTTGACTGTTCTCAGCTAATACTGACTCTCTTCTAGCCATGAGTAATTTGTTTCTTATTGAAATTTGCTTTCTTCCTAACCAAAGACGTGTTTAGTCAAGGTGCTTTTTCACTTAGACTATGCCTTTATATCAGAGCTATTTTCTCTTGTTCTTGGTTTGGGCAGCAAAGCAATTAGTTGAGAAGACATCTTCTACACCTAGATCTACTTGGGACAATGGCCTTGTCTTTAAAACGCCTTTTATATTTTGATTCCAAATGAAACTTTTACCCTAGAATAAAGCAAACTGAAACAAATATTTGGGGTTTTTTGAAGTGCAATTTCTAAACAACAGGAGGTACTATTTTTTTTTTTCTGTCATTGTGTTCCTGCAGCATTTAAGGGAAGCTGCACTGAAGGGTGGCTGGCTAGGTGTGCAGAGGCAGAACTGTGTCATGTCCCCATCTGCACGGGCTGGCCTGGACTGAGCCCCTCCTGCTCACATGTCTTGTGGGACCCAGGGAAGATCTGCAAACTGAGAGATCTCCCAGGTGTACGAGGGAAGAGAAGGATTTGGAAACTTTTCCATCACTTTAAGGAGTGAAATGGTTCTGTGTAATGCTGAGTGAGGGCAGGTGGAAGCATGTGGAAGCTGGCAGGGCTGCAGAGAGGCAGAGCTCTAACATTTGGGGTAGAGGGTGCCAGCTGCCAGGCAGTGTGAGGGAATGTTTACTGGTGTTATACCGGAGCACTGCTTACACAGGGCAGTGAACATTTGTTCTACCCTTACACCCCTTCATTTGCCAAACTTTTACCTTTTGCCAAAGTCAGCTTTGGGGAAGGGGTGGAATCCCACCTGCAGCTTCAGCACAGCCATGCTTTGAACACCAGGAGGGCACAGCTGCCAACAGTCCACAGAGGAGAGGCCACAGGCTGTGCTCACAAACGGGGCTGTGTCCTTAGGAGGTGGCTGTGCCAAGTGTAAGACTGGGTGGGTGAGAAAGGAGCTGCAAGGTGTCCATAAATCCCACTTACACAGGGGAGCAGACATCAGTATGATGGTCACTGTACAAGGAACTTGGAGTCCTACACTTCTAGTTTTTCCTTTTCTGCAAGCTACTCTGCACCAGAATTTTAGACACTCGACACTCACAGCGGCCAGAGGAAACACATGGATATCAGTGCAACTACTCAGCCTTCTAAACAGAATGCAATTTTTGATATTGAGCAGTGTGAGAATCCTGAGTAGGCATGAAATCTCTTTAAAATCAATTCTGTAATGCTGGTACAGTGGGAGAATATCACTATTTGATTTGCTGTTATTCGGTTATTTTTAAGCACGTTTTGTGTGATTTGTAATAAGAACAGATAAGGCGAGTAGCTGCTAGGCATACCCATGTGCTGCAAATATCAGATGTCACCAGCACTAAATGTCACCAGCAAACTTCCTGTTGTTCCACTGATGCTCTGTAGGAATGGACATTATCTACTGACTCCGTGCACCTGACATCAGGCTTGGTTTGTAACTCCATCCCTTCTCAGCTTCTGCATTCAGTGAGAAGGCAGACATAGCCTCAAAACTTTGGTCCTTTCCTCCCTCTTTTTGCTGTAATGTGGACAGGTAGAACGATGCCTGCTCCAGGAAATGGAAAACATCTGTCAAAGTATTTGTGACACAGGGGACTCCTCCTGGGGAGAGAAAAAGGCATTTTGGCATTCCTCTCCCCAGCACCACTGCTCTGGCTGTACAACCAGCATGTTGGTGAGTTGAACCAGACACTGTAGCAGTAAATCTAATACAGACCAGGGATCGTTTCCTGTTTGGCGTGGGCAGCCCTGTGCCATACAGGGTAATTCACCCCTTCCCTGTGCCATCTGTCCTGTGGGCTGACCAAATTCTGGCTGAGGGCTCAGACAACATCACTGCAAATTCCAGTTATCTGCATTTGGAACTGAAATCAAGGCATTCACACTCAAAAGAACCTGGAAGGAACTAGATTGAAATCTGGTTGGAACTGGATGATCTTTAAGGTCCCTTCCAAACTGTTCTATCATTCTATGACTGAAGAGCAAAGAAATTAATATGAATTTATTGTAATCAATCACATTTAATGATTCTGTAAAAGGTACCAATAGTATTGGGGTTTGATTGTAGAGTGTTTTGTGCCTGATCCTTCTGTGCACTTTCCACTGGGAGCCAACCCACATGAATATTTTTATTAAGCTATCCAAATTTAAAATCAAGACCTTAAAATAAAATAGTTACTGACCTTTCAGCTCATTTATAATTAAAATCTGTTCTAATGTTGTGCGTATAAATAATAGATAGCTGTTTTCACAGATCAATGCCTTCTCTTGCTTTATAAGAAACATTTTGAAGTAAAATTACTGTGCCTTTAAGTTTAATAGGAAAATTTGATGTGCTAGCAACTATGCACTGCTCTCTGTACATTTTTCAACTGTAAATTTCACTTTAAAATACAAACAATTATTAATATTGATTTGGACTAAAATAATATTGAATTTCAATATATTTTGGGCTCTTTTATGAATTACCCTGCACAGTCAGTGTGATTATGATGAAAGAGTATTTGCACGCTCAATTTCTTTTCAGCAAGAAATCTTGAGGACTGCTAGTTGTGTTTGGGCTGATAATGATAAACACATGCATTCAAGGAAAATCAGACTACCTTAAAAATCTCATCTGAAGCATAATAAATTAATATTGCATCCTATGGATGCAGTTCTTATATCAAGCTAGCTGAACTTTCATTATTAACAAATCCTGAGTGTTTAGTTGGAATGCAGCTCACCGCCTGAGCTGTGTTTTGGTTGTGCATCGCATGCAATTACAAAATGATGTCAATCCATCACTGCAATTTCCTGCGACTAAGCAAAGAGATGAATATATTCATGTCCTAGGATGCTGTAAGACACCAATAAATTTAAGTGCCATTAAACCCATGTTTCTATGCTGTGGTGGGAATAAACATTTTATAGCTTTGGTGACAGAGGGATTTGCACTTTTCTTCTGATTTCAGCTCTAATTTCATGGCCTGTTTGTTAATTGCTTGTTCAGGTACCCCGGCACCTCTGCAGAGGCCTCAGCTGTGGGACAGCCCTTGCCCATGGCCAGCAAGGTCACCCAGGCACCGTGTCCTCATTCCACCCACAGGAGTGGTGGCAGGGGGGTCTCCTGAGAGCCTGTGATGCGTGGGCAGAATCATCTCAAAAACAGAAAACTCTGTTCCCCAGGGAAAACAGGTGTATTGAACCAGGACAAAATGTCAAAGTGACATTTTTGTAGGAATGGATTTGCAGAAAAATTTAATTTCTTGGGCCCTGAAGTAGTCTTTTCATTTTGTGTGGCTGCAAGCCTGGGAACTGGCAAAGGTTCACCAGGAACGTGGAGGGCTCTGATCCTCCCCAGTTCATCCTGTTCCTCTCCCTTTGCAGCTGGCACATGCCAGGAGGACAGAGTGCTCACCTCCAGCAGCCTGCCTGGGAAGCAGCTGTTAAACTCACTTTTTGCTCAAAGTGGAACTGGGGAGTGTGTAGCAGGCAGCAGCTGGGCCAGCCTTTGCTTTGATTCTCCCAGGGAAAAATGTATTTTTAAAAATTTTCTTTTTCCACGTAGAAAACATTGGTTGTGCGAAAAGGGCATATTCTTACTAAAAAACCTTCTGCTGGAGAATTCCCCAACCAGCTCTTTTTCTAGAACTTACTCCCACAGACTGAAAATAACCCAAACTTGGTACCTTTCCAGTCATGTTACAAAAGCTAATGTTTTGCTAGAGTCCCTTGAGACTACAGAGTTGTGCTACTTATATTAAGAAAGAGGCAGTAGCTAGCTAGCAAGTGCTTGCAGGACTGGTTTGAATGCTGCTGGCCCTTAATTCAATCACAGGTAATGAGAGATTAATAATAAGGCACTTAACCTTAAACAGTGTTGTAATTACTTTGATTATGGAATAAAAACCAGAAAGTATTTATGACATTTACTATTTTTAAACCTCATTATTTTGGAGAGTGTCATTCAAGAATTTTGAACAGCTGACATCAGTAAAACAGAAAAATGAAATGCCACTGATTTTTCTTTACCTGACTCAGGTGCTTTCTAGCATGATTTCTCCCTTCTATGAGTAGAGCAGTATGAAGGTGACAGAAAGTGCCTCATTTGAGAAGTAATCTTGTTTCACCGGTTTATGCTCAGATGCCCACAAAAGTGTAGTCACCTCTCTCTTATTTTATATTGTGTTTTATATAGTGTTGTGGGTTTGATTAGAGCAAGTCAATTCTCTTGGCCAATATGGCTTTTTAACAAAATGATACCTTTTTGAAAATGTTTTGTTTGGTCATAATTTTATGATGTAAGGAATGCTTTCCTTGACAAAGATAAATTCTGTGTCCTATATTGCCAAAACTAATACTGTGAATATTTCTATAATTTCATGTTACATACATGTTGCATGCTAAATATATTGATACAAAACACTCTTAAGGATACCAAAATGTATTGCTAAAAGACACTCTTAAGGGTTCCAGCCTCCAGGAAAAAACTTGGAGCCGTATCACGTTGCCACACTAATTGCACACCATTAACTTCTCAGCAGAGAGGTCTGGTTTTTAAGAAGGAACAGTATCCTTCCTTAAATTTCCCTCAGTTTGATGCAGATCCTGCCCAGTCACTCCATACTTTTTAACTAGACTAAGTTAAGATACACACCAGATTTTGTGCCTTCTAATCTCCCAAAAGTGGCTGACCCAGCAGTTCTGCACTGCCTGACAACGTGGTTTGGTTGAAAGAGGAAAGTGTGTCAGTGCTTGGGCAGTGGGCTCTGCTCACACCAGAGGGATGGGCTGCTGAAAACAGCACAGCTGAGCTGCACTTGGGGTTATTTCCCAAGGAAGTCCTGTCACTGGCCTGGTTTTGCTCAAGTTCTGAAAGCAACTTCTGTCTCCTTAGTAACTCTTTTCAGACCAATGCCTCTACTCATCCCAGCAAGATGAAAACATCCAGAGCCTGAAATCCATACCTTTTATGTTCTGCTGCCTCATCAGATGACACTTCATGGCTATGTGACTCTGACAGAGGAAAACCATGCAGGATTTGAGAAAAATACACTTTTTAAAAGTCAAGTCAGGCTGTACATTATTTCTACCCCACTTGCAATTAGCAGTGTGTGGGCTAATCACTAGCACTAAGCTGTGGTTAGAATGAAAACTTCACTGTGTTGCTCTGGCTGTCACATCTTGCTGTAAAAGTTTCATTTAGCAAACTGCAGAAGCCAGCACAGGAATTCTTATGGTTCCAGATAGCAATGTTGCAGCTCTGCAGCCCTCTTCAGGGCTAACAGTTACTATAGTGTATGTACATGCACCACAGGGAAAACAGCAGCTTTGCCCAAATGGTGTTTTACCGTGTGTGCCTAAGAGTGGCTGGACCAGTGTCAGATCCCCAAAATATTCAGGGTGTAACAGGGATTTTAAGTGCGCTATTTTAGATTTTATTCTGGCTTTTCCCAGCTTCCAGTCCATTACTTATTCTTCCTATTTTATTGATTGTTCCTATAGGTGTATTTTGCATCCTTTTAAAGTAGCATCATGACTGAATTATTGCTAAATGTTGACTGCAAAACAAGAAGGACCTGGGACCTCTTCAAACCCTTAGTTCTGATTTAAACACACTTCCAACACACACTGTGTGACAAGAACACTTTAGAGCCTCTTTTCCACATAACTAAACTGTAACTACGAAATCATAATTGTGTGTAAAATATTGGATATCAGTAAAATAAAGTGAATTGAGAGCACTGAGACAAACATAAGCTAGCTGTGCATCTTATGGCTAATGGTTGTGATGCATTTGTGTTTCAAGGACCTGCTCAAACATAAAAACAGCTATTTTGGTTTGAACCATTAGTGATACCTTCCTTGTCACCTCCATTTATCTTTTATCCATCTTGCTTCATCCTTTTTTCCTATTCTGTATATTGAACAACTGTTCAGGTGTTTAATGTCAAAGTCATTACAGGGATAACCCAGGGGACATAGGAGACAATGCAAACAGCAAGTGTAGGCAGTGAGCAACAGCTGTGTGGTGGAGGAATTCTCAAGCTGAGTGTGTATATGGGCTATACCTAAACTGTTCTGAAAATTATCTTAAAAAAGCAGCCTTATTGCCACAGACTTATTTATCTGTAGAGTTATGCATGCCCTCAAACGAAAAATTAGGAGTCTATAGTTTGGGAAAATAAACAACCTCCAAGACTGCAGACCTATGTGATGTGTTGAAATGGTTGAGCCATGTCAGCAGCATCACCTGACCCTCCCTCCTGCAGCTCTTCCCAATTCAGCTGCAGGAAAACATAAAGTTAGGCAAATAGATCCCTTACTGCTAAATGTGGTTTGTATTACACACTCTCATGACTGCTCACCACTGACTGAACCAGCCAGTCCTAATGATCAACACTGTCTCTTCCCCTCACACCTAAAACAACTGCTGAACTCAAACAACCTCATCAGAGAATACTCAAGACTGCAAATGAGATGCTGAAGCATAGGGTGGCATGGAGTGCAACTAGAGCATGGTCCTCTCTGAACTGGGTCCTTGTTTGGCTGAAGTGCCTGGGAATAACTGGAGGCTGCACCTTGCAGAATGAGAGGAAAAGAACTAGCAGCTGTTTTCCTGTGCTCCTGCCTGTGGATTTGCTGCCCTTCAAAATGTTATGACTAATGCATAAAGAGTTGCTCCTCTCCAGACACTCAACTTTTCACTAGCTCGAGACTTAAAAAAAAGCCATGAATCTGTCTTTTGCTGCAGGTCTCCAGGCGTGTAACCTTTACTGTATATGCCATGCTGGCATTCGCTGTCTCGCCTGCGCTGTTTATCAGCCTCACTTGCTGGGAGTATTGCAGTCTTGCAATCTCTGAGAACCTTCTGTGTTTACTCTCTGCCATCCTCCCTCATAACTACAAAATTAAATGGGAAAAGGATCTCTTGGAGAAACAGTCCAAAAGAGCCTAGGCAATATTTTATGCTGAATTTCTCTCCTTGGACCTTTATATATCATTGGTGTATCTTGCAAGACACCTCTGGGGTTTTGAAGCTAATTTTCCATCATCATTAGCAAGAAACCTATCCTCAGCTTCTTTTCATTAATGTCTAATAGAAGACTTACGAAAAGTGCTGAATGTATACACTCTTTTTAACTTGATGATGCCATATGCAAATAATTAAACAAGGCACAGAAGCAATGGTTAAAAATACTACAAAACTTCCTCATTAAACTAAGCAATTATCTGCCAGAAGAGAGACATCTGAACCCTCTCCCTCCACACACATGATAAACTCTCCACATCTTGCAGCTGTTTATTTTTCCCCAAGAGGAGAAAAAAAATCACATTTAATTGCCATCAAGGGTGAGGACAACATGGTGAGTGCATAGATGGTGACATTCAGTTTGTATTCAGTGAGGTGGCTGTGACTGACCTGATCAGTCTGGATATTGTATGCAAAGGCACAGATCTGTGAAAAATCAGTAGAAACATGAATTGAGCTCCAGCTATGTCATGTGCTACTGTGCAAAAGAAATGATTCCTGAAACTCTAGGGTTATGATGTGCTGTTTGGTGGTGGTTCAACTCAAGAAGTTAATGCTTGGAGCCATCTCATCCTGCACTACATTGGTACAGTGTATTTCAGCTCTCTTCTCACTACACTTTGGGTAGTGGAGTGAGCTGAGGCAATGGATTCACCTAAGGAACAGTGCATCAAAACAGAAAGGCACAGAAAGAAAGGCATATTCATGGAGATAAATATATTTTCAAAGCACTAAACCAGACTAAATGCCTCCATGTTCTTTTCTTAAGTACAGTCTATCTATTTAATCACCTGCACTGTTCCTGTTACTGTAATAGCTGAGATTTTCCTAATCTGTAGTTGTGAAAACAATGCTGATGCTTGCCTTTTACAAAGGTAAAGCTGTGGCAGAGGAAACTGAAGAACTTGCCTACAGAAGTGGAAAACTTGTGGACAAAAAGAGGATGAGTTTTGACTCTCCACACTTCAGATTAGTTTTCCAGCTATTTAATCATCCTCCTTTTCTTTAGGTACTAGAGAACAGTGTTTATTTTTGTATAAGAAAATTTGAATATGCAAATTGGAAAATACGAATAAATTTTTTTAAACTTACTACCAGAAGGTGTTTAACTCTGCCAAGAACTTCAGTCAAGCAACTGTTTTGTGCTAGCTGGGATGTAGGTTAGTGGTTTCAGAAAATACACAGATAATTAACTGAAAATCCTTTTGTTCTAGCCAACAACATAAAAGCAATGAGAGAAAGGAAAAAAATCACGAGGGAGTTCTGTGGCATCTTGCAAGGTTTTCAGTGCAATACACACAGAATTACACTGATGAGCTTTTCTAGTGCTAATGAGGGGATGCCAGACTGACAGCACCAAAATCTGATGGTTTTGCTGAAAAGGAACAATATGAGAAGGAGCAGCAAAAATTCCCTTTTCCAGAAACCAGTGAGTGGTTGTGAAGGGAAGGCCATGGACACTGAGTCCCTCTCCCCCTTTCAGCAGTGGCATGGCTGGCAGCACTGGGACCCTGAGGTGGCCAAGGCAGTGGCTTCTCAGGGGTTACCAAGGCTGTGGCACAGAAAAGTAGTTTGTCTGCAGGGAAAGGAATCTAACTTGGACAGCTGCAATATATAGCACTGTTTTATCATTACATATTATGTGCATATGTGCAATATATGACACATAATAATTATATATGGTATGCAATATATAGCAAGAATGTCACTGAAATCCCTCTCTAATGTCCCTGCAGGTGTAAATGTGTAGGGAGGGTCTCTGGTCAGTGAGGACTATGAGGTGAAGAGTTTTACCAACTTGCAAACTCCTCTCTTCCTCACTCCCTCCAGCAGCTGGTAATGGATTACTAAAAGACACTATTAATTTATTGCAATAGTGAACCTTGTGGTCAGCAAGATGTGAACTAATGAGGAATCTTTCAGAAAAGTAAGAAGTATCTTAACCCAGCTTCTCCCATAATCACATTGAATCATATTAGGTTATTAGTAAAATTATGATTGTCCTTATTGTAATGGCAAAGCCAAAACACATTTATTTAACAAGAAATTTTATCACAGAAGAAGCAGTGGCTGAGGCACCCAGCAATCCTTTTAGGTGAGATCCTGAGAGGTGTTTTATGTTTAGGAAGGTTAGCACTGCAGGGTAGACATGGTGCTGAAACTTCTGGAGAGGGTTGGGAGGTGGATGTAAGGTGTGCTTAACGGCAGCAGCAAAAATACAAAACCACCACTGGCAAAGGAACTTGCTGAGTTATCTTGCTGCAGCCTTGTTTGCCATAGTTGTCTGTAAACCCTGCCATCATTAAAATTCTTCACGGTGATAACAGCACTTTCCCCAGAACACTTTGTTGAAGCTTGCAAATGGAATTATCTGCTATGACTGCTCTTTTGAGCAGTGTAAATCTTCAACAACAATCCTAAATAAACCTGTGATATACAGTGCATGGAACACCTATTTTTATAAATATCTCTGCAGAGGAATGCTAGAGATAGGAAGAATAAATTACAAGCAAGAGAAGGGCAATTTAAAACATGCTCTAACCCCATTTGCTCCTTGGCACTGCTCTACATTAACTCAGCTCCAGGCCCTGGAAAAGCAAAAGCCACAGACTTTATTTACATAACTCAGAGTTTCTAAATAAGAAACAATAAAGAAGTGAAGCTTTGCAGGGAAAAAACACATGAAGTATCAACAAGAAATACTACTTTAGCCTCTGTGGCCAGAAAGATACCAGTGTTGGGAGTAATATGCTATTTTAACAGAGATACAAACATTATGACCTGACTGTAGTACAAATACCAGGCTCCCCGATGGGGAAAACATCTCTCTTTTCGAGTGAGGGACACCAAACGACTCTCTGGTGCCTTGTTAAGAGCTCAGTGCTCAGCATCTTACCATACACAGGACAGTTGCCTTTCTGCTTAAGGCTATGACTGCTCCTCAGAGATCTGAAATTACTTCCCTGAATCTGGGTGTAATCCCAGGCACGAAGTACTTCTTAATCTAATCCTAATCCACTACTGCATGTAAATGTCCAGAGCAGAATTTAGCACCTGGAAAGCAAAGAAAATGTTTAGCAATGGCCCTTTAAGCATTTTCTGTCTTATACTTTACAGCCTGTTCCCAGCTCAGTGAAATCTGGGCTGTTTAGAAAGCACCAGAAAGCTTTGTCATGTCTCATTGCTGTAACTCAAAAGACTGCTTCATCTTGTGGAATGTACAGGAACTGGGAATTAGTGTTTCTCTTCCATTTTACCCCAGCCAACTCTTCTCATCCTAACACTGCTCATTGTGGTGAGTTCTAGGATAAAACAATTTGGGCAGGCAAAATAACCTATAAAGTTGGTCTGGGATAAGGATGTTCCAGGTGTCTTATTATAGAGCAGGTGACAAAAATAACAGATCTTATGCAGAAGGAAAAGTTGCATTGTACTGTCTAAAGGAGATTCGTATCTATATCTCAGTAGAGAGGCTGTGATGCTGCTACACTGAGTTAGCCAGTATAACTTGCTGTGCTCTGCTATTGTACCTTCAAATAGGCGCAGAGCAGGTATGATCAATCCACTCATGTGCCATAGAGCTTGTATCATTTTCTACCTGTCTGGGAGATGACTTTTGTCACTCTGGTTATTATATAACTCCTACGCAGCTGCTGTGCCTGCTAGATGTGCTGCTGGCAAGGGAAAACACACATATCTTTAGGCATTGGCCATGCTGAAGGGTGATTGGGAAGAAATATGAAATTCTTTTTCAGGATCTCCTTTTACTCATAGCACATAAGCAGCACCTGTGGATGTTTTAATTTTTCACACTATACTGCTGTCCTGTGTGGCCCAGGCTTTGTAACTACTGTCAACTCAAATGTCACTTGGTATTTATTACACCAGAACCAGAGCAAGGAATTTCTGAAGACCTTAAGGAAAGCACATTTAGTTTCTTCTCATGCTCAAGAGAAATTTTGGAGTAATTCCAAGTGAGAAGAGAAGACAGGATAAAAATTTTAAACTTCCAATGAGCCGTATCTGCACATATACATTTTCTGTGCTGGAAGGACATTTGAAGAGGATGAATGTGACCACATTCCCAGAAATGTAGCAGAGCTCTGACTCTCTTTTTCAATTCAGGACTATAGTAATAATACTTGTATGCTCAGTTAAATTGTCCTTCCCAGAGGCAATGCTCTGGCCTGCTCCAATGGGCACCAGCAAAATGCCACCTGTGAGGGAACAGGTGAAACACATTCAAGTCCACTGTTTCGTTACCAGGAGCTGGCAGGTATTGCTCTTACAGAGCGCGTTGAAAGCCTTTGCAAGGGATGAGGTGTGCTGATCCCCTGTCTTTGCTGCTGAGCCAGCAGGCAGGGACAGTGGCATACGCTGGGCAGGGCAGCCAGCGCTCCTCAGGGCACTGGGGCACAGGCAGGGCTGGGCAGGGTTGGACAGGGCAGCCAGGACCACTGAAGGCACTGTGGCAGGGCTGGGTAGGGTGGCAGGGCTGGACAGGGTAGCCAGGGCTCCTGAGGGCACTGAGGCAGTGCCAGGCAGAGGTGGGCAGAATGGCTGGAACTGCTGAGGGCACTGCAGCAGGGTCAGGCTGGGCAGGGGCAGTGGCACAGGCAGGGCTGGGCAGTGTTCCTGTGGGCACAGTGGCACAGGCAGGGCTGGGCAGGGCTGGGCAGTGTTCCTGTGGGCACAGTGGCACAGGCAGGGCTGGGCAGGGCTGGGCAGGCGTGGGCAGGGTTGCCGGGGTTCCTGAGGGGACAGGGGCACAGGCCAGGCCGTGGGGAGAGAGGCAGACATGGCCACAGCTCAGGCTGTTCACCATAGGAGTCTCCTGGAGAAAAGGCAGCTACAGACCATGGCAACAGCAGAAGCACGAAGTGGAAAGCTGAGATGGCAAAAAGGAAACTGAACCCCAGGTAGGTAATAGTGCTCAGACACTAAAGCTAGTGAGGGAACAATGACTAGGGGGATGCCCAAAATAGAAGAGACTCCAGTGGTATGAAGACGAGGGGAGAGAAAGCCGTGGCTATCGTATCCTGACTGTGTCCTGCCCACTTAAATCCCATTCCACCTCCTTTTTTCTCTCCCCTGTGCATAGAGCGATGGGGCAGCCTCGGCTCCCTGCTTGTGCAGGCTGAGGGCACTGCACTGCCAGGCCATTGCCAGACAATTCCTCAGGCTTGGGCCTTCCTGGGGTGGAGAATGATCTCTGCTAACTGCCAGTTATGGTTTGGAAAACATTTTGGAATCTTTTGGACTGAAATGTGCAACACTGTATGATTCTCTGCTAGAAGGACATACCCAAGCAGGAGTCAGTAACACAGCCCCAACACAATTGCCTCGTGTGGGAGGCTCTTGGATCCTTCCCCATGTTTGTAAAGCGGGTGTGAATTAATGAATGCATTCATTGCTAATAATGACACAAACATATGAAAAACTTAAATACTTGAAAGAATACTAAGCCTACTACCAGAATGAAGTCTAAGGGTTCTCAGCAGCAAAGTATAGTAGAAAATTGTGGCTGAAAGGAAGAGATGTTTAAAATGAATGCTTTCAGTGTGCTGAACTAAAATATAATTTTAACACATACGAAAGACATATTGACTGGCTTTCAGCAACAAAACTCCCTGAAACACCTATACAAGTAACCTTGTTTTGGATCAGTAAGGCTTATTCTATTTATTAAATCAATAAGTGTATAGCCCATAGACCATTTTAGTTATCAACCTTTTCCAAATAAATATCCAAAGCATTTCTAATCACAACCAACTGATTTCCATTATTTTGACCTCCTTCTTCTTTGACTGGATCAATAATGTCTGATGTAATAATTTATCAAATTATACTGGGAAAATTATTGATTTCTCTTGTACACATTCGCTGTGAGAAAAATATGTCAGGCTTTCACTTTAGTCTAAATGGCTTCCGAGATTGAAATTAAACTGCATTTGGTATTTGTATGAAGGATATTAGCAGTGTATGTAAAACAAATCACTGAAGCTGAAATGGATGTTTTACTTGCCCCAGTTCCCCTGACGCTTTTATGGCACCCATCACTGCAGTGTGTTTTTCATACCCTAATTGCTTTGGGAGATCTCTCGCTCTGCCTCTGCCTCCCACCCCGTGCACTGGCGCAGCTTCCAGCAGTGCCGTCTGACACTCCTCCTCCTGCCTCTTGGGGAGGCTCAACTCGAGGCCAACTGGAGATTTTATTTAGTTGAGAGATGTACTATAGAAGTCAAAATCTTTCATGTAAATCCTGGGTGTTCACAAAAGGATCAAAAGCTTATGTGTATACGATGGTATGGGGTAGAATTAATATTTGGCCATGCCACGTTTTCAGGTGTGGGGTTTATTAGTGAAAAGTAGTATTTGAAAGAAGACAGTGAAGAAAACTGTGTTACAATATGCTGTATTTTCAAACAGTACTGTGCCCATGAACTATCAATTGCAATTCATTTAAAAATATAAAACTTGTGGAAATCTAGCCAGTTTTATTTCTTAATAGCTTTGGTACATTTTGAGGGGGAGGGATGTGAAGATAAAAATACTAAAACAATGTGCTGAGTCATTAAGTAGAATGAAGCATCCCTTCCCCCTCAGCTGTAATCTGTCACCATATCACTCACCTATTGCATGTGTTGGAATAGCCAACCGTAGTTTCTTTTTCACCTTTTGTTTTAGATGAAGAGACTTAAAAATTGCAAATGTTTCTCCCCTTAGATGCAAGAGCGTAAATCACAAGTAATACTGAGCTCTCTGCCTCATATTGATTCTTTCGTGAACTAAGCCAGATGGGTTCAGATATGAGCATGATCTAATATTCCCCTTAGCTTGATTTATAGATTTCTTTGTGCATTACCTGACCATAAATGAGTCTTGCATTATTTCTTGTGTGCCTGTCAAATTAAAGAAAAATATTCTCATTGACCTTTCAACCTGGGAGAAAAAAATTAGTCAGAGACATTTTACTGCATGTATTACAGGGGTCTTGGTGCTTGCATGCCAATTAAAAGTGTGTGATTATGAAAGAGGTCTAGCAATGTGTGTTGTGTGTAATGATTTCATTTTCCTGTAAAGCACGCACTAGATGTACTGACAGGAGCATAAGCTACATTGCAAATAGCCCTAGAAGAGAGAAGAAGAGGAGAACAATTTGGCACAATTCATTCCTTAATTTACAGAAACAAGCACTGATTGCAAGAACTAAAATGTTTTTCTGGAAGAAAATACTGCTCTTTAAGATGTGGGCCCAGCAAGGAAAATTGCTGAGCCACCGCCAGAGACACGTTAATGCCATAGAAGGAAGGGGAACCAGGGGTGTCTGCTGACCCCAGAGACCTCTTCTGGGAACAGAATTACTTTAATATGTATGGAAAATAATGAGCAATGTCTCATGAGCTCATCATTAGGACATAACCTTGGGCTCTGGACTTGCCACCAATGTGAGTGGGAGACACTGAGCATTGTCTGAGCAAAGAGCTCCTGCTTAACCTCAAGGGACTGACCTCAGTGACCCCTCACCTCCTCCCACAGCTTTCAAGCGTGTTTCTACAGCCTAATAAGCTTATTATCTCCTCTCTATTTATTTGCAAATAATGTTCAAATCTAGGCATTAAAAAAAGAAAATATTTCCATCTTTGCTGCTCTTTAGTTTTTTGACCAGATGAAGTATGGTAAACATGCTCTGAAACTGCTCATCAGACCAAAACCCTGTCATGTTTCTGTTCAGGTTGTAGCTCTATTCTGTACATTTTCAGTAAGAACAAAATCCTAGCTTCTGCCTTCTAAGAAGGACCTTTTATTATAAGTCTTTCTATGCTATGTATGCATGCCACAAAACCTGGCTGGTAGCCCTGGCTCTGGAAACAGGCAAACCTGTTTGTGTTCTCAGCTCTCTTTTCCAGGTACCCCACCCCCATGTGTCTGTGTCACCAGAAAAGTCCTTTTTTTCCCCAATTTTTCTCCAGCCCAGATATGTTTAGACTAGCCAACCATCTCCTACAAATGAAAATAGAGGTTCAGGAATATTAATGTTCCTTTCCAAACCCCTGTTAAGGTCATTGAAACATTGACTACCCCTTTTCCTAGACCACTAGGAAATGGTCTTATTTTATTCTTACATGGCTCTGCTGTGGCAAGAAAGCTTTTCTTTTCACATGCAATTGGTCAAACAGGGAAGTGTTTTACATCTGGGATCATCTAAACAATGTGTCTGTTCTGGGGGCCAGTATATTAATGAGAGAGGGTCATAAGGATAGATTTTCTTTGGTTTGGATGCTTTATTTTAATTCCCATGGCTGATCACATTTGTTTATTTTTATTACACTAAGCTTCCAGTCCCCAAGAACGGGATCTGTGGTGCTAAAGACACTTTCATTATATATGAGACTTCAAGTGATAGTCTTTGCCCTGAGGAGCTCACAATAAAAATAAGCAGGCAGATACAGAGATAAAAGACATGATTCAGCATCAGATGTAATTTGCTGTATGAAGCTGATCCAATTGTATTTGAAGGATTTATTTTACAGATGAAGAAACTTAGGCACAATGAAATGAAACGACTTGCAGAAAATACCACAGGAGTCCAAAGCACAAACTAAACTCTGATTGCCCCACAGCTCCCAGGACAGCCCTTCTCTCTGAAGTAGAGGGAACTATTTAAGCATTATGTGTACACAACTACACATGCTATACATCCCAGTTTGTAGAAATTTGACAGGCCTACATAGTTCTTCCACCTAGCAGGCTTTTTGTGGGTTTTTTAATCCCTCTGCTGTGCATAAGGCTGGCACCATCTCCTCTTTGTAAGCAGCTCTTATTCAGAGATATTCTTGACGTCTAGCACAAATGGTGCTTCAAAGAGATGTTTACTGCATAAAGACACAGAAAATACACCTAAATTTCCTATTCTGGTCAGTATATTTGTATGAAAAGTATTGTGGTGATAGATCAAAATGAAATGATTGCTATTCCCCTGCACACAGTGATTTATAATCGTGGATTTACATCTGACTAAAAGACTGTTCAGACCGTCTGGCTTGCATGGCAATAACAACCTCCTCAATATCCTTTTAGTATGGCAAAGCCCCTTCACTTTAAACAACTCTATGAACATACAAAATGAAAGATAAAAACCTCTTGCAAAATATAAAAATAATAAAGCACAATTGGTGAAATCCTAAATCATAATGACAACTTTATGCAGTGTCAGCTACAGACACTCACTGACTACAATGTTTTAAGAGAAGCATTTCTATATCTGGTAAGCAAAACAGAAAACAAACAAACAAACACCAAACAAAACAAACAAATGCAAAAGGGAAAAGAGGCAGGGAAAAAATATTCAAGAATTTCTTAATAGAATTGAGGGGCTAACAGCAGAAGTAAACTATTGACCCTGTGATACTGTGGAGTTTTATTTCACAGAAAAAAAAATAGGATGCTGTAGGCTCAAAACATCCTGTTCCCTTGAATAACATTTCTCAGTCTGGGAAGTATAAGCATCCACGAGTCACCTTCATGTCTATATACTATAAACAATTATGTTTGGTTCCCTTTGTTGAACCCACTAAAGGGCTTTTTCTTCAGTTGCCCGGAAAAACAAATGTGCAAGGCTGAGGGCTGGTACCTCACAGTTGTTATGAGCTGGACTATGGTATTCTCATTTAAAAAGTAAAACAACAGACTGACCTGGGAGACCTTTACTGTATAATGAATAGGATCTTAAAAACAGACTGCTTCATGGAGGAGTTCTCTGCTGGCATCAGGACTGCAAATTTCTTCCTGCACTGAGGTTGGTAATGGACAGTCTCTGAATGTGGTTCAGGCTTCCAGGAAAGGGGAAAGCTGTAATCCATGCGTTTCCCCAGAACTCTCCTCCCTACTTCAGTATTCCTAGAGCTTTCTTAGAACACAAGTCCTAAGAATTCGTTCTAGAATGAAACATGTCTCAGAAAGGCTGAAAAAACAAAGAAAGCCAAAATTTGCCTCAGGTTCCTGCTGATATTCATGACCTAAGCCATTCACACCAAGAATCCTTTCCATCTGTAACACCCTTCAGGGAATAGGCTGTGCTCTCCAGGTTGCCTCTGCACAGCAGGGAAATAACCTTTTTTTTGCTGGACACATGCTACCCTATGAGGCAGTGAGGAGATAACCTGAGTTGAGCTTGTTTGGAAGTATCCATCACTACAGTCCAAGCAATAAATCCTTCTCCTCGTCCAGCAGTTTATTCCATAGTAGAAACATAGATAGTGTCAGAGAAAATCACTTGGATCATCTAGTTTATCCCTTGCTGGGATAAAGATGGTTTCTTGCATTCATTGTCTTTGCAGACAATATCTCACCCAAAATTACCACCTGACCTAAAGTCTGACATATTACTAAGACAATCCCTGCTTGGGTGCCTGGTTTGTTGTTTGTGTAGCAGCACAGAATGGGTACAGCTAACTAGGCAAAAAAGGGGGAAGAACTGTAAACCTTTCTCCTTCCCAAGGATACCAGTTCAGGGGAGATGCTGAGGGAAGGAGAAAACAGAGCATTATGTGTCTGTGAGCATAACTGTCCTGAGGGGGTACTAATCTGTGAGAGAATTGCTGGAAATCACTAAAAAAGACTAAGTGTAGGAGACGTATCTAGAGGGGGGGTCCTAAAGGACTCCCCTTTCCCTAATCCAGGGGATTCTCTGAGAAAGGACAGAGAGAAGGACCCATCTCTTCCCCCACAGCACTCCCTGTAAAGGGAAGAAGTCACAAAAGTGTTGATGTCTTTATTATAAAGAGGATGATGCCTCTCAAGGCTCTGTAGAACAGCTGGAAACCACAGTTGCTCCTTAGGACAAGACCCACTAAAACATGATTTTGTAATGTCCATGATTTTCTAGGGCTTCACGTATGCTCTTATACCACAAGTCACAATTTCATTTCCAGAAGGTGTTTGCTTTCATAACATTCAAGGTGACTCTAGGACAAGACCTAGAGCAGTGAGAGGGAAAAGCAAGGCTTTGCAATAGTTTGATTCAAGGTCTATCCTGTGGGAGACTCATCCTGTCTCTGCCACCAGGAATTGCTGTAAACTGTTCCCATCCTCCTTGGTGTCCTTGAAAGGACACTTTAACAGCCAGGCAGCCTTCTGTTCTTCATGAATCCCTTGAGGCAAGGATGCCAGCTCCCCTTTCAGCTTCTCTGCCTTCTCACTCTTGTATTTGAGTCTCAGCTCTAGGTCTTGAATTTACACCTCCCTCTCGCACCCTTTTACCCCTTTGCCTCATGTCTGTTGCCTCACCAAGGCCCCTCGACAGCCCAGATCTCTCTTGTCTTGCCTTAAGCAGTGCTTGGGCTGCTGTCTTTGCCTGATTTTATGTAGTGAATTTTGCAGTGACTGTGGGGGCTGGGGAGGGATATGCTGGCAGCAGTGTCAGAGACAGGAGGTCAGCAGAGGCAAAACCAGTTAATGGATTGGTGTCTCACCGTGGACTATGTGCTCTCCTGCCCTCTTTCACCTTGCTTTGCCCTCTGCTCCTTCAGCAAAGAGCACAGCCTGTTCCCTGGGTTTTGGACCAGGGCTCATGCTGAGGGCCCAGGCAGGCTAAGCCACCCTTGTCATCTGCTGAAAGATGGCAAAAACCTTTCTGTTCCTATTGCATGAACAACTGGGTTGGAATGGTCAATCTTCTAAACAGAAAACTAAGAAAAGGTGATATTTTGGCCCAAACAAGCTGGAGATGGAGATCACAGGCTTTTGTTCTTGGGGACAGACAGGAAATACAGCTTTCCAAATCAGTTTATTTTGCTCATGATTCATCACAAGATTTTACCCCCTTTTCAGAATGTTGTCAGCACACATGGAAAAAGACATGGCATTTTGGTACATTGTGGTATTTAGAGCAGCCACAAAATATAAGAATCCAAATCATATCCAACTATGGTGATTATAGGGTGAACTTGCATAGCAGGAGATCCTCTGTGCCATGCTCAGCCCTTGACAGAGCTCTCACAAGAAATGTGAGGGATGAGCTCCTATTTAGGAGCTGACAAATTCATGTGGATCAATGATTATTAAAAAGAAAGTGTCATTGAAGAGGACAGTTCAGTGCAGTATCATCCAGGAGCTGTCAATGGCTCTGCTGGGAAAATTAAAATAAAGTCATCTTGCAACATATACTTCAAACATTTTGAATTTAATAATTGACTAAAAGACAGATGCAACAGCCCATTTCCAAAGTGCATTTCAGTGTCCATTAAAAACACTGATTGTCTAAAAGGCAATTACTTCATTGTAATTCTTGCTGAGGCTTGCTGGGATCTTTCATTTGTTATGTGTTTTATGAACTATTTGTTGTTTTTTTATTTTTTTAAGTGAGGGTAGCAACTAATTAAACATGAGAAACATTATTCTGAACTTTAAAAAATCCAAATGTTTTGTTTTGACAATTACAGAAAAAAATAGTAATGTTTGTATTGGAAATTAGTTTTAATTTTGAAGATTGCTGTTTCAGTGATAAAAACGAAACACTCGAGCTGTCTTTTGGACAACTGAAGCAATTCTTCCCCCTACTGATTTTGGTTTAACCACTGAAAAGAAAATTTATTCAGAGACCAATTCTCCTGGCAGGAACAGGCTCTGCAGATGTTACTTGTTCGCTTGGTATTGTCCTATGAAGATGTCATGGCTCTGCTGACAGAGTGAGCTGAAGTGCCAGTGAAGTTGGCAGTATTGCTGCAGATAAATATTTAGAGAGTACAAAGATGGGAGATATTTTAGAAAGTTTGTCCTGTCCTTTCCATCAGCAATCCTCATATGCCTTGCTATTAATAGTTATTGGAGGGTTTTTTTTTTCAATAAGTCAATATAAAACTGAGAATTAGTTATTTTAAAAACAGTATTCTTTCTCTCATGATTTTTCAGAACTTAGACCCTCATTGCAAACCCATTATAAGCCCAGGACAAGAAGAGCCTGTGGTTTCACAGAATAAAGGAGTAAGCAAACCAAGGGACTGGTACCAAGTGCTGGGGGTACAAGGAAGAATCTGGAAAAGTGCTTGCTTGGTGGATTCATGTGTTTTAGGAGGGACACCACTAGTGCCAGGCTGGAGGCAGGGAATGTCACGTGCACAAATCCAACCCCAGGCACGTCCACAGAGCCCAAAGTGCTGCAGTGCAGGAGGCTGCTTCCATCTTTCAGATCTTTGACATTGTTAGAAATCTTAATAGGACCTCATTTTACAAGTTTAGGTTCAAATTTCTCCCTTCTTCTCAACCTCCCTGTTGCTCTGGGGAGCTGCAATTCCTTCACCATGTGAAGATATCACTCCCAGGCATGATGTCCCTTTCCATGATGGCATACAACCTTTTCCTGAGGCTGTCTGCATTTTACATTTTTCAGGTGTAGGTTTGTAATCTAGGGAAAGCAACAAGGTAGGAGAGGCAGTGCTGTGTGGTGAAGGCTGGTGCTGGCTGAGCCCTGGGGTCTGCTGGGGAGAGCTCAGGGTGGGCTGAGACTGGAAGCTCCTGTGGGATGCTGAGCTGAGGCAAGGGGAGATTTATCAGTACAGCCAAATCACAGTACCCAGGCTGGATCAAAATCATCTACATGGAGCATTTCTGCTTTCACCAAACTGAATTTCCTTCCCAAGAATTTTGTATTTCATGACAAGTTTTAAAACAGAGAATTTTTTAATCTTAAAAAAATCCCCAAATGTAGAACTTCCCATAGGACAGAAATTCGTATTTTGGTGATAAATCAGAGGAAACTGTGTTACTGGAGAAACTGAACGTCTGGGGGCAGGTAGCTGATAGCACTTTCCAGAATGGCAGAGACCCTTACACACTACAGAGGGATAACCCTGAGGTTATCCCTGCCTCCCTGTTACCTGTGCAGAAGCTGCACCAAAATCATGCAAAGCTTTTGCAGCAAACAAAAATTGAACTTTGGAGCCTTTATAACCAGCTGTCTTCTTTAGTCTTACTGCTTTCTGCTGCTACCTTGGCAGCAAAATGGAGAGTTATTTCATATATTTTCATTTGCAAAATTAAATTTGGAGAGGAGAGAGATAATTTCATAAAGTAAACCAACATAAACAAAAATAGCCCTTCTGGGTAAGAAAATACAGCTAACTGTGGGAAGTGCATGTAAGTCAATACAAATAACAGCCATCTAAAACCATGATGCTCTCTACTTCTAGCAGCCAAACTTCAAAAGAAGATGAAAACAAAGGAGGACAATGACATGTAGATTAGAGAACGTAACAGGTGGACAGGCTGAGAAAGCCAAATTCAGAGTTCAGTGAGAGAGATGGCTCAGGCTGAACATGACCACAGTCTAATATCAAAGGAACAACAGAAATGAAGGAAGTTATTCACAGTCTCAGAAAATTGTAGGCCAGGGAGCAATGGTTTGAAGCTAAGAAAGAAAAAGTT
Organism: Catharus ustulatus; assembly: GCF_009819885.2. NCBI lineage: Eukaryota > Metazoa > Chordata > Aves > Passeriformes > Turdidae > Catharus > Catharus ustulatus. Next base: position 2,347,423 of record NC_046231.1, on the reverse strand, counting down.
TAGGTGAGGTATTAGAGGGGAAAAGAGGCCCTGAGAAAAGAAAGTAACAGGGCAGTTGGAATAGCCAAACAGGGAAAGCGGCCAGTGTGGCATAACTGCCAGGCTTGTGCAGCCAGTGAGATGGTGTGTGGCTGCAAAAAGCAGAGAGGCTTTAATCACACACACAAGAGCCAGCTTAGATGGAACCAGTGTTCCTTGGTCTCACAGGCTCTGCTCCAGGTAATGGCACACAGGGATACATGGAATTACAAGGCAGAGCTGCTTCTTTGAATTAGCCCAGCTGCTTCCTGTGATGCTCACTCACATATCTCCTTTATCCATCACACACCCTCCCTTGCCATCCAAATGTGGATGAATTCCACATAGTCCCCTCTTCCTGAGCTCAGCTTTCTGTGCTGCTGACAAGAGGTGTCAGGAGAACTGCTGGAAGAAGAAGCAGTTGTCACTAAGGCAAGGCCAGCCAAGAGGGCTGCTGATATGATGGATTAGAAGGAAGTCTCAGAGTCACTTAAGGATGAGGAGCTGGAGGTGTGCATGAATAATGCCAGTGATCATACAAAAAACTCTGCAACACCGAAAAGTTGGAAGAAACCACTGCCACTGCTCAGAGCACTGCAAAAGCCAACACTAACTGGTTTCCACTGAATGAATGAAGAGATTCCCAGGGCTGAGCAGGACTTTGCAAAGGGAAGACTTCCTGGAGGAAATGATGAGCTCTGGGGATTGGTCCCCTCTGCACAAGTTCTTCCCACTACTTCTTTGCCCTAGAAATGCGTGGGAATGGGGTCAGCTGTGTTGGAGACAGGCTGATATTAATTCTCTAACATGTCAGAGAAAGGTATCTCTAATACCAGCCTCACACTTCATAAGGCATGCTAATAATAAACAACAGCAAGTTTCTAGTCCAGCAGACACCCTGGAGATGGCATTGGGTTGCTCAGAGCAGCGTGGGAGGAAGCAGGAAGGCTGTTGCTACCCACGGGCATGAGGCTCCTGCGGCGAAATGATGCACCATTATCACAGAGCTCACTGTTGGCTGGCTTCTAGTCAAACTCTGGGCACACAGCAACCAGCACCCAGGGTGGTTTACAGCACAATTAGAGCTGTTGCCAGAATAAATACTCAGTGTAGAGCACAGCAACCTCTTGCAGAGAAGCCTGCCATAAATACTGCCAGTTGTCCTTTCCCGTCAGGGCACCGCCGCAAAGGTCTCTGCACACACAGCAGCACTGCCCTGGGGCCTTTGCACACACCTCACCTCTGGGCACTGCCCACAGCTGTAACCATCTCACTGTAATGGTGTCACAAGTGAAGCAAAAAGCCAAACTTATTTCTGCTGAGATTCTCCAGTGGAGGGCCACCATTTTTAGACTGGTCCAGGGAGCTGATGTATGTTTTGCCAGTGGTACCTCTGTGATGAGCACATAGCAAATGGAGTTTCTTGGGTTTGCTGGTTTATTGTTTACAAAGAACTACTTAACATAATGATTCTCTGATGTCTTCACAATAGGTAATAGACTAAGCACTCCAAAAGAGATACAACTGGGTTACAACTGGGATACAACAGGGATACAACTGGGTTACAGAGAAGATTCATTTATGGTAGATGCCAATCACTAAAAATGTCAGATGCAATACTTTGAAAACCAAATGAAAAAATGAAGAGTTCTTTTTCTTTGGTTTCAAAGCTAAATCCATGTTACTTGTTTTGCAGAAAATCCATGGCAATTACTGGTAAAATAAAAAGTCTAAGAGACTTCTAAAATTATGATATCAAAATTTTTGAAAATAATTTTTTAAATCATTTTTTTAAAAGTCATCCTTTTTTATTTTAAATTTATTCCCTATCCTAAGGAATCCAAATAGGTAAATACAAACAAGTGCTTTCAGAAGATATGTCCTTGAAAAATCTGGAAAGAATAAAGAAACAAAAGGGCTGCATGGGTCTGCTGTACCTTCCTCTAAATTGCTTTTCCTCACTAACTCTGCTAAAACAATTGCAGCTACGTCCATGAGCTCAAACACTGGCATTTCTGAATAGCTCTTTAACTGAAGGGAACTGCAGTCATTCTGAAGACATATCTCTGTTACAATCTATAATGAATGTAATCTTCAAGGGGCAATAATTTCTCTCAATTACACAATTTTTCTGTTAAAAGTGGCATGTGTTACAATCTGGGTTGTCAGTTCCTGTGGCCATGGACACACACATTTCTCAGTAGAGCATCTTAGGCGCCCCCTGTACGCTATCAATAAGAGCAGTATTAATGTTAATTTTTTGTAAATTTAATTGCATGTTAACATAATCTTCCAAGTTATTTTTTCAGTATAAATACATAGGGCACAACAGCTGTTTGGAGATCTCAAATTAAAGCTGCTTTGTGGCTGTCTCTGCAGAAAACACCTTTGGCTAATGTAATTTAAACCTCTTCTGTGAATGAATTTCATGCTTTGAAGCTAGCTAATAATTTCTGTCATTTAAGAACAACATTCCATGATCTGCTCCTAATAGTAAAGAAGATGAGCACTCCCCTGTGCTGCTGCTCCCACCTGGCTGTGTGCAGAGCACTGCCCTGGATGTCCCAGGAGCTGCCCTGTGCTGCCTGGGCAGGGGCTGAGGACTCCGGGACGGCGCTTCAGCAAAAAGTGCCCGAGCAGGGAGAACTTCAGCGTGCAGTCCCAAGGTCACAGCCAGAACTCAGAAGGAGAACTATAAATTACAAAGTGCTGGACTGCAGCCAAGCCCATGGGAAGCTGCATTTAGCATATCATTCTCTAAGCAGCAGGATGAAACCTTAACTCCCTTTCAGACAGAATTTGAATGGAATTTGTTACAAGAACACTCTGATTGAAATATCACCGACTGACTTTCCGTGACAACTCAGAAATGGGTTGCAATTGCGGGGGATCCTCTTCCAACCAGCACAAAATGATGATGAGGATGATAGAGCCCTATCAAATATTTATGAAAAACAGATGAATTTCTGTGCTAGCAACACACGCTGTTACTATAACAGAGACCTCAGATAATCTCCTGACATTACCCTGAGCTGAGGTTTCTCCCAGTGTAAACTATAGGTAAAATAACAAGCTGACTCTAGTATTTTGAAGCAAAAGTGCTGCAACAGAGGTTAATAATAATGTATAAGAACACAGCACAGGTAAGTGTGATGATTTGTTACTTATAGATACTGTGTAGTGGCTGCAATCAGTGCTGTAGCCTCCTGTGTAAGGTAGAGAATAGAAGAGCTTTGTGTGAGCCATAGACTCACATGTGTTAGGTGCACATACAGCATCTAATGCTGTGGGGAGAAACTGAGACCTGCAGGAGTGGCAGCATACACAAAACAATATGGGCAGTGCAAAGTATTAAATGATTACAGTGTTTATGAGAATAGGATTAATTAATTAATTAATTTAAGGATTCAAAAGTTACTTTAGCTTTTAAATGTTGAAAACATATAAATAAATAAATACTTCATGTAAATTTCCTGTATCATAAAATCTCTGCACCTTGCTGTCACACTGATAACTCCAAGACTGGTATTTAAAGATGTGAGATAATCCTACCACCAGTCTCAGTGGGAAGAGTGGCATCCTGAAAGGAAAGGCTTACCCCCTAGTCTGCAAAGGAATACTGGCATTAAGTGCTGAAACAGCTGCCATCCTTTGTCTCTGCACTAACTTAGGTGATACAAAGCAGTGAAGAGATGCTGGAGAGTTTGGGGAGCACTATGTGAAGGCAGGCAGTTCAGTAATTTATTGGCCAGCAGCTTCCTTGGTGGATCATACTGCCATAACAAACAGGCAGATGGGAATTATTTTGCTAGTAGGTTATAAGTGACCCGTTAAAACATTGTCACAGGGCTTTGGTATTATTGGGAGAAGCACTAACAATGGGATCTGAATAATAGTTGAGGAGAAAAGCCAGAAAAGTAATAAATTAGCTTCTGTAGTTGGAGAGGGAGTTTTTTGGATGTGAGTGTGATAAAGTCTGCTTTTGGGAACAGATGGAAAAAATATGTAAGTATTTGTAAAATATCATAGAGATAGCAGGGAAGGAACCTTCCCTAGAACTGGTGGATGTGGAAATCTGTATTGGATGGAATAAGTTCTGGACTGGGGGATGGAAGGACGAAATAATAGCTGGTCATGCTCTGCCTTACACCCAGTGCTGTGATAACCCCCAGACAAAGAGGTTTCATCAGTGCAGATTAGGCTGGGATTCTCTCTTCTGTGACTTGAGAAAGCAGGCAAATACATTTCTGCTGCAAGAAAGGGGCTGCGTTCTGTCCGCTCGCCCTCCCCTGAGCCTTTGGCATCTGCTCAGAAGAAGAAAATAACTCCTCTTCTGAACTGCAACACAAAGAGGAGATTCATGGCATCATCCTGTCTGTGTGCCTGCAGACTCACATGCTTTACTGACCAGGATGCAACTTGTACAATTTCTTTCTTTATTTCCTAGATCTTTTCACAAATGGATTTTGTGATTCCTGAGAAATGAGAAGTTTAAAGGTTCACAAAAAAACAATCTGTCTGCTTTTTGCCAGTGAAAGAGCAACTTAGATTTTACCCCTTTTTAAGCACTAGTCTAACTTCTGATGCACTCTTTAGATTGCTGAATTTATTTTACTAATTAGCTAATACTGATTTATACTAATACTAATCAGCTCATACTGATTTATATGCTTTAAGCAGATCAAGCAGCTCATGCAAAAAAATCTGTTAAAGCATATTAAATAATTATTTATGTAACATCTTCCATTAAAGAACTTAAAAGTAACACAAAAATAAATTGATCTTCTTTGAGCTAAGTAGTATCCCAGGACATAAAAATGAAGGCATATTAAATCACATATTCAAAGGTAGGTGCCTGAAGTCAGTCATCTAAATATACATGTCATCAGCTAACTACTGATGTGATTCTCCAAACTCTGAAGGGGATTGGGTCTGTATTTGAGGTCCATGCTGAACAGAATGAGAAACCAACCTCTCTCAGACTGTTTCTGTGCAGGCGTTAAAGGAACCCAGATTTAAAGACCAGGATCTTTTGCAGCTTTGGCTAAATTAGCAACTGTTAAAAAAGAAAGCAACTTTCATTTAGCTCCCAGTTTTAAGTGGATGTCAGATCACAGGAACTCAGGTTGAAAAAGCACTCAGAAAGTTTATGGAACTGATCTGGCCACCTTTCCCAAGGCTAGTAATTAGTGCTCTCTCGAGGTTTGCCATTTACTTAACATTTCCTGGCTGTCTCCAGGTTTGTTGCTGTATGAATGGCAGCCAGGAGATCAGGCCCTAGCAGACCTTGATGTGGCAGCACTGCAGGCAGCATCAGTGCCCTCCTGCCTTCTGTCTTCATCCCAAGCACAGCCAGCAGCCCCCTCTTCCAGCACTCTGACTTGCACTTTCAAAAGAGGGAGGCTTCATTTTGATGAAGACTGAAAGATCATTTATGGGTGCTCTGATGCACATTTCAAATTAAGTATTTTAAGGGTGGTGAAATAATTGCCAGGTTTGCATATTTAATGGACCTTGAGCTATAAGCACTCCCCAAAAATGCCTAGTTAATACTGGTTTGACAGTGAATTGGCACAGTGCTGAGCTCTGATACATCAAATTAACATTGATTTGCAAAATGTTACTGAAGGATCTCTTAAAACCTGCCAGGTTCCAAAATCAGTGTAGGAGAAGAGGGTCTCTCGCCCCGACTGCCCTCTCAAAAGTCCTTTCTAGTTCCTTATCAGGACTCCAAGGGCATTCCTGTCAAAATGCTTTAAAAATTGCAATTTTTTTTCAAACTTTGTATTTACATCCTTGTCCAAGAGTGATCAATTCCTCTTGGGGTCTTTCTTTCTTTCTTCCCAGTACAATTGAAAATCCTCTGGTGCTGGGTCAGGAGTGGAACTGTGGCCACACAGTGCCCAGTGGAGGTGCAGCTGGGCTCTGCACAGAGGGTGAGTATTTGATAACCTGGGACGCAGATGCTCCACAACCCCCAGGGATGGCTAAGAAGTTCCAGGTGGGATTTAAAGGAACTGGCACTGCCCCATTACATTCCTCTATGGCTTCAGTTCTGGCAACTTCAACAGCTTCCCCTCTCCCTGCACAATATTAACACAGCTGTGCTCAGTGGACCCAACAGTGCTGGAACACCCTCAATAAACAGAGGAAAGCTGCCAGGCTCTGCTCCCTGAAGGGTTCACAGCTCTGCCTGCCAGCCCAGGCTGTGTTAACCCCCCTGGCACAGCTCTGCTCGGGGCACTGCCCCAGCCTGGCCACAGCTGGGGAAGAGTTTGAAGGAGGCTTATCCTGTCAGAGGAGGAATTCTCCAGGGTGGCCTTGTGCTGGTTGGTATTAGCTCACTTTGCTTCCATTTTGCTCGATGGATTTTCAATAGCTATGATAGAAGAGTGTACGTTGAAACAAAAGTATTAAGAAATAATGGTGACATTTTTCTTCAGAATTTTTATCTTCATCTAAGCAGGGATACAAGTGGTAGGGTAACATTCCAGTATCTGGAACAGACATTTCCTTGAAAGAGTGCTGTAACAGCTATTCAAAGGTTTTACCAGCAAAAGTCATGCAACACCACCGGTGACAGAGGTTTGTGACACTGCTTTTGATCTCCTGAAAGAATAGAAAATGAGAATTGACTGTTTAATTGTTGTTTTCTCTTAGGGATGCATGCTGTGATGTGGTTACTATGAGGTGGCATGTGCCAGCACCTAGTGGCTCTGAAAATGGCACTGCCAGACCGGGAAGGTCATCCCCAGCATGGCAGGGAGGGTGCTGCAACAGTGACCCCCCCTTGTTCCACCCTTTCTTAGCTGTCTTCCCTCGCTGCTCTTCACCACTGGGGTCATGCTGTGCAGATGAGGTCCTGCTGCCACTGCTCCAAGGTTTCAGGTGGCACCAGGAACAGGGCCTGTGCCTGCAGGATATCTCCCTACAGAGTGGGTGCTCCAGCTCTATTGGACTGACATGACTGTACCTCACAGAAACAGAAAACTCCAGCAAACAGCTGTGGGATCTTGTCTGTGATTGCCCCCACCAGCTCCCACTCAGCATCAAAAACTGGAGGCTGAAGGGCTGCTCCTGTGGCTCAGCTGAAGCCAGAGACAAATGTTGGCTGCTGTGTGATGACTAAGTCTCACATGCTCCTATCAGTTAGAGCCCTTAATCACTTTGTGCTGTTTCATCCTATAACATGAATTCACTTCAAGCTGTGAAATTCACCATTTTTGCCATGACTAATTTGTGAAATCTGCCACCTTTCTTTGTGGTTCACGTTGTGCCCTAGTTAGGCATCATCTGTCTGATTAGGGAAGTCTGTGATTTGTTTCTTGCAGCTGAGCCAATACAATTTCACTCCCCTCCTTTCTTCTCTCTGCACTCAACTGCAATTTTTCTGTCGCCCGTGCCCTTGGATGCACTGAGGCTGGGGTGGTGTGGAGGCCACCTCTGCTGGGCTCACACACAGGAGTCCTGGCTCTCCTCCTCTGCAGAACACGTGTGTAGGGCTCAGCCTGGGGCTTTAACCCTGGTTTTGCTTGAAGCTACCTAGGTCTGTTATGTTTATCATCTTCCTAGATTTCTCCCAGCCTGGTTGCTGCAATATTTTGGAAATAATTTCCCACCTGCCTTGCCAGTGCCTTGTTTCACGATACAGGCATCTGTTACTCTTTACATTGAATGTTGCTGGCATTACTAAATGCTATAAATATACCCAGTATACCATAAAAACACACAAGCAGATGACTGGTCTTGCCTACAAGAAATACTATGAATTTTTCATTTTTTTCACATGCTCTGAGCAAAATCCAGAGAGTGCTTGAGGAACGTCTCATAACTGAATCAGGTCCTAAATTCCTATTTTCTCACTAATTAGTTATTTCCTAACAATATTTTCTCACACTCTTAATGCCTTAATTGTTCCTTGAAGACGTTGCCAGCTCATCCATCCTTTTTCACACCCTCTTATAAACCCAGTGAAACATTATGTTAGTATTTTTGTCGCTGAAATACAGTGATAAACGGTCTTCTTTTAAAATCAGTGGGAACAGAATAATGGATGTGCAGAAGAGCTTATTGACTTGCTCTTGCCAAAATGGAGTTCAGAAGGATCACAAGATGCCCTGGATACTCCTTGTGCTCCTGTTTCCTTGATGGTAAAGCTGATGGGTTTGGGCTACACAGTTTCACCAGATAATGGTAGAAAAACAAAGGAAACCTTCCTAGATCTTATTTTTACCATAACTTTCCTTTCCATCTCTCTTCCTATATTCTTTTTTTACCAGTTTCACTCAAAGTTAATCACCTCCCTGCCTGAAAAAACAGTCATGTGAATAAGATCAATAGCATGATTCCTCTTAACAGATAAATAAATGGACAAATCTCTGTGAATCCTTGGCTGTAATTAACCCTTTATCAAAATCCCAGAAGAGGAAGCTAAGGAACAGCCCAGGCACACGTTCAGGACTTTGTCCAGCTATCAGAAAACCTAATGGGCCTGATCCTGCTTCTGCCCACAGAGTTGATAACATTTCTCTGAATGACCCTGAGAGCAGGACTGTGGCTGGTGCTCATCATCCCATGCCCTTCTGTGTGTTTTCTGCATCCAGCACAGCAATCTTGCAGCCCTGCTGGCCTAAGCCTATCCCCACTGCAGCTAATCAGATGGCAATAAAAGCTTTTACTGTGCCATCCTGTTTGTGCTCAGCAGAAACATAAAAAGCATATTAGAAAAATTGATTTTTGGCATTAATTGTGAGCAAAGAACATCATACTGAGTAGAGATAGGGTGGTTTTTTTCAGGCAGAAAAATTCTATTTTAGTCTTTTAAAAGTGACTGTGCAAGATGCTGAGCTAAGCCCCATGGACACTCTTTTCAAATACCGTAAGGCAAAGAGTAGTTACTGAATCTCCTTAGTCTTATTAGCTTACATAAACATAAAAATTTGAATAATGTTTAAAAAGCTGAATTCTCCAGATAATCCATAATCAGTAAGTGTTCATTACTGAGATGTAGCAAATATGCATGAGATTTCCCCGGTGGTATTTCGGTTGCACGATCTAAAGGGTGTAGAAAAGCCTCCTCCATGTGGGGCTGGGCAAAAACTTCTCTAGGCTCCTGAGGCCATCTGGCCACAGAGTGGACCTTCCTGGTCCCTTCAGGAAGGAGCAGGAGGAAATCAGAATTCACTGTCTTGTGTCACAGCTCTGGTGATTTATAAATAAATCATCCCCACAGGATGATTGATGTCTCCATATAAATAATTAAGTCTTGACCTTATGTTATGACACCTGCTAAATTTTTTGGCACTTGAAACCAGTGTTCAGGAGAGATCCTTGACTCTGGATAAACGAAGGTGGGACTGGATTCAAGGGGGAGGGGGAAACAGGTCTTTGTTTACCCTCATTTTGTTCTGTTTGATTCCATCAGCTAATTGATGATGATTATTAATCTCTGCTGCCATTTACTCTATGGATTTAATTCCTGCCTGTGATTGCTGTTGGAAAGTTTGCTCCATTAGAAGCAGACTTTGATTGAATTTCCAGTAGCCAGAGTTTCCCAGATGTCCCCCAAATCATTGTGTTACCTAGTCCAGGCACCTTACAATTATTTTTGTTTGTGATTTACTTTGTTGGTGGCAGAGCTCTGGTGGCCTGGGTGACACTGTCATTATGCTCAACCAGGCTAGGTAGCAGGTGTCAGCAAAAGTTTAATTTGGAAGCTCATGAATTCAAAAGAAGAGCTTAACAGTTATCCCCAACACAGAGAGCTGCTGTGGCCTGAGCCTGGAAAAGAGAAAATCCCAGGGACATGAAAGGAATTGATGAGACACCAGGCATCTGACAAAATGAAATCTTCTCAGGATAAACTGAGGATAGCTTTCTTGTCAAAGCATCATTAATAAACAAAACAGATTTAGTGGCAGCATTTCCAATTTTCATTTCTGAGACCGTTCAGGTTTACTATTCACCCTCTCTCCCTGGTACTGTAGATACAGCCTATTCTATTAATAGCTGCAACTTCTAAATCTTGCAATAAAATACAAGAATTTCAGAGTAGGTATCTAGCATCAAAAAAAAGAGCATCTTTGGGTTTTTATCAACATGTTAACCAACATGCAACATAAGTCAGCTACAGACAGAAAGCAGTATTATGACACATTTACAATAAAGGGTTTTCCTAACCCTTGGAAAACCTTAAAAAACGAATGACACAGCTAGGACTGGGTATCACATTATTCCTGGCTACATCTACAGGCAGGGAATCCCAGACGTCAGCAAGGTGCTGTCCGGTTGCCCACCACCAGCACACCGGGGCTAAAACACTCGTACAAATCATTCTTTGCTGTGTGTTTGCCGTGGTTTGAACATACCCGTTCTGGAGGGCTGGGTGAGGTGTAAAGGGGCATTGCAAGGTCTGAGCTGCCGGCGTGGCCGAGCAGGGGCAGGGGAATCTGGACGTGCTGAAAGCACTCCTGCGGGAGAGCAGCGCCCAAAGAAACCCCCTGCTCTCTGAAGATAACTTCAGAAATTTAAAAACACCTCCGTGTCCCCTCATATCGCTTCTGCTCGCACAGACTGAACTCTGGTTTTCCAGTCGAGGGAGATGCCTGCATTTATCAACTAGTTTGCTTTGGATCCCGTCATTTTCCTTACAGAAAGCCGTGCCGGACCCGTACCCACGAGCGTTCAGCTCGAAGCCGCCGGCTCCATCCTCACCTGGAGGTGGGCGCCGGTGTCCCGGTGCCCGAGCGGGGCTGGGCCGGCCCCGCCCGGCCCCGAAGGGAGCGGAGCGGGCTGGGGCGGAGGGGACGCGCCCGGCACCGCGCCCGGCCCCGAGCACAATCAGCGGCGCTGGGAATCGCGGCGCCGCGGGCCGGGACACAGCCGGGAGGTCAGGGGGTCGCGCCGCCGGGGATGAGGAGGGGACACGGGGCTCGGGGCCCCAGCGCGGCCCCGCCGCAAGTTTGGTCACTTTCCCGAAGTGGCGCGGGGAAAAGTTGGGGAGCGGCCGGGGGATGCGGGGATGGATGCGGGTGGCGAAGCGCGCCCCGAGCCCCGGGACAGGGGGTCTGCCCACTGACCTGCGCCGCGGCCGCGCCGCCTCCCGCGCTCTCTCAGCGCATCCTCCGCGCCGCTCACGCCGCCGCCCTGCCCGCCGCGGCCGCGCTCCGCGCCCGCGATCCTCGGCGGGGAGGAGAGAGTAAAGCGGGACAGCCCGCCCGGAGCCGGAGCCGCCGCCCCCCTCCCCGCCTCCCGCCCCGCCGGCCCCGGCCCCGCTGGCGGCCGCGGCCGCCGCCCCGCGCGCAGCGCGCACCTCCGGGAACAGGTGCGGCCTCCGGCGGGGAGCGCTCCCGCTCTGCCGCGCCCCCGGCGCATCTTCCCTCGCCACGGCGCGGGCGGGGCCGGCCGGGGCCGCCGGCTTTCCAGGGGTGCTGTCGCCTCTCAAGTTTGACACGTTCCGGCGGCGATCGCGCATTGTCTGCAGGGCAGTTCGGCGCGGAGCGGGGCGCTGCGGGCCGAGCCCGTGACCGCCCTGCGCGCTCCCGGCTCCCGCATCCCCAGGCTCGGCCCGCGCGGCTCCCCGCGGAACATCGCACCCCGCCAGGCGGGGGCGGAGGAAAGGTCCCGGGCAGGCTGCGGGGGAAGCCTCTGCTGCCCTGCTGCCGGCTGTCGTCTGGGAGGAACGGAGGAGGGAGGCTCCTCCATATCCTCCGTGTGCATACAAGCATCCTGCCGGGCGTCTCCTCCGGGCTGCAGTTTGTAGAGTGTATATATATATATAAAATAGTATTTGAGACTGGTTGGGAAGATCGGAGGCCCATACTTGCTCCCAAAGGAAGGTTATGAACACACACCTCAAGGGCAGACACAGAAGTAATTGGAAGAGAATTGAAGTAATTATGTCCTCGAACAACAAATTGGAGCAGATACACTGTAGCCAGGGCATGGTGGGTACCAAGGTGCCTTGTCTTCAGCCTGGATATGAACTGTGAAGTAACAGCACAGAAGGGACCTCTTGCACTCTCTGCTGGCTATTTCCCACCCTAAAATACAAAGAGGCTTTTCCCATATAACTGTGCAGCAGAATAAAGAGCCTCATGAGAGCAAAACTGGGGTATGGCTGTAATGCCCAAGAATGGCCTCGGTGGCGATTGCTAGTGCAATGAAATCGCCATGTAATGAGACTGAATAGTGCCCCCAGAGCCTGGGTTATGCTGTGCTCTGCACCCACTCCTCAGTTTGGAGTGTGGGTCCCAGGAGCTGCCCTCGCTGCCAAGGAGCCACGGAGCTGAGCTTTGGTAGCCCGGGGGCATCGGGAGCTTGGCAACAAGTGACGCCAGACGTGCTGCCTTGAGTGCATGCTCACCACTCACCTTAACCTTACACTGAGTGTACACAGTGTAAAATGTTACGTGGCAAGATGGATCCTATCTACAGCCCTCAGAATCATTTGAGGTGTGTCTTATAAATAAACTATGACATTTATCCTGTGACTAGATTAGTAGAAATACATTACACTTAGTCTGCTCCCCAGCAGTCAATTGTTCTAAGTAGGTGTTATTTATTAAAGTATTGATTAGGGACCCAAGTTTGTAGTCCTTTAGCCAGCCAGCTCATTGCTGATAGGATGGAACATTTAAATGAGAGTTTTGAGATCAGACTTTATGTAATTCCATTGTCATAGGAAAAGAAGGTGCACATGATAGCTTTCCAGGGGAAGATGCATTCATGCCACTCGGAGTTCAAAGGAAGAATAACATGTGAAAACTGCAGCCATTGCTTTACCTGAGCCCCTTCTGTCCTGCTCTCTGAGGTGCAGGGTGCATAAGTTGTCACAGCCAAACAATAGGTCTATAACTGGGTAAAGTGAGTTGCATACTATAAATGTAAAACCTTGCTGGATGTCTGTTGCTATGGCAGGTGACCAGGGAGAAGGCGTCCTCCAAGGGCCATCTCCTGGCACGAGGAGCCTTCCCTGCTACAGCTGTGCTGGGCGCCTTTGTGAGCAGGGCGAGCACAATGTGCCTCCGGATTCTTTATTCAGGCTGTGTTATGAAAAATGCTTTTAAATGGATGACCTTGAAAACAAAGCCCAAACAAGAGTCCTGGCACTAGCTCCATTGACAGCGAGTTCTCTGCCCTGCTGCCTTGCAGGACTCACGATTATGTTTATCTCCAATTGTGCCTCCATTACTTACAAAAAATTCCTGTGAATTTGAAAAATAAAGTATCTCAAACCAACGATTTCTGGGGGTTACTTTTTTGTTTGGAGGATTGATTTTTATTTTTTTCCCCTCACTGTCTCCAATGGAACAGAAGGCAGTGTGAATCCCTTTTGTTTACTTCTTTGTTTCTGCTCCTGACTGCTTATTAGCAGAAATGTGTGGCTCTGCTGTAGTCTGGGGCTGGTTAGTGGCTATTACAAAGTTATGAGGAAGAGAAACAATCACAAAGCCTTGGTTTTGAGAGGGTGGAATGAACAAAAAGACAGAGAGAAAAAAAAAGAAAATACTTATTTAGGAAAAGAATAGACTTGGTAAATGCATATGCTGGAACAATAAAAGATTTTTATTCTGTTATTTCTAGGAAATGAGATTTCCAATTATTTGGATATTAAAACATGTTAAAGCAAAGGCAATATTTATTGAAGGGAATCTTCTGGTTTATTAGTTGCATGGACTCAGACACTCAGGGTGCAAAGAAACACCCCAGCATATAATCTGGTGATGCTAGTACTGTGCTTATAACCAGGATTTCTGATTATCATGCACTGCACACAGTCACTTAGAGTCCTATGTAGAATTTAGTTTCTTTTAAGACCGGAAGGAATTGTTTACCTTTGCTTAGTCATCAGCAAATGCAACTTATATTTTCAAAATGTTTGCTATGGAAAGATGGAGAACGTTTGGGGGTGAGTGGAATTAATTGTAAAATTGTTTCTGGTGCCTGGATACATGTTTTTGGGGGAAAAGACTGGAAATTATTTATCTTGATGATTTGGAGCCTGATATTTATAGCAATACTGTTTGAATGCTTTAGGAAAAAATATAATTTCTCCCATCCTGCCAATTATTTGGGAAAAAAAGGTCAATTTTTTTATACTATATATAGGAAAGCTTATCTTATACTGAGTCTTTATTCATCTCTCGGAAAATAGCACAGAGAAAAATGAAGAGAACATATGGTGTCTTCTATCAGTCAGTCATCATTACTGCTTCTTCACACTGTGTCATCACCCCACAAATAGCAAATGAGTGTGAATTTCTCCCTGCTGAAAGAGAAAAGAAAAAAGTGGTTAGTACAGCCAAGTAAAAAAAATAATAAATATTACAATAGTATCAACTGGAACATTATATAAAATATTAATGACAATGAGAATGCAGAGGGAAAACCCTCTAAACTGTCAAACAATAGTATCAAACCTGAAAATGTTGAGCTGGAGCAGAATTCATGAATTTCTCTTGATTTGATAACCAAGCTTGAAATATTGATGGGACACAGTCTCTCTTGCCCATTCTTTATGAATGATTCTGTGCTATTTGAGGTGCTCAAACAGACAGAACTCAAATAAGAACAGAGAGGAATGTAATGTAATAGTTTGTCTCTGGGGCATCCATAAAATCTTGAATTTCCTTTTTAAGCAGACATCTAGGAAAAATATAATTTTATTTAATTCCCTGATGTTCCTATTACACTTTAGTAGAAAGGTTGCAATTGAAATGCTTATCTGCAAAGCCCCTCTGCCATTCTTGGTCTCTAGCAAAGAAATATATGACAAAGCAGCCTTGGAAATAGCTGCCACAGGAACTTAATAAACCCCAGCACTGGAAACATCTGTCCCAGCTTGGGAAGGGATATTTCAAAACCATCCGTCTCAAGAAGCAGCAAAAGCAATTGGGGTTTATGGGGAAAAAAAGTATATTTGCATGTGTATGTTTGTGTGTCTATATTCAGTGCAAAAAGCAGCAAATTAAGGGCCTCATTGGAATGTCTAAAGGAGATCTGGGCCACGTTGTCTCCCAGTTCTCTAATCCTTCATTCCCTTTGGATCTTTCCCTCAAACAGCAGCTCATAGCAGGATGCTAATGCACCTGGAGTTGAGCCCCATATATATACATGAGGGGGGAGCAAGTTCATTTGCAAGCTTCACTCGTTTCGGTGCCCAGCTGAAATAAGAGGTGCTTGGTAAAACCTTACTTCTAACACCTGCCCATGTAGGCTCTTGGGCTAGAATTTTTTTTTTCTATGGCCAGTTCCAGGGTCTGGTTATGTTACTGATGCTGCTTGAGCATTACCAGACCTGACTGGGAGAACAGAGCTTTTCTCTGAAGATCATTTTCTAAAAATTGCTTACACACAACAAGCCAGTCAGGGTGAGCTGGGCAGGCTGGGGTGTGGGACTGTGCC